>NW_019154096.1:29685428-29838100 GCF_002288905.1 Enhydra lutris kenyoni | reverse complement strand
GTTCCATGCTCATAGATTGGAAGAACAAATATTGTGAAAATGTCTATGCTACCTAGAATAATCTACACATTTAATGTAATCCCTATCAAAATACCATCAATTTTTTTCAAAGAAATGGTAAAAATAATCCTAAAATTTATAGGGAACCAGAAAAGACCCCAGATAGCCAGAGGAATGCTGAAACAGAAAACCAAAGTTGGCGGCATCACAATTCCAGACTTCAAGCTCTATTACAAAGCTGTCATCATCAAGACAGTATGGTACTGGCACAAAAACAGACACAAAGATCAATGGAACAGAATAGAGAGTCCAGAAATGGATCCTCAACTCTATGGCCAACTAATCTTTGACAAAGCAGGAAGAAATGTCCAATCGAAAAAAGACAGCCTCTTCAACAAATGGTGTTGGGAAAATTGCACACATGCAGAAGAATGAAACTGGACCATTCTTACACCACACACACAAAAAACAGACTCAAAATGTATGAAGATCCTCAATGTGAGACAGGAATCTATCAAAATCCTTGAGGAGGACACAGGCAGCAACCTCTTTGACCTCAGCTGCAGCAACTTCTTCCTAGAAACATTGCCAAAGGCAAGGGAAGCAATGGCAAAAATGAACTATTGGGACTTCATCAAGATAAAAGCTTTTGTACAGCAAAAGAAACAGTCAACAAAACCAAAAGACAACCAACAGAATGGGAGAAGATACTTACAAATGACTTATCAGATAAAGGGCTAGTATCCAAAATCTATAAAGAACTTATCAAACTCAACACCCAAAGAACAAATAATCCAATCAAGAAATAGGGCAGAAGACATGAACATATATTTCTGCAAAGAAGACATCCAAATGGCCAAGAGACACATGAAAAAGTGCTCAACATCACTCGGCATCAGGGAAATACTAATCAAAACCACAGTGAGATACCACCTCACACCAGTCAGAATGGCTAATATTAATAAGTCAGGAAATGACAGATGTTGGTGAGGATGTGGAGAAAGGGGAAACCTCCTACACTGTTGGTGGGAACACAAGCTGACGCAGCCACTCTGGAAAACAGTATAGAGGTTCCTCAAAAAGTTGAAAATAGAGCCATCCTATAACCCAGCAATCGCATTATTATAAAGATATAAATGTAGTCATCCGAAGGAGCACAGCAATGTCCACAATAGCCCAACTATGGAAAGAAACTAGATGTCCATCAACAGATGAATGGATAAAGTAGATGTGAAAAAAAAAATACACACACACACACACACACACACACACACACATATATATATACATACATATATATAGCAAATGGCAGGATTTCATTTTTTTGATGGCTGCATAGTAGTTCATGATATATATATCATGAACTACTATATGTATATATATATACATGATATATATATATATATCATGAACTACTATGCATAGTATATATGCATATATATACTATGATATATATATCATGAACTACTATATGTGTATATATATACATACGTATATATATATACATATGTATATATATAATGAACTACTATGCAGCCATCAAAAAAATGAAATCCTGCCATTTGCAATGACATAGATGGAACTAGGGGATATTATGCTAAGTGAAATAAGTCAATCAGAGAAAGAGAATTATTATATGATCTCTCTGATATGAGGAATTTGAGAGGCAGGGCAGAGGGTCGTGGGGGGAAGGGAGGGAAAAAATGAAACAAGATGGGCCCGGGAAGAGAGACAAACCATAAGAGACTCTTAATCTCAGGAAACAAACTAAGGGTTGCTGGGGAGAAGGAGGGAGGGATAGGGTGGTTGGGTTATGGACATTGTGGAGGGTATATGCTATGGTGAGTGCTGTGAATTGTGTAAGACTGATAATTCACAGACCTGTACCCCTGAGTTAAAAAATACATTATATATTAATTTAAAAAAAAAAAACAATAAGGTAGGCATAAGGCTGAGTCAATAACCAAGGGACTAAGAAATATACCAAGGTGGCAAAAGGCAGACTCTGGGCAAGAGCATAGCATGCAGCTGAGTGAGGAAACTGAAGGCTAGTTCAAGCTAAAGTCAGTCAGAGGAGGGCTAGGGAGCCAAAGACTTCTCTGAAATAAGGAAGCCCCTTGAAGGCAACAGCTTGGAGCTTCCCATTGCTTCTTTCTGGTATAAAGGGGTCCAGCTCGTTCAGTACCTAAAATGGCATCAGGCCCAGAGTTATAGTTTGGGTATTTGTTGGGGTACCTGGGTGGCTCATTTGGTTAAGTGTCTGCCTTCAGGTCAGGTCATCGTCCCAGGGTCCTGGGATCGAGCCCCTGCATCGGGCTCCCTGCTCAGTGGGGAGCCTGCTTTCCCCTTCCCCACTCCCTCTGCTTATATTCCCTCTCTGACTGTTTCTCTCTCTCTCTCTCTCTCTGTCAAATAAATAAATAAAATCTTAAAAAAAAAGAAAAAAGCAAAATAAATATCTGTGGAAGGATGGAGGAAGGGAGGGAAAAAAGAAAAGAAAAACAAAACCAAAGTTGGCTTTGGAATAGAAAAAAGGAAGGAAGGACTGTGGCTTGGGCATTCTGTGGGTTATTACATAAATAATGAAATCATAGAAAGTAGAAGATGTAAAAGATGTTACAAATCTTTTTAGATTTGTAGAGCAGTGGCTTCCAAAATATTTTTTAGCAGCCACTAACATAGCAGAAGGAAAAATAAAAATTTAAATATTGGGCATTATGGAAATAATCATGATTTCTTATGGCAAACAAATAAAGCTATATTTATATAATATAAAAGAGGGAGAAATATGTCAAGATTTTTATTATATAATATTAAGTAAACATATTAAAATTATACATATGCCATGATTTTTAAAATACAGGACTTACAACAGGTAAAAGCTAATAAGCAAAGATTACAGGTTTTTGTTGGGGCATCTGGGTGGCTCAATGGGTTTAAGCATCTGACTCTTGGTTTCAGCTCAGGTCATGATCTCAGGGTCATGAACTCAGTGTTATAAGATCCAGGCCCACACGGAGTCCCATGTGGGGGTCTGCACAGAGTCTGCTTGGGATTCTTTCCCTTTCCTTCTCCTTCCTTCTCTGCCCACTCCTCTCCCCCATGTGCCCATGCTTGCTCTCTCTCTAAAATAAAAATAAATAGAATCTTTTTAAAAATGATTTTTGTTAATGTGATTTAGACTGATTTGATTTTTCAACTTTCTTTTAATTACATCATTGCTTCTTACAATTTAAAATATTTAAAATTTAAATATTTAAAATCCTAACTATATATGAGGGCTATATGAAACGATGGATTTTTCCATCAAGTGTCTTTCCAACCTCTCCCATTGGAATGAGGAGAGGTGGACAAAGAGGAGGGAATAATTGGGGGTAAGGAAGAAAAAGAAGGGGACTGGAAAGAGAGGAGACAAAGTGTGGCAAAAGAGCGAATATTTTCTGAATTCATCCTAAGTGCTAATGGTTTTCCAGTGTATAAGGTAAGTCCAATTATTACCCTCATTTGAGAAATAAGAAAACAGAGAGGTAGGATAAGTAACCTGTTCAAAGTTACACAGTTCTAAAGTCCACAATGTGGTTAGGAACCAAGTTAGAAGGCTAAAGCCCTCCAAAGTCCAAGGTGTTTCTCCAGTGCCACCCTCTGTCTGCATTGGGGGCCTCAAGATTTTTATGGTACTCCTCTCTTGACCATAACTTACTTACCTTTGCCCCATACCACTGTCAGCAGGGCCCTATCTGGTCCTTTCTGGTAAGAATATAGACTTCAAGAACACAGGGACCAAGACCCAACCTGAGAGTGAATGACTTACAGTCTCTAAGACAGGAACTTCTTGAACCATCAAATGAGAGAGCATTTACCAAAAAAAAAAAAAAAAGAAGGGTAATTTTAAAAGCACGATATCCTGCCTATAAACAAATAATCACCTTTGTCTACAGCAATATGATAAAACACAACATTTTGCTTCTAATTATTAATCCTTGCTAAAAATTTCATTTTTGTCATATGCTCAAACATAGAACATAATCAGAATTTTTTTTTTTTAATTTATTTGACAGATCACAAGTAGGCAGAGAGGCAGGCAGAGAGAGACAGGAGGAGGCAGGCTCCCTGCTGAGCAGAGAGCCCGATGCGGGACTCGATCCCAGGACCCTGAGATCATGACCTGAGCCGAAGGCAGAGGCTTTAACCACTGAGCCACCCAGGCGCCCCATAATCAGAATTTAAAATACATTTTAATTTGCAAGTAATGAGTATATATATATAATTGTGTGTGTCCCATTTCTTGAGCACTAATTATATGCAGGCATTTTATACACGGAGTTTCATTTAACTATCTCAACAACCTTAAGATACAAGTACCATTATTATGATCATTTTATAGATAAGCATTTGAAATTTAGAGAGGTTATACAACTTGCCCAAGAATACCCAGCTATTATGTGGGCAATTTGGAATTCTGACCAACACTGCTTGATTCCATAGTCTGAATCCCAGAACTATACAATGAACTTTAAGCTTGAAGGTATCTGAAAAAGACAACCTTCTTTTTGAAGGTATCTGAAAAAGACAACCTTCCTGGACTTAGTATATATACACTAGGGCAGATAATATATAATTGTAGTGACAGACGATTCAATCCATGTTAATATGCAACATATTATGTGGCCTGGCATGTAAATAAAACCATTAAGTTATTTGTTAATAATTAATTGACTACGTAATGTAGACACAGGAGTGTTTCAGATCTCCTTGGCCATAACCAGTGGGTCTGGAGTCAATCTGTACCAGCTCACAAAAACCAATGGTTAAATTTTTGGGAATCTGGTGTTAACATAGGTTTTATTTAAAATTGAATTACATATACTTGGTAACTGGAGAAATTATGTGAAAAGGTAATATATACCACAATTCATCACTTCCTACTTTACATAATTTTACTGTTATTTATGCTCTTTATGTTATTTGTGTCTATTATATCTCTGTAGCGGAAATACTACATACTGATGAGTTACTTCACATCTTTTCCACGTGTTCAGTGATGTTGCTTTGATAGCCTGACACTGCCACGGTGGGAGTATTTACAGTAGAAGTTGCCAAATGCTACAAATTGGGGACTGACTATTTTACTGACTTCCTAAACTTAAGAAGTGATAAAGAATGCTAATGATATAGATCAAAAGGATGTTTTGCCTTTTGTCAATACACTGTGAACAGCATAAAAATGTGAGGAAATATTCTTCCAATATTCAAGCCTGCTATCCAGTTCAGTAAGGACAATGCTCAGGTCACCAACAAATAAGGGAAATTCTAATGTGTTCAGTAAGAAGGGAAAATAGTTGGTATTTCATATCAGGACAACACTTGTTCGTCTATGAAAACCTTAGATTGATTATGGACGTGAGATTTAGGCCAAAATAATCAAAAATATTCTGTGAGAATCAACTGGCTGCATGGAATTTATAACAAAAGGCATTATATAATTTTTATTTGTAAATTAAACACATAAACATGTAACCTTTTTTTTTTCCTCCATAGAGCTGATTGTTTAAGCTTTATCAGCACCCAGGTACATATAAACCTTATTAAATAATACCTACAGTATGGTTGGAGCTATGTAGAAAAGGGCTATTTTATGGCCTAGAAATGGAAAGGATAGTAAGAAAAAAGCTAATTAAACTTCAAGGATTCTGTCCTTGACTTATTTACAACTTGGATATCTTCTACTTCTCTGTTTTCTATGCTCAGATGCCTTACTGACCAAGATTTAGAGCCAGGCTCCATCCGGCTGTATGACCTTGGGGAATTTACTTCAACTTTTTAAGTCACTTTCTTCGACTATAAAATGGTAATAACAAGTCATGTTATTATGACATGAGGATAACGATGATAGTTAAAAATTGCTAATACATATCTGTGCTTACTTTGTATCTAATACATATTTAGATATTTATTTAGCATAAAAATTGCTAATACACATCTGTGCTTACTTTGCTAAGCACTTTCCACATATTAATTTATTCAGTCTTCACAACATTTCCATGAGGCAGCCATAGCCTCCATTCCTGTGTTACAGATGAGAAAAACTAAGGCCCAGAAAAAAACTAGGAACTTGACCAAGGTCTCACTTAGTTTCTTAGGTGACTAGTATGCGGTGGAGTGGGGACACCCATCCAGGCAGCTTGCCTACAGTGGCTACTGTCTTAACCATTCTGAGCTTATATGGCCTCTCTTCCCAGTAAAGGTAAGAGACAGAGATCTTAGCATTGCTTGTGAAATACGACCTATGATTTATTTTTATTTCATTCTGATTTTGTATGACCTGTAATTTTGTATAGCTTACTTCATCAAGTAAATTTAAGTTTCTTGAGAAGTAGGACTAACAATTCACGACCTTTCCTGCTCTTCATAGTAACTATGACAGGGACATGTTGGTCGTTTGTAACTGGATATTTATCACATGAGTAGACTCTACCCCTCACTTGACAAGCAGAAAAGCACTACCGAGATCCCTCCGAGGGCAAAAATAGTGAGAACTTTATATAGCCTTGTTATAATCTGAGTTCATGCATAGATTCACGGCATTACTGTGATGGTCTAAACCAGCACTAGTAAAGAGCTACATACAGCCTTTCTCATCTGTGTTTGTAGGGCTGTCTCAGAAACAATATCATGTCATGGTAGTCCTACAGGCTTGATTTGTTTTGGCTTAAAAGAAGGAACTTGCCTCATGCGTCCCTCTTCCTCTCACAGAGTTTTTTATTCTCGAGGGCTGTGGGTCAAGTTCTGTCCTTGGAACCAAAGTAGTTTTCCAAAGTGAGGTGGAGCCAGCTCTGTCGAGCCAGCCAGAACTGCTGTCAGTGCCTGCCCCAAGTACATCAGACCCTTTGCTTGTGAAAATAAATTGATACCAATGCAAGAAATTTATTAGGAGATGACAGCCCAGTTCATAATGGAAATATGGAGAAAACATCATCCTTCAAAAACTGACAGTTTATCCATCATGCCTCAGATTCCTGAGATAGAAACAGACACTGTCACATACAATCCGCTGAGGACACGTTGTCTTGGATTTCCTTACGACAGGAAACTCTGAAATAATCCAGAAGAAGGAAAGGACTTGTACTGCCCTTAATGTGCTCGGCCATAAATTTTTAGCATTAGTAGAAGAAACATGTGGCCAAGGAAATGAATGATGGGGGAAATCAGGAGGCCTGGAATTCTCCAACGGCCCCTTCTTTCTCTCTCTCGGGGGTGATGAACTGGGACAGGGGTCAGAGAGGGTGACCGCAGTGCTGTGAGGGACATCAATATCCTGTTATGCGTAAGCAGAGCCAACAGGTGGCAGGGCACCACTGCGGACACACCACAGTTGGCTGTTTGAGGTTTAGGGGAGTGGGTCACCTTGCTCCGCTAAGTTTCCAAATGTGGTTATTTCACTTAGCTTGTTATTTGTATTGATAAACCTGAGACACTTTAGGAGGGCCATTTTAATTAGGAATAAATGCAAGGATATTTGTGGGAATCACAAGAGGCCTGATCTTTGCAGGCTTAATGAGGTGACCTACACAACCCCATATGAAATAATTGTGTATTGTATTAAAAGCTGCTTTGGAAAATATAATCGTGGTAGTAAATTGGAATGAAATGAACATGGTCTTAGAGGGAAAAAAAATATTCACTGCCAATTTTATGGGGCCTTAAAATATTTATGTTCTAAACTTGCATTCTTTGGAGATTTGCTGAGTGTTGCTAGAACAAGGAAACTTTTTTAATGAGATACATGCGTATTTTTTAAATTTACAGATCTTTTTAGCAAAAATAGAAAGACATAAATGTGAAATGGAAATCTAAACAAGGCAAGTACAGCCTTAATGTCCTTATATTTATAATTCATTCTTCATATCAGAAAAAAATAAAAGCATGGGAAATTTCACTTAAATGGGAATAATATACAAGGAATCTTTATTTGCAGGTGGTGTCTGTCTCACTGAGGTACAGAGAACATAGGCATGAATGTGACATACCAGCTAAACTCGAGCTTTGATGCGTTTGTTACATTAGGTGGATACGAATGAGATACGTGCGTTCTTGGGTTAAACACAAAGTCAAATACAGGGATTTGATCCACTCCCTGACATCAGTCCCTAAGAACAACAGTGAAATAAACTACCTGTTGATCAAGTCCTTATTCACAGATAACCGTGTTTGATGAAACACAAAGTGACTCTATAATTCTTAGACTCTGAATCCTTCTTTAACTGTTCTCATCCTCTGAAAGAGGCAAATGAACTTCTAATTGCTCACATTTGTTTCAGCCAATCTTCCTGATTCCCTGTTTCAAGCAAGACCTAAAAATGTTGACTTTCCATGTCCAAATTAAATCTGTGTTTCCTTTTGCTTTCTATCTAAGTGCATACCAGTATGACTTAACATTCGTCCAAGGTTTATTTCAATATAAGTGGAAAACAAGCCATTTTTCAGTTTAATGAATAGCATCAGTGTCTGCCTTTTAACCAAAAATGTGACCTTACACTTGATGGATCACACCAGAAGGCACATTTTCAAATTATTTTTCTATTGGGGCTTATGACTATCGCTTCCCAAATTACTGTGGCAGTGGCGAGGGAAAGCCTGCATCACACAGCAGCTCAGACAAACAGAATTCAGACTCAACAAAATGGTAGTTTCATTTATGAAACAAGAAAAAGGGAAGGTAGGGACGCCTGGGTGGCTCAGTTGGTTAAGCAGCTGCCTTCTGCTCAGGTCATGATCCCAGCATCCTGGGATCGAGTCCCACATCGGGCTCCTTGCTCAGCGGGGAGCCTGCTTCTCCCTCTGCCTCTGCTTACCACTCTGTCTGCCTGTGCTCATGCTCTCTCTCTCTCTCTCTCTAACAAATAAATAAATAAAATCTTAAAAAAAAAAAAAAAAGAAAGAAAAAGGGAAGGGAAAAGGAAGCCTAAACCATATGGGAGGGGGAAAAAAAGAAAAAAAAAAAAAAAAAGACCTTCTCTGAGCTTCACAGAACAGGAGACGTAGAGCAGCTGAAGGTCCCACACTTTTGTTACTACCATTTTTGTTCCCAAATCACTCCAAATTGGGAAGGTGAAGGCTGAGCATTACTGATTCAAAAAAACTCCAAGAGGACATCTGATATTTCTTTCTTATTAAGGATGATGGAGTGTAATTGATGGACCTGGTGCCTGGCCAATTCCAACTTTTTGAGAATGCCGCTTAATGTGCAGACATTATTTTTGGACTACTGAACGCCAGAAAATAATGAGCTGGCATTCAGCTTTGGTGAATAAGACCCTGAATTTTCATCTAAAAGCAGTTTTGAGTTATTGCTGTAGATAAGGTGTAACTGTGCAAGGGAATTTTATCCATGTTTCTCCCATGAATCATAAATGAGGAAAAAAATTACAGTCTAAATTGCACTTAAAAGGAATAAAGTCTTTTCATGTCATACATGATTTATCAAAATGATCTCATTTTAAGGGTACTGTGGTGTATCTTGATTAATCACATTAGGAAGCGTGATGAATGGCCTCTTTAATGGTAACACAGGATTTATTGGCAACATCCCGACTTGAACCAGAAGGGTAAGAAGTAAAATATACAATAGATAGCTAATGCAGATAGGGTGTCAGTAATGCTCTGACTTGTTTTAAAATTATCCTGGGAGCCTCAGTGTCAGGAGATTCTGAAACCGCCAGGTGGTGGAGACCATACAAGTTTTGCACAGCAATCTGGGGCCAACCATTCACGTGGCATAACCCTTCCTTAACTTGTTGCAGTGCAAGTAAAATCACGTTGCTGGACCATCAAAAGAAAGCATGTGTGAAAGCTGAAAAAAACCACGGAAATTCCTAGTAGGAAGAGGGGCACGCTGCTTTTAGAGATCAGCGCTCCTATCCCTTTTGCCCTATTTCAATATCCTCTTCACATTTCGCTTTAATATCCTAAATGCTTTTTTTTTTAAGCCTGCTCAAGTCTGCTCCCACTAATTTCCTCTAAGGCTGACAGATCAGAGGCTTTCCTCGAACTGTTCCTTTTAGAGCAGAGGAGGCCTCGTGGTAATCCTGCTGCTTGTCTGCAATTAACCCTTCCAGTTGCCACATTATTAACACCACCACCCACAGACAGAGGAAGCCCCGACCCACTGGACACTGGCTCCTGACTGAAGCTTCAAAGGTGCCAATCACACCCTAGTCAGAAAGGTGCCTGCTGTCAGCATCAGAGGTTTCCATCCTCTCCTCCCCGCTGATCAAACATTCCTCCTCAGAAGATTAATTCAGAGTCTCCGCCCATTTCCTCTCATATCCTCCTTCCTTTTCTGGTTTACCCAAAGATCCATCTTTGCTTCGAAAAGGGAAGCCACGGATAATAGAAGCCCTTTCAAAACAAAAGCTGGGCAAAGGCAAATTTAAGTCCCAGCTGTTATCAACTTTTTTTTTTTTAAACTCATTTAAACACCTTAAGGCAGTGCGGATTAGGGCCTGGCCTGAAATGCCATTCTTTGATCAAAGACCCCAAGACTTTACACAAACATAATCACAGGGCAATGGATGCTTCTCTGAAGGCTGAATTGATTTGTTTGACTGCAGAGACTAGGATGGGTAGGAATGCTGCACACTTATTTTCCCAGTATGTATGTGTGTGTGTGTGTGTGTGTGTGTGTGTGTGTGTATCACGAGGCCAAGTGACTTAGAAATTATATTTTATCTTCATATGTCTTAATTGGAACAAAGTCGTTTGTGGATTCAGACACAGCTATGGAGAGAGGCCGTGGAGGGGAGAGAATGGGGGTCAAGCGGGTACTCTCCCTGTGGTCTTGTTCCATCCTGGGGCAGGGAGAAGGGGTGATGGTGGGGAACGGAAGAAGGAGACAACAGTTCTAGGGTCTCTGATGTGGAGTAAAAGTGACCTCCCTGTACTTATATGAGCCAATTCCACTGGAATCTTCCAAAGTCACTTAGTAACTGTAGGTACCCAACCCTGTCTGTTAAAGCAGTAGTAGCAAGAGAACCCAGCAGGACCTTTCCTGAAGGCCAGTGAGTGGCACCATGTGACCCATTCGTCAGGCCCTTCACCACCCATCACCATCTTTCAGGACCAGATGCCAGAACTAACTCACAGTCATATCTTCCAAAAAGGTTACGCAATGGCTATATAACAAATTCTAATATAAATCATAGCTTGATAGGCCTTAAATTTGTCATACATTCCTGGAAGGAGATAATTTAGAAGTTACATAATAAAGAAAATATTCAATGTCAAGGTTGAAGGGACAATTGGATATTGAAATGCTTTAATATTCAAGTGTATGAAGATATTTTTATAAAGAGATGGTTAACCAGATTATTGTTTGGGGATTTTTTTTTTTTCAGGAGATGGGGTTATTTTGTTATACACACTACAGAGAGGCTATCAGAGAATGAAATTAAAGCCCTACATGAATAAGAATTCTTAACTGACAGGACAATATCGGGGCAACCAACCACATTTCCAGGGTAGGCTGCAGAATTTCCCTAAGTGGACAGCTTAGGAAGAGAAGATTAACCTTTTCAGTTGAAAGTGATGAAATTCAGTGTAAAGTCCTCTAGGAAAGTCCCCTTCTATGGGGAAGGAGGGTCCTAATGAGTCCAAGGGTACATAGTTTCATGTACGGTTCGATCCACACACTCAAGTTTATCATCAGGAATTCCCATTTCTTCAATTTGTACTCCTGCCTCCCAGCTTCGGCTTCTCCATGTGGTGACTTCCCAAGACCTACAGATCCCTATCTTACCATCTCCAGAACCATAGAAAAAACTTCTGTTTCTGGAAAGTTCTAAGCCAGATCTGGGAATCTGTGGCCTGATTTGAGTGACACACCCATCCCTGAATGAATCTGCGTGGTCAGGAGAAGGTACAGTCTGCTAGATCGAGCCTGGATCATGGGCCTGGTCCTAGTGCTGGGGCAGCCACGGGTCTCACCAGAGCTCTATAGATGATAGGGGGAGGACTGGTAGCTCCCCACACATAAGTCCATCTAGAATACAATGTAATGGACACCAACAAGGCCAAGAGACAAAATTCCCCCCTCAAAAGTAGACAACTTCCTATATAAGTCTTTTGGAGTCCCTCACTCTGTGTTAGACATTCAGAACAACTCATCATCATCTCAGGGCAAAACTGAACATGCTGTTCAACAGCTCATCCTGAGTCCTCACCATCATCAACAAAAGGCCATGCACAGAAAGTCTTCCCCACAAGGCCTCCCAAACATTATGTATTTTAAACTTTTCTAGCTCTCAGTTGACACCAAAGAGCTTTAATGTGCAGCTATATTTTTTTTTTTTAACAACCTTGGGCGTCCCACAGCAGATTAAAAACAGCAATAGTAATCTAAAGGGAGCAGCATGAGGGAAGGGCCACGGGCAGCTGCTGGAGTCAGAGTACAACATGGAAAAAGGAGACCAAGAACACAGACTGAGCACTGAACCACCAGATATCACAGCAGACCTTTGAAATGACGGCAACCCGACCTACCATCCCTCCCCTTCACACGTGCATGTCAGGAGGGTAAAGTTAAACTCAGTTTTACACATCCTGTATAAGTCAGAATTATATAGTATATTTAATTACCAACTCACATGTAGTAGCACTGGTTGCTGGGATGAGATATTAGTCCTATTTTATCTACACAAACCAGAAGAGAACAGGTGCCCGGTATGGAAGAGGAGCACAGGTAAGTGCTATGGGAACCTCCTACAATTTTTTTTTTAAGATTTTATTTATTTATTTGAAAGATAGAGATCACAAGTAGGCAGAGAGGCAGGCAGAGAGAGAAGGGGAAGCAGGCTCCCTGCTGAGCAGAGAGCCCGACGTGGGGCTCAATCCCCGGACCCTGGGATCATGAAGGCAGAGGCTTTAACCCACTGAGCCACCCAGGTGCCCCCCTCCTAAAATGTTTTTATCCTGATCTACATAAACTTCCCATGTCTGGGAAAATAAATGTTAATACACATCTTTCATTAACCAAAGGCATTTCCCCACCACTATGTTTTTCAGCCTCCTTTTACCTCTTTCTAAAAGAAATGTCAAGGAAGCTTACCCTGAATGTGTCCAAAAATCCAGGTTCATTGCTATCTTAGTAGATGAGGATATTGTGTTCTGAGCAGCTTGGGTCACTCCCTGAAGGTCTATGACATATGTGAGCTGGGAGGTAAAACTGGGACCTCTGCAGACATAGGACTGGTGACTATATTTGAGTTTTATATCTGCCAGAGTTCCAAGGAAAGCAGGCAGGATTCTCTGCAACTCAAAGACAACCATTATGGTGACCAAAGTAGGATACATTCTAATGAAGTGCTAGGCTACTAAAACTCTTCTGGGCTAGAGCCCCATGATCGAAGTGTTCACATCAGGATAGCTAAGATATGAAGAAAAAATGCAGCTCAGATGCTAGCTAACATTTGGAATCCTGAAAGCTCTACCGTATGGGTACATGTACGCATGCCTGTGTGTTTATTGTAAAGAAGGGGATACAGATATGAAAGACTCCAAGTTCCAAACATAGTTTTGCTTTGTAAAGTTAATATTAATCCCCAGTTTGTGAACCTTTCTAGATAAGGACTTTATTTTGCCCTATCTTCTCTCAAGTAGCAAAAAAAACCCATGCTTGTTTATTCTGGACATCCAAGAGTCTTACTACTCTCTGACTAAGTACATTACCCCTATCTGGCTAAATATTAATTTTCATAATCTGAATGCTTTTATATTACAACATGCAATTGCTGCAGTACAATGGAGTCAAAGTGGTAGAAAATGATTTGACATGTAGAAAGTTATTTGATAAATAATCCACAAACATCATTCATGAACTACTCATGATAAAGTTCTTTTTTGTTTCATACTGTCAATAATGGTTGACATCAAACGTTTCATTCATTTAAACATATACTTGTAAAACGACTACCTTGAGAGATTCAAGATCTAAATATGTGTGAGAATGCTACGTGAAAAGTGACAAAGTAGTATAATTAGTAAGTCTTACTTCCTATATAATAGTTCTAATCATTCTAGAGGCCTTATTCTCTCTGTGGACAAAGAAAAATTTGAAGCTTCGTTTCCTAAAGAAACACCATCATGTGCCTCTAAAATCTTGGCCTTTGCCTCTTTGAGCAAATTGTAGTCCAGCAAGATTCCGTCACGGACAAGATAGGCTTGAACCTACGCCTAGTAGTAAATCCCACTCTGCGTTTATGTAATACTTAGGATAGTCTAAATGCAAGCCATGCAACAAAGAGGAAGGAGTAGAGAGAAAAGAAAGGAAAAGGAAAATTAGAAAAGAAAGGGGAAACAAGAAATTTTGACAATTTTTCTCAAATGAGAAATCCATTCACCATTTTCCACCATTTTTTGGACTGTATTCTATCTATGATATTAACTAAATTTTAGACCTATTGCGACTTATATGTTCCGCAAACCCTTCTTGCCATCTTCTCCCATTCAGGATTGCTAGATTCTGAAAGGTAAACAAGGCCCCAGAAACCCAAGCCTGCCTTCCCCAGGGCCTGTGCTTTCCCTGCCACTGCACATTTGTGACCGGTTTATAGAAAGGTTAATGGCCCTCCAGTAAGAAACACAACAAAGACATGCCACCTGCATGGTTGCAAAGGGCCAAGAGCAAACTAACAAGATTCACTGGGGAAGGTGGGCCTGTAGTTTGGCTAGTATGAAGCAAACTACACTATATTTTCTAAAGTCAGCCCCTCTCCCCCCTCTCCCCCAACCCCCACCCTGGGTTCCAGAGAATTACTGTAGCTTTCATTTGAGTAAGGGAACTTATTTTAGAGAGGGCTCAATTCCTGGCAAAGTCCTACCCAAAGTGACCATCCTTAGACCTTCTTTTTAAAAACAGAATGATTTTCTGTGATTAGGCTCCCCTCTGCTTAAAAACCTTGTAATGATTAACCCTGTTTGGGGAAAAGTCAAAAGCACCAGCCGCCACCTAGCAGGCCCTTTGCCCTGGCCCTTGTTTGGTTCTCCAGCATATCTCCCGCCTTCATGCCCTCACCTCGGACCCAGACATGGCCTTCTCCGTGCTCTTCAGTGCACCAGGCCCCATCCTACCAAGATCTCTGCAGAGCCCTGTCTTTCTTCCTAACTTCCACACCCAACATTTTCGGCCTGGTTAACCTTTCCCCTTTCAAAGATCAATTCATGCTTTCCTATGTCACAAAGATGTCCCAGGCATCACTTTCATACGTACTTCCAAGAACCACATATTTCCTTTTGGGGACATAGTGTGGTGTATAATTTTATCTTAGGAGCATGTCTGACCAGTGTCCCTTCTACTAGACACTTCGTACCTTAAGGGCAGCGTTCCACACTTCCTAAACGTCTGGCTCATAGTAGCTTCTCATTAAATACTTGATAAATGCTGAAATAAATAAATGTAAAACACTGAATAACCATCATTCCTCAGCCTCCAAGAGGCAAAGGTAACAATAAGCACATGTCTTCCCAGTCTAAGTCACCTACTACACTGCCCTCTTAGGTGAACTTCTCCCCCAGAAACAGAGCTCCTCACTGTAGAAAAGGGGGGCACCCACAGCCCCCCTGAGGCCAGGAGCTGCCCAGGCACATGCTCATTCCAATCTCAGCCTGGTTCCGTGCAGAAAAGGGCTTTAAGTTACAAGGTACGCTAAGGCCAAGAGGAGTCATCCAAAGGCAGTTTAGAACAAAGGAAGGAATTCCTCCTTCCTGTGCTTGGGGCTGGTCGACAAATGGGAAACATAAAACACAAGCCCCCAGTTTACAAGATGCATTCAAGCGCTGTCCTGTCCGTCTGGGATTTGAGGTTGGGCAGGAGGGAGCTCGGGCGCTGAGCGCTCTCCCGTAGCTTTCCCCTTTGCTCAGCCTCCCTTTTGTTATACCTGTCTTTCTCAATTAATGATTTCTCCCCCCCTCCCTATAAATGAGTAATAAAAAATTTAATCCCCATAAAGACGCAGCTTGACCCCAGGCGTGCGGGTGAGCATCGGTTCATCACCGGCGTTCCGTTCCTCCAGGGCCCAACGGGAAGCGCCGGGAAGGCCAGAGCGTGCCGCCCTAGGGTCGTCCTGGGCTTCCCCAGGACCGGGAACGGCGCTGTGGCGCAGGCCTCCTGTCACAGGGCCCGGCGGGCAGAAGGGGGTGCTGTAGTGTAACCTATTTAGAATGCAAATGAAGTGCCTCCGCGCCCCAGAGTAAAGCCGCCGCCTGGCAGGTCCTCAGCAGTACTAAATGTTGGATTTCTGCTTGTCACTGCTCACTGCAGGTCATTAATAGAACTCAGAGTGGTGTTACTAAATGTGAACATTAAAAAAACTGATAAAAAAAAAAAAAAAAGAGGAGCCGCAATCCTACTCTGAGGGAATTCAGCTCATCCAGCTCTAAAGAGACTTGCCTATTCAAGATCTCTGTTCAACAATTTTCCTAGCTTTGGATCAAGGACTGTTTACCAGACTTACTGCCCAGTGAGAGGCAGAGAAGGAAGGCAGAAAGGACGACAGGAAAGGAGGGATGGAGGGAAGCAAGGAGAGAGTTAAGACCTTCTGTGTGTGTGCCTGCCTACAGCAAGAAAGAAGGAAGAGATCACTTCAACCTAAAAGGTTTTATAGAAGGCGGCCACAGGAAGTGGGCGCTGGAGGGATGCCTCCCTTCCTCTTGGTTGAACTTCCATGGAAATGGGAGAAAAGAATCAGCTCAAACCCTCCAGCGTCACAGCACCAAGCCAGCTGGTACTTAATGCTTTATTTTCTGACCAAATCAGGTGCTCCTTCTGCCAAGTGAGTTTTCCTTTTCCCCCTTTACTCCAGCCAATTCCTGTTTTCTTCAACGGGAGCTCCCCAAGACTCATCAAAAACACGATTTAATTACATCTCCCCCCCCCCAAAAAAAAGGAGGAGTGTAAACATGACTCCTTTTTATCTCTTGATACATCTGGACAAGTAGACAATGTGCTAAAACAAAATAAATCTGCTCTGACAGTCACATCAAAGAGTTCAGCAAGGGGCTTGCAGCTACTTAAAACACAGGAATGTTGTTGCTAAGCATCAGCCTACAACTTATCGGTCCCTGGAAGAAATGCTTTTTTCTTTCTTTCAGGGGAGATGAGGAAAGTTAGAGAGTGGGAACCAGACGGCAAGAGGAGATTGGGGATTTTCGGGGATTTTGAAGCTTAAAATGAATTGTGTGAAGGAAAGGGGTTTTGTTGTGTTGTGTTTTCCTTTTGACACACTGTCTATATTTTTTTAAAGGTGGTATGTGGAAACCTTCTAGAAGGGGTTATTTAGGACTCAAAGAAATAAGAGATGGCCCCAAAACACGTTTATACAAATTTGTGCCGTAGCTCATTGCCATGGGCTTCTTGGTTCCGAGAAGGGACTCAGGCTAGCTCAGGGGTCTGAGGAAATATCTCACATTCACCAAAGTCAAGAGTGAAGAATCCTTAAGTCATCACCATCATAAATCACCCAACATCACAAAGCACAGACATTTTTTTTTTTCTAAAAAGCAGGAAATGGAGCTTCTACACCAGCAAACACAACAAGAAAGAAAACAGGAACTCCCCAAAAGAAACCAAGTGTGAACTGCCATGCGCAATGAAATACATCTAGCCAGGCGACCCCACATACTCATACAGCCTCACAACTCGAGTTTTCATAGTCAAACACAAAGTGGAACTGACCCTGAAATCTGGCCAATGCCTTCAGCCTTTCTTCCCCACCACCCCCTGGGAAGATCCTGAAACAGATGCTGTGAAATGCAGTCTGATCTTTATCCCATATGCCGGTTCTCAAAAGGGAGTAACAGGGAGATTTTCCTCTTCTCAGGAACACATCCTCAGGTGGGAAACTTGGCCCCATGTCTTCCCTCCAGCAAGGCTACTAAATTTAGTTCTGCTGGGAAATAGGAAGTGAAGATGAAATGGCATCTACGTCCAATGAGGACCTGAGAGCATGCTGGGGGGAAAAAATAAATAAAGGAGCCAGTTCAAAATAACCCAGCAGTTCTCAATATACACCAGACGCTGCCAGAGAGATCTGGCCCTTGCAAGAGAGGGGCTAAAAATATGCGGATCCATTATTCTGGCCTAGGAAAGCCAGGGGCATTTTAAGTAAACACTTGCTATTTTCCTTCCTTGGATCAAAGGAAACAAATTCTGAAACGACTACCATCTCCACGCGGGGTAACTATCAACACCATGAACAATTACCAAGTTTGTGATATTGCACAAATAAATAACACTTACCATTATCTCTAGCACGATCATATTTATGAAACAGTGACGAAGGGCAGCAGTAACAATTTTTATTGTCCCATATAGCTCCTATTTTCTAATTAAACAAAAGGTTATTTCTACTGTTAACATAGCCATTTGTCTACTTTGGGCCTTCCATAATACTTTTTGCCAAGCATGACAGAATATAAGAAATTATGTTCTGTGGCGGGTTTGTTTTGTTTCGTTTGTTTGTTTGTTTGTTTCTTTTTCTTTCTTTTTTTTTCGCTTTTAATTTTGCATGCTGAGTTGCTACTTAGAAAGCTCTGTCGGTTCATAATCAAAGCAAGATGCCATTGTGTGGAGAATTCATAAATAAACTTTGGCAATTTTTCCTAAAACATGATGAAGCAAGCACTTGGTCCTACCCTTTAGATTCAATCCAAGGGCAATGGTCTGTATTATTAAAGATATAGGTCAAGCCAGCTTGCGTTTCTCTGTCCTGTGGGATGTTTTAGAAGCTGCTGTCACATTACCGAGATCTGTTCTGTGGCTCCTAATTATTCCTCTTGGCAGCTTTGGATTTCAAGTGATTCCTTTCACATGTATGTAAAAATTTATAAGCTCTTCCATGGAAAAGCATGAGTTATTTCCTTGTTGTTTGTAATTGCAGAAGATGCTGATGAGAAAAGTGCACTAATTTCATTGACAAGGATAATGGCAACTTAATAAAATTTGTATTATGTCTTCTGCAAACCTCGATAATACTTCATATCAACATGTGAAGCTGTAGTTTTATTTCAATATAACTCTGAAGGTGGAGGGAGGGGGAAGCCAGGGGGAGGAAGAAAAGCGTAACTCTGAGCACAGGGTCATCATCCTCCTGAACACCTTTCCAAGAAGCAGGGGAGGAGGGAAGGTGTGGATTTCCTCGTCTTCAAAGTTTAATTTGGTCCAGAAACTGATATTAAGTGGCCACTGTGTAGGAAGGACAGGAGAAAAGAAGCCAGGGCTTACTGAACATCCAGTATGGACTTGGCACACTCACATAGGCCATTTCGTCCAGTTCCTCCCAAAATTCTGTGGATTAGATACATATATCCACAATGGTCTCATTGAGGAAACTGAGCACCTGGTTCCCACCAAGGAATTCCTTTCTGATTTCGTATTCTGGAGTCGGCCTGACTCAAGCACCTTACCTTGCCCCAGACGGAGAAGAGTAAGCCCTGCTGTGACTTGAGGCAGCTTACATACCTTCTAGTGCGAGGGGAAAAGGTAAGTCAACAAGGCAGTAGCAGGAGCAAATAAAACAAATGCTCCAAGAGCAAGTCCAAACAAAATCACCTAAGGACTGAAGGATGGAAGAGAGTTCATCCATTGTAGGAGAAAGGCAGAGAACCCGGGACAGCATCTGATTTTTCACAGCCATGTGAAGTATGTCAGGAAGGTATTAACATCACTGTTCGACAGATGAGAAAACAAAGACTGAAAGAAGCTAAGAGCCTTTCCCAAGAATTGATGACTCGCCCAGGGTAGAACACAACTTTCCTGCCTGCTTTCTTGCCACAATCAATGATAATAATATCCCGACTTTAAAATGCCTTCCCAATGAAGAGCTCTTTCCCTGTTCCTTTGTAACAACAGTCTGAGTTAAAATTCTGTGCCATCAGCCCTTCCCAAGTAGCTGTATGACTTTTCTAGATTTCAAAATAAAACAAACCTCTGCCTCTATAGGTGGTACCTCGCACGCGGTGATCACAGATCTTACGACCGATTTTTAATGATAAAGATATGTAACTCTCCAAATTCTAATCAAAAATGGTCATACACACATAGTAATATATCAATTTCTCATGAAAACACCACTTGTTTGTTTCATTTATTCTCAGTTTTGCCACTAAATACCTGCTTCTGTATGAGAAAGAGATTTTAATAGATGTTTTATACCTAATAGGCTACAATTCCCCCTCCTGGTTTTTGAATGGAGTTCTTTGAAGTTTGAGTTGGGGGTGGGTAGAGAAGGGGAGTATAATTTCCTTTATATAGATGTAAAGCAGGAAGCTGAGTAAATTGACCCATTTTATCTGACCTCTAATTCTACAAAGCCTGAGTCCCAGGTCTCTATTTCTTTGTGCTAAGGAGCTGGATGTCTTTCTGAAGAACAAGCTTGTTCATCTCCACAGCCAGCCAAAGGGTAGCCCTTACTAGTGTTTTAGAATAAGGAATAGTAGGTTACAGAAACATTAGAGGAATTTCTCCAACTCTGTGTCTCATCTTGGCCTCTAGACAACAGTCCCAATGAGAGGAATCAGGAAGCTATTCTCAGCAAGTGACTGTCTGTAGGGATGGTTCCCACCCAACAAAGGGATGGTTCAAAGATGTTGTAACTGACCAAAGTACAAGCGCACCAAGTAAGAAAAAGAAAGGAGTACAGATCCCACCTAAGTCTTCTTCCCAAAGTCGAGCTGTAGTACAAGGAAGGGGCTTCTGGATAAAACTTTTTGAGAGACAAACAGAAGGCATTTAAGGGGTATGATTACTTGATTGCTTGGAAGATAGAATGGAGTAACTGGAAGAACTAAAATGGCATGTACAGGAATAAATACATTATTACATCTCCTCTCTAGGGCCCCTTGAGGTCCAAGTGATTTTTTTTAAGGTTGTATCACCCTTACAAACTGCAGGACTCCTGAAAGACAAAAATACCTCAGAGTATATGAACCTGCATACTGTATGTGACACATACGCACAGGTCCATAAAAGGCTCTTCCCTCCCCTCTCCTTCAACAGCCAACTTTCTGGTGTACATATAGGAGAAACATCTATCTGGAACATTCTAAGTCCTATTACTTAACTCCCTGGCTCTTTGGCTTTGGCTTTTCACTGCTTAATTAGAAAACAAAAGGAGGGCTTCCCATCAATTGCGTACCCCCCAACATTTTTGGAGCTATGGAAAAATCAAGTATACTATGGATATAGGGTCCCTTGCCAGAGGGTTTACAGTATAGTTGGATAACTTGATGCCAGAAGCAACTAGTGATGAGTTGGAAATAAGACGAGAGGATTCGTTGGGCCCTCCGTTACAGAGTCACAGAACAATTTGTCAAAGCCTATGAGAAACTGAGTAAAAACGTATATGTCACAGAGGAAAGAATTCTAGAAAGTAAGGCTTTCGGTTTCAGCTCAAGTTGTGTCCTTGAGGACACAGTATGACCCCAGATGTGTCCTTGATGACATCTGATTCATCCTTTGAGGTCCAAAGCATCCTCTCTGGCTTCCCCAGGCCTCTAAGGGTTGCACGGCACTGTGTCAAAATGCTTGGCAGTGAATTGAGTTCTTGGCGGACTGTGAGAGTCTCTGAGTCAGAATCCATTTCTTTTCTCATTTTTGCAATTTAGGCACCAGTACTGGGCCTGATGCACAGAAAACACTCAGCCCAGGTTGAGTTAATAAGTAAAGGACAAGGGGAGAGGATGGCTGCCATTTCAGATTATTTCTGTCTTCCTCTCCTGCGCTGCTTGGAGTCACTGACAATCTCCCACCATGTTAGGCTAAAGCGACATGAGATTTCTCCAAGGTGCAGCTGGTACCAGCTCCTTCCCGATGCCGCTAACTGGTTGGGGGTGGGGGAAGAGATGTTAGCATGATGTTGTTGTACTCCGCAGGCACAGCGCCGAGGCGCATTTTTAATGATTTACCAGTTCTACTTGACTGAGCCTGCACCCTGTAAGTGGATCATATGATCAGCGATCACAAGTTAAACTGCTTTTGTTGCTCGCAAGGCATGCATGGTGGGCCGGCTGCAGGCACCAGCGACTCGCACGCAGCTGTGTGTAAGACAAGGAGAGGTTACGTACAACAGGCAGTTAATGGCTCATACCAGCAAGCCCTCAACTTCAGTCGGCACATGCGGCTGAATTTTAAAAAGGTAAATGACCTTGCAGCTGGGATCTTTAACTATGTGCTTTTACCTATTTGTACCTGGATAAGTAAACATTTGCAGCACGCCAAAAGGCCCTGAAAGCACTATTGTAGCCATAGGCTAATCCCTTTCTCTCTGGATGAAAGACTCCAAAACAAACCGGGGGAAAAATCATTTTCTGCCTCAAGTAGCACAAAGGTAAAGGGGGGCAATGGTGATAATGACTTCCATTTGTTATAACTTTCAGGAGTCACCAAGGCTCCAGTCCTAACCAGCTGCCCATAGTTAGGATTCCACTTTCCAGGAGGAATGACAGAAACAACAGGCCCCCAGACGGAAAGAAACGTTTCTAGCCAGAGCCAGACAGAACTGCCTCCTTCTCGCCAGCAAATCTGACACAAGAAAGCTGGAATGATCATCTCCACGCTTGTTCTACCATCCAAAAGGGTTCTCCTCCCAACTGCTGTCATTCAGGGCCAAAAGAGCAGGCTTTTGTCTTTGTTCTCTTCTGCTTTAACTGCAAAACTACAGATGACTATTCAGGTCCTGGAGCCTAGGACGCCTGCCACAAATTGCATCCTGCTCTGAGTTATCTAAGAACCAACATTTAACTCCTTCCTCCAAAAGGCACTTCAGATACCTCCAACTGCAACTGGACCACCAGAGCTATGTCTGAAATACTGGCTAACCACCCCAAATGCTTTCCAAAGAGCGGAATATTTGTGATTTACAATCTGAGTGGGAAGCTCGGTAATGCTGTTATTCTAAGAACTCGTCAATCAGTTGAGATTAAGATAACATTTATTGCAACATAAACTGAGATTGCCATGAGAACAGGCAGAAAGTATCTGTGGAACACTGGAGACATTTCACAGGCAATGAATCAATGGAGGGCAGTTCACTGGAGTGATAAGAGCTCTGGGCTCAGAGCGGAGAGCTTTGGGTTCATCAGTGGTTTGCCCCTTGCCAGCTGCCGGGCTCTCAGCACATCACGCCATTCCTTTGCACCTGAGCATGCCACCCCTCCTCTGACAACTCTGCTGGCATCCCTACTATGTGCCAGCAACCATACTAGGTGTTGGAAATAAGCAAAGTGGGTAAATGATGTCTAGATGTCATTCATGTATGCTTATGCAAATGAATTAATAAGAAAATTTGCACTCTGAGGCTAGCTACCATCTGCTGAACCAAAGTAATCTTTAAATGACCAGAAATATTTTCTGCCCTGCGATTCAGTTAATACAGGTCAGCCTAATGGGGTTGGTTTATATCCATGAGAGAAAACAGCACTCCTTGGTCCAATATGCAGTTTTAATAAACTTTATTAAATTTCCATTGATCCATATGCAAAAATAATTTGTTTACAACTTGAACTCAGTCTACTAAATGGTGCCTAACTCAATTAAGGGGAGAGGCTGAGAAAAAACAGCTGTATGGTTATTAACACATTATGCCATTAAAAACATTAAACAGTTGGGTTTAGTGAAGGAGTCAAAGTTAACCCGTTGAATATCTCCAAACTAGAGACCAATTTGACAAAACATTTTGTACCAAAGGAAACCAGAGACTCAGAGAGGCATCTCTCAACCTTCTGAATGAATCTGTAAGAGCAGAACAAGAGCTGACTACTGGCTTTGCTGCACAGCCTTCCAGGGATTTCCTCCGATGTGCCAGCTAAGTCTCAATGTAGTGATGACAAGGGGGCGGTAGGGTTTAGAAGGATGTCGTAATAATAAGTAAACTAGCTTGTTCAACATATTAATATACTTTGTGTAGAGCCTTATACTTTTGGTCCTTAAATAAATTGGTTTCGGCCTTGTGCTAATGAGGCGAGAGTCAAGGTACAATCCTTTTTAGCCAGTTGGTTCTGTTCTGTGGTCATAGGTATAATCCAACCAGGAAGTCACTAACAAGTATTCATTGAATACCAAGTAAGGCAAAGGCCCTAATCCCAAGTTAAATTCTATGGAGATAGGGAGATAAAATTAAGAGCCATGAAAAACTTAGAACAGCTAAGCACTCCATAGTATGATTGGGAAAATGCACATGGGCCTAAAGAAAAGTGATGGATAAGCTTCAGAGAGGAGGTTGGGAAGGAGATAGGATGGCACTATGCTTTGAAAGTCAAGTACAAGGAAAAGATGAAGGGTCAAGAGAGCATCTGAAGGTAGGGCCTGAGAAGAATGGGAAGGTGGGGTGTAGACAGCAGGACCAAAGGGAACAAGGTGAGAAACAATAAGGGGACCCCTAGTCCTTTCACCAGCTTGATTATAAGAGCTATGAGGGGCCCCTGGGAGGAGAACTGGAGCTGACCAGTGCAAACCTATCCCACCACTGTGAAAGGACAGTAGAGTCATGCCCACAGAGGTTGGAGGATTGGAGGAGTGGGCGAAAGCTCAACTCTTAGAAACTCAAATTTTGCTTGGTATCCAAGTGAGTAACCACTGGATTTCTCAAAAAAAGGAAGTCTGTGTGACAACCTGAATACAAACAAGGAGAGGACTGAAAATATGTGGGCAAAACTTGTCACCCTCAGCACCATGATAAATGTGAGTCAGAAAGCATCTTTGCCCCTATAAGGCTGACCTGTCCAGTTTCCCACAAGGTTGTAGAGGACTCTTTGACACTACCTTGCTTGTATGGTCCTCCAGCTCTTCCAATGCACTTGGCCGTCATGTCTTGCAAGGCAATACATCGTCCTGTTTCAAAAGATCCCGTAATAAAATTCCCTTTCTCTGCTGTGACAAAACTTCCCTCCCTGTACTATTATCCCACAGACCTTAAGTTTGTCCTCAAAGCTACCCTATATGTCCTCACCCATATGATGATGTTTCAACTATTAAAAAAAAGATTCAGTGTGTCACCCTCATCTTTTCTATTCTAGGCCAAGTATTTACATAATACTCAACAGCCTGGTCCCTCTCCATTAGTTATTCTGTTTTTCTTAAAACATGAAACCCTACACTAAGCTTAGTCCTCTAGATGATGTGTGCACTGTGAAGATCTCAAGAAGACATTACACCCAACTTGGCAAAACTTCTCTAAGCTATCTCAAATGGGGACATCACATCACAAGAAGAATATCCCAATACTTTTGATGTGGATCACTGCCAGCCTAAACCTTTCAAGCACATGCTTCTTTAATTGATTTCTTAAATATAAAGCTAGAGCTTCAAACTTACAATTCTATTCAATTTTGTCTGGTAGGTGTCAGGCAGTGTTTTAGCATGTTGAGACCACTTAGAACTATGATCTAAAACTTCTGGTATGTCTTGACCTCCCTGACCATGTATTTTTAAAGTTAATAAGCAAGGCCCATTTTGAGCTCCTTACAAATTATTGATAAAAATGTTTTAACAGGTCAGGGACAAGGACAAACTCAAGTCTGAAGCTAAGATACATGGATGAAGCCTAAGGCTTAGGAAAGGAGATAAGACATTTTACAAATTCTTTGGGAAGAGTAAAGATAGATACCAAGAAGTGACCTCACTAGTTTAAAGGTAAATACTTAAATAAACAATGCTACTATTCTCCCCCTCTGAGGGTTTTGGGTACAAGGTCAGGAACAATGAGCAAACTCAAGAATTTCCAGTGTGAACTCTCTCAACTTAACCAAGAAATTTAAAAAGACCAACTGAGGACTATCCAAAATAGCCTATCTCTCTTAGAAAGATGCAACCTATACACAAAGAAACACAGTTCACCTGGGTCACTGGCCCAAGAACCTAATACTAAGTTTCAAATGAGTTTTTCCCTGAGAGATCTGCACAAGTAACCCCCAAATACCCATGCTTATCACTCCCGTACCACTAAGGTGGTAATTACTGTAGAAGTTATTAAGAACTTAATCCAGAACAAGATCCAGAACAACTCCCAAGCATAGCACTCCTTCTGAACAATGGTTGCCATGACAAAGAATACAGAGCATGAAGGTCAGCTGCCTAATTATGAATGAAGCCAAATACTATGATGTAACAACAAGGCAGACAGTATATAGATTTAAGGGTCCCAAGTTATATCTCAGAGATCAATGTGAGGGACAGACGGTCACTTCAACCTTTTTCACACCCCAGCTGGAATCATGTATCTGAGAGATATGGTAACATGGGAACTTTACAATGTTTGCAGAAATCATAGATGACCCTGTCACGTGTGGCCAATGGCTCATTAATTTGACTAATTACAAAGACTTCTTACCCTAATAGTTATCACCCTCGGCCTTGAACTTGAACCAAACCACATGTGTGGTGAAACTCAAGGAGCCTTATAAAAGCTAAATTATGATGCCACCGTATGCCATAGCTATATATCTATAATCACCTATATGACACCACTAAGGAGATACTGAAGAGTAAAAGTCTGAAATGACATCAGTACAAAACATGAGATCCCATTTGTATAATTCTTCACATTTTTCTAAGTGTGTTAACAAAATTACCTTTTTGGTCACCTTACAAATCCCACAAGCAATAGCAAGCGAGCATTGTGCTCTCATTTAAAGTACATGGGGCTAGAGACATATGAAAATACTTGCCTCAAGATACACAGTGATAGGAGCACCTGGGTGGCTCAGTCGGGTATGCATCTGACTTTTTGGCTCAGGTTGAGATCTCAGGGTGGTGAGATCAAGCCCCATGATGAGCTCTGCTCTCAGCAGGAAGTCTGAGATTTTTCTTTCTCCCTTTCCTTCGCTTTCCCCCTCAACACTCTCTCTCTAACAAATAAACAAACACAGGGATAGAAACACAGACTATTGTCCCAAATCTTCAAGCACAGCAGTCCCAATTCTTTGACTTCCAACATTTTAGAGTGGACTTTCGTTTGATGAGGTGGCCTAACCATGTTTAGTAATGCCTGGGCTGGCTTGATGCCATTGGGACAGAGAGCATGGAACCTGTCTATATTAACTGTGCAATGATGAATCCACAAGCCGACAGTCAAGCAGGGCTTTCTGATGTCAGTCAAAGCAGGAATGTGAAAGAAACATCAGCTGAATCTACCTACAACGCAGGAACAACAGAAGTGCATGCATTAACAGTCATAAAGTGACATCATGGGCACTTGTCACCAGGAACACTATTAGCTGATAAAAATGGAAGTAGAGCCTATCATTACTTCATCAGTCTACTCAATCTTCATTGGAAACAAATATACACAGATTTGCCATTACATTCCCAGCTACAACATGAATAAAGACACTGCACATCCAGCAACATTTCAAGCAAATGACCCATTATAAGGCAACAATTTGACCTGAAGCCACCCTGCCAGGACCCCTGGGACTGGAAGCATTATGGGGAAAAAAGCTGATAGGATCCTAAAGATCTGGGTTCCAGGCTCTGCCCTGCTGCCTCTCCAGCCTGCAGACTTGGTTGGGCGAGTCGTCTTATGGCTCTGAGCCCTCCTTTTCACCTTAGCAAAAGCGTGGTTATAAATATCCCCTTTAATTCCTTCAGTGATTGCTATGAAAATTAAGTGGGACACTGCACTTGAAGGCTGCACATGTGTCATACAAACAGAAGAAATTAAAATGCTGCCTTATCTCTGTGACTGTTTAATGCAGGCTTCTGGTCAACCTCGTATTGACCTCTCCTGGCCTGCGCCAGATAATTTAGTGCCACTATCATCATTAGTAAGCATCTACTGGGGGCCTGCTATGGGCTTAATTACAAATTGGCATGTATGGTTCATGGATATTTTCATGTGTGTACCTCTGGTCTTCTTTACCCGATTATATGCTCATCCACAGGCAAGAACCTGTACGCATGCAGGTATATATCTGAATATACACCTTAGCTCAGTGAAACAAAGAGTACATAATAAACTCCTAATAAAAAGGTAACTCGCTCATCTTAGAAACCAATCAAAGCTAGAGAAGTAGAAGGGTGGTAAAATAAATAGAAATAAATGGAGAAATAAAATGAAACTCTTCCTTGTGGGAAATCTTAAGACTTTTTTTTAAGGGATGGGCACAATAGCAGCACTCTCCTCTGTAATCTCATATAGAAGGATGTTGAAATACAAAAAAATACCTACCAAGGGTCTTAATCAAGCTATTCCACTTAAGAGCATTAATGCTAAGTATGCAAACGTTCACCTGACTGATCATTAAGGTATCAAGAACTAATTTTCCTCCTTTTAAGAGCTTATATGTCACATCCCACCCCTTGGGCCTTCCAGAAATGCATTTAAATGCCTAACTGGGAGAAAGAAAAAGCATTCCAGACAGCCAGGTGTTAGTGATTCAGCCATTAAAACTTCAGTTATAAAATATCCCCCACAATTGTAAAACATTTCAGTCATTAGAAGATCATAAATAGATTAAGATGACATTTTAAATTATTATGACACCATGTGTATAAAATGTACATTGTTCATCACAATATCCCAGATGACTGTGACTCCGATTATCTGAAGTTAAAGATAAAGTGCATGTGTTATTTACTTTGAGATCCAAAAGCAAAAGACAGGGAGGGAGGAAGGTAGAAAAAGCAGATAACCAAGTGGAAATTGTGAATGCCACATCCCTCCTGAGGCAGAGAAAGACTTTAGGTTCATTTTGCAATAATACTCATTTGCTGCTCCTCGAGAAAAAAAAATAATAATAAATCCTGTTTCATTTTTAGAGGATCAGGCTGGAAGATAAAAGAAAGTAACCACAAAATCCAGAATTTTTAAACTATCACCTAAAATGTCATGGTTCCTGCTCTTCTTTGAGCTAA
This sequence comes from Enhydra lutris kenyoni, assembly GCF_002288905.1. Lineage (NCBI taxonomy): Eukaryota > Metazoa > Chordata > Mammalia > Carnivora > Mustelidae > Enhydra > Enhydra lutris. Next base: position 29,809,200 of record NW_019154096.1, on the reverse strand, counting down.
ATGAAAGGTTATAATTAGAGTTCAATATTGATTTATGTCTAAAACTAGGAAAAGAGCTCATGACTCTTTGTCCATGTCACACATACCCACAACTACCCTTCAACGCCAACTCATCTCTCATATTTTCACTACATACTAAATGTGCAAAGCATGTCTCCTCCTTGAAGGTATGGCTTCCCCTTTTCAGGGAGTGTGGCAGCTTGCTCTAAAGAAGAGAAGTCCACCTAACCACTGTCATCAGAAGAGAGGACAGAGTCCCAGATGACCATTTCATGCAGAAGTCAAAGAAACCTAAATTTCATAATTACTTATAAAATAGTCATAAAAATCAATAATATAAATATTTCAGTCTTACTTGCAAACCCATGTTTTGCAGCCAACTCTTACCAAGGAAGCAAATTCCTCTTAGGATTTAAGTTAAGTATTTTAGGAAATATGTGCTAGGGCTAATGTACCTAACTTAAATCTATACCAGCTGACTTACATGAAGGATTAGGCCCATTAATGAGATTGTAATAGGTCGTCAGCAAGTTTGGGAGTATTCAGGACACCCTATAATTATGCATGTGATTCTGCTATGTTCATTGGTAACTCCTTCTGCCAAGTTGGCAGAGGTAGATATGTGTGGATATGGATCTAAGCATACAGTTAACAATGGCTACAATTTAATATTGTCCTAAGAATTTTTTTTAAATGTTATTAGGACAAGGAAAGTGAAAATGGCAAGGCATCAGAAAACCCAATATAAATATTCCCCTTCAAAATTCTTCTCTCAGAATCAATCTATGAAATTTCCCCCATTCCTTCCTAGATTATCCTGTTCTTTGGAATGCTTGTTCTCAAAGAGTATTCAAAACCTAAGACATGAGATCAATAATGTGGACCCATCAGATGCTCCAAAAGGATCATGTTAATAAACATAATTAAAGGTCCATTCATTGGGACAATTATTCATCTATTCCAGCTTCTTGGTCCAGGCAGCACTTTTGAAAAATAACCACCAGATGTTTTGTAGATTAAGGGAATTAGAAGACATCAGATCCAACACTTTCTGAAAACTGGACTGAATCTACTAAAATACCTTCTGTAATAAGGAGACAAGACACTGCACTCTATTAGGGGAGGAGTTGAAATCTACCTCCTTGTAACGCCATGTAGAGTAAGGCAAATCCATTTCCATAGAGCTCTTTACATGTTTTCCTTATTACAAACATTACAGAGGATATGTTGAAAAAGAAAAAAAATACTTTGCAAATAGTCATAAAAGAAGGTGACCTCACATTCTCTAAGGCCGATTCTGCCACTCTGATGATTTGGCATGAATGGCTTAGGCCATCCACAAAGAGACGGATTATTTTTCTGTCTGTATCTCTTAAAGGCTTGGGAATAGAAAACGATTTAATAAAGCCTATGTCCAGATTTTGTTTATTTTCTCCAAATTACCCCTTTATTGAGGAAGGCTACAGAAACACCCACTTCCCCACTATAGAGGCCGAGTTCTCCCCATTGTGGGGAAGGATACCACAATGGTCTTGAAGTTTATACAAGTCTTCCATCATTATACCCCTTTCCTTTAGCTTGGACAAACCATTAGTAAATAATTCATTCTCAATAACTGAACACACTCTTGCTGAATGTCCATCTTATTAAATATCTTTTATGTTTGTGCGATAACTGCCTCCTTGTTGGAGAAAATCTATGCTTATATGAGAGCCTAATGGGCAGAGAACATGGCTTCATTTGTTTTTCATGGAGGATGGCCCATCACCATATTTCCTGATTGACTCTGGCTTTATACATCTCAAGTGTTTTGTTGTTGTTGTTGTTGTTGTTTTTCCAGAATGTCTTTCTATCTAATACACAAGGGAATACACCTTTATCCAAAACAGAGATTGCCTAGTAAGAGCCAGAGTATCTTCCTATGTTGTAGTAATGTGAGTTCGGGGGTTGGCAAATCTGGTCATAGAATTTTAAAAGTTTATAAAGAGTTCTACCCAAATGAATGGACTGGAAATTATATCAGGAGGCTGAGCTCTTTGAACCTGTCTTGATTCAGGGCTGATTTTGTGGGTGTTTCTCCTTTTTCTGATACAAAACTAATCCTAAACCATTAATTCTGCCACAGCAAGGAAATTCAAATGGAATTAAAGTCCATATAGATCTGGCAGGCCTGGTTGTGTCTGGGGTTCCTCCAGAGGAGATTTATTTGCTGATCTTATTATAGAGCTCAGAGAGCAGAATTTTAGTTTTAGCAATGACGTTTTCCTCACTTGGAAATGAGTTAACAATGGTGTCACCAGAGAATGTTTATGAACACGATGCTAAAAAGCAGATCAACCAAAACACATTTTATTTCTGCTAAGAATGTATTACCTTTCCTAACAGAGGCAGGCTGGTACGATCTTATTTTAATAAATATTTTTGCTGTTATTATTAAATGTTCATTACTTCAGAAGATACCAAAGAATCTGCAGAATGTCTGTCCTTAGAGCACTTCTGTTGAGCATCTTAAATTAAGATAACTAAATCTATAATGCATGGCACAATACGCCAGGTTACATAAGGGTAGGATCTAAGTAGTTTCTCAAAGAATTCAGAACAGGAGGGCACCTGGGTGGCTCAGTTGGTTAAGCATCTGCCTTTAGCTCATGTCTTGATCCTGGTGTCCTCAGATCGAGCCCCGCTTTGGGCTCCATGCTCAGCGGGAAGCCTGCTTCTCCCTCTCCCTCTGCCTCTGCCTGCCACTCTACCTACTGGTGCTCTATCTCGCTGCCAAGTAAATAAGTTAAATTAAAAAAAAGAATTCAGAACAGGGTCTTTATGGAATCCAGAGAATCTAGCAGCTGAGCAAGAGTTCCTATAAAGATGGACTTCGGTCTAAGCTTTGAAAAAAGGATGAGTTTGGACAGAGATCCGGGGGACAGGACTAAAATCCTATGAATGAAGTAGGTCTAAACACACCTGTGTGTTGGGAGTTCCTTCTACTGAAGTAGCTACTCGCTCTGGAGTAGGAGTAGGCGGCCGAGGGCCTGAAGCTCTTTGGAGCTGGTCTCACCCTTCACTGCAGCTTACCCCACCCTCTGGTCTCTCAACAGAGCTGCCAAGAAATTCAACATACTGTTACCTCTTAGAACGAGGTTGGAAAACGACTGCCAACACCCTCATTTAAGAAATGGGGGGGGGGGGTTGGAAAAACTGAGGCCCAAAGACAAGAAATGGCCAAGCCCAAGGTCACTAGGCTGGTTAATGGTCAGGCAGGGTTTAGAATCCATTCATCCAAATTCCAGCCCATTGTGCCTTCTCCCACCCCACATGGGCCTTTGCTGCTCAGGCTGACAAATTAGGCATCTTAAATTATATGATATGTGTCTGATAAAGAATCGCTGGTGGGGAAGTCTTCGTTGTCTTTTCATCTTCCATACTGTGTCAAATACCGATGTTTATAGAATGATGGAAGAACTGGCATCAGGAAACATATGCTGTGGCAACTCTTTGAATGTGGGCCAGAAAGAAAATAAAAAGCCTAGGGTGACCTACCTCACATCTACATAGCTTCCCCAATTAACTCCAACAGACTTTGTCTGGGATGAAATGATTTAGTCTCAACTCAAGGTCAGTCCCACATATCCAGAATAAAGATTGCCGAATATGCTTATTTGAGCTGAATTACATTTGGTAGTTTAATAATATGAATTTACTGCCTTTTCAAGAGGGACTCCAGCACTGGGGAGAACTTTAAAATGTATCACACTTAAAACATAAAATTAAATTCAATTAACTTTTATTGGGAGGCTAATACACTAGTACCCTAGAGGGAGAGACGAAGCTCTCAGCTTTCCTAAGATTTTCAAGCCATGTCCCTGGAATCCCAGCCAAAGATACTGGCCTGGCTCATCCCCTCATAAAGAGCTTCATGGGTGAGTTTAACATCCGTACTCAGTGGACAGGACCATGACTATAAGTCTCCAACTAAAAGACTCTCAGAGGCATAAAACCTGGAATAACAAACAGACAGAAAATACTACCCAACTATCAAATAAAAGACAAAAGCCAACACAAGGATGGAAGCACGAGAGGGTCCCAGAGACCATATGCTCTTCATTAAACTTTCCTATCTTTGTGCTATCATGATAGAGGTTCCCCTATTTTTAAAATATATTTGGCACAATTAAACATTCACTGTGACTTATTAGAGATTAAGCCAAGATTGTCCCCATTGCTCCCCTTAATGCACAGATACAGTTGGAATTTGTAGACAATAAGACAATAAGACAATAATTCCTGCACAGAGAACAAGTTATGCTCTCAGCAGGTTGGGCTATGGGGGAAACTAGATTCTGAACAGACTGAACACCTATATGCTGAAAAGAGCATGAAGTCATCTCACTAACCCACATGCGAAGTACTGTGCTAAGCACTGGGGATTCACAGGTAAATAAACAATGATCACTACCCTTATTGTACAAAAAGAGAATGGGAAGAATATAGAAATCAAAAAGGACACTCCCCCCACAAACAAAGAAAACCCAGTATCTCATTAAAGTCAGGGTCAAATTCTGTACAGAGCTGGTTGGAATCTGTCTCAGACTGTATTCATCTCCTTTTGCTGCTGTGACAAATGAGCCCAAACTCAGTGGCTTCTACAACATGTCTATAATCTCAAACTGCTGGTGGGCAGAAGGCTGACATGAGTTCTACTACACAGGAAAGCGGTCAGCAAGGCAGTCTCCTTCTAGAGACTCTAAGGAGACAATCCAGGTCTTTGCCTGTCTTAGCTTCTCATGGGTGCCTTGTCTATGAGCTTTCTTCCTTGTCCTGTGTCCCCTTCCCCCACCTTCCAAGTGCTTCCCTCCAAGCCCTGCTTCCTTATCACAGTACTTCCTCCATTGACCCTGACATCCACCTCTCAATTCCTTCCCATAAGCACTACCTCAGACCCTCACATGTAATCCAGGGTAATCTCCCTTTCATAAGACCCATAACTTAATCACATCTGCAAAGTCTCCTTTGCCATGTAAGGTAACACTCACAGGTTCTGGGGATTGGGACATGGTCACACTTGGGTGATCACTTTTCAGCCAACCACAAAGACCAACTGTAATACCCCAAACTATAGGGAAATAGAAATGATCTGAGCTCTTGGGAATATGACCGGTAAGCAGAGAAGTGGTATTCTCTGCTTAATAATATTCATATTCCTATGATACTTGGGTGGCTCCTTCGGTTAAGCGATTACCTTCAGTTCAGGTCATGATCCCAGGGTCCTGGGAGTGAGCCCTGCATCCAGCTCCCTGCTTCTCCCCCTCTCTCTGTTCCTCTCCCTGATCATGCTTGCATACTGTTTCTCTCTCTAATAAATAAATTCAAAAGATAATAATATTCATACACCCTATCAGAAGGCAGTGAAAACCAGTGGTTAAGAACACAGGCTTTGGGGTAAAATACACTATGCTTTCAGAACACCTCAACTCAATACCTGAGGATGAATATAGTCAAGTTAGCCTCTCTAAACCACACTTTCCTTATTCCCAAAATGGAGAGCCCAATAGTACTCACTTTACACGCTTGTTATGAGGGTTAGTAAGATGAAAAATATAAAGCACTTACTGTGGCATGCACTAAGCACTCCATGAAAGTTATTATTGTGTAGTTATTACTTATTAAATCACTGGCCACCCAGCCTGGACTTGAACCTGTGGCTGGGTATTTTGGAGGACTCCATCAGCACAGATAAGTGAAATTCTCAGAATGCTCTTTCCCTACTTGAAATCCAGTTTGTCCTGGGAGCCTTTGTTGCATACACCTTCTCTATTTCCCAGCTAGAAGTACTGCCCACACCGCTTTCCCTCTGACCTTCAATAGTGTATCTACCACCCATTTAAGAATATCATGTTATGTCTTGCCACTTCTAGTTTGTTATTTTATTGGTAAGCACCACATGTAGATTACAAACTGCTTGAGGGCAGAGATTTGAAGGCAGGGACTATCCTAGTACTTAGCACAGAGATGTGTCCACAGTAGATAATCAATGAAATGGTTAAATAAACTGATAACAGTTTATTCCTCATAAATCTGCAGGGGAAACACAAGTCCACATTTCAGAATGAAGGGGAGCCAGCCGTAAGCTGCAACCTTGAAGTCAAGCTTCCTAAACCAGTTTAATTCTCACTCCCCTTCAGCATTATGTACTCAGAGTTGCCCTATATCCCTGGATGATGAAGGTCCCTCTCCCTTCGGTTATACGGTAAGAAGTTCAAGTATCAGCTGCACGCCAGTGGAAAACAGGAAACAGACTTCTCTTTGGACAAAGAAATGAACAAAGAGCACACCCCAGTCAAAGCCAGTTTGAACCAGTCTGGGCTGCTCTGAAATCCTCCCAGCCCCTCTCCCAAGCTGGCACAAAGACAAGAAGAACATCATGGACTCCCATCTTTGGCCTTCTAACCAGGAAAGGACTCGTGAAGGTGAATGGTTTGCAGACGAAGGGGATATAAAAGAGACAAAACCAGGATAAAAATTAAATAAAAAGTAGCTGTCTTAAACTGTAATTGCAGTCCTCTGCTGAGCACGCTTGCAGATATATAAATGTGATTTACCATCAGCTTGCAACTACAAATCAGGTCTTGAGAAACACTTGTGCTATGAAATTGTTTAATCTCATCAAGCTCTGCTTTCACAGCAAGCCATAAATCACAAAGTCTTTGTTATCATAGACCTCCACCAGCGCCTCTCTGGCAGGCTATGGATCGTGGGTATATATAATCTTGACTGCACAAACACTGGGGTCGGCGCGGGCTGAAATACTTTCATAATAGCCACTGTGCAGCTGGTGGAACACAAGCCTATGATGGATATCTCATTTCCTACAGTCGGCATCTATTTCGAGCAAATTATTACCACATAAATTTCTTGTCAACAGAAACGGCCAATTAATTAAGTTAAAAATTTACTTGTGATCACATCTACAAACCAAATAGAACTGCAAGGCAATTTTCCAGTTACTGAATATACTGCAGGTCAGTTTAATGAATAATTTTTAACTTTGTCATAAACTCAAAGACAGGCTAATATCTCCAGAAACCTGAATGGAGACCAGCTGCCGACAGATTTACACAAAATATATTTATGTGGAATTTGATTGCTGACATCTGGGGACAGAAATAAACTTTCTATAATTACAGAGGCATCTTTGCCATATATATATATGAATTTCTTTCACCAAAAAATGCAAATCTGTCCCGAGGAAGTGTATTTACATTTTCAGATAGGGCTGCAATGGGGTGGATGGCTCTTGGAAAAACCATTGCATTAAATTCCTATGCTAGTGATGGGTTCTTTATCATGGGAGAAGACAATAACAAGCAAAGGCCTGTTTATCACTGTCCCCCAACTTCCACACCCAAAAAATCAGGATGCTTTCTCTCTTTGTAAGCCAAGTAAGCCACTCAGCCCATGTCCCAGAGTGAAGGTAGTGGCGGGAGGATTTAAAGCTCTATCAGGTGGGGCAGACTGACAAAGCTTCCTCTTAGGGTTTTATGCATATAAAACAGATCTACATGGAAATGAGGCCAGCAGAGGGCCCTTCATAATTCCTGCTCTAATCCTAACTCTGAGCTAAAGAAAATCCATGAGTCCAGGTCATTTTCCAGGTAAGTATAAAGGATATGGATTTGGGGAACACATGAGATACGAGTGCTAACAGTGATTTACTCAACCAGCCACCCATTGGATATAGGATTGTGACTTCCTTTAGACTCATCATCTATCCCAAATGCAAAGGACATTCAAGGTCCCTCCAATTACAGCCCTGGTCTATCTAAGAATTTCACTGCTCCTTATTCCCAACCTGTCATTGCTAAATAATCAAGCTAGACCATTTGGTGTTACTAACACATGCTCTTCACTTCTGTAATGCTGTGACTTCACTCCTACAAAGGATATTTAAGATGCTTGCCAAATACTTCCATGTACCAAATTTATATCTAAGATGATCATCATGGCTCTTCTTCAACCTAGAAAAGACCTCTGCTCTCTAATAGTACTTTTCTTCCTACACAAACCTTCAGAGCAAATCATTCTACCCTGGATAGAATGAGCTGTAGTGAGTTCCCAGTCCCTAAAGTGTTCAAGAAGACACCAGACAACCACTTGGTGGGGATGTTGTAATGGGGATCCCATGTGTGTTGGACTCAGTAACAATCAAGGCTTCCCAAGACTGGGAGCCTCAATTCTAGGATGGTTATTTGTGTCCTTGTCAGTAAGCTTCCTGAAGGCAGGGCTCATCTCATTCGATGTCAAAATTTCCCCAGTACTTTAAAAAAGAAGGGGGGAAAAAGTAGATCCTCCTTTAAAAAAAAGTTTTTATGGACGATTTCATGAAATTTTTCTCATACTTGCTACACGCAATTCCAGGTGGCATTCAACACAGTACCGCACCATTATCATTAATATGAAAAACAATGATTGTGGCTTATTATGTTAAGGTGATTTATTTTAATTCTGAGAATTCCAGGAGGTAGACTACTTCTGTCTCAGATCAATTTTAATCAAGGAGAACAAGTCACACAATGAGCTCATAGTACACTCTTAATAAACAGGGCCAAATGAATGAATGACCAATGTACAAAATGCAAAATAAGATAGAAAATAAATGTTAAATACATAGAATGGATAATTTCCAATGTCAGAGGGGACACCGCAAAAACTTTTGAGAGTCTCAGAACTGGAAGTTGACCCAGAGGTAATCCCATATGATTGTGCATTCAACCACTGTGGAAACCAAACCGTCTACTACCAAGGGTGGAATGGCTTGCCCAAGGTCACCAAACTAGAAGGTGGCCAAAAAGGAATGGTACCCAGCTGTCCTAAATACCTGCCCATCATTCTTTCCAGCACAACCCAGACCCATAATCCATTGTACCCCATAATCACTTTTCTTTTCTTTCTTTCTTTTTCTTTCTAGTTAATTCCATGTGCCTTGGATCAAATAATAGCATCCCTTGCCTGGCTCAGGACTTGGCTCCCTACGTCTCTAGATTCTCTGACAAGAGAACATGTTTCAAAATATCCTTTTGACAATGATCTTAACTATGGGGACATTGCCTAAACATCTAATATTACCAATTATCTACTCTGGATATCCCATATATGAAAGTATCTCTCCACCACATACACACCCCCAAATAAGGGTTAAATGCTCAAGTTGGCCATAGTCAAATCTTGGATCAACCATTTACTAGTTATGTGGCCTTGGGCTGGTTAGTTAACCTGCCAGTGCCTCAGTTTCCTTGTCTATAAATGGATCTAAAGTAGTATCAATTTCATAGTGTTATTATGAGCACTAAATTAGATAATGTAACACTTTTAAAACAATGTCCATAAGAAGCACTTATTAACTTTATAATCCTTAGCCTGTATCAACTTTTGGCATAGTAAATCTAATATTCTTATTAAAGCTCTATAAGCTTTGTATCCTTTCAAGTGTCCTAAATTTACTTTACAGAAGTTTCATGGAAGTTTCATTATTAACAGTAAAACAATGATGGGGAGGAGGACAATGATGATAGCAGATAACATTCTTTACCTATATTCTATCCCAGGCCCTGCTGTAAACACATTACATTCATTATTAATAGCCCTAGGAGGCAAATATTCTTATTTTCTTCAAATTACAGATGTGACCTAGAAAGGTTAAATAACTTATCCAAGGTCATCCAGGTATAATTGGTCGTGCTCCTGCAATTTATGGTTACCGTATTTGGTCAGCAAATCCATACCACTGAATTTATCCCATGTATAATACTATTAATATTGCTCATGCTCTCCTTTGTTCTCCATTTTTCTCAAACAGTTTTAATCATTATTACTTTCCTCAAGGACCTTACCGCTAAAACAAGGAAATAGGATAAAGGCATACAAAAATCACATCCAAATAAAAAATCCAAACTTGTTCAAACCTGTCCAGTTCCACCATACCTACTTCTCTCCAGTTGGTCATAATAGTTTTTGAGAGCATATATAACCATAGCACCAAATCATTGTTTAAATATTTCAGGAAAAATAAAAGAATAGTCTAGGGAAAATCAATTAGCTTGTGAGTTCAAACTTGGAACACACCGTACTGATTTTTAGAAAAAGAGGGCAGGCCAGGGAGGTTCTACAGAAGAGCTTTTGTGAAATTAGAGTTGGGATTTCTGTAAAAGACAGTGTTTTATCACGGAAATAATGGACAAAAAAAAATCAGGGAATTACCTATATGATGTCTGAGTGCTATTAACAAAGGCAGGTAATAGACTATGGTGAATCACTGCTGACTGTCAGATTATCTTGTTGAGGATCACTGCTGTCAGAGTGTCAAGGTCAGGATAAGACACTGGAACAAAAGCAGAAGTGAAGAAAGCTCGTCCCCAAGCCGACCTGCTGACCGTTAGTGGTACAGGTGACATGATGACTATATTATGGTCTTCTATGTGTAGAACACTTCATTGTTTATAAAGCACTTTCACAGTCATTATCTCATTGTGTTTTTAAAGAATTTCCTGTGGAAGAGTTGGTAATGAACCAAACTTGCAGAGGAAAACTTCACTTTCAGGAGCACATTTCCACAGTTTAAGAAAAGATACCTATTTTGAATTGAGTATCCCACATAAGAACAGATAAACACAGGAATGATGATTTATTAATTAAGTATGCATCTCAGATACTATCCTAAGGAAACAAATTAATACACAAGTCTCTACATTCAAAGAGCCCTCAGGCTAGATGAGAGAAGAATGCACATACACTGTAAAGATCACAATTACTACTACGCATGGTACAAAAGCGAGGCACAGTAATTGTGCTGAATTCCAGATGAGCAGAAATGATTTCTAGGTGAAACACTGAAGAATGCGCTATAAAAGATGGAGGATTTGAGCTGGGCCTTCAAGAATCCTTAGAATTTGAAATGTCAGGAGGGAAAAAAGTGAGGTTACATAGACAGTTAGCATACATATAAACCTATGCTTATTAATTTTCATACTTAAAAAAATTCTTGAATTTCTTAAATAAAATTGTGCTATAGAGATTCCTCCCATTATACACAGTAAAATAAAAAAAACTAGTAAAAACATCAAAACACATAAATAGAGAAACTAAACAAGGTTGGGGATATAAACTAACACAGTAAGATTTCGAAATTGGAATTTCATGAAAGAGACAGAGATGCTTCGGCAGAGGCATACACAACTCATTTCCACACAACGCTTTCAGTCACCACTAATCATACAGGGAAATCCACAAAATCCTATGAATTCTCATGAATGCTTTCAAGTCTAAAGAGAAGCAGACTTCATACAGGCATTCTTATCTCCTCTTTCTAAATAATGAATTAAATACATACTAGGAAAAACAGGTGAAACACAGAAGACTAACAAGTGAGCAGACTCTCAAGGGTGTGAAGATGACAAGTCAGCATGGTGAACTGGAGAAGTAACCCAGACTCCCAAAGAAAACCTTGATGGAAGACATTTCACACAATGTCACATAAGAGAAGTGAGGCTGAGTTCTGACAAGGGTCACAATGCCCCTCGGCAGACCTAGTCTCCTCCCATGTCATTTCTCAAGTGATAAAACATAGAATACTTCTCAGACTGAACTCTGAGGGTAAAAGAAACTGGTTTTGTATAAGATGGAAAGATAATCAAGGAGCCATCCATTGGGGCACCTGGGTGGCTCAGTGGGTTAAAGCCTCTGCCTTCTGCTCAGGTCGTGATCTCAGGGTCCTGGGATCAATCCCCGCATAGGGCTCTCTGCTCAGCAGAGAGACTGCTTCCCTTCCTCTCTCTCTGCCTGCCTTTCTGCCTGCCTGTGATCTCTGTCTGTCAAATAAATAAATAAAATCTTTAAAAAAAAAAAAAAAAGAAGACAAAGAAGAAGAAGCCGTCCATTACAGGGATGCCTGGGTGGCTCAGTCAGTTAAGCATCCAACTCTTGAAATCAACAGGTCACGATTTCAAGGTCATTAAACTGAGCCCCGTGTTGGGCTCTGTGCTGAGTATGGAGCCTGCTTAGGATTCTCTCTGTCTCCTTCTCTCTTCCCCTCACCCATCCATACTCCTACTCATTCATGTGCATGTGCTCTCTATCACTCTTAAAAAATAAAAAGAAGAAGAAGCTATCCGTTGTATATTTCCAGGGCCACTCAAGCATTAACAGAAGGAAAAGAAATAGCATGGCAAACATACAGGCCTGCTGGAAATAATAACAACAAAACCAGGAAAGGGAAGGCAGAAGCATATCATGCAAAAGACAAAGAACCCAACATCTCAAGGACTAGGAAAAATATCATAATAGCTTTATGCTATAAAACAACTTAATGATAACAAGACTTTAATAAAAGAGGGGCTAAACTGAATGTAATTCAACTGAATGACCATTCTGCCCAATACACCCTACCTCTTCCACTGATTACAACTAAAAACTCTGCATAAAATACCTGATGATTCTGAGGAGTAAACAAAGGCAGGTGTATTGTAGAGAAGCTACCTATCAACACGTGAATTTCCAGGTTTCACTTTTTTTCTTGTGACCATTCCCAGCAGCAGTTTCCACAGAGCCATGGGATTGAGCAGCAGTAGGGGAAGCTAAATCTCTGCTTCCTATTTCTACCTTCAATTCCTGAGCTTAAGAGGTGAGAAAGGCAGGTCTTTAAGGATTGGAAGGCATAAAAGGAATTTCATGGTGGAAAGAGTATAGAAGGGAAACTTCTAATTCTGTATACAAAACCACACATTTCTGACTCACTTCTGAGTTCTGCATATGAAGGACATATCTAAAACACTTTAGAAAAGCTCTGAGAAGCTATTTAAGACTGTAAACCACCATACATGTCCCATACTAGCTCCTGAGCAGTCCTTGCACAAAATGAATCAAAGAAGGATGGCAAAGGCTTTGGCAAGTGAACTGAGATTGGAACCCACACAAGGCGAGGAGCAATCTGTGCTCTGAAAGTAATGAGGCTGATTTCCTGCTAAAACAAAGAGAAATCAACATTGTTCTTAGGGTTATAACACAGCGCAAAATAAAAGAAATATAATGTTCAAAATGTCCAAGATATAATACAAAAGTTATTCAGTATACAAAGAAGTAGGAAAATGTGACCAATATTGAAGGGAAAAGACAATCAGTAGATACCAACTCAAGATGGCCTAGTTGTTGGAATTATCAAATAAAGACTTCCAAGCTGTTATTAAAAACATGCTTCAAGAAGTAAAGTTAAACAAGACTGAAATTAGTGGAAAAGGAGTTCTCAAGAGAGAAACAGAAAATATTTAAAAAATTGGAAATTTTGGAACTGGTTAATGTACTTTGTGAAATAAAACACTCATTGGCTGATATCAACAGTAGAAGAGAAATAATGGAGGAAAGATGCAGCAACCTTGAAGATAAAGGAAAATAAATTACCCACTGGGACACCAGGGTGGCTAGAGTGGGTTAAGCATCTGCCTTCGGCTCAGGTCATGATCTCAGGTTGCTAGGATCAAGTCCCACACGGGGCTCCCTACTCTGCAAGGAGTCTGCTTCTCTTCCCTCTGCCTCTATTTGTGTGCTCTCTCTCACTCGCTCACTCACTCTCTCCAATAATAAAATCTTTTCAAAAAGGGAAAAAAATAAAATAAATTATCCAGGCTGAAAAACAGAAACAAAACAAAAAGAATCTTATGAACCCATGGAACAATACTAAAAGGTCTAATACATGCATCACTGCAATACCATAAAGGAAGAAGAGATTGTGCAGAAAACATTTGAAAGAATGTGGAAAAACTTAACAAAATGGGTGAAAATTTAACATGTTCAAGAATCTTGGCCAACCCCCGATAGGATAAACCCAAAACAAATTTTTTGAATGGACTGAAAAAGAAAACTTAAGGAAATAAAACATATCATTCAGAACTAAAAAGCAATTTGGAAAGATGAAAGAATAGAAAGGAGACACTAAAATTCAAATTACTGAGAGAGGAAAAAAAAAAAGATTGAGATGATCACAGTAGATGCACATGAAAAGAGACAAATTAAAGGTCTCAGCTAATACTCATGGAAAATAAAGATGCTGGGGGCGCTTGAGTGGCTCAGTCAGTTAAGCATCTGCCTTCAGCTCAGGTTATGATCCCAGGGTTCTGGGATGGAGTCCCACATCTGGCTCCCTGTTCAGTGGGGAGTCTGCTTCTACTTCCCCCTCTGCCTCTTCCCCTGCTCATTCTCTTTCTCTCTCTCTCTCTCTCTCAAATAAAATCTTCAAAAAAAAATTAAAAAGATGTTATTTATATTCCTAAAAAGTGGAATAGAAAACATATTAAAATATATTTTAAATAAATATTTAATATATTTGTAGAGACTACAAATTGTACAAATTGTAGTCTCTACATTTTTGTAGTCTCTAAAATGAAGAAAAAGAAACTGTACATCAAGAGAACTTACCAGGTTTCATGAAAATAATACATAAAATGATCCACAGTTAGATGAATCTTAAGGAAGCTAATGAAATTCAAAGAAAAAAAGAGTATACAGACAGCCAAGTAAAAGAATCACATACAAGGAGGAAAAGTCAGACCCACAGTATACTTACGTAGAATCACATTTAATGCCAGGAGAAAATGAAGAAATATTTATGGAATTATTTTTTAAAACCGTACATCCTAAAAATATTATACCCAACTCATATGTCATTCAAATATAACAGAAACACAGAACTTAAAGAATCCAGGAGTTGTATACCCTTTATAAAAAATGTCATGAGAAGAAAATCGAGACAATTAGAGTTTAAATAACAATTTAGGAATGAAAAGCTGTGATCACAAAAACTGGTAATGAGTCCCAAGTTCACTTAAATATAGAATCAATACTACACAGCCATGGAAAACACTGTTACAAATATTGTTACAATTGTCATTGACAGTGTAAAGATAAGGTAACTAACAAAAATTGAGAGGTATGGGGAGTGGTAGGAGAAGCTCTAATCTTCATCCTTCAAAGCAGAGAGTCAGTGATCTTGTCCAAAACTGACACATATAAAGAAATAACTTCTCCAATTTCAAAACATGCATACTCTCTTTTTCTCCCAGTAGAGTACTTGTCAATTCTATTTTTATAAAAGTAGGAGTGTTCCATCATTCCCTCTTTCTGTACATAGCCAAGCTGCTGTCACAAAGATAAAGTCTGTTCTAACTAAACAAGTTCTATGGTGCTATGTTCTAACTAAACAAGGTAACTATCTAGAAAGAACAAGCACATTTGGAGTGTACAAAGTTTTCTACCTGACCTTGCAAGGACACATACACACAAACACATACACATGTACTCTTAATATGTGTCTCTGCATTACCTATTCCCAAGAAGTGGTTGTACTCCTGGAGACCTGGTCACTTTTAAAATATCCCAACTGGCTTTTGAATGAACATATACAGATTATGCACCAGGCCTACTATAGCCAGATGATCTAATTTGATGTTATAAATGCCATTTCTCAACTCATTTCTTTAATTCTTCCAATTTATATGCAATAAGTTTAGATAGGATTAACTAAAAAGAGGAAATATGTGCAAATGTATTTCCTTTCCTGGTGTGTTTTATTTTAAGATCTCCATAAAAGACGCATATAATGACTTATTCTAACACCTGAAACTTGTGATATTGAAACAGTTTATGAGACACTATGAATGACTCAGATACCATTAAGACAGTAGAGTTGGAATATCAAATAACAGTGATAAATGTCTTCAAATGTTCAGAAGTGTATATCTTGCTTTATCTAAAAAAAAGATAGTTTATATAAATCCATAAAAGCACATAAAAATACCTAAAGATAATAAAAATCACAACAGTAGAAGTACTTGTTGGACTTACTCTGTTAAGAACCTAACATGGATCATCTCATTTCATCTTGAAATGTCCTCATCAGTTAATGTCTTTTTCATTCTCCTCATCCAGGGATATTGTATGGGAAAAATACTGGAGAACATAGGACATGAGGCTCTGTGATTAGCACTCAGGATTCCTGAGACTTTCATCTCAAGTGAAGTTAGGTGGGAATGATGAGATGCTGTCTTCTCGGGGGTGGGGGGATGGTGATAAAGGAAAACCAACAGTCCCTCCCTATTCATTCGTGGGTCCCTCAGGCTGGGATAGAGCCTCTAAGCATCTTAGCTTTTCTCACTGGATGACTCCAAAGGGAGGCCACACGTAAGTTAGAGGTCCCCTCATTCACCCTGAATCAAGGTTCACTCTTCTGCTCCCCTAGATTAAACCCCCATTTTGTACACTTTAAGCTGGGTCAAGCACTTATGGAATTAATTAGGCAAAAATAATTTTAGTCCTAGAGCAAAAGTACCTTTCAAAGTTCTGCTTTCAAAGTTTTGCTAACTCCACTTAGGTCTTCCTTTAGATTTTCCAGTATACGTGTGATTGTGTGTACATCCACAACTAAGCAATGTACAGGCCCTACTTTGCATCTAGTGAACCCATAATTCTGGCCAAAATGAGATCACAGACTGACCAACAAGAACACGATAGTGAAGATCAATAAGGCTAAAAGAGAACATGTTTATTTAATCACTGACATTGAGAGCTTTCCTTTGCCAATAATTAGCGAAGGACTAGAAAGTTGAAAACTTCTGTTTCAACTGGAAAGCATGGACATTTTTATAAGGCAGGAATTCTTGGTTACGTGTAGATCTGCAGAGAGCTTCTTCTAGAAGTCACTCTTGACGTGGCCTGGATAGCTTAGTGTTTAGCATGTGGGCAAAGGACAAGGGAGAAAGAGATGGCTATTCTTTTTTATGTGATTATTTCCACTGCACTTATCAAATCAATAAAAAGAATTATTATTATTGATGGAGACCTTACCACTGATTAACAGGCCAAGTTAATTGCTTCTGTGAGCTCACGCAACTCTTAAATGTATATTATGGCGTCAGTAAAGAGAAGGCAACTGTCCCCCAGTTTTGTGGACAGGATGTGCAATGGCATTGATTTCATTAGAGCTTTTAGATGGCAACCTGCAGTCCTTCCTGAGCCATTCTCGGCTGGAGACTTCCTCTGTTCTTTTTGAATGCTGCTCTGAACTGGAACAAAGCAAGGTGCCCAGTGAGCAGCATTGAGTTGCATCACAGAGAGGATTAAAATGCCCATTATGAGGTAAGGCTTGAGTCACAGCAAAAGGAAAAGAAGACAGGCCATAAAAAAGAATGGGCTGCAGGCAGTAAAATATTGATGGAGAGAAACTGAAAACATCAGAGCATCGAAACTCCTTGCGCTGCTCCAGACTATCTGAGCCCTGACAACCTCCTGACTTGGTAACAGACCCTCTCTCCATGGCTAATAATGCTTCCACCACACCGGTCTTCCTCCTAGCTTTCTCATACAAGACACTCACTCCCGCCTTGTGTCTCTGCACTTGCGTTTCCTCTACTGGAAACCTACGATAACCCCAAACTTATTTTCATTGCTGAGGCCTCCTTTCCTCAGGGAGGCCTCTTCTAACTGTTCTAGCCAAAGGAGCCCCTCTCCCCATCTGGATGCTTTCCACTGCACTGTGCTAATGCATTTGCTTTGAGGCACTACCCAACGTTAGAAAGTATATGGTTTGTTTGCATGTTTACCATCTGATTATGTCTATTAATATGTTAACTATACAAAAGCAGAGACTGTTTGCCCTCCTCACTGCTATATCCCTGGTGTCCAGGACAGGGCCTACATATAGTAGATGCTCTGTAAATATGGACAGACAAAGAAATAATAATGGGTGGCTGATTGGGTGCATGGGAAATCAATATTTACCTCAAGGCTCCTACTTCTGGCCCATTCCACATGGCTGTACTGGGTAGTGTTCAGAACATGCATCACATAATAGGACGCCTAGGCCTAGCTCTGTCACTTTATAGGCTATGTAACCTTGAGCAATTTCCTAACCTCTCTGGACCTCAGTTTCCACCTCTGAAAATGGATTTACAAAAAGGACCAACATTATAGGGCTAGAATTTATAAAAATGTAGGCAAAGGGCTTGGAATAATTCAACTTCTAGTAAAAGCTTAAGAAATTTGCTGCTATTGTTGTTCCTACTCCAGTTAATTTTTACTATACACCATAAAAAGTCTCAGCGTCCAGGGAACATTAAGGGATAGGCATCACTTTTTTAAAAAGTCCTAATCTAACACAGTCTATTCATCCAAGATAATAGTGCATATCTACACATGTTCTCTTCCATCTCAATATATCATGTAGTTGACAAGTTCAACAGCCAAGCAACCTCATCTTCTGGATAGACTAGTAAATTTGCACTGTCCATATCCTCATAGCCCTGCCCCCTTTCTGGCGTACTCATGAGTTGCCCTTATGAATAATTTGGTTGGAGAAAGCAAAGTTTGCATTGTTGAAAGCTAAGAAAGAGACTCTTAATTCAAATAGTATTAGGTGGGTGGAGAGGCACATTGGAGCATGTAGAATTTATTGGACATCATAAAAGGGAAGCGGGGAGACGGCCAAGGAGATGGGGGGGGGTGTTCAGTGACTGCTGAATTGCCAACATAATAACCTACAGCACATCACAGTGTGCCACCCTGGCTAGGAAGCACTTTCCCTGATGATTGCTTTATGTCACCACTGATGCTACTGGCCCATCAACTATGACCCCAGGCGCAGCAAACCCCATCATAAGAAAGGGAGAAATGTAAATTTCAAAATAGATACATAAATATTCGGTGGCCTAGTGTTCCATTAGTCATTTATATTCCTGACTTTGGAATGCAAAAATGTAAATCCAGGGCCCTTCTGAAGTCAGAAGTCACATGGGGTTCATATAATAATCTCTCTGAAAAGGGCTGAGCTGTGGCTGGTAATAAAACCTATGGGGCCAATAAGCTCACTAAACATAGTAGGAGAAAACAGGCTGGATACAATCCCCATCTTCCACAGTGAGGGGGTGGAGGGAAGAGACTGACTGACTACTCAAGCCCATCACACAACATCAGAGATCTGCCTGATGCAATGGGGTCTAAGGACAGAGCTGATTTACTCCCCAACAGGCTGACATCCCTGTAAGCAGAATGCTCCAAGGCTCATTCTCAAAGCTCTAAGGAGCATGGCATTTTTTTCTGATTTACTGCCATTTTATTGCTGCTAGAAATGGACACAGTGCAGATGCCCCCAGTTCTAAATGAAGGTAAGTGATGTCCTTGATGCAGGCTATCTTAATGTCCTCCTTAAAAATGAAATCATTAAGAGTTATATCAGATTGAGTTTGATCTAACATAATGGGGGTGAGAGGAAGCAAAAGGGGAGAGACTGGAAATACTACAAAGCCCAAGAAATGAAAACCCTTTTGGTACAGCCCCATGGAACAGAAGTACAAAAGCGTGTGCTAAGCCTGTCACATTCCTGAACATAGAGAAGAAAGAAACAGAGTGCCCAAAAATGAGGGAGCAGGAAGAAAGGAGATGATTTATCCCAACCTGCTTAACGCAGAGAGGAAACTAAGACACAGGGGACTATGTCAAGATCACAGAGGTGATTAAGGGTAATTTTGGCCCAGAATCTGAACCTTCTAATTAACTCCTAGTCCAGACCCTGGGCTGTCACATTTCATATTTCATGGGGGAAGGGTAGGAGGGGAGTATGTTCCACATTTACACTAATACTTACATAAAAGCCCACCCTCCAGGTTCAGTGGTTAGAGATGTGTTGTACATCATATACTAGGCTGAGATAAAGAAGATACTTTAGGAACTACATAGCCAAATACATTTAAATCATTTCAATAGTAATAGACAGTATTTATGTCAACGGATTTCATGAACATTATTTAGGACAAGATATAATAAGTATCCAAAGTAGTAAGAAAAAAAGTGAACGGACTTAAAGAAAAACATTAAGTAAATAATAGTACCGGTGACTATAGATTGGGAAGTACCATTCCAGAAATATTCTCAACAGGTTTTCCAAGTTGATTGAGTTATATGAAACATTTGACACAAAACTGATTATTTCACTCACAAGAGCAACAGCAGTGGATGGAATACAAGAATACAATGTGTATGCTGGAGTATTATTCAGCCATTCATTCAAGGAATGAAAGTCTAACACATAGTATGACACAGACGAACCTCAAGAACACGATGCTAACTAGAATCATCTGGACATGAAAAGACAAGTATTGTATGATTCCACTCATCCTCAGTAGGAAAACTCATAGAGATACAAAGCAAAATAGAGGTTACCAGGTGCTCAGGGAGGGTGAATGAGAAGTTATTGCTTAATAGGGAGGGAGCTGCTTCTGTTGGGGTGATGAAAGAGTTTTTAAATAGTCAGTGATGATGGTTGCACAATGTTGTGAATGTGATTGATGCCACTAAATGGTTAAAATGGCAAATTTTATGTTATTATATTTTAAATTTTAAAAATTAATGATGAGATAAAACAAACAATTGACGTGTGTACTTTAAGTGGGTAAAAATGTATGTCACGTGTATTGTATCTCAATAAAGCTGTTAGAAAACAAAGAATATTATGTTTATGAAGTTAAGAGCATTCTTGCCTAGAGAGAGAAGACTGCATATAGAGAGATAAGGAGATGCTCGTTCATTATGGGATGTCTTTCTATATCAAACCACCTGTTTCATCACATCCCTGAATCGTCCCTAAAGAAGGAGGCATGACCATCTTGGGTCCATCTAAGAAAGGTTACTTAAAATTTGAACTTCCCAAAACTTTGATAATATCATATGTCCCTCCTATATCACTGAAGAGCTACTTGGGAACTCCCAGACTATATATTCCTTTGGATCATTACCCAGAGATTGAATGCTCTCTGGAATCAAAATAAATTGATCTCTTATTATTGCTCTAATTGTGAACTCTAATGTGTTGAGTTTGGAAATGAAGTCTCAATGCTCATCCACTCTATTTATATACAGATACTATGGTATTTCCCAAAACTTATAAAAAATGGCACATTGTACCAAACAGAAAGTAATGACACTGTACCAAATAGATACTAGTATTTCAAGGTCCAATATATGGTCTTAAGTGAAGGGGTAGCAAAGACTAGTTCAGAAATATGAAATTTAATAAACAGACCTAAGCAGCTTGACCTTCTACTAATTTTAATTATTTCCCTGTACCTTGGATTCTTAATCAGGAAAATGGAAATTATGCATCTTTCCACAAACAGGTAGTATGAGAACTAAGTTAGGTAACATGGTGAAGAGCACATTACTGGTAGACAGCAGACATCCAAAAAATGGCATATACATACTCACAAATACAAACAAAGCAACATCAAATCTAGCCAAAGACTTCCTGGTGAATAAGAAAGTGTTAGTGTGCCTCTAGCAGGGACCAGGTAATCCTGCCCCTGAAAGAAGTATCCCAAGAAAAAGCAAGTATAATTCTCCAGATTCTGTCATTATAGGATGAGATATTCTGAAAAAACATCCAATTACTGGGGCACCTGGGTGGCTCAGTCAGTTAAGCCTCTGCATTCGGCTCAGGTCATAATCAAGTCCCATGTTGGGCTCCTTGCTCAGTGGGGAGTCTCCTTCTCCCTCTCTCTCTTTCTCTCTCTGACCTTCCCCACCCCCCACTCATGCTCTTGCTCCCTCTCTCAAATAAATAAATAAAATCTTTGGGGGGAAAAATCCAATTAACTTTGTTTTAAAAGAAAAACAATTACTACTTCTTACTAGTATGAGTATTAATATCTATTGAATACTCTTATTATGTGTCAAGCATTTTGATATACTTTTTGACGGTTTTTATTGAATCTTTCCAACAACTCTATGGAGTAAGTACTCTTAGGATTACATTTTCCAGATCAGTTCATCAAGGCTTAAAGAAGGTAATAAGTGGCCTGAAATCACACCGGGATTCAAGGTTAGTTCCAGGATTCAAAACATGGGCAGTCTGGCCTATAACCTTAACAACTCTGCCTTCATCCATGCTCACTTAGAAATCTTGCTGATGATTAATGTACTTGACCAATTACACTGATAACAGAAAAAATGGGCCTTAGAAAACAGATGTGAACAATCTGGTAGCTCTCTGACCACCATCCCTCACTCAAATGCAAATAACACATTAGTCTTCCTGTTTTTAAGTCAGGGTCTGGATGAACTAATAAAGTCACCTCTCATGTCTGAATGAACTAATAATAACATCAAACCAACACACATGCAAAGCTGAAGACGTGACTCTTCACTCACAGTGATGAATGTCCAGTCACCTAGAGCCCAAAAGAGCCTGATGGGTGTCCTCTGTCTTCTCCCCATCACCTTTTTTTTTCCTTTAATTCTGTTATGTTAGTCACCATACAGTACATCATTGGTTTTGGATGTAGTGTTCCATGATTCATTGTTTACGTATAACACCCAGTGCTCCATGCAATACGTGCCCTCCTTAACCCACTTTTAAGTAAAAACCTGAGGCTCCACACCAGCCCCTCCAAGTGGTCATTATAGATGTCCCGAGTTCCTGCCCATGTAGAAAGTGAGGAGTACTTTCTAGCAATGGGCCCACAATTGGAGAAGATCACACATTCCAGAATGTTCCTGGGGATAGAGAAAGTGCGCACTGGCTTCTGTGGGTGCGAGCACAGTGAGGGGAAGCAATTTTGTTAACCAGGTGTTGATGATGCCTATGAAATCACGGAGCCCAAGACGGATTGTGGAAGTCCTCATCCCTGAAGCCTGACAGATGATACTCTCAGTCTACATGGAAAAGCAATAATAAAAATTCTGCCCTTAAATAAAGAACTCCATGCTACCCAACCTTTCTTTTGGAAATGTGAGGTTTCACCATAGAAACATGAATCAAGTACAGGGAAGAGCAAAGGGGTGAGGAAAGACATGAAAAGGACTGGATCAGCAATTTCCCTACTTCTGCCTCCTGTGAGACATGCACTCACACATAGTGCCTCTCTGCGGGTCCCAGAGGTCACAAGGATCAAATATAAATTTTGCAAGTTGAAAAGGGGAATCCATTTCAAGTGACTTAAAGGATAACTGTCACTGGAATTAATATGGTTGGAATGTTTCAAATTGCCACAGTTTCCTTCACTTTTGAAAGGTGTCAGTTTCCTGTCTTCAAAGCTGAATGTCTGCCTGTGATACAACAATGAAGGCTTATGCTATCACAGACTGTACTGGGCTAAGGAAAGCTTATTTAATTTACTGAACCCCACATAAGAAATTGGCAAGGATGATTCCAGAAGGTTATGTACGGGGCATGATTCTTATCTCTCACCATTTCCCATATGATTATAGTGTCCCATTCATTTTCCTTTCTCATGTCTGAAACATGTCTGAAAATATTGTTGTATGTTTTTCACTGTGTCCCTTTCTCTTCATTACTCAGGACACCTCTCCCAAGAATAAAAACAGACCGATACAGGGAGTACGAATTGACACATCTCTGATGGGACAAAACTTCTGCAATTTAAGGATCTGAAGTGTTGAATCGCCCCCTGGAAAGACATCATGAGAAGCAACGAAGTTGATTCAAATTTTTTTTTTTTTTAAGATTTTATTTATTTATTTGACAGACAGAGATCACAAGTAGGCAGAGAGGCAGGCAGAGAGAGAAGGGGAAGCAGGCTCCCTGCTGAGCAGAGGGCCCAATGCAGGGCTCAATCCCAGGACCCTGGGATCATGACCTGAGCCAAAGGCAGAGGCTTAACCCACTGAGCCACCCAGGTGCCCCTGATTCAAATCTTTATAGCCACATTCCCCCAACTAAAATGACCATCCCACCTCTAAATAAAAAACACATTTCTACAGGTTTCCCTCCAGCATTAAAGGTACACATCACTGCTAAAAGGGGGAACAAAGGATGAATGAACCCAATTCTCAGGTTTCCTTTAGAGTATACCGGCCCCTTCCAAGTGGCGGTAAGTTCAGCCATTTGTGAGGTGACTTCTCAGTGTGTTATGATGAAAACAAACCCCTCATTATAATGAGAGATGAAATGGAGCGAGCTGAAGAGAGCTTCCTATTCTTTTTAAACCTGTGGGACTTATCAGAGTCCATAGTGGTTTTGCCACTATAACAAAGGAGGACCTCCAAGTTTACAAAGTTAACTCTCTCAGGATCCCATATTAACAAAATCCACTTACTTCCTTCTTCCAACATCTATGGTCTATGTGTTATTTTTCCATTTGAGCACACAACTGTGTGTACCACCCAGCAAGCGTGTACCATCTAGCAGGTGTCCGGCCGGGTGCAGGGCATTCAGGGATGGGCAAGGCACGGTAGCTGCCTGGGATTCCAGTCTAGTCAAGGAGAAAACACTGTCCATACGTGAGACAAGTTACACGGGAACACGAGCGATGTGTTATGAAAGAATGCATTATTGATGCCTAAAAGGCAAAACGACAAAGTGACCATGACACAAACCTGGGGAAACAGGGCCTCCTCGGAAATAGCCCTGAATTCAAGAGATCAACTCCATTTCTCAAACTGGAGTGTTTTCATGTTTTGTTTTTCTTTGAACTCCATGCTGCTTTTAAATGATGCTTTGCAAAACCATAAACAAGAGAAAGACTGAGATAAATCAAGGGCCATGAAAAACTACTTTCTTGGAAATTCCCTTTTTAGTCCCAGATTATAATAAAACAAATTGAAACATTCATTAGAAACAAGTTTGCCTTGAAATCAACTTCATAGAAAGGGAAAGATGACCTCAGAGGTACACCCCCAAGTTAAGATCATTGAAGTTTAAAAGGTACCTTTCGGGGCGCCTGGGTGGCTAAGTGGGTTAAAGCCTCTGCCTTTGGCTCGGGTCATGGTCCCAGGGTCCTGGGATCGAGCCCCACATCTGACTCTCTGCTCAGAAGGGAACCTGCTTCCCTTCCTCTCTCTCTGCCTGCCTCTCTGCCTACTTGTGATCTCTGCCTGTCAAATAAATAAATAAAATCTTTAAAAAAAATAAAAATAAAAAATAAAAGGTACCTTTCAAAAGAATGACATATGACTTTTTTTTTCCAATCCTGAAAATGAATTGAAAATCAACTACAAAGATTTCCCAAAATGCTAACAGACGTCTTCATAAAATCCCACAAAAACAATTCTACTTATTTATGAGAGATATTTTGTTAGGGCACCTTTATATTTTCTGTAGAGAAAATGGGTATCAAGGATTTAGGGAAGGACAAATGGCAGCAAGCATGTCCCCAGTGAAGTAAGGCACAAGCTAGGGCCTGTGCCAACTGTGACACGGGGGGGGGGGGTCACAAATCTCATTGGTGGACACTATTTCTTCCAGTAAACTTGCTGGAAAGCATGAACTTGTCCAGGGGATTCTCCTTGGAGAGAAAACTGAGAGCCAGCCAAATTTAAGGACCAAAAGCCACAGATATGAAAGCCTGGGAAACAGTCTACAAAGAAGAGGTCAGTGCACATCCCCCAGCCAAGGGCTAACCAAGTCACACAGAGGACAGGGGAATGAACAAAGACCATTCGGAGAAGGTGTTGGGGCCAAAACACAGATATGCTGGAAGAGCTCTTTGAGATCAGTTGCCAGAATCATGCACTTGATAGATAAGGAACCTGAGGCCCAGGAAGGGGAAGGGATTTATCTATTCCCCTCTGTGGTCGAGCCAGAACTAACCCTGAATACAGGTAAGTGAGCTTTCCATCAACCCACTCAGCCTCTTTCACTGAGAATCACCCACAAATGATAAAGCTCATCAATGAGAAGCTGGTAGCAGGAGTAGAGCTCGCTGGCTACACGAAGCTGGCATAAATGAACACTGGTGATGGGGATTTCAATCACTGAGAACCCAAGTAATTCTTGACTCTAAGAAGTAGGCTTCTGGAGTTCACTTTCCAATTCTATAGCCAAAATTTGTATACTCCAAAATGTGTCTCCCCCAATAACCCTGTAAATCTATGTATACTGCTCAAATGTCATTCTGAATTTCTGGAGTTTTTTGTTTGTTTTGTTTTGCTTCTTTTTGGTCACATCTCTGCAGTTGTGCTCAGGTGGCACAGCAGTACATTTACATGATGGGTTCATCATGCAAAGATGCTGTCTGCCTTTGTAAATTTGTTATAAAAATATTTGTGCACGTGACTTTGAAAAAATATGCAATACAAATACAGCTTGCCTTATAGACCTATTATGGAAAGCTTTTGTGTTGCTTTCCAAGGCTTATGAGAAGTGAGTTTAAACAACCACAATAAACCTAAGCAGGCAAGCCAAATCCAATTCTCTCCTTGAAGCTGTGACCGGAGCACATCAATGGCGTCAAAGGCTCTTGGTTTTGATTATACAGCATTAATTCATTTTTCTTCTGGTGACAATCATTAACACAATTTTCTCTGGAGAACCAGTACTTATTATCTTTCATTTCATGTGATTCAGATGGAGCTGACCCTATAGCCTGGTACAAGGTATGGGCCAGACCCTGGTAACTGGTTCATGGGTTGGAATGCAACTGAAATCCAGCCAATAAAAGTCAATCTTGCAATTTTGTCTGAACCATTGGGAAAGAGCCTTCTTTCCAGGGAGGTTGTTACATTGGACAGAGTAATCCTTTAGTTGAGGTTGGCTATCTTACCAGAACTTGTTAAAAACAAACCAAAAAACCTAGCCGAATTACACAGGAAAGCAGAAATGAGATGCGGAGAGAGAAATTACTGACATAGTTATCTGAACCTGAACCTAACACAGCTCTGTGGGTCTGTGGTAGATTATTCATAAAAATGACTACAATAGCTCCTTTTATCCCTATGTATACTCCACTTCACAAAATGACCTTGCCACTCCTCCAGGAGGTAGAAGCTATTTCTCCACCCTAGAATATGAGTTTGGCCACGCAGCTTGTTTAGAAAATTAGTCAATAACAAATGTAATATGAGTAAATGGTTGAAGATCCTTGAGTATTGGCATTTGTGCTCTCCTGTTAGGGGAAACTTTCCACCACCAGTGAAAAAGCCCAGGCTAGCTTCCTAGAAGAAAGGCCATTTGGAGAGCTATTTGAGCCATCCAGCTGAAACTTCAGACAGTGAGGTCATTCATTTTGGCAAAGGGAGCCTAGAAAGAACCACCTGGCCAATCCAAGGATTGTGACCAAGTAAATAACTTCCATTTTAAGCTATTCGGTTTTATGTTGCTTCATTACTAAGCAAAAGCTCATTGATAGAGCTAACTAAATTTCATCATTTCTTTTCCTTCAGCAATCTGAATTGAGTTTTTATCACTTATAACCAAAAAAATACAAGTACCCAGTGCCACACCTAGCATATTTGACATGAGGAGCAGATCATGGTTAAGACGCTTTCCTTAAATATATATGATATATGTATACAATTTTTTTCAGTTATAATCCCATAACAATGAATAATAATTTTTTCTTACTTTGTTTTTCGGTCTTAAAATAAATAGCAATTAAAAAGAAAACAAGTTATAATTTTTAAAATATAATTCAAATGCATTAGAAAATTTCATGAATGAAGAAAAATAGTGTACCTCATGGTTTGCCCCCTATTTTAGTGTTTTCCATATAAAGTACCTATAGATGTTTCAAATGGTCATGTAGAATGACAGAATTGAAATAATTCAAGACCTGTTTCTTTAACTTTCAATCACTGAACTATGACTATTTCAAATCCATTGTTTAAGTGCAGGAAAATGTACTACCAGGGTTTTGAAGATATTGACCACCCAAAATAATCTCCAATGATACCAAAGCACCATGAACTTACTCTCAGATATGTGTAGCTGAGTTCCCAGATACTAAGGCTGCCTGCATAGCTGGGAGTTATTCAACTGGAATATAACATGTATTAAAAGATAATTTTTATTAATTTAAAGTGTACACTTATATTATTAAAGTAAAACAGAACCCATAGCAATTATTTAAAATTTGCACTGAAAAAAAGTATTTTTTAAATTTTTTCCAGAAGGGCATACTTTATCACTTTTATTGTTTGAACTGCCAGTATATGGTGATGATAAAATACAGACTAAGTTTTAGTTGGTTTTGTTATTGTTTTAAAACTCTCTAAAGACCACACTCTCTGCCCTACCCTTGATACTCCACTGCAAAGAGCACCGTTAATAAACTTCATTAATGTTGAGAATTACATATAAAATAAAAATTCTCAGGGTGCCTGGGTGACATAGTCAGTTAAGCATCTGCCTTCATTTCAGGTTATGATCCCAGGGTCCTGGGATTGAGCCCTGCATCAGACTCCCTGTTCAGCAGGCGAGTCTGTTTCTTTTCTCCCTCTGCTCTTGCTTGTGTGCTCTCTCTCTCCCTCGCTCACTCTCTCTCTCAAATAAATGAACAAAATATTAAAAAAAAATTTTTTAAAAACAAAACTTTCCAAAGGACCCTGAATGAAATATACCAGAAGTAGTAAATGAATATGCTTGCATGCAGGAAGAAATTCCCGGGGACAGACCTAATGATTTCAGTATTGACCTAAAAACCTCCAAATTTTCCAGAAAAAGAAATGAAGATAATTGATGGCTCGAGCCTTTTAGCACAGTGATGAGATAGAACTAACTTTTCACTGGAAGAAAAGGTAATTAAAAAGCTTACATGGTGATACTCTGTTTATTATAATAAAATCCCCTTCTAATTCCAGAAAATCATTAAGGTTCCCTGGACCAAGATAAGCCAACAAACAACATCCCATATCTAGTTAATTTCCAATTAATTAAATACCAATTGTAAGGTGAGTTTCCTCTATCAGGAATCAGGTAAAACTCCAGCTTTTCTTGGAAGATCTAAAAAAATAACACAATGGGTAGTATAATTGTAAAGATGAAACTGGTCACATGATACCGTTGGTCTATAATAACCTATTCTCATTGATTGTACATCTGACTTGGCTACATATTTGATTCATTTGCTTTATAGCTGGTCAGTAATATCTTGGGAAACCCCACACCCTTCAAATTGAAACATTTTATTCTCTCCAATATGTGCCTTTCTGCTACATTTTATTCTGTTTGGTATACTTCCTAATCAATTCCTTCCTTCCTGAGCTTCATTTCTTTGGCACAATGTATCCATTGTTAGGATTTATTTCTCTCAAAATGATTTAAATCTATTTTGCCTGATGCTGCCTTCAAGCTACTGTATTCTCTATCCATTTCCTCACCAATCCCATCCACTGGGCCCTGTGATCTGCAATCTGGCTCATACTCCATCTTCTTGGTTGAGAAGAGATGGACTTTCCTAGCTCTGTCTAATGTGAAATCTTGCTTTTTATCTATCCTGGCAATGGTTGTGGACTGAATAATGACAGTGATGTGTAGCAATGTGTAGAAATATCAGTGTACTTCAGGTACTCAGTGCTCAAGGGTGACCGCAGACTCCTGCTGTCCTCAGAGTCCTGAAGTTTTTTTTTCTCTGAATCAATGCTTCTGAAATTCTAGGTCTTATTCCAATGGATATAAACCAGTACCACAAGAGTCAAGCTCTCTCTGGTAAATCCTTGATGATTTAAAGAACAGCTGAAATTGCCTTCTTTGGTAGTATTAATTAGGAATTACTTCTAATTTGGGTTGGCCCTAGACTGTATGTCCTAAGACTTCAAAAATTCATTTTGCACAAATTATTTGTTCATAGAGAAAAAACTAAAAAGCAATGAAAGACATGGCATTTTAGTGACCTTTTGTTTTGTTTTGTTTGTCCTCTAACTAAAATGACTAGAAAAAGTATGAGGGAGAAGCATCTAGAAGGTAAGGCTACAAAGGTTCATGGAAGGCAAGGTTAAGAGGACCTAGGAAGCCTGGCTAAGAAGAGTTTGTTGCCATATCCCAGATGCAAGAAGAAGTCCTGGGGGCGGGGGGGAGTTTGTAACTTCCTAAAATAAAATGAACTTGAAATAAACTCGTGAGGGCAGGTGATCATGCATGCCCAGAATGTGACAATGCTAGAGTACACCTTGTTCAAAAGGAAGGTATTTCCAACTAAAAGGAAAGAGAATAGCAGATGGGGGAGATAAGGAAGTCTTATTTGGAAACCGGGAGAATTTAACAGGAATTCATTTAGTGAACATACTAGAAAGGTAATAACATTACAGAAAATAGCTCATTGAGCATAACGGATGCTAGTAAGGACCAGACACACAGTATACAAAGACTGGTAGTATGAAAGATATGAGATCCCTTGGAGAAAGTGACCATGCCTAGTTGGTTAATGACAGAGAAATTCAGGAACATAAACATATAAATACCCTCCATTTAATTATCACCTTTTTTAATCAGAGAAAATAAAAATAGCCTTTCCATATTGACTCTAATAAGGCATGAAACTCAAGAAGGAAAGATGCCACTAAAAATAAAATTCTGGGTATATAATTAATGAAAATGAGAAGCAAGAAGAATGGGGATACAGCCAAAGAAATCAAAACAACATGACTGCATGGGAGACATTCTGATGAACTCAGATTTTAAGAAGTCACTTACAAAAGCAATGCTCAAAGGAAGAAAACAAGTTTACTGTTGGAAAAGCAGACTAAAACAAAACAAAACAAACAAACAAACAAACAAACAAACAAAAAAACCCCTTCAAATGCCAGAGAGAAGGCAGAATTAATAAGGTCTTGTTTTGTTATTTTCTCCATCATGAAATTTTATCTTCAAGTTGGAAAGATGAATGCAGAGATAAAAAAGAAAACAGAGATAAAGAAAAGATGGAAGCCCTTAGAGAGCTTATGAGAAACATAAAAAGCTAGGTCTGTAGGCCCAGACAAAAAGTGTTTTATTTTATAACAGCAACAAAAAAATTCGTATAGACCTGATCATGGAAATCTTTATAACATTTCAAAAATCACATGGGGGAAAAGCAGATTCACACAAATCTCTCTCCCCGCCCCCCCCCCCCCACCCAGAGGAAGGGGAGAGTCTCATTCCCCTCAAAAATATAAAAGACTGGGGTGCCTGGGTGGCTCAGTGGGTTAGAGCCCCTGCCTTCGGCTCAGGTCATGGTCTCAGGGTCCTGGGATCGAGCCCCGCATTGGGCTCTCCACTCAATTGGGAATCTGCTTCCTCCTCTCTCTTCCTGCTTCTCTGCCTACTTGTGATCTCTCTCTGTCAAATAAATAAATAAATAAAATCTTTAAAAAAATGTAAAAGACTTTATTAAATGTAGGATATATGAGCACTTTGAAATGACAGTAACAAATCCTTTTCACCTAGGATGACCCAGACCAAATCAACCTCTCTCAGCCCCTCCACCCCCTCTTCTTTTTTTCTCTCTTGTCATTTAGAAACTTCTATTAAACAGGTACATCAGTGAGAACATAAACATAATATATTGATTTCAACAAAACATCTCACAAAAACTGTCATAAGGTTCTGCAAAAAAATAATTAATTAATTAAAAAAGAAGAAAAAAGCAAGAAAGAAAAAAGAAAGTGATTCTAGTCCATTTACAGCAGAACAACTACATATACCCCCCCAAAAAAAGAAAAAAAGATAAAGAAAAACAAACAAACAAAAAAAAACAAAAAAACAAAACAAAACAAAAAAACAAAACTGTTGTTCTTTGAATCAATACCCATGAAAACGGAATTTCCTCCAGCCTCTCTACTATATTCCATCCTTGCCTTCAGATTGCTGAATAAAACCTAGAAATCTAAGTTCTAACGATAGGCTAAAACTGAGGACAAATAAAACAAGAGACAAAGCAGAGGCGACATTTAGGTCTAAAAACCCAGCTTCCCAAGTACTAGAGGGGAGAGTTTTTCTGGGCAGTATCTTACACAAGAACAAAAGCCCAGCGGGCACTGGGTGACTCTGAGCTCTATTGTCCTAACGGCGCAGCAGATGCTCAGAGACCCTGGAAGGCCTCCAGGCAACACCACACAGCTATCTGCACATCCTGGGTGGGATGCGGGATGCAACGTTTTTTTCCAACCCCAAGATCCCATGACTCTGATATGAATATAAATCCCTGTGCGGTGTCCTGTGCAAGTATTCCTAAATTACCGCAATGGAGGAAATCATACAAAAACAAGGCGATTAAGATGTTTTCTAAAGCCACTGCTTTTATAACGGGCCACATACAAAAGTCATTCTGGTATTTGTTCTAATTACCAGAACGCACAGGCCCTCCAACAGCTAGCTACAAGGACAGACATCCCAGCTGACCAAACCATGGGTTTAAGACAGGCAGAAAAATCCAATGTCTCTCTACCATGACAAAAGCAACTAGAATTGCCAAATCCGATACACAAAACCTTTAATTTATAACAGTTAAAACCTGGCCTCTGACCAAGTCCAAAAGAACTATGTCTTATTTCACTTGCTCTTGAATATGTCTCTTTCAGAGATAAATGACTCTGCTCTTTGCCAGTTCTCTCCTCTGTTTGGTGTTTTGTTTAGCTGGGCTTGTGACAAGCCAAGATCTGATGCATCTGCTTGAATGTGTAATTTACCTCTCTGGTCAACTTAGCTTTTTTTTCCTTGACAATATTATGTCAAACAATCACATCACAACTGGCTCTGATCTCTTTGTTGTTAGCTAATAAATTAGAGAGTATTTATTATCTGCAATCCTTTTTTCCTCTTTTAATGGTGACACATTTGTGGTGAATTACAGGGCAGCTTTATAAACTAGGCTCTGGGCCAGTCTCAGGCCCCGCGTCCATGTGAACATTCCCTCTCCCGGTTGGCCTCCCGGACTGGTGGTAAATCAAGTCAGCTGTCACAGCACACTAAGTTAGTGTGCGTCATTGGGGAGAGCAGGAAGCGTTGGGGGTATAATTCTGTCCATCAAACTAATATGTTATATCAGTAGCTTTGTAATCTTCTGCCATAACTTATGGGAAGTGACACCTAAGAATTCACTTTGAAGGCAATGTGTTCTTCAGACTTTAAGCCAAAACAGACCCGAAAGGCAGCAACTGTTCCTCTGTTTACATGAGCGGGTTTGTAGTGCTAGAGAGTCAGGTCCCTATCAATGTGGCAGTATTTTACACATTCCACCACCGGCTGAACTCTGTTTACAGCCCTTGTGGCAGGATTTGTAAACTTTTCAAACAGGATTTCTTCTCTTCTTTGTGTTACCCTTGCCTTAACCTCCAGTAGCCGG
Organism: Enhydra lutris kenyoni; assembly: GCF_002288905.1. NCBI lineage: Eukaryota > Metazoa > Chordata > Mammalia > Carnivora > Mustelidae > Enhydra > Enhydra lutris. Next base: position 29,776,120 of record NW_019154096.1, on the reverse strand, counting down.
ACAGATAAACAGACTCCCTGAATGTTATCGTGACAGAGTGGATCTCTGACAGACAGGAACGAACAGGGGACCCGTTTCCTTGTCCCTTCCCCTTCAACCTTTGCCTTGAGAAATGCGGAAATGGCCTCAGAGGACAGAAGAACACACACAACTTCTGATGGCAGCGTCTGCTTTAGGGGCTGTTTTTGCAAAGGCCCCTGTGATCCTTACAGAGGCTAGGGCAGATAAGCTTAAATAGACAGTCCACTCTCCAAGGCATGACCTCGGAGGGACCAGACCTGCATCACGTGTCCTTTCACGGCAATGCCTTGTTTTCCGGGATCTGCTGTTGGATTGTCCCTGGCTGTACTCTCAGCAGGCCAATGAGAGAAGCCCTTCGGGGAAGATTAAGCAGTTCTGCGAGCTGCCATCTGATGGAAAAGAAATCTACAAGAGCTGTTCAAAGGAGCTCTTCCTCCCCCAGGCACAAACCTAAATATGCACAGTAAAGAAGTTTGAAAAATGCCTGTCCTTGCCATCCCCAATACCCCTTTGATTGATAGCAGAGAGGGCTTGCTATGATAATTTTACTTTGACAGGTCCCAGGCATAAATCCCACAGAGTTGTTGCTCTGGTTTGACAACCTTCTGAGGGTTCCAGTTAGGAACAGGAAACAGGCCTCTATTTTTCACCCTCAATGCTCCTTCAGGTGCAAAGAAAAGACCGTATGGAAAAAATAAATCCTTATCTGAGGGGGAAACCAAATTCAAAGCAGTTTTAATACTTATTCATCAGAAAGAATGTCCAACAGGGGAAGACGTGACCTCAGTCCTACTTCTTCAAACTTACATTTAAATCTTCCAAATAAGAGATTTGAAACCTGCTCATGAGGAGAAATTGTTACTCCTTTCCCATTCACATTTTGGTTTTACAAAGTTGTGTTAGTATTTTACTTCAAGGTCAGCCTAGAAACGTACCATAATATTTTATAAAAAGCACTGCTTAAAAGTAAAAATGCTTTCGTGTAGTAACATCGAGGATTTACTACCATTTACTGTGAGCTTACGACGGGCCAGACTTTGTAACTCTTCGTGTCCTCTTAATCGTCACAACCAGCCCTCAATTCATAGGAATGCAATTTTTAAAAAAGGCAAAGCTGTGGATTTTTTTTTTTTTAAGGATTCATCTTTTAGGCATGCTTCATGAAATGTCAGGAGTATTTGGGGATCAGTGCATCGTCACCCAGCCGTCTCCTCTATCAGGGATCTGAAAGGATGACTCAGCACTGAGAAGCTTAGTCACAGAAATTATATTTAACTGGGTTGAATCAAGAAGAATCCGTGGCATATTAACTATCCTGGAATTTAAAATAAAATTAAAATAAATTACATTTTAAAAAAACACTAAAGAAGAAGAAGAATCATCTGTGGCTTCCCCTAAGTTAACTAGGAAATTAAATGAACCAGGACCCATTCTCCAGGCATTTTAGCTGATCCCATCTAGAAGTGTATTACTGTGATTTGTTAAAATGATTAAAGGTTCAAACCCAGGCAGGTATCTGAAAAGAAGGAACATTTCCAACTCCTTAAAATTTTCAGAAGTTGAAGATTTCCCTTCCAATTGTCTACCTCTTACGGATGTGAGAAACAGTTTTCTCTTGGCTCCAGAGTCCAGTCTAGCCCTGAGAAGATCCACACAGCTGTAATGTCCTAAGAACATATTCTGCCTTCAATCCGACTCCCCTGCCAGGCCTGGGCTGACTGGGTGCCACCCAAGTTTTGCAGAAAATCTGCACTATTGAGAGGTGCCACCAACAGGGAAAGAAGGATCCAGTCTCGGCACCCACAGTAGAAACTGAGCCTTTAATTTAATAGGACTCTAACACAGCGACTTCACCCCAGGCCTCAGAATTAAGCCCTTTTCCTCCTGGGGTCAATATTTTATGACTATACCCATTTTGTGGAGGAACTAACCACTGCCCAAGGAGTTCTAATAATTGGTACATGAGTCAGCCACAAAAAGTCAGTGTGGAAAATAAGAACAGAAAAGAGCAAGCTGCTCCTAAGAGTGGAAGGAATATATATGAGTTTTTAAGTCATAAAACAGCTTGAACAAATTTCAAGAAAAAGAAACTTATTAAATAATTGTCTCTCACTCCATTGCCCCTCTAAATTCCAAACAGGATGTGCTTTCTTGTAAATGTCTATAAATCTGGGGGGAGAAAAACAATTCTGATCTTGTGTACAAGAGCTCTAGGATGCAAAGAACATGGTTGGATTTCTGTTTCCTTTAGAGGAAGATGCCAGAACAGCATTTTCCCATCAAGTGTTGATAAGAAAGGCATTTAGCATTTCATTTGATGGGCCTGCTGTGAGTGGGTGGTATGACATGATAAATTATGGCCAATGTCATATTAAAAATTATAGGCCCATCTGCACATGCTCACTCTGTTCTTAAGCTAATGATACGCTGTCCTGTGCAAAGCCTTCAGCTGTGGCAGATGTTGGAATGGCGTTCCTCTCCAAGAATAGCTTTAGAAAACAGAATTCCCAAAGGTTTAGAGACGCTACAGCCATCTTTCTGGCCCATAAAAAAAACTAAACCAAATCCCTACTTTTTGCAAATTTGATCCTGTTTACATCTGATTCCCACCTTGATTCAGGATTCAATCTACTTTTCTGCTATTAGCATAAGAAACTGAGCCAGAAAACCATTTTTTAAAAAATGAGGAAACAATCTCTTCTGCTCAAAACCAAAGAGGCACCTCTTAGAACATAAAGAGACGTTTTCAGGTCTTCAAGGAGATGAAGATGGGGTAAGGCAAAGTATTGCCTACACATGCTAAGGAAGTTGGGAAAAAACTGACATGAAATCAGCAATTCCTACACCAGGGGTATCTCACACTTTGCACTATTAATATTTTAGAGCAGACAATTCTTTGTTATGAGGTGTCCCGTGCATCACAGAATGGTTAGCAGAATGCCTAGTCTATACCCACTAGCACACAGCTCATAGCACACACCTATCCCAAGAGTAAAAACTAAAAAGGTCTCCCCAAAAAAATGATTCCAGGGGGTCAAAACTGCCATAGTTGAGAACCACTATTCTAGACTATTTGGGAAAGGTCATGCCACAGAATCTTTGTGGGACATCTGTTTTCCAATAAAGAAGACTGGATTCACTAACACACACTGTCATGCATGTATGCCTTTTTCCTCTTACTTCAGACACATGGTAAGGCTGAATATAGCAACAACCTTCAACTCTAAGCCAAAATGAGGGTGCCCTTTACTGTAAGGTTAAAGTTAAATTCATCTCTGTACAGGTAAAAAGAAAACAGATCTCCTTTAAGTATTTCTCCATAAGGTGAGTTTTGTTGCATTCTTCACTCTTTCCCTTCTAGAGACCTTGAATCCTACCATAAAAGTCAGAGATTAGTCGAGAAAACAAAACTCCAGGAGAGGTCATTCAAAAATAGAATTTGCAATATGGGGTATCAACTCAAAGGTATTAGAGGAGCTGAAATAACAAGCAAGAGAAGAGAAGGCTACCCAGAGAACAGAGCTTCAGGAAGCTGCCACCATCTCTATACTGAAGGATCAAAGGGAAGGTTACTGCAATCTGGGGGCCAAAGTGCCCTGACAGAAGCTGGACTCAGGGTGGCACAGTCAGTGGGGACTGGGACCAGGGTGGAAAGAGGTTCCCACAGGAGATGGAGCCGTAGAAGGGACCCAGCCACTGTCAGAAATGTCCATCTGAGGCAGAGAGACCAGGAAAGAAAGACATGTCTTCTTCTCCCTTCTTCCCACCTGCAATCTCTTACTAGTGCCTTTCACTGGCTGAACCTGGTTTGACTCCAGTAGACAAGGGAGCCTGGGAAACAGTTTATGAGGATGAGCCCCTGTGACACATACAAAGCAGAGTTTGAGAGCAGGTTTAAAAGCAAACAGAAAAATGACCAATGTAACTATCAAATTCAACTGCATGGACACCTGAATGCAGTTTAGACTTGAGTCAGGAAGAGGAAATCAAATTGGATGAGTCTGAGAAATAAATTAGGCTGCGGGAAAAACTTCTCAAACAAACAAACCAAAACACTTTAAAAAGTTCTTTCCATGGGGTGCCTGGATGGCTCAGTGGGTTAAAGTCACTGCCTTCAGCTCAGGCCATGATCCCAGGGTCCTGGGATCGAGCCCCTCATTGGGCTCTCTGCTCAGCAGGGAGCCTGCTTCCCGCCCCCACCCCCGTCTCTCTCCCTGCCTCTCTGCCTACTTGTGATCTCCCTCTCTCTGTGTCAAATAAATAAACAAAAATATTTTTAAAATAAATAAATAAAAGTTCTTTCCACTTCCTTCTTCTCCTCCCCTCTCACACCAAGCTAAACCTGAGGGAGAAAAGTCTAGACTGGGCTTGCTATTGGATAACTCTTCTAAAACTGAGATAATGTCTAAGAAGATAATTACCAAAAATGCTAGGCATATCTGTTACCTACTGCTATAACAGAAGACCACAAACTTAGTGACTTAAAACAACAACCACTGTATTTGTTCATGATTTTTTTGGTCAGAAATTTGGGCAGGGCTCAGCTGGATGGTCCTTGTGTCTCACCTGAGATCATTTGTGTTACTACAGTCAGGTGGCAGATTAGCTGTAGGCTGGTTGACCCAAGGGGGTCTCTTCTTTCTGTTCTAGTTTATTCCAACCTCTAGTAAACAAACCAATCTGTGTGCATGGCCATCTCAGGGTGTTCAGCAAGAGGGTAAGTCCCAAGGCACAGATACTTCCTATGTCTCTACTACACCATATTTGGTAATGCCCACTGATCAAAACAAATTTCAAGGTCAAGTTTAGATTTGAGGGGTGGATAGAGTAACTACCGTTGATGGGAGAGATAGTCACACTGCCAAGGGGCATGAATATAGGGATAGGAAATAATGTGACCATTTTTAATTATCACACTAGGTGAGTGGATTTCCTAGCAAATGTTTTTCTAAAAAGAGTATTCCAGATTTATCCACACCTGAATATTTCAAAAGGATACATATTTGTTTTCGAAACAGTAAATGTTTTTTGGTTGTCACAGAGGCACTCAACTCTAAAACAGTTCCCCAAACCCCTTTGACCAAACTCACTTCATAAGGATTTCATGGTTAATAGCCAACCACCTCATCCGAAGTTAAGGTTGTTGCCTCAAATTCTTTTTTTTTTTTTTTTTGCCTCAAATTCAAATCCAAGTTCAGAGAAGTCTCAAGACTCCCTTATTTTTCTCTTTGCCTTAAAGGGAAATCCAGATTTCAGTACAGCATTACTAGGAAATCGAGTCCTTAAACCAGGAGTCAGAAACTGTGGTTTCATATTCTGAAAACAATCAACTACATAAGCCACTTGGGTAAGTCTCTTCTCTCCAAGTCACAATCTCCTGATTTGCAAAATCAGAAAGCTGAGGCAGGAGTGAGAGATAAAGGAGGAAAGAGGGTGAGGTGAATCAGTGAAGCAGTTGGTGGAAAAAAACACAGTGTGAAGGGTGTGGGAACCTGGAGGGTATTACCTGGTCATGGCAGTAAATTCATTGTTTTCCTCCCTAAAATATGTTGGCGCCTGATCTGACTGCCATCGTTTACAAGATCACCTCCGAGAACTCACCTGGCTCTGTTTGTTGCCTCTCCCGATCTGGTTCCCCACGTGCCTCAGTTGTACCAAACTTTGCATGGTGTTATCAAGACCTCCTGGTATTCAGCACGGGGATGATTGCTTGCAATGCAAAAAAGACTGGAGCACAGACACTAGTCCCTTCTTTAAACCATCTTGTTTCAATCCCACACACCCCTTAAAGTGGGGTTGCAATTGACAAGGCTCTTGCTTTTACAAAAGAAATGCCATGCGGACTGACCCAGGCCCATAATTCTGTTGCACTCACTCCTATCGGTGCTTCTGGAAAAACTGCAGGACCTGACACTCCAAGATCCTATCATGGCCCATAGTTAGCTGTGGATTAGTGTAACTTTCCCTGGGCCCCTGGTTCCAAGTACTGCTTCCCCCAGGGGAAACATGTTCTCAAAATATCTGATTTCTAGCCCCTTCATTTCAGAGGGAAATCTCAGGTTAGAACTCAAAAGAAAATAGGTTGTTTGGTCAGAAATATGAGATTGGAGGAATTGGAGAAGCCCAGCCTCTACTGCAAGGTCCTGTTCTGAGCTGGTAGCAAACTGCATCATTAGAAATGTATTCTTTGATATGATATAAGGCAATTTCCAAATGGGCCTTTGGAGTACCATTTCCTCCATAAAACCCACCAGAATCACCGTGAGGTGATCTTCTTTCTTACCAGTGAGCCTTAAGTGGGCCTTCAATTCTCTTGCTCGGTGAGTAATAATATAACCAGTGGAGCACAGAGGCCCAGCAGCCTGGATTTGAGTCCTGGCTCCTTGACTGGAAATGAAACGCTGGGGGCCTTGGTCAAGTTTCTCAAGCTTTCTGTGCCTTTGCTTCCTCAGCTATAAAAAACCGACAGAAGTTTGTAGAAATGAACAAGTGACAAAGTACTTGGAGAGGTTCTCGCACATGGCGTACAGTAACTGCCGTAGTGTTAGCGGCTGTCATCATGTCTCTATTATATTGCTGATAAAAGTGTTAACTTGTCTTATGTATCTCCTTTATGGTACTTGTATTTATCTAATTAGATAATAAGTTCAAGAGCAAAGATGACAAATATTTTTCATATTTCTTCTTCCCCACTCTCCTCCACCCCCACTACCACTTCCCTTAGTCCAGTAGCTGGTGTACAACACACACCCAGAGACACAGGCTGATAGATGGGACCTCACCTCACGGTGTAAGGGTAGGATGCCATGAAGTTCAGGCTCCTAGAGAGACATGGGTTACTGAAGATGGTTCTTAATAGTTAGCAATTTGTTCAACTTACCAAATATCTCCTTGCTTCAGGTTTATAAAGTCTAAAATGGGAATAAAGTTATTGCCTCAGAAGATAGCTGTGATGACAGATGCTTCATGGTATAAGGCTCACATGGGCACTCAAAAAAATGCTTATTTCCTTCCCATTCCTTTCCCCTCTCACCATTAATGAATTGGTCAGTCAGTACCAGGAAACATGGAAAAGCCTGAGGAAAGCAGCCTCTAGCAGAAAAGGCAAAGTGAGGGGATTCAACGTCCCAAAGGCAAATACCACTGACCTCATAAGAGGGGACCATCCCCATGAATGCTCCTGCCCACTGAACACCCAGGCAGTGGGTTCACAGTGCCATTTAGAGACGGTGAAATTGTCGTCAACACAGGTTCCTCAAGAGAACAAGGGAGCGGAGGGTTTTCAGGGTTTCTAGGAAATCTCTAGTTCTCCCCTTGATGACTGCTAGGCTCTGGATGGAACATATAAGACAACACCCTACATTTTTCTCTAAAATTTTCTTCCCTTCCTGCCTTCCTGCAATTCTACTATCCTCAGGAATCATGCCAGACAAAAGATGTGAGCTAGATGGATCTACGACCTGACCTTATAGGGGCCGACTCGAGTTTTCATGGAACCACAGAACATTAGTGCTGACATGAGCTGCCCCAACAACCTCACCATAAAGATGAAGTCACAAAGAAGTTAAGCAGTTGGCCCAAGGTTATGCAGCTGATCAAGGACAGAAATGAAATGTAGACCTGTGCTCTTTTTAATTTCTCATCTTTCTGGTGCCTCAGAAGAACACAGGCTTTTAAAAACATTTATTCAAGTAAGACATGCTCTAAATTCCAACAATGACTTCTCCAGCCTGTATTGGGTGGGATATAATCAGTCATGACTTTCTAGATCTAAAGTCAGTGAACTGAACCCATCCAGCCAAAACCATTTATATCAGCTTCTTTCTGCAGCTCAGAATATTATATGTGCTCCCGTGTGCTGTCTGTTCTGCAGCCCTGAAAATGTACCCTGAGACCTCCTCATGTGAAGGAAACAGACCCCAGCTGGCCAGCCCCACTGTGACTGCAATATGGACTTCAGCTGCTCCACTATAGGGTTGTGTTCAGTGAACTGCATTTTTAAAAAATGTTAATATCTACATGGCTCTCACCCAACAGCCTTAAGAATACCAGCTGTACCGTGCTTTCGCCTCTACTTTGACAGCCTTAAGAACAGCTCCCGAAGAATAGAACATTCTTCAGGGGAGGGCTGTTGGTTTTGCAGATATTTTAGGAGGAGGAGAAGATGAAAGAGATTTCATGTTGAAATGTCATATATGGAAAGGGATGGGACAGGATAGAAGAAGAAATCTGGTATGCTTTCAATGCCTTTCATGTACCAAGCATTGGGTTGGGCCAGTACTCATGCCTTTGCATTTGGTCCTCACAACGCTGAGATAAGCAGAATAACCACAGTTTTATAGATGAGAAAACTGAGGCTTAGAAAGATTAAGAGACTTGCCCAAAGCCAAACAAGGAATTTGCTGCATAGCTGGTATAGTAGTTTGCAATGGCTGTTGGCTGTTATAACAAATTATCATAAACTTGGTGTTTTAAAACAACAGAAATATATTCTCTCACAGTTCTGTAGAAGTCTGAAATCAAGGTGTTGGTAGGGCTGTGCTCCCCTCCAGAGGCTCTAGAGAAGAACCCTTCCTTGCATCTCCTAACTTCCAGTGGTGCCAGGTATCCCTTGGCTTGTGTTGCCTAACTCTGTATTCCCACAGACTTCTCTTCTCCATCCATCTCTCCTCTGAGTGTCTCTTAGAAGGATACCTCTCACTGGATTTCGGGCCCACATGGTTAATTGAGGATCATCTCATTTTCAGATCCTTACTTGTTTCTGCAAAGACCCTTTTTACAATTAAGTTCACATTCATAGTTTCTGTGGGTCAGCCTCTTTTGGGGGAGGGGACCTACCACTCAATCCACTACAGCTGGGTTTGTACCTCCAGCCTATCTTACTTATAGCTCATTTTCTCACCACACTGTCAGGTTATTCCCTCTCTTTTTCTATGTTTTCTCAAGGATGGCTTTGGCCAAGATAAAGATCCCAAGGTAGCCACAGACATAGTACAGAGCGAACACAGCCCTTTGATGACCCAGAGTTATCCAGAACGTTAGTGACAATGCTGAAACTTAAGACCCTCTCAATCCTGCTATTGTTCTGAGAACCAAGAGGGAGAACTGACTTTTGAGAGATACCTTGCTATTGCCTCTAAACATCAAAACAGTTGACTCCTTCCAAAAGTTCAGCCCTCTTTTTGCAGGAGTAAAAGAGCTATCAGGTGTCAACTTAACCTATAGCCACCTCCTAATAAGTTTAAGATAAAAGGCCAATACTTTCAAATAAGATTCAGACATAATGTAATAGCATTTGTTACCAAGCCCCATCTAATTATATCAGTCAGTCTTTTATTACCAGACCCACAAGTGCAAAGAACTCTATTTAATCTCTCTTTATAACGATCTCCTCACTATCGGACTCCTCCGACTCTGCAATAAATTAATCATCTGCTTGCAATCATGAGTAAACATCAACTCAATTAAGAATTGATAAATAAACAGCTACTCTAAGGCTTGTTTTGATATGGCAGAGTATCACTAGGCACCTGCCAGGCCAAAGCTTGCCTGGAGTTTTGAAACGTAGATGGCTCTCTAAGACTGTGTTTCTTCTGCTGCTGTTTACATGAGGTGCTCTGGCTGTTGTCTTCTGCTCACCTGTGTATAAAGGTGGAGAACTATTCCCTTGTCCTCTCTGGATCTAAATGTGGAAGAATTGTTCATTTATCCTTACTCTGCACTACACAGTATCACGTATCTGAAAGAAAACCAGTAGGAAGGCAGTGAAATGCAAGAAGTGTGAACTCTGCCATATCCAATAGTAAAGTAGAAGGAATCCTTTCATATGTAAAGAGGCAGGACTTCATACTGAGCAGTTACATAACTGTTAGGAGTTAAATTTTGTCCCTCCAAAAAGATATATTGAAGTCCTAAACTCCAGTACCTCAGAATGTGAATTCATTTAGAAAGAGGTTCATTGTAGATGTAATTAATTTAGATGAGGTTATGGTGGAGTAGGGTGAGCCCTTAATCCAGTAAGACTGGTGTCTCTCTATAAGATGATGTGAAACCACAGAGGGAATACAATGTGGAGAGACACACAGGGAGAAGACAATCATGTAGTGACAGAAGCAGAGATTGTAAGATGCATCTACAGGGAAGTAAAACCAAGAATTTCTAGCCATCCCCCAAAATCAAGAAGAGGCAAAGAAGGATTCTACGCAGAGTCACAGAGGAAATGTGGCCCTACTGACACTGAATTCACACTTCTGGCCTCTAGAAGTGTAAGAGAGCAAATTCCTATTGTTTTAAGCCATGCACTTTGTGGCTTGCTACATAGGAAGCCAATACAGAGGTTGATTACAATAAGAATAATCAAGCTACCATTTTTGAGCATTGTTATACAGCAGGCAATGTATCGAGCATTTCAAAAGCATTAAGCACATGGAATTACCACAATCATCTTATGAAGTTGTAACTGAGCCCGCATTCATTCAGTTTCCAAGTTAGAACTCTTATTCTCACTTTACAAATGAGGAAACAAGGTGCATGCTAACAGCTCCAAAGTCACAGTGCAGATGAGTGGCAAGCCTCTTCAAGTACTGGGGGTACTCACTTTGTTTCCCAAAACAACACACTCTAATATAAGGTGTGCACTGCCTGTGACCCTAACACTGTCATGACCCTGAGGAGGACAGGGTCATGGCAGTGTTATTCACCAGCTCACCCTCCCCCACAGCTGTGCTGTCCACAGCCCAAGGGCTCCTCCGCCACAGGTACAGAGGATGAAGAAAAGCCAGGGACCACAGGGCTCACCTAGCATTCCACTTGCACTTCCACTGACACCCTTCACATTTATGTTTCTTAGTTTCAGCTCTCACATGAGATATATTTAAACCAACTTTCTGCTTCTAGAAGAAAAGTTTTAATATCATTGCTATATAGAGGAGTTCTTCTCTACCAAAGAATTCCAGGTAGTATCTGCAAAAGAGATGACAGAATTAGAAAATTACCATATTGGAACCAGCAATGAAAAAAGGGACCTAGTTTACCATCATAAACATACTCTATCACTAGGTGACAGGTTGGTTGGGAACTTTATAAAAAAAATCACCATCTGAATCTACTAATTAGATATTAATTATGTGTCTGCTGAACATGATGTAATAGGAAGCATACAGCACCACATTCAAAAAAATGAACTTGGATCTAAGCACACTCCTGACTTACACCAGATTAAAGGAAGTATACAGGATAGAAGAACAGGGTGAATGACACAACAAGGAAGCAACTAGCCAAAATCAGAAAGTGGCTCTTTCCCAAGGACAAATGACCATATTCCTCCAAAAGATTCAATGTGTAATGAGAGAGAGAGAGAGAGAGAGAGAGAGAACGGAAAAGAAGAGAAAAGGAACTATGACAGAATAAAAGAGGTGAAAGAGATATAGCAACTAAATGATATATATGGACCTTGTTTGGATCCTGATTCAAACAAACGCAATGCAAAAGGATTTTCTGAGACAACTGGGGAAATTAAAATATGGTCTGGGTATTAGAAAATGCTATGGAATTATTAATTTTTTTCTTTTTTTCTTTTCTTTTTTTCTTTTATTTTACTTTTTCAGTGTTCCACCCAATGTGGGTCTTGAACTCACAACCCTGAGATCAAGAGTTGCATGCTCTACTGACTAAGCCAGCCAGGTGCACCATTAATTTTTTTTAAATTTTATTTATTTTTTCTTTAGCTGAGATAATGGCATGGTGAAAATCTGTTAGAGAAGCTTAGTGAAGTGTGTAGGACACTATGACCTGTTATCTGAGCTAAGATTAGGAGGAGGGAGAAAAAAATCATGGCTTCTCCCCTGAAACTCAAGTAAGCAGCTGCTTTGTTGAAAGCTGGGTTCTCCAAATAATGCAAAGTGACTGTCTAGGGAGCAAACCACACACCCTTTCCTCAGAATATACAGTTTTAGGAACCATTTAGAGTTGCCTAAAAATTCTGTGTCAGCAAAATAAGGTGTGCTGGAGGAAAACTTGTCTCTGGAGGCCCCTGAAGAATTAGCTTAATTGGGGGATCTTACCCTTCCTCTGCCATAATACCTGTGTGCTCAATTCATGACCAAGGCTACCACAAATGTTATTACCAAATCAATAAAGAAAACATCTATGCCCATGTTTCTTTGTTCGTGATATGTGGGGCCCTTTGGCAGTGTCCTTCCTGCCGACTGCAAGAGTGGTGTTGCCACCATACATACTTCTTATTGGAATGTGTGATCAAATGAAATAACTTCTGGAAAATGCTTAGAATATCATGCCTTCAATAAATGTTAGCCATGATCATCTTCATCATGGTTACTATTATTACACTGTTGGCATTGTACATTCTTGCCATTGAACATTTTCCATGTGTTCCTTTTGTGCTAGCTATATTTGTCCAGTTAGGAGAGTTAAAACAGTAAGCCCAAGGGTAAGGATATCCTTACATATTTCTTATATGCTTCCCTCCTCCATGTCTACTTGGGAGGGACAGTGTTATGTACCTAACAGTTTTGCAATAAACAGCTGTTTAAAAGCATCTGGGTAAGGAAGACTGGTGGTGATTATCCCTTCAATATAAGGGTTATGGGATCTGGGAACAAAAATCTGCAGTAGAAGGAACAGAACTGAGTGAAATTTCTGGCTCTCTTGCTTAGTGAGTGGACAGGTTGGTGCTTACTAAATATTTTTGAGCTTCAGTTTCCTAATAGGTAAGTGGGGACCCAAGGTACCTGCCTCAAAAGGCTGAGAGTACACAGATGGCATTCTACCTTGGCTGCTGGCTCACCATGAGCACCTCTCCTCCTCTCCAAAATGAGGAGACCCTCATCTAGGCCTCTCTGACTATTAACTGTAAGAGGATATACAAAGTTCATGCATAGGAAAGATTTTGCTATGAACTGAATGTGTGTATCCCCTCCCCCAAATGTCAAAGTCTGAACCTCAGTGGGATGGTATTTGGAGGAGGGGCACTTGAGAGGGGATTAGGACATGAAGGTGAAGCCCTCACGCATGGGATTCATGTTCTTATAAGAGAAGACTAGAGAGCTTGCTTCTCTCTCTGTTGCGTGAGGAAACCAGGGAAGAGGTCTTCATGCTGGCACCCTGATCTTGGCCTGTCAGCCTCCAGAGCTGAGAGAAAGAAATCTGTCATTCAAGCCACTCAGTCTACGGTATCTTGTCATAGCCTGAACTAACAAAAACATATGCATAATAAAAATTTATTTATTTATTTATTTATTTATTTATTTATTTATTTTTAAGATTTTGAGAGAGAGAGACAGAGATAGCGAGCAGGGAGGAGAGGGAGAAGCAAGCTCCCTGTGAGCAGGGACCCGGATGCAGGGAATTGATGCCAGGACCGTGGGATCATGACCTGAGCCGAAGGCAGACACTTAACTGACAGAGCCACCCAGGTGCCCAATAAATGTGCATTCTTGTTCCCCTAACTAACAAGTTCTCAAATTTTAGTTGGCATCACAGAGCATCTCCCTGGGTCCCCAGTGACTGCAGTCCCCCAAGGCCTGCACTCTCTGGTCTCTACCCAGCACTGCCTACTGGCACCAGTCACTCATCAAGGCCCAAGAAGAAGGCAGGAATTGCCAACAGATGACTGAAGGGTTAAGGCAATTGTCTGGTGCTCCCACTTGGAAATCCACAATTTTGCAAAGACAAAAAGAAGGGTCTAGGGCTCTAAGAGGATGTCAGCAAAAGCTACCAAAGTCCTAGGAGAAAGGGGGGGGATCAACAAAACACAATTTTAAGTTTCCTTAAATTCCCTAAGTGTAATCTACAAGCTGTGATCTACATCTTATCACTAACTACTGATAATCTTGGGTGATTCATCCTGTTCTCTGGACCTCAGTTTCCTCCCATGTAAAATCAAAAGTGTTCTTAAACGTGAGCCTTGCACACCTCTAGAACTCAGGGGTCTGAGAACTTTGATGAGAAAGAAATAAAACTGTTATATATAAAAATGTGTACTTATATATGTACTTCTATAATACATAACCTATATAAAAATATAAAGGGATATTTTTATTTTCCCTAACTTCTAAGGGCCATTTAATATTTTCTTTGATTATAAATGTAGGCAACAAAATCTCATCAATAAAAATTAAATATATTCAAGTCACATGATTGCAGAAATCTGAAATACTGTTTACATTCACCACTACTTTGTAATTACGGTGGATGTTAGACCTACTTTTAGAGCTCTATAATTTGTGTTAAGAAGCACATAAAGTACAAGTCATGAACTTGATTTTTAAATTTTTTGGCAATAGTATTTCAATATACTTAATTTGCCTTTTAATCATATAGTTGGTTTAGTGCATTTGAAAATCATTAGCCTGAGAAGGGGTCCATGGGTTTGACCAAACTCTCAGAGGCATCCAGGCACCAAAAAAGTTAAGGAGCCTGGGGGATTCCAAGTCCTTCTAACTAGGACTTCACAGCTGGTTATTCACAATCCACACTGCTGGTATCTGTTCTGTTCTCTGGCTTCAACCTAGTTCATTTGCTGGGTAAGCCTACAGTCTCTGGAACCTACTTCCTAGGTTCCAACCAGCCTCTGTCCTTGACTGGCTGTGTGACTTTGAGCAGTTTACTTGGCTTCTCTGAGCCTAAGTATCTTCTTTTTAAAAGTGGAGCTCATTCCACCAACTTCTCTGGAGTTGTTGTAAGAGGTTAGTAATGTACTTAAAACAAGAAACAAACAAACAAACAAAAACAACAAAAAAAACAAAAAATGGTGCAGCACTCAGTAAAGGATTACTGATGTTACTCTTGTTAGATTTGTATCATGGAAGGGTAGCTGAATTTGTCATCCCAAAGTCTGCCTCTTTGGCCCAAGGATTATTTTAGGCTAGTTTTATAAAAACTCCAGATACAGGAGAAGTGCTGAAAGTCAAGTAAAAAGTTCCCATTTGTAAGGAACCTTTTTTTTTTTTTTGCAGCCAGGCATGAGTTTATTGGCTTCTGGCCTCACACTCCTGCTTGATGAAATTGATTAGCCCATTGGTAGAAAAGTCATGAGAGGTCACTGGGCTACTGCCGTCAAGCTTGGGCTCGATTTTCTTGGCCAGCTGCTTTCCTAGCTCCACCCCCCACTGGTCAAAGCTGTTGATGTCCCAGATGATACCCTGAACAAAGATCTTGTGCTCATACATGGCAATCAAAGCTCCCAGAATGAATGGCATGAGCTTGATGAACACAATGGAGTTGGCTGGGCGATTTCCTTCAAAGACCTTGTGTGGCAACAGCTTCTCCAAGGCCTCGGGACTCTTTGCTGCGGCCTGCAGCTCCTTCCGGGCCTCCTCTGTCAACTTCCCCTTCATCAGGGCCTCTGTCTGGGCCAAAAAGTTGGCCAAGAGGATCTTGTGGTGCAAACCCTTCCTTATCGGGTGCTGGGTCTGGACTGGGATGAGGAAGTCACAAGGTATCATCTTGGTGCCTTGGTGGATGAACTGGTAGAAGGCATGCTGGCCATTGGTCCCTGGCTCCTCCCACAAAAGGGGGCCCGTTCGGTGGTCCACGCGAGTGCCAGACTTGGTGATGTACTTCCTGTTGGACTCCATGTTGCCCTCCTGGAAATAGGCCGCAAAGCGGTGCAGATACTGGTCAGAGGGCAGCATGGCCTGCGTCTCGCACCCAAAGCAGTTGATGTACCAGATGCCCAGCATGGCCAGGATGACAGGGGCGTTCTTCTCCAGGGGTGTCGTTCGGAAGTGTTGGTCCATCCAGTGAGCCCCTGAGAGCAGCTGCTCGAAGTTGTCAAATCCCACATGCAGTGCGATGGAGAGTCCAATGGCTGACCACAGCGAGTAGCATCCTCCTACCCAATCCCAGAACTCGAACATGTTTTGAGGGTCAATCCCAAACTCCTTCACTTTGGACGTGTTGGTAGACAGGGCAACAAAGTGCTTCGCAACTGCAGAAGGGTCCTTGGCCGACAGGAGAAACCACTCCTTCGCCGTCTCTGCATTCGTAACGGTCTCCTGGGTGGTAAAGGTCTTGGAGGCAATGAAGAACAGGGACAACTCAGGATTCAGGGTGGCCAGAGTTTTGGCGATGTGGGTCCCGTCGATGTTGGAGACAAACCAAACCCGGGGACCTCCCGAAGAGTACGGCTTAAGGGCTTTGGTCACCATGAGGGGTCCCAGGTCAGAGCCACCAATGCCAATGTTAATGACGTCCGTGATGGGCTTGCCCGAGTACCCCTTCAATTAACCACTGCAGACACGCTGACAGAAGACTTCATCTTCTCCAGGACCCTGTTGACCTCTGGCATCACATCCTTGCCATCCACCAGAATGGGTGTGTTTGACCCGTTTTGCAAGGCCACATGCAGCACTGTCCGTTTCTCTGTGAAGTTGATCTTCTCGCCGCTGAACATGCGATCCCGGGCAGCCTCCATGCCCCTGGACTTGGCCAGGTCCACCAGCATCTGTATCACAGTGTCGGTCACAAGAGTCTTTGAGTAATCCACCAGAATATGCCCATGGCTGGTGTTCAGGTTCAAGCTGAAGTGGCTGAAGCGTTCCTTGTCCCCTTCGAAAAGGCGGCGCAAGTTGAGGTCAGAGCCGTGCTCGCGGTACCATTTCTGCAGCTTCTGGAACTGCGGATTCTGGGTGAGCGCAACCATGGCGACAGCAGTGGGGTGCACGGGCTTGGACGAGCTCGGAGGAGGAAGAGGGGGCGGGAGGCACCAGGAACATTTATATTTTTAAAGGAAATCTCCAAGTGTAAGGATGTATCAGGAAGAGGCAGATGATTCAATCTCTAGAAACTTTTATCAATGGGGAAGCCAGGTCTTAAACCTGCATAACAACCCTACCCACCTTTGCTGTGCTTTTCCTAGTTACCTCCCACAACCCCCAGTGTCTTTTTTATCTTTAGCTGAAAATGGTATTTAAGGTGGAGTTAGTCTTCCCAAGTATCTTTCTGGGTATCATGTGTTCAGGAGGTATACATGTTACTAAACTTTGTCTTTCGCCTCTTAATCTGTTTTTATTTTTGTTCTTTTTTTTTGCTTTTTTCTTTTTGTTTGTTTCTTCTCTTATTATGAAGGTATCTCAACCAAGACCTAGAAGGGGAATTTAGAGGAAAAATTATTTTTCCTCCCCCACAATACCTTGGTGTGTGGTTATTACAAACCACATCGCTTAAAGGGGCAAATGTCCCCCAAACCGAATCTACTATTACTCAGACCTGTTGAAAAATGCATTCAATATTTCAAAGCACAAAGAAGAGATACAGCAATAGAATAATGGAAATAATTAGAAATCACGGGGTTTCACCTCAGTTCACTCTGAACTGTTATGGAGGAAATCGCCAAGAATGTGAGACTTGAAAAAAGGCCACACTGAGTTCATTTTTCTAGAACTCCTTTTAGGATCCTCTTTGCTCTGGGATCCTATATGCTTTCTCCTCACTTAATTCCCCCCCCTGCAGTTTGTATATAAAAACTGATAAGTCCTAATCTCAACCTAACAGTGTGTGAGATTTTGTGGATATGCCCTTAATGTAAATAATCCAATCTCTCCCAACAAACTGTTTCTGTCATAAGGCTATTTGTGATAACTACAGTGACCACTTAGAGACTTTTGTTCTCCATTAGAGGGATGATATCTCGGCCAGCAAGGAAGGTTTTATTACTTTGCATAAACTTCTGTAGCTTAAAAGGAGCAGTAGTAAAGTTAGTTCAAGGCCCTTTATGACTTCTTTTGTTCTGCAAAGTTGGGGAGGAAAAACATCAGTGAGGTATGAAAAGGCTGTTTGTTTACAATCAGTATGCAGATCCTCGCCTTTTTCATAAAAGGAAAGGAAACCAGCGGGAGAATTACAATACCCAGCACCTCCCTGGGTCTCTCTGTATTCTCCACACTTGTGTATTAAGCAGCTAGGCAGCTGTCGAACAAGTACTATCAACAAAGCAATCTTCTAGCCCTTTGATTCAGGCTATTCATATCTTCTGCCCTGAAATAAAATGACTTTCACAATTAAAACACCGAAATCAATGCAGTATCTATTGTCATGTCTGCAGGAGAAAAGCTTTAATTACAGCCATAGTTAGATAACACAATCATTACACCTCCTTAATCTCAAATATAAAACCAGCACCTTCTGAGTACTTTGCCACCCTTTCTTTGATTTTTTTTTCCTTTTCTATTTTTTTTTCTTTCTTTTTTTTCTCCCCCCAACGTGAATGGCTTTTTATCTAAGCACTTCAATTTGCATGCCTTTGCTCGGAGGCAGCTCCCCATGATATGTTAATTGCAGATTGCTTTAAGTACTAAAAGATTAACATAAAACCCTTTGCAAACAAGCTAATAGTTTATGATAATTTTTGCATGGCCTTTGTCTGTCTATCACTGGATTGCCTCTAGCTGTAATTTTATAAAGAAGCTGTAAAATATCATTTAAACAAGTTCATTTACACATAATTATTACCAGAATCACATTATTCAATTTAGATACTCCAGCCTATTAACAATCCATGAACTAAAATGTAATTAAACTATTTTCCTTTTATGAACCTATTCATTACAATGTGTGGGAGATGGATCTCTCAGTTTCACTGCAAATTTCAGCACTTTGTTGTTGAAATTGACAAGTCTGGCACTCATTATGTGCTTTTAATTATATTAAAAGTATTGCAAGACAGCTTAGATAAAGAATATATTTAGAAAAGAATGCCTGGAAATGCCAAGATGGTGTCATCTCCAAATATATATTTATTTTACTCATGCATTTTTTTTTCTGCCCTCTTAACAGTGAAAAATAAAATCATGCTGGTTGTTTTAATTGAGGTTTTCATAGCTTCTCTTAGTAATTTTTCTAATTTAAACCAAGGATAAATATCTCATCTAATTAATTGTGTTTACTCATTTTTCCAGATTTCTATCTACTTTTTTTTAAAAAAACTGTAGCTGGATTTATAACCAAATAAGTATAGTCTCTCAGAATTTGCATACAGACACACAATTACCTCACATATGAAGGATGCCATATTTAGAACTTGATTAAAAAACTGTTGAACAGCTTAATTTCTGATACAAGCTTTAATCTGTGTGGGAGCAACAGCATTAATGGGAAACACTTCATCTGCTTTGAAAGGGGTAAGTTCCCTGCTTCTGCTCAGTGTCGCTTGATTTCTGAGGTGACTCACACTCTTTCAGGTAGTGCAGACTCAGAACAAGCTTGAAACTGGGAGTTGTAAGACTGGCCACTGATGGACATCTAAGTCTATATTGATGACACAGGGCATCCCAGTTTGGGTACTACTAGAGCAGCTATCAAAGAGTCCTGTCTGAACACCCCACCTCCACTCTAATGACATACTTAGTATGTAACTGTCCAAAGCTTTCTTTTCCATTGCCCCATCTCCATCCTCCTTAGAATGTTCAACACCTCCCTCCAGATAAAATCTGGATTGTATTTACCTTCATGTATTAAATCATGACCAGCATTTTCCATAAAGAACCTTTTGTCCTCAGTGACTAAACTGGAGTACTGGTAGCCTGCACCAATCACTCGGTATCACTGCATATTCTTATGCAGGTAGCTATGTGCTTTGTGGTTGATTATCTCTTGTCCTCTCAACTACTTGGTGAGTTTCTCTTTTTATGCCTCTACATTCCTCTTATGGCCTGATGGTATCTTATATGTGGCCAATATTTAACCAAAATACTATAAATGTTGATTAGATATTAAAGTCGACCATTTTCTCTATTAGCCATTATTAGCTCATACTATGGAAGACTGTAAGACGTACCCAGTAATTCCTTGCCCAGCACCCTACTTTAGCTCCTCCTCCTCAGGGATCTCAAAGAAGAAATTCAGATGATTACAAGGATAGTTTATAAGTTGGCCAAGAACTTTTTAAGAAACAAAATCACCCTAAGACTTTCTGGGCCTTCAGCAATTCACTAATGCCCACTTTGCCTTTCAGAGACTGAAGATCTGGAATGGAAGTAATATCCCTACCTTTTTTTTTTTTTTTTTTTGAGGTTTTATTTATTTATTTGAGAGAGAGAGAGAGAGAAAGAGAGAGTATGGGAGTTGGGAGCAGAAGGAGAAGCAGACTCCACTGAGCAGGGCTAGATTCTAGGACCCCTGAATCATGACCTGAGCTAAAGACAGATGCTTAACCAACTGAGCCACCCCGGCATCCAGTAATACTCCTAATTAAGGAAAAATAACCATTGGTACAATACGCCCCTGTTTGGGTGGCCACTTGTCAGTCACTCTGGAGAAATAGGGGGAGGGGAAGAAAACCCAGAAATAACGTACTTCACTCGAAGACTCTTGCATAAGAATAGATTTAGAGTGATTATTAAAATCATTAAATAGATAAAGAAATCAAAAAGTTCTATGGCCAAAGGGTTCTGTATATATATATTTTTAAGTTTATTTATTTATTTGAGAGAGTGAGCACACCAGCAAAGGCAAGAGGAAGAGGGAGAGGTAGAAGCAGGCTCCCCACTGAGCAGGGAGCCCAATGAGGGGATTGATCTCAGGACCCTGGGATCATGACCTGAGCCAAAAACAGTGGCTTAACTAACTGAGCCAACCAGGTGCCCCGAGTGGCTTCTATTGAACTCTTCTATGGAAGAGTTGACTGTTAAAAACAAGACAATAGGTTTCAAATGAAGTCACTTATGCTAAGCCCCATGTCACAAATGAGCCTTAACTTATAATTTCGGCTCTCCCAAAAATGGATTCTTACACTAGCAATCAGGAATCATCTGATCAATGTTAGTTAGGTAGTCTTTCTGACAGACTCTTGCCATCCCCTAAAGGAAAATATCCTTGCAATATTAAACCCCTTTTTTGGCTTAGTATTACTGCCTTGTTTCTGCTCCCTTCTGACTGCAAAGTTTTCCATTTTGTACAGATCCTCAGAGCTTCTTTCTATCTGCTAGATTGAATGCTGAGTAATTCATGAATTCATGAATTTAATGAAACCAATAAGATCTTTAAAATTTATTCAGTTTAATTTCATTTTTTTAATATCACTGATATATATTTACTGAGTACTCATTGCATAACTGAGTCCAAGGGGAATGCAGTAAACAAGGTCACATAACCCACAAACAGCTACCCTAAATTCCTTTTTGCCATTCACATCTCACCAACTTTGATGGAACATAAACAACTTCCACCTACCTAAATGAATCCAGGCAGAGGCCTGGGGGAGCCACACCACCCCATGACTCAGACATCAGGCAGAGGCAATGTGACAGGTTTCCTATAGTTTTTTTCCCCATCTGTGTATGTATTTCTCTTATCTTGAACCTCACAACCTTGTTTGTTTTACTGTACATTAATGTTTGGCACAGTGCCTAGCACATAGAGACAACACAATAAATGTGTTAAAAGTTAAATTAATTGGTAGATACCTAATGAACAAGCTGGGACTTTATATCATGGTAGAGTCTTCGAAACCAGGTATTTCAAATGCTGGTGCATTTTAAAGAAATAGAGATTTAAGTTTAAGGATTAAGTTAAAAAGTACCCAAACCTGGGGCATGTGGGCAGCTCAGCGGTTTAAAGCCTCTGCCTTCGGCTCAGGTCATGATCCCAGGGTCCTGGGATCGAGTTCCGCATCGGGGTGGGGGGGGTCTCTGCTCAGCAGGGAGTCTGCTTCTCCCTCTCTTTCTGCCTGCCTCTCTGACTACTTGTGATCTGTCTTTCTGTCAAATAAATAAATAAAATCTTTAAAAAAATTACCCAAAACTTGGAAATAAGAGAATTGGGGTGGGGGATATCTAAGAAGGGCACAATCACAATACCCTTTCAATGGCAAAATGTTGGTGTGGTAGGACAGGTCCTCGCAAGAATTATTTAATTCTTAAAGAGATCATTTAATTCTTAAGGAGTTTATACTTATGTTTGACTTCATTCCTCACTGCTTGATTATAGCCCAGAAACAGTGAAGTCACATGTTAAACTGTAGGTTTTTGTCCAGTAAAAAAGAAGAAGAAGAAGAAGCTAAAGAAGAAGAAGGAGAAAGAGAAGAAGAAAAAGAAGAAGAAGAAAAACAAAAGAAAAGTTCCCCAGATTTTATGATTTAGTTGCTCTAAAAGACATTGGTAGAAAGAGTCAATTATCATATGGTTTCACTTATTTGTGGAGCATAACAAATAACATGGAGGACAAGGGGAGATGGAGAGGAGAAGGGAGTTGAGGGAAATTGGAAGGGGAGGTGAACCATGAGAGACTATGGACTCTGAAAAACAATCTGAGGGTTTTGAAGGGGCAGGGGGTGGGAGGTTGGGGGAACCAGGTGGTGGGTATTAGAGAGGGCACGGATTGCATGGAGCACTGGGTGTGGTACAAAAACAATGAATACTGTTATGCTGAAAAGAAATAAAAAATTTAAAAAAAATGGGTTAGACCATAACATTCTAAAAATTTAGAGATTTTCCAAAGTCACATTCCTTATTATGTCCAATAAAACGATAAACCAAAAGTATGATTACTATAAAAATCTTAGGATTTAAAAATACAAACCCTGAATTAAAGAAAAAATATAAAATATCACAAATTATCTAGATAAACAAACAACAGAAGATTAGCTTGCATTATGGCTTATGTGACATTAGCCATTACTTTATTTGGAGAAAATTATTATTATTATTATTATTATTATTATTAAAGAAAGTCTCATAATAAATATACACTATTTAGCTTGAGAAAGTAGAAAAAGCATGGTAACCGCATACTACAAGAATGAAGCTACTGACATTTAATGTTATAAAAGATAAAATTAAAGAAATAGAAAAGTATATTGTCAAAAAATATACCTCAAAATATGGGCCTTTAGAAAAGGCAGATGGAAATATGAAAATATAAATACATACAGGAATTAGAAAAGTACATTTGACAGTACCAGAGACACTGAAAAAATAAGCAATTTATAAGAGAACATTACTTGTATTTTTTCTGAGGACCATATTTTATTGATAACTGTTTTTTTGCTTATTTTAATAATCTGGGCATATTTGTTTTAGCACTGTTCAGCAAACCCTCAACCCCCATCTCGGTTGGTACTTCATTTAGTTCTGACACATTTCTTCATAATACTAAGGTACTCTCATTGTGTTACACTACTTTCATCTTTCAAATAGTACTGCTTTTTATTTTTTATTTTTATTTTTTAAAGATTTTATTTATTTATTTGGCAGAGAGAGAGATCACAATTAGGCAGAGAGGCAGGCAGAGAGAGAGATGGGGGGAGGCAGGCTCCCTGCTGAGCAGAGAGCTCAATTCAGGACTTGATCCCAGGACCCTGAGATCATGACCTGAGCCAAAGGCAGGGGCTTAACCCACTGAGCCACCCAGGCACCCTAAAAGACTGTTATAACTCATTGTTTCTGCTACTTAAGGTAAACCCCACATTTTCTTTAAAACAGAGAAATACGGTCATGAATTTTAATAAATTTAATAAATTTAATACTTCTGTTCTGCAAGACACATGTCAAAAAATAAATAAATAAAAGACATTGGTTAGTTTTGTATCTAATTGTAGCAATCTTGGCCTAAGGTCCTTTTTTTTTTTTAAGTGCCTATAAATACCCAGTTCCTCAAAAGGACCCAGCTTTATAATATTACTAGTACCCTCATTCGTGGCTTAAGTATATTAATAATATAAAATAATGTACACATTAACATAGCATTTGTGTGAACCAGATTTTTTAATATTTTGAAAATTATAGTTGATAATATCATAATACTTGACAGGCCTCAGCAATGCCAAGGGGGGGCCCTATACTGTACAAGCCACATCTTCTAAACTCTGACTTATATACACATAAGGGATCCTAGGGGACAAACACATAAAAGAACAGAATAGTTGGCAGGTAGCTGATCCCCCTTACCATTACCACCAAATCTTCAAGGTCTGGCAGGCAGAAGCATGACCCTAAGATCAAGGAATGGATCAAGAAGAAAGAAAATTCTGTTGTGGGGGAAGCTAGAGTAGAGAGTGGACCTGTGAACACAGGAAAGGCTGAAGGGATGTATACAGTAGATGGTGGTGGAAGGGGCCTCAGGGGACACTGACTTGATATTTATGCGTCGAGAGAAAGAAATTCCTCAACCTTATAAGAAATGATTAGACTAAATAATTCTGAAGGTCTAGGATTATCAAATGGTTACATGATTTCCATTTTTCTCAGAAGACTCAACTTCTACGTTCCCTGTGCCCTTGGATCCTTGACAAAGGGCTTTCTTACCTGGTTCCTCCCAACATTGCTAGTATGAACCACTTTGAATCTGGTTTTTACCTGTTCCCAGGAGCTGCATAATTTCTGTTGTCTCTTTGGCCAGGACTGACTGCCCTGGGACACACTGTGCCTCCCTCCACCATCACACTGGCAGCTCCCATGGGCCTATGTCTCATACCAACTCTCAAAGAAAGGAACTCTCTTGTTACCAGTGCCAGAAACAATACTTCTACAACAGCTAGTGGGTTTCCCTGCTGCTTCGTTTTTGTTTTGTTTTGTTTTTTTGCACTATGTCCCATAGTTCTCCTCACCTATAATTCTCAAACCCCAGGGCAGGCCATCTGAGCACCCTCACACTCCCTGTAGGGCTGGAACCCACCCGGATGATCAGAGAAGAGACCTCGATTGTACATTTCACTTCTAAAATTTCTGGCGTACTTGCCTGGCTCAGAAACGTACTGCCTCTTGGATATCTGTAAGTTGTAGGCAGCTAACTACATTCCCCTCCATGCCTGGGGGAGAGTTTCAACCTCAAACAACTTTATTTAAACAATTTCTTACTTAACATGTTTTTCTCAGTGCTTCAAATCCAATCACTCCCTGCATCGCAGGGAAGAACTGCTACAGGACAAAAAGAACAACACAACCTGTTTTTATTTTAATATCTTCCGGGTCTCTCGGCACTGCCATCATTTGGGCTGTCAGCCCTTCACAGCCCGAGGTGGCTTCCCGCTCTCTGCAGACAGTCTGCCTCCCCACTAATGGCACTGTTTGAGCGAGGGGGAAATGCAATTTTCCACTCCATTACAAGCACTGTGTAAAAGGACCTCTTTTTCTCACTGCACACAGATAAGGACCTAATGAAATTCCATTCACTAAGTATTACAATAGCCAACTCCACTCCAAATACAGGCGTTCTCAGTGCCTGCCAGGCCCCCCACTCCAGAAGTGATTGCCACTGAATGTCCCTGGATTGGATCCCGTCAGGATGAAAAACTACGGGGTAAGCAGGGAGAGACCCTGGAGGAAGGGAAGGTAACAAAGATGGCAGGACATCCATGTCTTTTGCTCTTCCTTCTAATCATTAGGCCTGGAGAGTTTCTTAAGGACTCTGGTAGAAGCTCTGAAATTCTTGTGTCTGGAAATAGCAATCTTGGGAGAGTCCAAGTACCCCCTAAAAGGTCTGAACATCACATATTCTACAGACCTGGGTAACAAAAGTGAGAGAAGAGGGGCCATGCACTGTCTGCATTCTAAAATAGAAATTAAGAACATATCACATTCCTAATGATCACGTGAATCTCATGAAAGCCTGTTGAAAAGGTAAAACTGCTTCTTCATATTTTTCCATCTTTCTCTCCTCATCCCTTGTCTAGCCAAATCTCCTTTCCAGTCTATGTGCCCTTGATCCATGGTGAAGCAATACAAAAAGTAACAGAAAATAAAGTTTCCTTCTTCCTTCCCCATTCAGAGTATCAATGTCCTAGTGGTTCTCTAGGGTCATGGGTGAGGGTTGGGGAGGCATGGCCTCCATGTTACCAGTGTTCTCCCTCTACATGATCTCTGGTTTTGCCTCAGACCAAAACTCATCACTCTCATACCCACGCCATCCAGGTTTGATTCTGTCACCAAATAATCCACGCTGCCAGAGAGAACCTGATGAAGTTCTAGTTCGATAGCAAATCAACAGGCTGCTCCTGGCAACACAATGCATTAGCTTCAAGGAATTAAGTGTGAACGCTGAATTTAAAGATATAGTTTCTATGTATATGGGATGCAATTTTGGGCCATGCAGACTTTTTGTGGAATCTCTTCAATCATATTACCAAAGTATTCCTATATCTCAACTGAGACACAATTAAGCTCGGAGGAAGACAGAAAAATAGTCTTATTATATATATATATATATATATATATATATATATATATATATATGATACATACCCTATCTATTAAGATGCTATATATTAAATATTTACATATAAAAATAAATATACATTAAAAAAGTTCCTTCTATCCTCATTTCCCATTCTTATTTCCTCCCTCAAAGGCAGTGATCCTAATTCATTTGGTCTTTTTATCATATGAATTCTTGAAAAAAGTATTTTTTTACCTTATAACATATTGCAAGATACACCCATGTTATTGTGTGTCACTGCATTTGTTTTGGCAGCTATATAATATTCCACTAAAAGAATACATATGATGATTTCAGATATTTGCTCTTAAAAACAGTAACGCCAAGGACTTTCTTTACATGTCTCCTATTGTACATGTATCCCAATGGAATTGCCGGGTCATGGGGTCATTAACATACAAATTTAGATCATTAATTTTCCAAAATATACCACCCATTGGTACTCCTGACAGCAATGTATAAGAAAACAACATTTTCCAGTCATGTATGTGAAAGAAAATCTTACTATGTTTTCTTTGCAATTCCCTAATCATTAATAATGTTGACCATATTTCTTCCCATGTTATTTGGCTATGAATATTTCTTCCTCTGCAAAGTATCTCTATCTTCTGTCCAATTTTCCAAGGCATTGTTTGTAGTTTTCCTAATTGGCTGATAGGAGTTCTTTATAGACTTTCCATACTGACCCATTATCATCTGCGTATGTTGAGAGTATCTTTTCCTAGTTCATGACTTGTCTTTTCCACTTTATCAAGTGTTTTTTGATTAACAAGTGTCCCCATTTTTGTAGACCAAAATTCAAGTCTTTTCTTCCATATGTTTTTTAAAGAAATCTTACTGTTGTTTTGTGCTCAAGTATTTTTAATTTATGTGAGCTATATTGTTATATGTGTCATCTTTCTTTTTTTCCACTCAAGTTGTATACTTCTAAGATTCATTGTGTCATGATATGTACATCTACTCTGCTGCTACTTCTGTGGATATTCCAGGATATACCTGCCCCACATTTTATCAACTACTTTCATGTGGGCCCATTTATACATCAGGCAATTTACAATGTGATCAATTCACAAAACTCTCCTTCCAATTTCCCTTGCTCAAGCATATACTAGTTAAGTAGAATCGGGATGTGGCTAACTTCTGAGGCAGAAGAAAAATGACTACTGTGTACTTTTATAAAGTCCTTTTGTACACTTTAAAACGGCTTTGAGTTACGCAAAAATGTGACAGATGTACCACTTTTTGAAGAATCTACTACTTAGCCCACATCTTGACAAACAGATTTCATCTCCTGTGCCAACACCTATCATTTGATAATGGCCATCTAGAGAGTGCTGCTCAAAGGATGCTGAAGCTGTTTGAGTTCAGTTAAGAGAGTCATGATCAATTAACAATTGCTACTGGGGATTTGGGAATGGCAGCATGCACGCCTTGCATTTGCCATCTCAGGTAGTAGAAATCACACCTTCTCACATCTCTCAAGACAAACCTTGCTATTTCCTAGGGGCACAAGAAGAGCCAAAACCTCACAAGCTCAGCCTACTGTTGAAAACAAATCATTTGCTCCTGTGCACTGTAGCCTATGCTCAAATGCATAAATTAGCAGACAGAAGAGAAGAAGAGCTCAAGCCCATGTCTTTGAGTCCTGGTTGATGTCCCCACCCCGCGCGCTGCCCATCACCTTGTGCACACTATTCTCACCCAAGTGCTTCTGATTTACTATTTTAATTGGCTGTGAGATGATATTTTAGAATTAGATTTCTGAAGAAGAGAAACAGGCAGGTTCTAAGAACAGCTGCAAATAAAATGATTTTCTTTCTAAGCTCTGGCTCCATTTGTTATGCAGCAGGTGGTTCTGTTTAATCCAGGCGGCATTTACCGAGAACTCTGGTGTTCTCAGGGCTGCACTTGAATCTAATAGCAGAAAATCAAAGCTACAAAATCACCAACTATAGCTCCTGGCACATTGTGAGTGCCCAAGCCAGTGTCAGTTTCCTTTGCCTTCTAGTTTTCTTGCTTTACTCAAAAAGATTTCAGTCCAAATGGGCAAATGAGACTTGTTCCATGCAACAATGACCCCAATCGATAATACTTTGGAAATTTAGGTATTAATACCACTTGAAACAAAAACTGAAAAAAAAAATATTCCAAGGAGACAGCAATGATCTTTGGTTGGTAGAAGTCATATGGAGTTAATGGTTTACATAAAACATATACTTCATAAGTGTTTGGTACAAGGGACACCTTACAGCAAAACCACAAAATGTTAAAGTTAGAAGAGATAAGGGAGATTATTTAAACCAACTCCTTCACTATACAGATGAGGACTTTTTTTTCTTTTTCTTCATGTTATGTGATGTCTGGGACTGGAACTCCATTTTCCCAACCACCAGTGTAGTAGCCTTTGTGCTATGTTATACTGTATTTCATGGCCAGCTGAAAGTCTCAGGAGAATTATGCCTGGAAACATTTAGGTGAAATTCAACCAGGGACATACCTGTCCTCCTCACCTCCACAGGGCCATGATGTAACATGTAGCCCAGGCAGCTGGAATCAAGGCCATGATCCAGGCAAATGTGTAGTACACCTAACTTTGCATGACCTCCAAAACAATCCCCCTAGCTATGGTTTTAATTTTTAAAAATTGCTCCACTTAGAGTATCTCTAAATTTTAAAAGCATTGCCATTAACAGGTTACTTCAAATTGTCCCTGTCAGCTGGAGCTGGGGGAAGCTCCAATGATGTTCCCCCAGTGAATAATGATTTGTTTCAAATTTTAAAGGACAAAACTTATTCTTGGCAACCTCCTGTAGGGAGAAGAACTATTTCCAATGCTCTTTAATACATCTTGAAATAATTTATGAAACTTTACGAATATATTATTTCAGGAATGTGCATTTGCAGTCAAACAAAGAATAATTATTCACTGCTAGAGGAGCCCTTTGAAGGGACATTATCTTTCCTTTCATAGGTGATGGCTGAAAGAAACGATGTTTCAAAGCCACTTGCAGGTTAAAAACCTCTACTTAGGAAATGAAAGCTAATTTGATTAGAAAAGATGTTTAATTAACCACCAAGTCTATAACTTTGCCATGGAGGAGAAATCCTGATGTCATGTGCTTGAATTTGATGAGATAACAACTAACAGAGATAATTACTCATCCTTTTCAAATGAAACATGGTCTAATTTTATTAAGAAGATACAACCAATGCCATGGGTAAAATCACAAACTCAGTATCTTCCACTCACAGCTCAATGTGGTCAAGATACACTCCAAGACCCCATTACAGTATGGATAACCACTGACAGAAGGATACACCTACCAAGGCAAAATAGGTCTTCAAATTACTAACAACATTCTCAAAATCACCTTTTTTTTTTTTTTTTCCTTAAAGCCATTGCTGTAACTAGAGACATTAATGGGATGGAAGCTTCTTGAATAGTGCTGGAGATCACATCTGCTAAGATTAGAGCACATTTTTGGACTGAGATACCAAACAATACAACTCGGAAACTGATGGTTCATCTTGGTCCATTCATGCAGGTAAGTATGAGCTCACAACATCAGGAAGAAAAGGAAGTCAGATGGTTGGCCCTAGAACAGTTCAGCAATGGTGCTCAGAAGAGACTGAATTTATGGACATTGCTGTCCCCACCCCTGACCCAAAGCTAGACAAAGTCCTAGTTATTGCAAGTCCTATGTCACTTTCCCTTACACTGATCTTGATCTTCTACCATATCAACTTCTACCATGCTTATGAGCATACTCCTTGGTGTGGGATCCCCATTGTGGATTGTGGATCCCCAAAATTTAGTAAAGAGGTTTTCTCAAAGCTGATCCTAGTCTCTAAAGATGTCCAACCAATCATACATACACTTATAATGAGATACAAAGGCTAATGAAACTATGAAGCTTTTTTGCTTTATGGCTGAAATTATCATTAGTTCAGTGGGGCCCTTCTGGTTATCTCTCTCTTGTTTGCTGGAAGGGCTAATTGGCGGAAGTATTCATATTTTTAGTGGGGTGTGAACAAATTTTTGATTAGTCAATGTTCTTTGGAAGACACTTAATTCCCAAATCATGGAGGCCCCTGAGTGCATGCTATAATAAAAAGAATCTTTGTGAAAAAATTGGACCTAACAGCTTCAGCCTTTCTCATCTTCCTTCCTTAATTCTTCTAGTACTTGGGAACCATAGTTAGCACTTGGTCACTTTATATATTATTCTACAGTTTTTGTGTTCATAATTCTGTGCCATATGAAAAGAAAAGTCTGTAGGTCAGAAACTGTGTCATATGTTACTTCGGCATTCTCCACTCTAACAAACACAAAGTTGACTTGAAATGACGAGTCTGTATTTGTTGATTAATGGACTTGGGCCATGTTTCCTTTGGATAATCTGTGAGGTCATATGACACTAAGAAACTTCTTTTGCTGCTTTTGGACCAAGACACTAGTAATATGTTGTTGTTGTTGTTGTTGTTGTTTTTAACATTAACTTGACATGAATGACCTATGTGATTCACAATTAAGAAGTGATAAGAAAACAACTGGGGTTGGCTATCAAGACCTCCATGGAGAGGCCCAGTGCCAATTCTGTGCTCTGTGAAGAAGTATAGTGGCAATCATTACAGAATATGAGAATAACAGGTGTGGTTCTGAAGATACTTAGCTTAGGCCACCTGGGAAAGAGGACTGGTCACAGAGCAGTTCTCATCAAGAACAAAACTAAAGAATTGCTCTCTGAAATAAACACCATGTTTCTATTTCAGATTTACCAATCTCCAAGGTTGTCTCTAGTGATGTTAAAATGATACCCCAAACAACTGATGATTCTGTACATGTCAGCCTCCCAAAACCCAAAAACCTATCTTGTACAAGTCACTCAGATGACATTTTGTTTCAGCTCAGCAAACTATGAAGACAAAATCCTTGAATACAGTTATTGATTTGTGTAGTGTGGGCAACTGAATTCTCTCTAGCTAGAGGATCACTTGATTTTATATGTTTATCCCCTTTCAAATACTTTCTGGATGTGTAAGATAAATAAGACTTCTTGAAGAATCATCCGTATGCCCAGTCTAAGGCAAAGTGGAAGGAAACCTACAAAAGAAGATTGAATGTTTCCTCCTTCAAGAAACTGATAATCTAGTTAGGAAAG
Organism: Enhydra lutris kenyoni; assembly: GCF_002288905.1. NCBI lineage: Eukaryota > Metazoa > Chordata > Mammalia > Carnivora > Mustelidae > Enhydra > Enhydra lutris. The sequence continues at coordinate 29,744,768 of NW_019154096.1, read as the reverse complement.
ATAAGACTGACACATATGGAGAAAAAAAAAAAGTTGGGGAGAAGTGTGGTCAGAGACTGAGAAGTGTAGGAATTCAGAAAGAAGAGAAAGCACCAATGACTACTGCAGTCTGGAGAAGCTTCTCAGAGTATGTAACTCTGACCAGTCTTAGTGAACTATGATGCTCGTAAGTTCAGAGAGGGAGGAAGAGCATTTCGGACAGGTTGCCTAAGATGAGCAAAGGTGTGGGAGAGGAGATGTAAAAATCACATGGGGACTAGAAATGCAGGTGAGCCAGGAGAATCAACATTCCCAGGATGAAGGGCAAAGTAGGTAGAGGGTTGGATCAATGGTGAAAGATCAACACAGGCAGAGTGTGGGAAGTTGTGAGTGGGTGGGCTGGAGCTGAAAAGGCCATTAAATCTGGGAGTTCTCAAACTACTCTTTGGCAAATTTCATAAAGAAAACCTTAGATATCCAATATATAAAATACAAAAATAAAAGCAGAGTTGTTCCACCCCCCCCCCCCAACACACACACATACAGAGTGCAGTCCCTGATATTCCTTTGAGGAATCCAAGAGAACAAAGTTGGAAAACCATTAAGGTCCAATCTCCTCCTATCTATTTGTCAGAGGTGGGGAGGGGTGTGGGGGGGGGAGTCCAGAGAACAGAAAGAAGCAATGCTGAACCTCTGTATAAGTGGTCATTTTCTGATTCCATCTCTCTTCCCCCCACCCCCATCCTTTCACCATTACTACCATCCCACAAACAACTTACAGCAGTAATTTTGGTCACTGTCATCTTAAAATGGATCCCAAGTATTTGCTCGCTTCCTTTTACCTCTATTGATAAAATTTCACCATCTTTAGTTCCAGATTGATTCATAGATGTTTACTGAGCACTTACTACATACACTGCACTCAGAGAATGAGTCAGACTTGGATTCTTCCCCCAGGAATACTGCCAGTCATTTTGGAGGAAAGCAGTGTGAACAGGGTGGGTAAACTGCTGAATTATGTATTTGTGATTCTTTGCTACTCTGCATTCCATTCATACTTTTAATTCGAATGCATTCATTACTTAGCTGTATTGCTCAGAGGACTGCCTCTTCCCCCACCTCCACCCCCTGCTTGTTGTAGTAGCAGGGTTTGAAACCATGGTATAATTAACATAATTAAAGTATTAATAAAGATTGAAGGGGTTGGACACTGTGTGAAATGCTTAATTTTGTGTATCTTTAACTGATTGAATGTTTAGGTTTGCATTTCAGCTGTCACCCAAATTATGTGTAATTAAGCCAAAGCTCAGATCTGCCTGTCTCATACCCGGTGCGGATGGCAGACAGATTTGATTCTGGGGAGAAGGTGGTAAATCTGCCCACTCATTTGTAGCTGTGCGCTTTCACACTTTTTATGCATCTCTTGCCTTTTCCTAGCGCATTCATCGATCAAATTATCCCATTAGCATGGAATAAAGAACAGATAGCTACAGTGGAAAAAATCAAATGCTTTCAATATATTCCTTGGCTACTACTCCCCACTTTCAACACTCTGCCAATTCTTCCTGGGTGGTGGCCTCACCCAGAGGGGACATTCTCACTCAGAAGGGACCCAAGGTGATGCTCATAGAGTGTTGCAGATGACATATCAGCCTTGGAAGTAGCCGTGGTACCCAAGGGCTAAGCTTCATGTCAAGTGAGAGGCTTCACCTTGGGAACCCCAACTGGGTTCCCAAGGGAGAGACTCACCTTGGGTACCAAAATGATTTAAAGAAGCCATGTAAAAGACAATTTAAGAAGATATCAAATCATTGTCTTAATATCAAAGGAGTTGTCACTCAGAGGCAAAAGCCCCCGAAATTAACTAGTATCTGCAAAAGAGCTCTGTGGGCATTCATATAGAAAATGTGCCTCTCTCAGGTAAAATGCAGTTACTCAAAGAAGGCTATGATCATGTAGGATGTGCTCATTCTTGTGCTGGACACAAAGAGGAAACAAAACACATCAGCGTGCATGCACATGTTCCCTGTGTATTAAAAAGCTTGCCATCAACTCGAGAGAAAGGAACAGAGGGAAGAGCCAGCACTACCAGACAAAACAAAAGCTGATTGGACAACACAGAAAGTGAGTCCTCTGAAGGTTGCAGTGGTGACCGAAGGAAATTAAATGACCTGCACCGCTGTTAAGATGGGCCTTGAAAGACAAGTCAGACTTAACTAGGCAGTTGAGAGCCCAAGAACATGATGAGGGCTCCGAAGGTTGGTCTGGAGGTAAGTGTTGAAAATTGGGCAGAGCCAACAGCAGTGAAGAGAACCAAAATTGCCCAGTAGAGGAATGTATAATAAAGGTGGTCTTGGAAAAAATGGGCACAGTGTCCTGATACCAATGGCAGTAGAGTTAATGGCTGCTATATGTTCTAGGACAGCTTAGCATTCTAGTACTGCTGTACAGATTCACAATGGACTTAGGGGCTTCAAACAACATAAACCTACTATCTCATAGTTCCTCAGGTCAACAGTTCCGTGGGCTCAGCAGATTTCTCTGCTTCTAGTCTCCCATGGCCAAATTCAAGGTGTTGGCTGGCTTGGGTTTTCTTCTGGAGGCTCCGGTGGAGAATCTGTTCCCAGGCTCAGTCACATGGTTGGCAGAATCAAGTCCCCTTTGACCCTAAGACTCAAGTCCCTGCTTTCCTGTCAGCAGCCTTCTGATTACAGCCTAACTTCATCTTTTTTGACCCACAATATTTATAGAATGTCGCCCACAATTTCCAGTTTAGGTTTCTTTAAAATGGAATGGAGCTTAAAGACCCATGAAAGGCACACTGAACATTGACAACTTTTAGAATTTTTTAGCTCTCTTGCCCACCCTCAGAGAATTTGCCAATTTTTTTTTATTAAGTAACATTTTCTTTATGAACTCTTTCCCAAGCACTTAAGTTGTTGTTCATAAAACAATAGCTCCTTTTATATGATGCCCACAGCTCATGGGTTCATATAATATTTAATAAAATGATATTTACAAAAACTGTGTAAGAAAAACTGACAAAAACATGTCTGGAAATAGATACTACTGCATCTTGGTGAGAGCAGAAATATATAGACATACAAAAAGGAAGTGGCCTCCTTACTGGAGTAAGGACATCAGTCAGTGTTTCTTATGGAGGGAACGGAGTTTGATGGAGAAGGTGAGAAAGTAGAACAAGTCGGATAGGAGGGAGTAGATCAAGAGAGCTTCTACTAAACACAAAATAACTTTTAAGTCCATGTGAGGGAGTAACACACACTCTTGGCATTGTTTTAAATGATCTCCCCATTGCCCAACCAAAAATAAAAACATAAATCAAGAAGAACGTGGCATAGCTCTCAACAAGTAGGACAAAGTTAAAGGCAAAATGGCAGCCCCGTCCCCTTCGCAGGGCTTCAAAGAGCTAGTCCAGTCTGGTGGCAGCAGCCCTTAATCTTAGAAACAAAGTGCCCTAAAGACTGGTCTGAGCCTGAGAAAGTTAAAATTGACCAGATAGAGGAATCTACTGTGGTCACTTGTAATTATTCTCTTCCCTCTGGTAAAGTGTATCTAAAACAGTGCACCATTCAGAGCAAGTGTTTTGATCAATTACATACACTGGTAGGTTAACACCTTCATGGGTTTCTCCAGCTGATTCATTACCCCTGTTGTGGCACAGAGCAGCATTTCAAAGCACCAATTAGTAAGTCAGACAGGCTTGAGTTTGAATCCCTGCTCTGTCTGACACATTACTACGAGCAAGTTATTTAAGCACCATGAGCTGTAGTTTCCTCAAAATGAAATAGAAATGATAGAGTCTATGTTGACAGGTTGTGATGGAAACTAAATATCCTCACATACTTAGAACATTAGGCACAAGTAAGTCCTTGAGAAATGGTAGCTGAGACTTTAAGGAGATAGGCAGGTTCTGATTTGGGAGGAGTAGAAATTGGCAACATGGGATGTTGTCCTAGCCTTATTACAAAGGCTAAATGAGAGTCTGGGGCAATCAGGAGGCATCATAAGGGTGCTGGGCATGAGAGGAGAAAGCAGGTGCTGAGAAAACCTAGGACACTTTTGCACCACTTGACAATTTTGCTCAGTGCTGACCTGGTCTACAACCCAGGAGCCTCAGGGATCCAGACACTTCTCATAAAAGCAACCCAAGTCGTTGCCTGGAAGAATGCAAAATTTCTAGAATACCATAAGAGGATATTCCCAGCCAGATCACCTGTATTTTTAGTTAGCTGAGCAACAAGTACGGATTAAATAGTGTTCTGTATCAGGTGCCAAGGACACAGAGGAGATAATAAGGAATTCAAGATTCTCAGGAGTTCATGGTCAAGAAGGGGAAACAGACATTTATACTTCCCTATTTCACTGTAATTTAACAGGGGAACAATTACACAAAAAATAAGGTCTCTAATCATCTTGGGAAAAAATGCAGAATGTCCCCCAGAAAAGATAACATGTAAACAAGGCCATGAAAAATGACAGGAGTTTGTTGATTGAGGAAGGAGGGAAAAAAGCACTCCTGGCAGTGGATAGAGCACATAAAATGCACAAAGTTGTGAAAGTTTCTAACATGGTCAGGCAACTGTAAGAAAATCAGGGTGGCTGGAATGATTGGTTCCTGGGAGGTGAGGCTGAAGTGGTAGGCTGTGGTATCCTACTGCTGGGTTCAGTTCCTGGAAATTCAGATTAATTTCTCCTAAACTAACATCAGCAAAATCAAGAACTCAATTCAGATATTTATCTTTCAATCAACTGGAATCTGGGAAGGATTTATGCCTTGCATCACCTCAATGAATTTATTATCCAAGCCAGTGCTTCTCAAACTTTAATGTGCATATGAGCCATCTGGAGGTCTTGTGAAAATGTGATTTCTAATTCAGCAGGTCTGGGATGGGTGTCCCTGGGACTCCACATTTCTAACAAAATCCCAGGTGATACCAAATCTGCTGGTCCATGGAGACTCTATTAAGTAGCAAATATCTGGATATCCTGCTATCAATCAATTTCCATCAAGGATTACTTTGTGACAGTGAGGACGAGTATCTCCATATGTGTACAATCTACCTACTGGCATTGTTAAAATAAAGCACGTGTACCAACGTTTCTAGAGCATACTGACAATGTCTTCTTTGCCACCCCCTTCCCCGAAGTAATTTATGGAAAAATAACCCTATATTTTCTAGCCTTCTCAGTAGCATTATGATTCAGACAATTCTTCGAACTTTCCTACTCTTTATCAATTTGGAATGTGAAAAAAGCATCTGACCCAAATTTTCCAATTTCCTGTAGCTGAGCCACAAGGTAAAAGCCTGAACATTTTGACTGAGCAACTCTTTAGATTTCCAGTTACAGACAGAAAAACATGATTCTCTTTCATTTTAAGCCATTAAAGTCTGGGAAACTTTCCTTCACATTACTGACCTTGGGATCAAACAAAACTGCCTGGGGTGGATGATGGTGTTTGTTTAAAGAATAGAATCTACCTCAAAACCCAGGGTGTATCTGTATCTAAAGAGAGACAAGAGAGGCACCCCTCTGGTCTACCTTCTTACTCCAAGATCTGTATGAAATATGCTCTTCTAGGTTCAACAATTTCTTTTCTAAACCTTGATGGAGGGACACCACAGCTTTCCAGAGAAATTTCCCCAGGAGGAAGTGTTTTTTCTTCTCTTTTGTAAGTGTTCTCTTGGGTGCTAAGGTCAATTGGCAGTTAGAGGATGTTGAGTTGCTAGGGGCCTCTCTCTCTTAAGTCCTACAGAAACTACTACTTATTATGTGGGACCCTCATTCATCAAAACATCGCTTTCATGGGTTTCTACCACACATTAGACTCTGCCAATAAACTGCAGAAGATAGGGACTTCCCCAATTTTTCTGGGAAAAATTCCCCCATAAGGTTCATCACTCTTTTTTAGCCATAGAGTATTTAGAAATATCCATCATACTGATTCACCTTGGAGGATGGCAGCTCAAATAACATTTTTCTGGAAGGAAGGGGCTTTTTATCTTTTTTCATGAACTATTAAGCCCTAGAAATGGCCATATGCTACCCCAATCTTAGGAAACAGATGCCAGCCTCTAGATTTTCCAGGACATTTAGAAGAGGAACAAAAGAAGTAGTACATAATAGGGAAAAGCCCTTGGCCTAGAGTTGGGGATTAGTCCTAGTTTGCTCCATACAAGCTGAGTGATGTCAGGTATCTGATATAATCTTTCTGACCCAACTTTCCTCATCTGTTAAATATCTACTTAAAACTGTGTCTTATTTCCTCACAGGGGTTAGGAAAATCAAAGAAGTTAAGTACAAAGAACAGTAACACTAATGTCTAGAACCAGTGAAGAAAACAAGAGAGTGGTGGATAGCTGAGTGGTCAGAGACCTGAGTACATGGGTGGATGGGCACCTGGAAAGATGGATGGCTGGGCACCTGGACAGATAGGGCACCTAGATAGATAGGTAGACAGACACAAACAGATGGGTGGCACAATCATTACCAGAACCAGGATTTGTTTTGCTTTGTTTTGTGTCTCTTGATATCAACCCAGTATTTCACAATGCCTTCTCTGAATCACTCATCCCAAACTTAGAACCAAACAACAATTGTCTATCTTCCCAAATTATAGGCTTTTTTGACAGGAATGAAAACTTTGGGATCATTTGCTCACTTCTCATTTTACAAGTGAAGGAACTGAGGCCAGAGGGGGAGGTATTTGTTCAGGCTGATAAGCTCATAAGCTCAGAGTTGATGAGATTCTACTAAGATGGAAAAGTCTATCAGTCACTTTCCAATGCCTTACTGTCTCCACAATAAATAAATACTTAATTAAATATAGATTAGATAGATAGATAGATAATCCATGCTCTCTGGAATCTGAAAGCATTTCTGTTCCCTTCTGACCAAGAGCCCAGCACAGGGCTGTGTTTTTAGAAAAGTACACCACTAAATACCATTTACCAAAGAGTAGTTCTTTCTCAATGACAGGAAAATAGAGAGATGTGTTTCCAATTAGTCAGGGAAAGAACTCAGCCACAAATGCCTTGCCATTTAGTGTTGCTAAGCTGGTGATTTCTCCCCAAAGCAGGGAACTAGTATAACTGTCATCATCCTTTCTGTTATTTGCATCCAAAGAAGTCACATGTGTCTCAGCAATGTGAAATATTCTCTTTCATCTGCTTGGGAATTATCATCTAGTGTCCGCTCCTTCCCCCAGATTGCACATCATTAAGTTCCCCTTCCATGAGGTAAACTCCTTGACACAAACTTTCATGCAACGTATTATGTTTTAAAAAGAGAAAAATCATTAGAGAAGGGTTTAGCTTTCCTTCATTCTGCAGTCCTTTTTCTAAAGGAGCTCCTGACTGCTAGATAGCTTTCTCTGGGCACAAAAGACTCCTCTTCATTTCGGTTAACACACCTGATAAAGCTTCATTAAAATTCTTTCCTAAACAGAAAACTCCAGCAACCGGATTCAAAATAAACGCATGCATATCTGAAAGGAAAGCTGACAAGGAGAAGTTACATGCACACCATTAAAAAGTCAGAAAAGCCCTGCTAAGAACAATCTTTCAATTCATTAATGCCAAGCCATTCCATGGGAGGGAGGCAGGACCGCACCACCAAAAGAAGCCAAGGCTGCTTAAGGGGCCAAGTTTACTGAGTCGACAGAGTTTTGAGGGAGTAACAATAAGGAAACATCGCAGTGAAGAGAAAGGAACTCCTGATTTTTTAGGGCGTTATTACTTCACTCAAAAAGTTTGGAAGGAAAGAAAAGTTGATATGGCAGTATGGTAGACTGTCACAGTAATGGCCTCCTGTATCCATGACATCAGGTAGTTCTTTTTCATATGAACTTTGAGTTCAGCCACGTAACTTGCTTTGACAAGTAGCAAATATGATGCACGCCGAGATCTGAAAAGTGCCCAAACTTTAGGACTTGCCCTTTTGCTGCTCTTGGTTCTCTTGAACTGCCACATGAAACAGATGGGGACTAGCCTGCTGAAGGATGAAAGGCCATGTGAAGAGAGGCCCCAGTCAACCCACCCATCCCAACACCCCACTGAAAGACCAGTGAGGGAGACCAGCCACAGCGAATTGAGACCACTCTGGATCCAGAGGACTATCCAAGTGAGCCCAGCCCAAGGGGCCCATCTGCACACTGGGAAATACATACTGATTTTGGGGGGTGATTTGTTACCCAGCAAAAACTGATGGATACAGCAGTTCTGAATCTCTCAGTGAGAAAAAATCCACTAGTCTTAGGTGGATTACCATCTCATTTCCAAGACTTAAGAGGCCACTTTCTTGAAGAGATATTAGATACAAAGTCCACTAGCATCCTTGAAAATCATGAGAAATACATCCAACAAATAAGAGATGGGGAGGAGTAGGTGCTGACTCCCCCTCAAAGAACACTTAGGATAGTTATGGCACGTGGCTACCATGGACTCAGACATACCAAGTTGGCCAATGGATTTGGAGGGAGAGCAGCCTGGTTTGAGACTTAGCTCTGGTGTTTACAAGTCCTGTGACTTGTGACAACTCATTTCACCTCTATTTCTGTTTTGTGAATAATAAAGTGGGACCACTAAGAGTTACCACACAAAGTCTTGTAAGAAATAAGTGAAAAACACACACGCAAAAGTGATTTACACATAGAGTGCTACACAATATCACGTGTAATTTTTATGACAAAGTTGATTAGTCGTAGGGCTGCTGCTATTGGCCTAAACTCTGAAAATGAGGTTTTAAAACACCATGGTGTTTCCATATGCCTATATACTCATGTGATCATCCTAACACAGTTCTCTCTTGTGTGAGGAACAAAAACTCATACACCGTGATCAATGGATGCCATCAGAATCAGAGCTTTTGTGTCTATGAACCACATTATAAACTGGCAAAAAGAGTAGAAATGGAAAGCATTTGCTATTGTAAGAAACCCTACTGTGAATCATTTAGCAATTAGAATAATCACTTCCTAATGTATCTATCATTAGTTTCATTAAATACACACAAATTTACATGCATGCACTCCACATTTTAAAAAGCAGGATCTTACTCTACCTATCTTCACAAGGTATTTTTAATTGACCGGTGTGCTATACTGACCTTGTAAAATCATAAAGAAAGAGGGATCCATGTGTGTCTTGTGAACTCAAGCTATTTCAATGGAAAAATAAGTAGGGGAGGACTGATCCACAAACTCAGTCTCAGCAGAAACCCAGGTTGTGTGTTTCCTGGGCTCCTGGATTCTAACTGAATAATGGAGTCACTTCCCCAGTTTGTGGGAGAGAAAGAGCCATGGGAAAAGATAGAATTTCTTCACTTTTATGAATGTCCTCTAGTCATTTTTCTTCTATCCTTACTGCCTTTTACTGTTGTCTGTGAAAGAACATATCATAAGACAGCATTTCTGATTGGCAGAAAGTGATATGTTTAGCTGTTTTAAGTTTGAAGTGATACTAATAATAGTCTCTGAATAGCAAATGCTTGCCATGTGCCTGTCATGGGTCTGAATACCTATGATTCTAAACCTCATAACTATTCCATGAGAAAGATACTATTATCCCTAGTTCAAAGTAAAGGAGGTACAGAGAGGTGAACTAACATGCACAAGGCCACAAGTTCCTCCAATAACTGGGATTTTCTCTGGGCAGTCTGACTCCAGATTCTGTGCTCTTAATTAAAACACATAAGAAATCTAGGGCATTCCTCAAGAAGCACCATAATTTCCAAATATTCTGCTCCCTGAACGTGTCTGAGAAGCCCTGGGTTAATGACCTGGTAAAACAAAACCATTATCATGGAACTTGATACAATGCTGTTTTCCTGAATCTCAAGTCCCAACACAAAATTTAATATTAAAACTATGCTAATGACTTTTTATGCATTTTCATGCACATGCATGCATACACACACACACACACACATACACACCACACACTCTACACCCTAGTCCGTTTACTGGATAACCTGCTTAGATTTATTTTATTTTGTCTGTGAATAAAGATATTCCTCTTCCAATTCAATAAAAAAGCACAACAGAGCCGTAAATATAGAGATGAATGTAAGAATTCAACCGTTTGATTGCATTAATTCAAAGAACTGATTAAAGAGTCTTGATACAATTGTGGAAATCAGTTTGATTTATTAAGCTACATCATCCATGAAATCTACACAGAGTGGGGAAAAAAATTAAACCTGTCACTTTAAAGAAATACACTCTACAATAAAGGGAATGAGGAAAAGGAACTCCTAGGATAATTTATAAACATATGCATATCTGGAGAAACCAACTCACAACTGGATATTACATTTCTATAAGTTTGTGATTTGGGGAAGCTTCCCCCTCACTCTTACCTGCAGCTCTCAGTTTAGGAGAGGAATATTTCTTTGCAGCTGTTTCTCCTCAGCAAAGATCTGTAACTTATAAATACTTCCTGGCAATTAGCAGACCATTAGTTCTTGCATTATATCCTCACAGTACCTGGTTGGCTCTATCCTGCCACGTCGCCAGGGCCAAGTGTGATAGCCAAAGTTTCTCAGCCTCAAACACTTGTACTCTGGTTCAAGGGACCAGAAGGAGCCCTTGCCCAAATAATGCCAATAGGAAACTTGCTATGAGTCTTGTTTCTCAAAGTGTGGTCCACTGGCCTTCTGCATCATCATTACCTGGGAGCTTGTCAGAATAGCAGAGCTTCAGCCCTACTCCAGACCTCTTGAGTTAGAGCTTGACTTTCACAAAATCCCCAGATGATTTCTACATATAGTATAGTTTCAGAACCCCAGCTTCGGTTTTAGATGTCAACCAAAGCAAAGGTTTTAGATGTAACCATTGCTTAGTGCTGGAAACAGTACTCCAATAGCAAGGTGGTAGGTGACTAGCAGGTTAAGATACTGGAAGTCTTAGAAATGGCTGACAGCAGGCCTGGGAAGGTTTCACCTGGAGAGGAGAGGTCTTACTGAGTCACAAAGATTTAAGAGGGCTCACATAGCAGAAGATCAAGGTCTGTTCCATGAAATGTCATGGAGAAGGAATGGGTAGTTTAGATCAGTTTCTCAAGAGTAGAACTACTGACATTTGAACCTGACCATTCTTTTTGTGGGAAACTGTCCTATACACCATAGGATTTTAACAGCATTCCAGGCTTCTGCCAGGGAGGTCAGTATCACCACCCACTGCAAATAATGAAAATCAATAAGGTCTCCCATAACCACCAACTATCCCCAGGGAGACAAAATCATGCCCAGTTGAAAACCACTGGTTTAGATGACCAGGAGCACCTATAAATCAAGTCAGTGACTTGATGGCTAAAAATAAAATACAATAAAATAAAGAATAGCACCATCTTTAATTATCAGAATACTATAAGTAGAAATTCAGATGAATGGAAGCAATGTTCGAGTCCTATTCTGCTCTGATTATTCCTCCTTGTAATAAATACTATGTTTGGCTTTGGCCCCATACTTAAAAACAACAACAACAACAAGCCTAGCTAAATTAACTATGTTGAGGGGTGCTTGGGTGGCTCAGTTTGTTAAGCATCTGCCTTCAGCTCGGGTCATGTTCCCAGGTCCTAGGATCAAGTCCCATACTGGGCTCCCTGCTCAGTGGGGAGACTGCTTCCTCCTCTCCCTCTGCTGCTCCCCCTGCTTGTGCTCTCTTGCTTGCTCTCTTTTAAATAAATAAAACCTTTAAAAAAATAAATTAACTATGTTGATATGAAAGTGTCCAATATGGAGATACATCAGAGAACTGGGTCATAAGAGAAATAACTGAGAGAGTTGTTATGTTAAATCTGAAGATGACAAACATATACCAGATATCTTGCAATACATGAAGGACCATGTGAAAGACGAAGCATATGTATTCTGTATGGAGATAGAATTAGGGACGTTAGAGTGGATGGAGGATTATGCCCACAGAGAGATGGATTACACCATAAGGTAGTGAGTACCACATCACCAGGAAGCATTATAAGACCTAGCTGGATAGTCACATGTCACAGAGGAGTCAGGATGTACCATGGCCTGGGCTAGAATACGAAAAGATGACCCATTCATTCAGTCATTTAGGCATTCAACAGATATTTATTACATATCTGGTGTAATACAGTTACATGCATGTGATATAAAACAGAATTATAGGTTCTAAGATGTATTAGAATTAGTCTTGGCCTTTAAGGTGTTCAGAAAGAAAGAGGGTGACTGGATAATCTACAGTGGCCAGGACACAGTGAGTGAGACAAGAGGGATACCGGACCCAGTATTCTATTCTGTTCCAGTCACTTGTTAAAATTGCTGAATGACTGGTACCAGGTAAAGCAAATTAAGGAAGTAGTATGTGGAGATAGCTAAAGAAAAAGATATGGACACTTGTTCTGACACTTAGCAGCTTTGGAACCACGAACAACTTTCAGGTGGGCAAAAAGACGTCTGGTTCAGACTTTAAAACTAAAGGATATTTCAGTTACACTATTGGGGGGGGGTCCCTGCCCTCTTAGAGCTTCTCATTATGTAATGAACAGTCCAGACCCTAAGAGTGTAGGGATTCAACGTTTGCTGAAGAAATGAAGTAACGAGCATCCATCATGAAAAGAGGACTCAATGTGAAGCCTTCCCTCTATAGTGGATAACTATATCCTACCTCATGGAGACACTATAATCTTTCAATTCCTGTTAATTCATTTTCCTAGTTAGCAAAAAAGACAGAGCTGTGCAGTTACTTAAAAGAAAACAGCTACCACCAGTACATTTTTTTGTAACTCACGCCTTGCCTCAGGCTAACCATGCCAAGGTCCTCTTAGCAACACTAATTATCATCACATGGACACAATTAACTATCATTTTCATGCAAATAATGGGTCTAAACCAAATTCAAATGGTGGTTTGGTTTTTTTTTTTTGTTTTTGTTTTTGTTTAAAAAAAAAAAAAACCCATGGCACAATGCTGACAAGGAGACCAAAGTAAATGTCTCCATGTGTCTTTAATAATAACCTTAAAGGAAGACATATTTTATCCTAAAAGAAGTGGGTCAGTCATATGACCCTACTGAGCAAGTATTAAAACAGCTGTTCTATGCATAGAATAACATTCTTCTAATTTACTGTGTTTGCTTTTTAGACCCTATTTTGTTTTTCCATTTTGAAGAACTAAATGCCCCAGATGAATCAGTCAACAATATGTTGGCTGCTTTCACATTCAGCCTTCTGCTGTTTTATAATAGAGCCCTGATCTTATTTCAAGAAAAGAATGACAAACTTATAGCTGCAAATGCTAAATTTATGAGGTTCTTTGTGGCAGGCATTACTGAGAACAGGGCTGAGGAAATAGGTAAGACGTAGTGGAAAGAAGAAACCTCCATAAATACAAGACTAGGCCTTAATTTTCATCTGAGCCTTGCAATCCAAGCACCAAAGCTCCACATACTTGAGTTTTGTTTTGTTTTTTTTTTTAAGATGTGTGGGGCAGCCGAAGGTGTTGAGTGCTAATTAGATGAACAAATGAATGGTCACCCTCAAAAGGTACATTATGCCTAGTCACAGCTCTTCTGAATGCCCTGGTTGCTGCTTAAATAGCTCTGTGACTTTAAATGGTACAAGGTCAAGAAGAGTTGTATTTTGTTGGAACCTTCCCAACAGACCCTATGCTGCTCACCAAGGTCTGGAGCTGTGTCCTCTGCAAAAGTGACTAGTTAGGATGAGAGGAATGCAACCCTTATTATTTCACCAACATGATGTCAGATAATTAGTAGGAAGCACATTTTGTGCCTGATGAATGGACTGGTCCTCACCTCCCTCTTCACTGGCAGTTTATGGACAGGGTAGGTAGAACTTTTAAGAAAGCAAATTCTACTTGATGTACAGTTAAGAAGCCTATTTAAAAGGATGTTCACCCAAAGAACATTCTAGAGAACACTAGTTTCACACGAAGACTTGTAAAAAAATAAATTTTTCCCCAACAAATAATTTTAGGAAATGAGGCTATATCCATCATCCTCCTGAACATTCATGTTGTACTCTAGCACTTTAAAGGCCTTAGGAAGCCCAAAAGAAAGAAAGCCTGCTTAACTTTCCTAAAACCTTTTGCTAAGGAGCTCCTTTTCCATATAACACTATCAGAGATCCAGAGTTTAATTATGTGAATGTTGAAGCACCTATTAGATGTTTTCTTCAGGTGTTTGACCCATTGCTGATCTGCAGGGACAGAATGACTTGGTAGTAATCACCTCTTGTGAATAACTTAAGCTTTCAAAACATTAAGGTCTAATGTTTTTCAGCTGCCTTATAAGGTAAGGAACTAAGTCTTATGGACTCAACATGAGACCTTGCACCTTTCAGAATCACTGTGTCCCAAACTCTTGAATCAACATGTAAGGACATGGACATATGAGCCTTTGTGAAAGTCAAGCTCATAATCTTATTCAGTGGTAACCCCACCCTCCTTGTAAATGATGCTCCAGCCATATTGTACACCTGTAATTTTCTGACATGCCATATTCTCTCAAGTCTCTGTACCTTGAAACAGGTTCTACCCTCTGTCTGAATGACCACCTTCATTTCTCTACCACCAAAATATCAAGAATGGTTGATGCCGTTTATAGCTCTCAAGCTAAACAACAGATTCAAAGATTCTTCCTCTTTGAGAGACACTGTTTTCCCTAAAAGACACACTCAGAATTTTACCCCTCTTCCTTTTTTAAAAGATTTTATTTATTTAAGAGGGGTGGGGAAGGAGAGCACATGTGAGAGAGAATCCCAAGCTGACTCTATGTTGAGCAAGGAGCCTGACATGGGGCTTGATCCCATGACACTGAGATCATGACCTGTGCCTAAATCAAAAGTTGGCTGTTTAACCGACTGAGCCACCCAGGCACACCAGTTCCTCCTTCTTTAGGCCTCCTCTTATACATGCATTGTATCACGTCTCACTATGATTATCTATTTAGACCTCTAAATCCCTAGGGTCACATTTTATTCACTTTTGAAGCCTAGTGCTTACCTTAGTGCCTAGAATACTATAAATCTTAACACAATTTTGTTCAAAGATTATATATCCCTCTTAAGTTCCATGGTCAAATGTTCTATCTACTGCCACTGAAGATTGTGCAGCTACTGGAAGTACATAAAAATATGGTACATTCATCTTAGCTCTCTCTCATCCTAGAAAAAAAATGCGGTTGGTATTATTTGGGATTAAAAACAGTAACAAAACAAAACTCAATATTCTGAAAGGGTCAAAGAATCTCCTATTGAATTTCTGTGGAAATTCTTGGTCACATGGAATCAACTGATTTGTTGACCCCATAAGCTGTTGACCAAAATAAGTGTCTGTCCTGTCAACACAGAATCTCTCCCATCATGAACTTTTAAAACTGCCTTAAAGAGACTGACTGGAGCAGGGTAGCTGATTATTATTTAAAAATGACAACCAAAACCAAACTCCAATCAAAGACTTGCTTCTCTTTGTTAAGAACAGAACCAAAACAGTGATAATTTAATGCAGTGTTATCCCTGGCAATGGCAAGTATGCATTTCTATCTAGGTTCACTGTTTTCTTTATCTCCCACTACACTGCTAGTAAGCCCTCCTCTGTAGGAACAGCTACAGAAACTCTGACATATGTACAACTTCAGGAAACACGCTCATATCTATAACTAAATATTTATGCAACTTAGGCCTAGTTTAGTGATGAACACTTTCCAAAACATTTTATAGGGCATATAGAGAAGCCAGACATATTTAAAAAGAGGAGGAGGGTACTTTAATAAAAGATTTTATAAAGTCTTTAATTTGCTCTTAGATATGCTACAGGCTTCAAGGGTCAGAAAGTTCATAAAGTGATCAGACATACATACACCTATATTTTCAGGCCTTAAATTTAACCCCACAAATACTGTGTTTGGGGCAATGCAAGCTTGAGCTCTATCTACTTAACTAAATCATGGGTTTATAAATTAGGGAGGGGACACCATGTCTTATTCCTAGCAGGAATGAGTATAAAGAAATCCAAGTCAGTCTTACTCTTTTTAGAGACAGCTGGGAAAAATACTTAAAATTTCCCTCTGTAATAGAAGATCTTAACTCAATTTATGACAGTTTACATAAATACTGTTTTGTTGTTTCAGTTATATCCAGCCAATGAAATTTTGACTATCACCAAGAATTAACAGTTTTCCAGACGTCACCTATTTGAATCAGCTCTAAGATTTTTCTAAGATACTCAGGAGGCCTTGCATTCAATATCTACCATACCTTATGATGACTGGTACTGAAATAGCTATGGCTTAAGTCGAGCAAAATTACTTAAACCCAAGGAATTCCACATAAAGGCTGCCTATAGACCAGTGGCAGGCTGTTCAGAGGGCACTTTCTATCAAAAGGGAACAATTGCAAATTCTCCTATTGGCTCTTGGTCTTATTATTTGTTAAATGAGGAAATTGGAAGCTGGGGACAAACTGCAACATCACCTTGGAACTCGTTTAAAAAAAAGAAAAGTGAGTGTTCCTCAAGCTCTGTGGCATATCTAGGTTGACAGACTTTCTGGGAGTGGTTCCTAGAAATTTGAATATTTAACAAGCACCCTAGATGATTCTAAAAGGGTGCATGAGAACCCACGAATCAATGAAACAAGTAACTGCTGTGTATCTCCCAGTTCTAATATTATGGGTATCGGTCATGGCTCTGGCAAGAACATCAACCTATTTAAGTCCTGTGGGTTTTTCCTTTGCATAGGACTAGACAGTCCCCATCTTAACGTACTTTCACCAAAGGGCACACAGTACGAGAGAAACACTTTCAGTGCACAGATAATTCCAATATCTTGGCCAATTTGCTTCCAAGATGTTCTTGTGAGTTTTGAACTTGGTGCCACTTCAGGAGGAGGTCCTACAAACCATGTGCTGCTCAGGGCTCATGTGGGAGACCGCTAGCTCTTGTTAGCCTTTGTGACTGGGAAGTAAGCTGGATAAATACATTATATTAAAAAAAAAAAACAAAAAAACAACTCTTGCCCTTTGAAAGGTAATCAAAGGAGTCATTTTGGCATTTCCTTAACTGGCCACTGGATTCCCTTCTTGGGATTTAAGAACCCAAACTTAAATCGGTCTGTCACAAAACAGCTGCTTTCACTGCATTCCTATAAGGGCCTTACAGGGTGGTTTCCACACCTCAGAAATCTGACATTTAGAAGCAAACACCTGCCTTCCACCCACTCCCCAATTCACCAGCCACATTCCCCACATTAGTTCAAATACAACTCACTGAGTTCAGTTGATTTAATCTAAGGCGGTCACTGGAATCAACCTCTTATCAGGGGCTGAGGTGTTTGGGGAAAGGTTAGAAGGAATGAAGTGACAAAGGGTTCAGATATCCTACAGTTGGAGTTGAATAAATGGCCACTCATTTCAAAGCTTCAGATTTCAAAAGAAAACAGCTTAAGGCTAGAGAGGAAAATGGGGAGGGGACACCCAACACCATCCAGGATATATGTAGTCTGTCTGATTTATTTAAATAGAAAGAGACATAAGTGCATTTATAAGAATTGCTTTAGCTTTTGTATTTATCAGTCTCCTCCATCTTACCTCCATTACAGCTCTGACAGAATCATTAATTTCAGTCAATCAATCATTTAACAAAAACTTGCAGGTGACCTCAACATGCCATCTAAGCCACAGAGAACTAGTCACAACAGCAGTCTTCAAATTCCCTTGGAAAGGAAAATTAAGCCTGCTATGTGTGCTTGGGGCAACCTAAGCCGTAAATCTCTCTTTTCTGATCTCTTCATATAGATGAAAGAGCAAAGCCGCTCTGGGTTACATACAACAATTATGTGTTCACCAAACTCAGGGAATCAGCTCTCAGACAGCCCTAATCATTACCAATTAACCACGTCTGCTGACATCCTGGAAGAACTGCCCTCGTGCTGGTGAATACGCGGCCTTCCCCCTTCAGGCTGCCAGTCTCTTACATTACGGCATATGTGTTTTAGAAGGCCTATTAATGTTTGTTGACAATTCCAAATAGAGGTCACCTGTTGTCATGGTGCAAAATACCCTCTTTCCCTCTCTGAATGCCAGGCAGGGAGGGCAGCTTTGTTGGAAACACTTCAATGCATTTCTATCTCGCCACCAACATTCAGATCTGATGAAAAGAGATTTAGGGTCTCTCAACTCTTCAGTGGCAATCCCCACCTGCTACCGCACACCCCTTGGGGGCTGAAAGGAGTCTCTCCCTTGGATAATAAACTTGACAGAGTGTGTTCAGGCCCTAGGCCTCCAGAGGAAGATGTCCAGTCACAGGCAGGCAAATTTTAACATGAAGATGTACCATCGTTGGAAATGTAAATGTGGAAAGAGAAATTCATTCCAGTGGGAGCAGAGTGGACTTTTTCCATTTAAATGATCCTCATTTAGTCCCTAACTCCTCAGAACTGAGAACTTGTGTTTAGGGATTCTGTCACCGATTTGCACAGAAATCCTCTTCCGTACTTCCAGCATGTTCTTGCTGGGATTGAAAATGGTGCCATTTCAGTAAGATCCAAGTGAAGATTGGAAAAAAAAAAAAAAAGTATTTACTTAAATTCAGTCATGACTTAATTTATTTCTTCTAATTTGTGCCTAGGGAAGAAGAACATTATCCTGCAAAATGTCAGATATGAATTGTGAGCATTTGGACCGAGAATCTGTACCCCGTTGAGCTCCTGAGAGTCTCAGACAAGATTGCATCCTCTCCTTGAAGGTGAAGTTGCACTGTTAAAAGACAAAAGCCCCACCCACGGAGCTTGTTGGAGCTGGCCGCTAAGAAGGAATTTCATGCAGGGTTATTAGTTGTGATGAGTAATGTGAGTTCACGTCACCTTTGGAATCCTAAAACCCAATGTGCTGCCTGTGATGTGAAATGCAGGCACCGTCCCTTTGCAACGGGTCAGACACCAGACTGGAAGCACTTACAAGGAGAGCCAACCGAATGAGCCCTACTGCGCTCTCTCCCACTTGCAAGTTACCTGACAGCACCTTGTGCTCAAGGCCCTGGCTCCCACCCTGTGTACCAAGGCTACCCCCAATTACTGCAGCAAACTCAGAGAAGCACTGTGGGATACTTAAATGAAAATGAATTCAAATTAATATACATTTAAAATGAATTTTCAAATATTTTGAATTTTTGAGGAAAGCAAAGCAATACTCAACAGCTGTCAAACACTCTGAACTACTAGCTGAAGTTAGCTCTGAGTTTCGCTACTAATTCATGATGTATTCCTTTCGAATATCTCATATCTTTGTGAAATTTTCAGTGGACGCTGTGATAAAAGGCAAGTACTACATGAAAATCAGTGTGGAACAGAAGATGAGGGTAGCCATGTCCAATCTGATTCCAAGATTTGAGGAGGTGGGCCAGGCCCAACAGGTACGTTTATCCCATTGGCAGTTATTGTGGTTATATAAGTATACATAAAAATACTGAATTTTCTTTCACGTATGTGTTTTTTTTTTTTTTTCCAAATGGCCATTAAGTGTTAGGACATAAATAACTATTAACTAATTCAAATGTACCTAACTACTTAATAAATGGAACACCATGTGTGTGAGTATGTGTGCGTGTGTGTGTGCACATGCGCGCGCACGCGCATGCGTGTACATGCTTAGAAATATCATGGAAGTTAATTGAGACACAAAAGGCACCACGAACTGAGAAAGTTTGGTAACTCTCCTTCCCCTTTTGTGTTTGAACACCTTTGCTCTCTTTACTCTTTGTAACAAGCTTCAGTAACAGGATTCCGGCCTTGGAGCCTCAAGAAGCTTCCTATAAATACAGATAAAGCGTACTCCTCCATCCACTCAGCCTCCCTGGAGCAGCTTGAAGACAACTTGAAAATGAACACACACATCTACACGTGGCCCACAACTGAGTGCTAAGCCCTGCCCATTTTCTCAGTTGCATGCACACTTTGGAAGTGTTATTCCATCAGGTGAACGTGGGTCTCCAAACTTGGACATATTCCACCATCTGGGATGAAGGGGCCCCTGAAGAGGGAATCAGCCAAGTCCAGTCAAGCCATACGGAAATGGAGACCGAGCACCTTGAGTGCTACAATATTGCCACCATCACCACAGGAAGGGTTTAATAAAGATCCATTTCTCTGGTGGTGTTTTTCTCACCAACACCTCATTACCCCTGGATCCCGGCCAGTCCTCGACCTACTTTCTTTGAGTGGAGGACAGAAACAAATTACCAGGCTTTTCAAGAAACAAAACACACAGTAAATAAATTTTCTTAAACTACAGAGTGCTATCATAACCCAAGCCAGGAGAGGAAGCAATCTAATTTCAATCTGTGATCAGAACTAAATACAAGAATCAATGCATCAGCCCCTCAGCAGCAAAGTGAAGGGGTTTCCGGCTGACCTTTGAATCTCTGCCCAGGAAATGAAAGCAGGAGACTGGCAGATAATTTGATGGAAAAACCAGGGAGTGCAATAGAAAGCCAGACAGGTTGGAATAACACCTGAGAGTTACCCAGGGTCTCTGGCAGGGTCCTGCCTGCCGCCCAAAACTGCTGCTACCTCAATTGTCATTAACCACTTCTAATGCTGCAATGAATCACCCTAGGTGCCTGGAAACTAGGAAAATGACACCCTCATTTTCTTGCAAATGTAGATTGCAATCCCCAAGATGGAAATAAGGAAAATTGAATGCCCTCCACCAGGCTGCTAAAAATGAAGGGAGTTTCAAGACTTCAGTGATGATCCTTCCCAGGACAAAATGGTTTCCTGACCTCACCCCACAGTCACTCAGAGGACACAGAATTAAAATCTGCCTCCCATCAAGTCTCCCAGCATGTTCATGCCCCATTTTCCTTCCTTAGGCATGGTCCCATCCCAGCCACCAGACCAAAATAACATTAATTGAGCCCAAGCACATGCAACAAGGCATATTCCCAGAATTACTTTATTTGACCTTAATAATTCCATGAGGTATGGGGATAATCCCCATTTTACTGATGAGGAAACTGAAGCCCAGAATGGTTATGGAATGTGTTTAACACTACACAGCTGGTTGACTTGCACAGTTAGAAATGAAATCCTCTCTTGAGTCCAGTCCCTTTTCCTCCACTGCAAGAATGGTTCTGATCCCTGCCATGATGAGAAAAGCAGCAATGGACCCGGTGGCTTATAAAAGTGTCTTTAGGTGAATTTTATTTTTTTTTAATTTTTTTAAAAAGATTTTATTTATTCATTTGACAGAGAGATATCAGAAGTAGGCAGAGAAGCAGTCACAGAGAGAGGAGGAAGCAGGCTCCCCACTGAGCAGAGAGCCTGATGCAGGGCTGGGTCCCAGGACCCTGGGATCATGACCTGAGCGGAAGGCAGAGGCTTTAACCCACTGAGCCACCCAGGTGCCCCATGAATTTTAAAAAGATATATCTGACAGGACTCATTTGATATGTGGGAAAATTTTCTTGATATATTTAGTATATAATGATTTTGTTAGAGCAAGACACTGCCACATGCCTGGGGATCCTCATTTTAAATGGACAAATCTACCATCTGTCTCTGTGATATAGACAGTGTCCTTTTAGATGTGGCACCATCGTGCACAGCCCATTCTGCTCTACCTTTCCTCATGACTTTGAATGGTCCAGGCTTAAGAGAAGAGACTACTTTATGCCTAATCATCCTGGGAGAGGCTGAAGAATAGGGAATGTACAGAGTCTCGAGCATGATCGGTAATTGGTAAATAAGCAGTGAATCCAATGGAACCCAAATCCCTAACTTCAAGGAATTAAAACCAATATATAAGCAGTAAAAATGCTTTTAAAGAATGATTATAAAGGCCAAACGGTAGTCAACAAGACATACACTCCATTAAGTGAGCTGAAACTCAATTAATAGAGTGAAGATCAAATCACAAAACCAAGGAAGACAGCATCCTCAACGACTGGCTAGACAGAGGCTAGGAAACAAGGGCCACAATAGCAGGGACCAGGTCTGTCTCATTCACTGCTCTGTCCTCATTCGACATGTTACTCACGCAGCCCCAAAGGGAAAGACAACTCTTGACAGAAGAACAGAAGTATACGTCAGCTCTGGCTTAATGTTACTCCTCTGCCTTTTTCCAACACACTGGTGTTGCCCTTGGGGCAGGGGCTAATCTGCCAGCTTCTTGAGGCTCCAAGGCTAAACAGAGAACTTTTGCCTTTCAGGACCCCTATCTGGCACATTGCTCTGAGTGGCACATTCAGGAAATAAATAAAAAATAAACAAACTGTCTGAGATTCCGTGATTAACATTCCACACCTCGGGCTAAATGGTAATGCCATCTTATCAGGCTCAGTTTGGAATGCGTAAATGGAAAAAAAAAAATCCCACCAGCTAATAGCTGTATTAAGAAGTTCCATTTAATCAAATGTTGCATTATCTGGAGTTATTTTTAACAGATGCACATTGGATTAATAAAAACTACACAAAATTTGAGATTAAACAAGAGGTTTTTCTAAATTGACAATAAGGCCCACTTTAATACAAAGTCATATTAAACAGAAGCCTTTGATATTAGTGAAACCCATAAAGATCCCAAATTTCTGGCAGTCTAACAGGAACAAGCCATACTTTATTGTTGATTTTTTTTTTTAAATGTACTTTGAGCAAACTGTGTACTTAGAAAATTAATTGGAAACATAGCTTTGGTTCTTACCAGACCCACTTCAAAACATCTGAAGGATGCCTGGATAACAATGTGCCTGTCATCTAGCCTGAGTCCCCAACAGAAGGACAAAAGGACACCGAGACTTTCACATATTCCTAGCAGAAATACACTAAGAACCAACAGGTATTCACTATGGTTCATAGCAAGCAGGGGAAGATGAGGGAAAATGTTTTCTTACAGACCAGGAAGAACTCTTCATACTCATAACAACAGTAACTGTGTAGGGCATTGTCATATATGAAATATTTTCAAAGAACCATTTTGTCTGGTCCATAGATTCTCTTTGAGTGACACACAAAGTACTAATGACTCACATTTTTAGGCACAAATTTCAGTGGCTTCCCCAACATCTCCCATATTTCAGTCCTAACCCTAGTGGGAAGTTTAGCCATGAAGCCTTGTGAATTTCAGTAGGAAACCCAAGAGCAGGCTGCTATTTGGATACGTAGAACAGGCTGCAAACATCCCCACTTGCTAACACTCATCACTGACCATTGTCTATTTTGTGTGTGCCTGAAGAGTCACATTAAAATCAGAAAGGCTATTTTTTGAATATACCAGATATACAAAGCCAATTTCTTAAAGAAGGCTATTTAATCCATTATCTTACCATGACTGTATTACACTTACACAAAAGTTCCTTTCTAATCTCCTAAGAGAGCATTTAACACATTGCCATTTTACTACTGCCAAGCCCTGAAAAGTTTTGATTCAGCATTTGCAGACCATCTCTTATGACAACTTGCCAATATGTAGATTAGATCTAATAATAAATGGGATTCAGAAAGTGCACATCATTCAATTTCAGCCAATTAAGTGAGCACCATCCATCATTAACTCTTTCTTGTTTGGGTCATTAGTATACACACTGGGAGCTGAAAAGGAGGTACCCAGTGGGAATGTTAAAGTAGGGGGGGGGAGATAAGTTCAAATCTTGAGAACTGCAATGCATTTACTTGAGAACTGACCATTGAAGCATATTTAGGAGTAGAACAGTGTGAGCTCCAGACCCAGACCCACCCTCCAGCATCTCTACTCTTCTTCCACAGCTCCTCACAGAAGCTATTTCTGCCCCATTTCTCTACACTTTCTAAATATTTCTACAAAAGCAACAGGACAAGATGGGAGATGACATTTGTTCTAACAAAACAGTTGCTGTGTCTGATACAGTCTCTCCTCTTTTGTTGAGTGGAATTGGTCACCTCTTGCCACAACTTCTATTAATGGGACCAAGGAAGTGAGACCTATGACTTCAGTCCAAAGGGCAGTTGACTCAATATTTTAAAATGCAATTTGATTCTTTATTCAAATAGAAAATTCACAAATGCAGCATATTTAGATCCTCTTTTGAACCCATGTAGATCTTTGTCCATTTATGACCACTATGGTCATTTATAAGTATATGACCTATCTCACTCTTCTGAGCAATGGCTTGAGTCCTGTGTGTGGCTGATTTTAGTTTTCTGTATTTAAAGAATTATGTTTCTCTTTGAAATCTAGAGAGGGCTTTTCCTCTCAAAAGGTGGGTCAAAGTGCCTTGGGTTAATCTTGCCAATCAACTAGTGTAAATGTCTAGGTCTCTCCACTTCTGATAATCATTGTAAATATCTCATTAACCACACTGCAATCCATTCAAAATAGTATTATTATTTTTGATGAGGGAGTCATGGAAAAAAGTCTGGATAATGCCAGCCTGTCGTGGCCTTTGCTTGTTGGGAGCAAATTGCTATCACAATAACAATTTCTGTATTTTCAAAGAATTAATGCCATTTGAGCTGATGCAAATGTAAAGCACATGACTAGAATGATGGCAAATTTGTTTTTTTGTAAAGAAAGCTAAGGGGCTTTCTACCTAAATTGAAAGCATCCATAAGAAAAATGAGAAAGGATTCCTGCCCAGAGACAGG
Organism: Enhydra lutris kenyoni; assembly: GCF_002288905.1. NCBI lineage: Eukaryota > Metazoa > Chordata > Mammalia > Carnivora > Mustelidae > Enhydra > Enhydra lutris. Next base: position 29,720,161 of record NW_019154096.1, on the reverse strand, counting down.
CAGACTGTCCTCTTTTGGGTCCATGATGTACTCTGGTCCCTTTAAATCTACCCAGAATTTAGTCCATGGGTTCTAATGTCTGACTAGGAGGAAGGTGGTGCTACACTGCACCAGTTGATCTATTTTGTAATCAGTTTGTCCTTCTCTCAATTTCAACTTTGACTAAGCTTGATGCTAATCATCATTTTCTTCTGGGACCACCACCACACCCTACCTCCTTCTCTTCCAGTCTCTTCTTACCCAGTCTTCACCCTTGAGATTGTGTGAGGCACACTCTTTACTTTGCCTTCCTTCCATAGTTCCTTGCTGTTTTAATTAAGACAAGGGCCCACATGGCTCTCTTAGAGAGATTGGTCCTTTTCTTTCTTGGCACATCAGCCATTTTCCCAGTACCCCATCTACAGTGTGCCAGATTAATACTATAAAATCTGGCAAAGATAAAAGAGCCTGAAATCAGGATTTTCCAGGAGACAAGATAGGTTATAATATAAACAATATGTTTTTCAGCTTCTTTATGTTGGTCACCAGCAATGACAGCCCAGCTACAGTTCATTCGTTGGTGCCTACTGGATGTCTATCGGATGCTAAGCACTTAACATATAGTGTTTTATTTACTTCTCAGAACAAGTCTGAGGAAGGTACTGATAGACTCACTTTGTAGATGAGAAAATGGGCTTTGAGAGGTTGTCTTCCACATTCTACCAGGGGGGCATAAAAAGTGCTGTGTAGAAAGCTGATGTTTCATTTCTGCCATCTTCTAAGATGCAGCCCCATGTAATAAAAGTGACAAAGGGCCTTCAAGTCCCAAGCAGAAAGCTAATCTAATTTTGTGATTCTCAATTTCTCAGCAACTGGTACCACTATCTTAGTCCCAAAGGTCTCTAACAAATAAGTACCTGGTAGGCTTTCAGTTAAGATGACTTCATCTGTTTCTACAAATTCCCACTCCTCTGTTGTTCAAACATGGTAGGCACTCAAAATAGTTCTGATTTATTGACTATTTCCATTTTCAGTAAGATTAGAAGGAGTTCCTTATCTCTTTCTTCTAGACTGATTCCAGGTCCTGGATCCTGGTACTTGTGAGCACAGACTCTCCTCTCATCCCCAACATAAACACTCTTGGAGGACAGGCATTTCATAGCTTTTCCAAATAAGTTTAGTCTTCCAGGTCAGATTTACAAGCCAACAAGTGACACCCAAGTTGGGGGAGGGGCAAAAATGTGTCAAAGTTTTCCCATTCTCGTGAGCAACTCAGATGGGATGCCTGATGGTTAAATAAGCAAACCTGCTGATGCCTTCAAGAGGAAATTAGGAAATGTTGAGGATGAAACACCCTAAAGCCAGTGGAGATCCTGTGACAAAGCATAAACAAAGTAAATGACAAAATCAACCCTCTTAGAGCATGTACCAAAAGACTCAGTGAGGATGAGACTAAGGCTTTAGGTCACACATCACTAACCTGAAAGAGGTCAGTGAGTCCTTGAAAAATAGATACAAAAAGGGAAAGGAGATTATGTTCTTCTAAACTTGGGAACAACTTCCTCTGCTGGACTGGGGATCAGGTTCCATCCTAGAAAGAAGCATGACTGGGAACAGTGAAGAACCAACGGGGAAGATATTTCAAGGGGACTAATAATGACATTCTTATGGAATCTAGGGAGAACCTCAGACAGGACTCAGCCCCTGTACTGACTCAACTTGTCAGGGTTATCCCTGAGACCTCCCAGTGTCTTGACACATGTGGCCTATCACCCATCCCCTATACCCAGACTCAGAGGCAAGAAACTCCAGGATAGGCCCCTGAGGCCAGGGAAAGATTTCTGGAAGGAAAAGTTTCAAGCATCAGAGATTTCAATTAAGATATGTCAACCTGCCCAGTTAGAGCTCAGAATCTGGGCCTTAGAGGATATCCAAGTAAGTGAGGCAGAGAGAGTAAGGCATGCCATACCATCCTGGTGCTCAGGGTTTCCAGTGCCTTGGACACTCTTCTTAAGTTTCAGAACTAACTCTAAAGGTCTCTTTGAGAGATTCCTTCCCATGACCTTGGCCTCTTCTGAGGCCTGGTCTCTTCTAGTCTCATAAGAGTCTTTCAAATCTGGGAATGATTTGTTACCTTTAGACTGATAGTATGTACCTCAGTCATGGGTGCCACTGCCCTTTCCCCCTCTGCCCCATCACTGGGTTTACCTGAGAACAAATGAACACATCTCTAAAAAATGTCCACAAAACAGGCCCTCCTCTCATAGCAATACCCTCTCTGAGCCATACCATAGCTAAGACTAAAGACCTCAAGGGCCATGGTAGTCCCAGAATAATGAATTGTTCAGCAGATGATATACTTCAACCAGAAACTGATGCATTAAGGGTCTGCTTTATTTTTTTTATTTTTTTTTAAAGATTTTATTTATTTGACAAAGAGAGATCACAAGCAGGCAGAGAGGCAGGCAGAGAGAGAGGAGGAAGCAGGCTCCCCGCTGAGCAGAGAGCCCGATGCGGGGCTCGATCCCAGGACCCTGGGATCATGACCTGAGCCGAAGGCAGAGGCTTAACCCACTGAGCCACCCAGGCGCCCCTAAGGGTCTGCTTTAATTCTATTCCCTTCTATATTTGATGGGGACTCTTGAGGGTTATGATGGGAAACTTGTTGACTAACTTTAGCTTTGAAAAAAAAAAAATATTCCCAGCACAAAACCTCTTTGAACAGTTTGGACAGTCCCTTCCTCCAAGGCAGCAGACTCACTACCTTTTTAAGTATTCCAGGCCCTTATTGAAGGCAAATCAATACTTTCCTCATATTGAGTCAAACTTTTTCTCCGAATACTCCATGGATCTTAACCAGACCGTCAGTCATGACAAAGAATAAATCTCCCCACACTTTGGTATGACGGTCCTTCAGATATTTGAAGATGGTTTTTGTGACCTCTTGGTGCATTTTCTTCTGATTATCCCAGTCATCCTGTGCTAGTGTGTCCCTGCCTTTTAAATTATCTTCTGCAGATGAGAACAAGGTATTCCAGTCATAGATTACCACTGACCAGCTATCAAACTTCTACAGTCTTCAGCTTCCTCATCTGCCCATCCTGAGAATTAAGCCAGTTACTTGCTCCAATAAAGCCCCTTCAAAGTCTAAGGCTCTGTAGTTCAAGTTCTAGAGCACAGAGAGAACAGGGCCATGTCTTCTCTACTTCCCCACACATTCCTCTTTGGTGGCACCCTATTCTTTACATGCAACCTAAGGTTACAGACATTTGTTTAAAAATCAATCATGAAATCTACATCAGTAAACAGCAGTCTTGGGGTTAAATGGAAAATGAAATAGTGACGTTGGGAACATAAAAGCTGGTTTCAGTGAAGTCCTCAATCAATAGTTCTTAAAGGTCTAATGAAACAACCAGAAATTCTTCAGTGCCTCTTGGAGCTGTGTATGGGAAGTTTGGTCTGCTCTCCAACAAAACCAGTGAACACCGTCCGAGGGCTCATTATGCCTAGGAACATATTCCTAACGTGCTTGCCGCCTGCAGAAAATATCACAGGGTCCTGGAATGAGGGATTTCCTCTGAGAGGTGTCACTGGGCATTTCTCAAAGATGAGACAAGCCTCAAGGAACAAGCTGCCACTTGAATAAGCTGCTTTTCTGGATACAATTGTGATGACAGCTGCAATGCCAAGTTGCCACAGAGGGAAATATTGTTTTGTTCTTCTGGTGGGCCAGATCCTTTGAAGTGAGCAAGATGATCCCATGAGGTTTACTAAGCAAAGCTGGCCTTAGGCAGAATTGTCAAGTAAGGAACGTTTCTTTACTACACTCCTACCCACCCTCCCGCCCTGGGTTCAGAGAACCCATTTCTTCCCACTACTATCCAGCACCCTCTGCAATCTTCCTTGTCAGCCAACGGCTCTTCTTCTCTTGTCCTCTCGAAATTCATCTTTCCCGAGTGCATTTCCAACTACTTCCAAAACACTACCCTGGTCTAATGGTTTACCTCAAGTTTAAGGGCTAATTGGTGAAAATTTCCCAGGATTCACATACCCAGTTAAAGCTGGGACACAGTGGGGAGATTGCTGGAAAATTAAGGGCCACAGAAACCAAAGTGAATGAGAATCTATACCAGGAAGCCTTTCTGATCCCCGCATATCCCAGTTCACTCAAAGGTAGTCAAGCAATCCTCACCTTGGTTAGTCTGGCTTACCACAGTCTCCTATAAGGCACACGGCTCGCTCAGACTCACTGAGAATTCAAGTGAATGCCTGCCTGTATTTCCAATATAGGGCCCTTGAGGGCTATGAAAATAGCACTGCAAGGTCGACTCACTTTGTGATACTATTCCTCTGGGGAGCAGACTGACATTTCATTCAGCAATCTCCATTACAGTTGGTACAAAATACATTTGAAAAAGTATCTGGGTACTGCTACTAGACTGGCATGCTTGGGTTAGAGATGGACAGCGTGTGACCAACAGTCAAAGTGGGTTAAGCAAGGTGCAAAAGCGAAGGGTGCAAAATGCCAACTTAGGGGTTAGATAAAACAGGAATCCAATACTAGTTCTATCACCATCTCACTGACTTACTGAATTTTGGTTTCCTCATCTGAAAAATGGCCTTATCACCTACATCAAACAGTTTGTGTAAAGATAAAGTTAAATTAGATAGCAGACATTCACCAAAATGCTAGTTCTCTTTCCTTATCTCCCCACCCTCACTGACATAGGCCTTACTACTTAAGAAAGTGAGCACTCAAAAATTATTTTATATTTGCAAAGGAGGGAAAGGGTTACTAATCTATCCAATGTATTAAATAAGACAATAGGAAGAATTTTAAACCTATGTAGAAAAACAAGCAATTTTCAAATAGTTGAGCATCTATTTACTACAACTGGCAAATTTTACTTAATTTTTCTTTAAAGCAAGAACTTGGAAAGATATCTGACAAAACTTTTTAGCTTCCTTTGAATTACTGTCTTCACCATTATCAAAATTAATACAATTATATTTCTTTTTAAGTAATCTATAGTTACGAGGTGTGTTTTCTTTTTTAACCAATTCAATCTGGTTTACCCACAATTAATTGGAAATGGTTGGGTTTTCCTATAATATTCCAAAGCAAGAGATTGGATATAAAACCTCAAACCTTTACTTAATTGTCCTGGGGAAGCACTTTTCTAGGATTTGAAATGTTGGTGTGGGATGTATACTTCCAAGGTGATGGCTGTTGCTAGAAAAAAGTCTTGGTAGTCAGAGAAATTCTTCGCCAATTAAAAAGGGTGGCACCAAGATGGGCACAGTGTATGATGGTGAAGGCTCCAATGATAAGCAGCGTCATTCATAAACTTTAGCAGGCTGTGCTTTTTCCCTTGACCCGCCCAGAGTTCAATAAGAAACAATATGCCTTTGGGTGTTCAAGCCCTGTGCTCTGGAAGATCCTATTGGAAAATCAGCCTCAATGTGTATAAGCTAGACTGCGGAGGTCTGAAGTGGTGCCACTAATTGGTTGGGGCTGGAAGAAATATGTATTGTGTGAATTACTGAGAAAAAGATGCCTCTGCAGTGCTTTGGTACAATTTCACACTATTCATAAATCCTCTTGGGTTGCAGTCAACTCCAGCACCTTATTATTTTAAGAGAAGCTGTCCAGTGATTTTATCTGTGGCTGTCCCTTCTGTGGGCACACTGGTGTGTGCCACTGTGTGTGTGTGCCTCCAAGCAGTGCCAGGTCCCAAGCAGTCCCACACAACTTCTGGAGTGGAAGCTGCCCTTCTATTGTAATCCATTTTCATTAGCACCCTTTGATCTCATCCCTTCTTGGTACACAACACTTCATCACCTTTATTTTCTATCGTAATTGTATGTGAAAGATTTCCCTTTTGATAGACTATGGATGCCAAGCTGGTACAGAAGCGAGTGTTGAAAAGTGTCATGTGACCTGCCGGCTGTAGAAGGAAGCCCATCCACCTGTGGAAGACAAACAATTTTTCAGAGATATGACATATCTATCATCTGTCCACAGGATATGAGCTGTTCTGTCTGCTTAATAGCAAGAGGCTATGAATGGCAAAACAGGAAGTGCTGAAAGAAATCGGTAGCACACAGCCCACCGTCTGGCAGGTCTCCCCAGGCTTGGCTGGGTGGAAATGTGCACAGTACTTGTCACCATGGCAGGCAGGGGGGCTAGCTGTAGCCCTGTTTCTGTTCCCTGTCACACTGTCATTCAGGTGCCATCACCTGCTGACAGGGCCACATGCTTCTCAGTGATAGCCCAGGTCTCTATTCACACCATATCCCATTACCATTGAGAAAAATCCGACACCAATTAGACGTGACTCTAACAAAATATCCCCATCTCCAGGACAGATTGTTGTCAGGGCCTGCCCCGCTCTGGCCCCTCAAGGCTCCGTTCCTCCAGGTGCAGCTATTCACTTCTCCCTGTTCAGTCAGGGCCAGGCAGGTCTGTTTTTAGCTGGAGGCTGAGCATTCGTCAGGGCTCCACAACTCTCCATCACCTGTGGTCCTTACCTAGTTTGCAAGTCTTTCTTGCTGGGATCTCAAAGTTTTAGCTGGCTTGTCAACAACAATAGTGACCACATCAGTGGTAGAAGAAACAATATGAGCTTTAAGAATAATAGCTAATGCTTATTGGACACTTCTGTGTGCTGGATACTGTTCCAAGAGCTATAAGTGCATTCAGTCAAAGGGACCACCCCAAACACTTCTTGGAGATAGGTGAGACTGTTAGTCTATTTCACAGACTAACAAACTAGGCAAGAGCCCACAAAGAGAAATGGACCAGGGCTGGCTTCAGAATTCTAGCTGTCTTTGCCCACAGCCATAACTCATACCCATCATGATCAGCCTGCACCATAAGCATATGTACTGTGTGCTTGCCCCGTGCCAAATGGCCTCCATATTTCACTTCTGAGCCTCAGCACAATTTTAACTCTGGCAATATCTCAATGACTCAGAGATATTAAGCAATTGTTTAGTAAATAGTGGGGGATTTGAACCAAGGCCTCTGTGACTCTAGAATCCATGCTCTTTCCACTAGTACGATGTCTCACACACTTGCTGAGTGTTGGTGGGTTCTAGATCATTGCCATCATGCTACCCCATGGCTTACAACTTTGAGGTGGTGAGAACAGGTACATTCTGTTTAGACCATTAGCAGGTCCCCAAGGACTGGAGGCCTTTCTTTATCCATCACAGTTAGAAAGAAAGCTTGGTGCATGCAAGCATGAAGATAAGATGGAGAAGAATAATGTCCTCCTTTTACTCAAAAATCCCTAGCCACTTTCAGAATGTTTAAACAACTTTGCATTCTGAGAATTAACTCCACTTGGTCATTCTTTCTTTATATTGCTGGATTTGATTTGTAAAAATCTTTGAAGAGTTTTTGTATCTTTGTTCATGAGGGTCTAGTGTTTTCTTTTCTCATAATTAGTTTGTTCTGGGTTTGGTATCAGAATAATGCCAATTATTAATGCATAAATAGAAAAATATTTGCTCTTCTTTAATTTTCTAGAAAAGTCTGTGAGGAATTTCCATTAGTTCTTTATCAAATGTTTTGTAGAATTTGCCAGTAAAGCCATATTTCAATCTGGAGTTTTCTTTGTGGCAAGTTCAACTACAAATTCAATTTAAAAAAATAAATAGGGGCAACTGGATGGCTCAGTCAGTTAAGCATCTGCCTCTGGCTCAGGACATGATCCCAGGGTCCTGGGATCGAGCCCCATATCCGGCTCCCTGTTAGATGAAGAGCCTGCTTCTCCCTCTCCCTCTGCAGCTCCCCCTGCTTGTGCTAGCACTCTTTCACTGTCAAATAAATAAATAAAATATTTTTTAAAAAAGAAAAACATATGGCTATAGAGCTTATCTATTTCTTCTTGAGAGTGCTTTGGTAGTTTGTGTCTTTGAAGGAAATTATCCACTTAATCCAAGTTGTCAAAATCACGGGTATAAAGTTGTTCATAATCTTTTCTTTTTACATTTTTTTAAAAAGATTTTATTTATTTATTTGACAGACAGAGATCACAAGTAGGCAGAGAGGCAGGCAGAGAGAGAGGTGGAGGCAGGCTCCCTGCGAAGCAGAGAGCCCGATGCGGGGCTCGATCCCAGGACCCTGGGATCATGACCTGAGCTGAAGGCAGAGCCTTAACCCACTGAGCCACCCAGGCGCCTCTTTTTTTTAGCATTTTTAACATCAGTAACATTCCTTTGTCCATTCCTGATAATGGTAATTTATGCCTACTTTCTTATTTTCCTGATTAGTGTGACTAGATGTTTATTGATTTTATTAATCTTGTACGAAGACAAGATTTTCTTTTCATTGATTTTTCTTTTGCTTTCCTCTTTTCTATTTCATTGATTTCTGCTTGTACCTTGATTATACTCTTTCTTCTGATAACTTTGGAGCTCTAATTATAGCCATTTTAGTCTGCTTGAAGTTGTCCCATAGCTCATGGTTTCTCTGTACATTTTTTTCAGTGATTTTTCTTTCGGTGTTTCATTTTGAAGAGTTTCTATTGTTAGAACACCAAGTTACTGTCTAACCCTATGCTAATCTCACACAGATGTGTGTTTTTCATCTACACATGACATTTTTCATCTCTAGAAGTTTGCTTTAGGTGTTATTCCCTATCTTATATATCTCTTCTTAACATGCTCATGTTTTCCTTTATCTCTTTAAGCATGAAGAATATAGTCATAATATCTATTGTAATATCTTTATTTGCTAATTGTATCATCTGTGTTTGTTCCTAGTAGTAGATTTTTCTCCTTATTATGGGTCATGTTTCCCATATTTCAGACATATGTCAGACATTATGAAATTAATCTTGCTGGGGGCTGGATATTTTTGTATTTATTTAAATAATGTTGAGCTTTGCTTTCCTCCCCTTCCCCATTAAGGACAGAGTTACTTATAAATAGTCTCGTTCTTTTGAAGACTGCTTCTTAATTTTGATAGGAAGGACCAGACCAGAACAGCCTACTACTGAGGCAATAACCTTCTGAGCACCCTACTGGATACTTTATATATTACAATTTTTATAGTCTAGCTAATGGGAAAAACTCTAGTTTGGGTCCTCTGTGAGCTCTCAAGGTTGCTCTGCCTGTTCTTTTCCAGTAGGGTTTTCTCCTCAGCTTCCATCAATTTCCTCATACCAAGCTCTAAGGACAGGAGAGGAATCCTTATAAAGATCACCAGGACTTTTTCTCTGTGCAGCTTTCTTCTCTCCATCAACTCTCCTTTTAGGAACTCTTCTGTGAGGATTCTAGTCACTTCAGGCTTCCCTAACTCTAACCAGTGTCTCTCAACTGAGGAAGATCAGCAGACTCTGTTTCAGTTGGCCCTTCCTGTGCTCCTGTCTACATCCACTCTCCAGAGAGCAGGCTAGGGTAATTATAGGGTTTACCCTATTCTCTTTCTCTTGGGGAATCTATGTTCTGTGCTGCCAACTGTCCAATGTGTGCAAATTTTCATTTCATATATAACGTCCAGTTTCTAAAATTCTATAGGGCAGGAGGGTAAATACAGTCTCTTCTTCACGGCCAGTGATAGAAGTCCCCCTGCCCAACTTTTATGATATACATATGAAGAAGACCTTAGGTCCATGCCCTAAGGGGACATATCTCCTTGAAAGATCACACATGGCCTGCATTGGTTGTGGTTACATTTCAAATTTTTCTCCTTCCTTTTTTCCACTCACTAACTAGTTTGAAAGTGAAAGCCTGAGCAATGGTAGTGGAGGAGATGATAATACCAATGAGTTTGGCAAGGCTCCTATTAACTCCAATGTAACTACTTTCAAGAAGCATGAGGAGGGATGACTCCTTTCATTTTCATCTTGAAAGGACTAAAGGCAATGTCATCTAAAGGCAAGTACAACATGAAAAATATCTGTAGATATTAATTCTTTATCGACTATATGGTTTGCAAATATTTTCTTCCATTCCATAGATCCCTTTTCATTTTGTTGATTGTTTCTTTTGCTGTTAGCTTTTTTTAAAGAATTTTATTTTATTTTTATTTTTTTATAATGCCATTAGCTTTTTGTAGTTCAGTATAGTCCCACTTATTTATTTTTGCTTTATTTGTTTGTGTTTTGGTGTCATATCTGAAAATTTGTTGCCAAAACCAATTTCAAAGAGCTTATTCCATATGTTTTCTTTTAGAAGTTTTACAGTTTCAGGACACATGCTCAAGTCTTTAATCCACTGTGAGTTAATTTTTATGACTGGTGAAAGACAGTCCATATTTATTTTTCTACATGTGGTTATCCCATTTTCCCAACATGATTGTGGTTATACCTATTGGGTATTCTTGGCTCCCTTATCAAATATTAGTTGACTCTATATATAGGGGTTTATCTCTGGTCTCTGAATTATGTTCTATTGGTCTATGCATCTATTTTTATGCCAGGACCATACTGTTTTGATTACTATAGCTTTGTAATATACTTTGAAATGAGGAAGTATGATGCTTCCAGCTTTACTCTTCTTTTCCAAGATTGCTTTGGTTATCTGGGCTCATTTGTAGTTTCCATACAAACTTTAGGATTTCCTTTTCTATTTCTGTGGAAAAACCATAAGAATTTTGATAGCCAATGCTTGGATCCATAGAAGGGTTTGGGTAATATGAACATTTTAACAATATTAATTCTTCTGATCTATGAACATAGGATATCTTTTCATTCGTTGCTGTCTTATTTAATTTATTTCATCAAAGTCTTATACTTCGCAATGTATAGGTCCTTCACCTCCTTGGTTAAGTTTATTGTTTTTATTGTTTTTGTTTTTGATTTTATTGTTTTTATTTTTTTTATTTTATTGTTTTTGATACTATTGTGAATGGTATTTTTAAAATTTTCTTTTTCAAATATGTCACTGTTAGTGCATAGAAATGCAACTGATCTCTGTGTGTTGATTTTGTATCCTGCAACTTTAATTCATTCGTTAATGGGGTTTTTTGGTGACATCTTTAAACTTTTCTATATACAGCATTGTATTATCTACAAATAAAGACAATTTTACTTCTTCCTTTCTGATTCGGATGCCTTTTATTTCTTTGTCTTGCTTGATTGTTTTTGCTAGGACTTCCAGTACGATGTTGAATAGGAGTGGTATGAATTGGCACCCTTGTTTTATTCCTGATCTTAAGTGAAGTTTTCAACCTTTACCATTGAGTATAATATTAGCTGTGGGTTTGTCATATGTAGCCTTTATTATGTTGAGGTATTTCCTTCTATAACCCAATTTATTATATATTTTTGTCAGGAAAGAACATTGTATTTTACCAAATGCATTTTCTGCATTGAATGAGAGGATCATATGATTTTTATCTTACGTTCTATTGTTGTGATGTATCATAACAAAAAATATCTGATTAAAAAATGGTTGAACTGATTAAGCATTTTTCCAAGGAAGATATGCAAATGGCCAATGAGTACAAAAATACATCCTTGAAAACACTAATAATCAGTGAAATGCAAATCAAAAGCACAATGATGTATCACCTCACACCTATTAGAATGGCCATTATCAAGACAAGCAAAAAAATGTGTTGGGGAGGATGTAAATAAGAGGGAACTCTTTTGCACTGTGGTAAGAAAGTAAATTGGTTCAGTCACTGTGGTAAACAGTATAAATGTTTCTCAAAAAATTAAAAAATAAAAATAGAACTAACATATGATCCAGCCATCTCACTTCTGGGAATATATCCAGAGGATATATTGCAACATTATTCATAACAGCCAAGATATGGAAATAACCTAAGTGTTTATCAATGGATGAATGGATAAAGAAGATATTTCTCACACACACACACACACACACACACACACACACATGCGTGCACATGCACACAATGACATATTATTCAGCCATGAGACAGAAGGAAATCCTGCCATTTATGACAACATGAATAGACCTTGGGGGCATTATGCTAAGTGAAATAAGTCAGACAGAAAAAGAAAAATATTATATGATATTACCTACATTTGTAATTTTTAAAAAGCCAAGCTCAAAGAAACAGAAAGTAGAATGCTGGTTATCAGGGACTGAGTAAAGGTAGGGGTGTTGAACATGAGTAGAAATAGGGAGATGTTGGTCAAAGAGTACAAATTTCCAGTTAGAAGATGAACAAGTTCTGGGAATCTGACACCCAGCACTGTGACCAACATTAATAACAATGTATTACACTAGTATCCCCTATTTGCAGTTTCACTTTCTGTTCCTTCAGTTACCTGTGGTCAACCATAGTCTGGAAACAGATGATCTTCCTTCTGGCATGTAACCAGGAGATCAACAGTAGCCTAACACTATGTCACAATGCCTATGTCATTCACCTCACTTCATCTCATCATGTAAGCATTTTATCACCTCACATCACCACAAGAAGGGTGAACACAGTTCAGTAAGATATTTTGAGAGAGAAAGAGACCACATTCACATGACTTTTATCACAAGTGTATCATTATAATTGTTCTTTTTTATTACTATTATTATTGTTAATCTCTTATTCTTCCTAATTTTAAGGTAAACTTTATCATAAATATGTATCTGTAGGAAAACATAGTATATATAGGATTTGGCACTATCTGGTGGTTTCGAATGGGTTTCACTGGTGGGACTTAGAATGTATCCCCATGGATAAGGGGTTGACTACTGTACAAGCTTGAAAGTTTTTAAGGGAGTTGACCTTAGATGTTCTCACCACAAAAAAGAAATAGTAATTACATGATGTGTGATGGAGGTATTAGCTAATACTATGGTGGTAATCTTTTTGCAAAATATAAGTATCAAATCACACCTCATATACACTTAAACTTATACAATGTTACATGTTGACTATACCTCAAGCTGAATAAAACACATTCTGTTTTAAAAAGAAGAGGGAAAGGGGTGCCTGGGTGGCTCAGTGGGTTAAAGCCTCTGCCTTCAGCTCAGGTCATGATCCTAGGGTCCTGGGGAGCCTCCTTCCCCCTCTCTCTGCCTGCCTCTCTGCCTACTTGTGATCTCTGTCTGTCAAATAAATAAATAAAATCTTAAAAAAAAAAAAAAACCAAAGTCAGGCGACTGCTCCCATTCAGCTGCAAACTTAAGGACAAAAGGTCTTAAAATCAGCTTTTCTTTTTAGGCACAGATGCAGCTACACAAAGCAGCACAAACTTTTTGCCTCCTCTTAGGAAGCAAATGCAAGTCCATCTATGAGATAAAACTGAACACTAATCTTGTCTTGAATTTAGTACATACACTAATAATGGCTAATATTTATTGTGTGTTTACTGTAGGGTACTCTTTTAAACATTTCATACATTTTAACTCATTGAATACCAAAAACACCTTGTGAGCCTGGTAATCATATTAAACTTCGCAGGTGGGAAACTGAGATAGACTCAAAAGAAGTAAAAGAACATGCTCAAGGTCTCAGAGCTGGTTAGTGGTAGAAGCAGGACCTAAACTATAGCAGTCACTCTTAATCAATAAACCAATGCCCACATAAGCACATTCACTATATCTCTTGGAGACGAGGTGCAGAGGCCCCATACAAGAATCTTTAGGAACTTAACACAAACCCCTGGCATAGACTTGAAGATAGACACACAGGCACATCTTGAGGACGTACCTATTTGTCAAGGTGTCCCTCCACTGTGTGGTAGGTTGGATGAATCAGTTTTAGTTTTCTTCAAACTCAGAAGAAACACATTGACCTGGCTTCCTGGACTCCTTGGTGGGGAAATGGTTTTACTCTTCTAGCCTCAATCCCTCACTGAGCTCTGCGTAGAATAAACTAACATGCAATTTCTATGGGGACCAGAATCAGTCAAACAAATGGTTGAAAGTCTATAGCCCAACTCCTTGATTATTTTTCCTTTCAGCTTTCTTTTTGAACATCCTTGGGCATAGGCTAAAGAAAACTTCACTAGAAAAAGATCATCACCATCCAGAGGTGAGGTTTTGAAAACCCTAACAGTGGTTTTCAACCAGAGGCATTATTTTATCTTTCCACAAGGAGGTAACTAAAACATTGTGGGGATTTTTTTTTTCTTTTCCTTCTTTCTTTTTCTTTCTTTCCTTTTTTTTTTTTTGGTTGTTTGAATGATTGTGCTACTTAGAGTTAGTGGACAGGAATGCAAGGCAAAACCTCTTAGAATGCATGGGGTGGTCTTAGATACTGATGAATGGTCCTATCAAAAGTAACAAGTTTTGGGACGCCTGGGTGGCTCAGTTGGTTAAGCAGCTGCCTTCGGCTCAGGTCATGATCCCAGCGTCCTGGGATCGAGTCCCACATCGGGCTCCTTGCTCGGCGGGGAGCCTGCTTCTCCCTCTGCCTCTGCCTGCCATTCTGTCTGCCTGTGCTCACTCTCTCTCCCTCTCTCTCTCTGACAAATAAATTAAAAAAAAATAAAAAAATAAAAAAATAAAGTAACAAGTTTTTCTCTTATCAAGTATCATATATTGGAGTCTACCAGTTCTACTAGTCAAACTGAGCTATAATTTTTTTTTTCACTAACTTCTAAAATCATAAGAACCTTGAGTTTGCTTTCTTCTAAGACCCATGATCTAAGATGACTTTCTGGCTATAACTAGATCTCCACAGACCTACCTGAGATTAAGCCAACATCTAAGCCCTCTCAGATGACTGCTGACAAAAATTCCAAGAAGACAAAGACTTATACCCTTTTTCCTCAGAAATGCTAATTTAGAGCCTCAGTTCTTTAACTATTGGCCCTGGTACCAGCTTTCTATCTGTTTTAACAGAAAGGAACGGTGGGATAGAAAAGAGATGCTCCAAGAGGAGTAGCAGTAGGAAAAGTCACTGCTATGTGTGAGGGAAAAAATATTTCAGAGGCTCCAAAGATTGTGGCTAAAGAGCACAAAAGAAATTTTCCTCAGAGGATGGAGATTAGAATGGATTCAGACATAAATGTCAATACTTGCTTGAGCTGAATTATTCTGAGAACTGAAAACAGTGAAGAATGGTTAGTTGTAGCAACAAGATCCAGTTTTATGTCAAAGAACCCTATCAGTGACAGATTTGATCCAGTCGTGGTACCTGTACTATACTGCCAATAATTTTAGGATTACATGGGGCAGGCTGGAAGGAACTACTCTATGGAAAGGGAGACTGATTATCAATAGTTCTTAATTCCCCATAATATGGTTTCTGACATGCATGTTATCTTTTTCCTTCCTTGGATTTCTTTCTTTCCTCCACAATTCATAAAGTATTTATATAGTGAATGCCATTCTACCTTCGATTCATTTTTGTTCTGTATTTTATATTGGTTCCAGGAAGAAATAGTGAGTCTCGCGGAATGCATATATGTTTTAGAATTCCAAATCCAATGTTTAAAATAAGAAGCAGAAGAATGTGGGGAAGAGGGATATGGAAACAGATCTGATAATTTTACATTGAATTTTTTAGCAAAACATGATTATAATAAGATATACATAGATGATTTTTTTTCTGTTCTTTAACAATTGTCTGTTATGCTTTCTTAAAGGAATTTCTGATGCCATATTTTCATTTTCAGTCCAAATAAATGTATAAAAAACCTCTTTTAAAAAAAAGACACAGCTCCTGTTGAGAAACACTTTTAGAACACAGTTTCATTCAGCATTGGCCTTCTTTCCTTTCCTTTTATTTCCATCTTCACCCTCAAACTTTCTAAACATTGAACTCCATTCCAAATTCAAACAGACTGCCAATCACCAAGTTCACCAAGTTCTAGAATAATACTTACATTTGAACAGAGTGTTCAAAACAGTAGTGGCAAAGAAGCTGAAGACTGCCATTGCCCAGCTCTGAAAACTGACGTCCCAAGGACTCTAGCATATAAGTCTACCCACGTACATATTTTCTGTAGGAACCCCAATTCACGTGAGAAACCAGCATGACCCCTATGGGTTTCCAGAATGTGGTACATGAACAACTTAACCAGATTTTCCTGGAGCTCATAGCTATTTTGAGGTGGCTCAGGAAATGGATGTGGTTTTGGTGAGAAATTGTATAATTCAAAATCCTGTGGCTAAAAAGTCAGCAAAAGTTCTGTGGAAGAAGAGACAGATTTTCCCATGTTTCAGCTCATTATTTAATTTATAATTCATAAAGCAGGCGGATCTTCCTAAGAACAAAAAAAATAATCCTAAAGTTGACCCCAAATAGACATTCTTTAAAATTGGGTGTTTATTTTCCTGCAGTCTATAACGCTTATTTTAAAAATATAAAATAACAGAACAAAATAAAAGATATTGTGTGATCCATAAGGAAAGTAACAGAGCTCCCTTCTCTGAAAATTCTAGCCAGGGATCAGCAAACTTATTCTGTGAAAGGACAGATAGTGAACACCTTAGGCTTTGGGAGTCACATATAGTCTTCTTCACATGTTTCATATTCTTGTTTTTCAACAATCTTTTAAAAATGTAAAAACCGCTCTTAGCTCAGATGTACAAAAATAGGCCCTAGTTTTATTTGTCCCATGAGCTTTAGCTTGCCAACTCCTATTCTAGATAAAGAGGTGGACAGTCTTTGTGAACACTACTCAATGGAGAGTGAAATAAATACCCACCCTACACTCTCTGCTAACTCTCTAATTTAATGGAATTGACAAAGATAAATCTGCAAAATATTCAAACAGATTTAAATCATCAAATCATCAGTGGATATTTCAGTATGTGACAAAATAACTTTGTCTTAGTAAAGAAAAAAGTCCTTGTATTCAATCTCTTAAGCTGTAAACTCATCCTATATATTATTACTTCTAATTTACTATCAGAAAAAAAAATTAGACATTTTTATTAAATGACCTTTAAAGAAGCTTCCAGCCTTGGTTCTCCTAGATTCCATTAATGGTCCTCCAAAGCCTCCAAACAGCAGAGGGCTGATAAGGAAATGCCCCCAAGCAATCTTCACTATATTAAGAAAAACCCAGTAGATGATTGTCACCCTACTTGACTGTCTCCAGAAAAGCAAACTGTCTTCATCCTGCTCTGACTGAATCTCCCAACAGAGAAGATGGCACACCAATGGTTTTAGCTAAATGTATTGTCACAAAAAATAGACAATGGATTCATGGGATAAGCTCACCCTCAGAAACAAACAAATGATGCGGGCTTTTCTTTTTTTCTTTCTTTTTTTAAAGATTTTATTCCCTTATTTGAGAGAGAAAGAGAGAGAATGAGCATGGGGAGGAGCAGAGGAAAAGGGAGAAGCAGACTTCCCACTGAGCAGGGCATCCCTTGCTGGGCTTGATCCCAGAACTCTGAGGTCATGACCAGAGCCAAAAGCAGACACTTAACCAACTGGGCCACCTGGTATCCCAAGGTGTAGGCTCTTCAGTGGTCATCTTAGGCGGGAATCAGACACTATAGAGCCCAGGACTCCAAATCATAGGAATTTTTTATGATTCTAGAGCCTTTTAACTCTACTGTATTTTTTTAAAGATTTTATTTATTCATTTGAGAGAGACAGAGACAGAGACAGACAGAACACAAGCAAGAAGAGAGGCAGAGGGAGAAGGAGAAGCAGACTCTCCACTCAGCAGTGAGCCCAATGTGGGGCTCGATCCCAGGACCTGGAGATCATGACCTGAGCTGAAGGCAGATGCTTAACCACCTGAGCCACCCAGGTGCCCCAAATTCTACCATATTTTTTATTTTATTATTTTCAAAGCTGTTATCAGTTAAGTAAATTAAAACACACCTTTTCGATCCTGAATTTTATATCATTATGAGTTCTTAAAGCAGAAGATTGGGTAAAGTCAAGCATGAGTTATGCAGAAGCATGTCTTCTAGATACTAGCCACACAATAATGGTTTGTGAGTAGCATCATTTTCCTCAAGTAGAAAAAAATGTTTATTTTCTGTTGCTCTCCAGTAAGTGGAACACAGTCGATGGTAAAAGCAGATACTTTCATTGATTTACCAGATGTATATTCAGAATTGAACTCAACTGCCTGGGACTCATGTTAAGTAGGATTAATAAGATATTTCCCATCCTGCACATTCAGAAACAGTTGGTCCTCCTCAGATTTCTCTCCTCACTCAAGCTCCCTAAAGATAAATGAGCTTTATACCACAGAAAGGAAACAGGTCATTTATCTGACATCACATTATTTACTGACATTAAAAATGATAATATCCATCAACAAGCAGCCAAACCCCAAGTAGGTCACACTGAGAACAAAGCTACAACTGTCTTTCTTTGATATAGTTACAAGGAGATTCTGACTAAGCTGCCATTTATGTTTCAATAATGTCACTATTGTTACAAGAAGCTCATATTTTAATGTTATTAACATAATTTCCCACATATTTATTTGGGACCAGGGAACTCTCTTCTGGTCTTTTTTGAACTTTTTATAAAACTAAAACCTGGAATTTTAATGACAGGACCATGGACATACTTGCTTTGGTGGGGAGAGGTTGTTTATTTTAAAATATATATTCTTTCCCTTTCATTTTCTTATTTTTTTAAAAAGTTGTCATTTCCTATAAGCCTTATAATGACCCAACAAGGCAGATATTATTATCTAAACTTTCTGCATAAGTAACTTGTGGGTCAAAGAGGTTTTTTTAAAAACATTACCCAAATTGACTGGGCTAGTCAATGGTAAACTCAGAATTGGAACCCACTGGTTTGTCTGATTCAGCCAGTAATCTTGCCTCATCTCTTCCTCCCTCCTCTTCCTCCCTCTTGGCCTTTTCTTCACTCCCAGTTCTTATCCATCCACCCAGCCATTCCACCCACACACCCATCCATCCATCCATCCATCCATCTACCTAACTACATACCTACATCTCTTTCTACCTTCCTAAACAAACACTTTATTTTTCTTAAAAGAACCTTCCTGCCATGACTTCATTCCATCCCAAAGTAAATACCACAATGTTGACTGCCTTAACAAACCTTAAGGACATGCAAACAATACTTACAGAATTAACTAATACTTTGGGTTGTTAGCTAGAAAACCAAATGTGATGGACTGGCAGGAATGACCCAACAGCTAGGGTTATTCAGAGAACAAAAAAGCCAAAGAAATGGTGAACAAAGATGGCAAATGTTGTTATTAAAGAATATTTCTTATACCCTAAAAAATATGCTTTATGAAACTCGAACTACAGCTCCACTACTATTTCAAAGCAAAGCATGCCGGAATCTGATTTTCTTTCAATTACAGTCACAGAGTGGAGTCAGCAGCAAGAGTGGCTCCTCATATGGTTAAATTTTCTAAGGTGCAAACTTTGATCACATCTCATCCCCCTTCACCGTTGCCTGTCCTGTTAAAAGACAAAGCAGGAAGTCCAGTTGGACACTTACAGACCCCCCGACCTGATAAGTATCCCCTCTGTCCATTATTTGTTTCATGCATTTCAGTTCACCCATCTTGGACTGTCTCTTTCTAATGTGAGAACAGCCTGGTAAGAGAAGAAAATATGTAATATGACAATTTGTTTGCCAAGATGACGCCAAACAACTGATTTCCCAACTTGTATTTGTTTGTTTCCCAGAACCATCCAAACTGATGACAGTATAGACACTTCTGATATGAAAAAGGGAGAGTGGCTTCAGCACATGACCAGCATCCTCGTTTCCAACTGGTAAATGCATCTTGGCTCCCCAGCGACATTCTGATGGGGATGAATTACATAATAATAATTCAAAATCAAGAAAACCGCTCAAGTACAACGTGTGAGGCTTCTGCCAAAGTTGAAAATCATTAGGAGCCATGATTTTGGCTGAGCACACAGCTGTTTTGAACTCTTTTATTTCTGTATTATTGCTCATTCACTTGAAGAGAAATACATGAGGCAGAGACAAGATCTCTGCCTTTTCATGTTTCTCCAATTTATCTTCCTTGGCACAATAAATTTCTCAAGCCAGAGTTGAGTGTTGTCTTGTTTCCCTCTGTTTTTTCCATTATCTCGTTTATCTTTCATTTATTTTTTAGTTTTTTCTCTTATCGCAACAGTTTCTCGGGACATCATAAAGTTGGAATGACTAACCTCCCCCGCTTCTGTGATTGCTTACAGATATTTCGGGCTCCATTCTCTCGATCACATGACTTTGTTATTTCGGCATATTTGGAAAGAGAGAGAAATCTGAGATATACCTCAATCAGAACTGATGGCTCAACAGTAGACTACTTATGATAATAAAAATTACTCTTTGTATGAAACTTTCTCTGGTAGGAAAATAATTTGAAGCAAAAGTTGCTTATGTACTGACCAGTTGCTTACACTGACCAGTTGAGAGAGTCCAACCAATTATGGTCTCAGTAGGATTTATTGTGAAGAGCACTGGACAAGGAGTAGTGGTCCTAGAATCTAATTTTTCCTTTAAAGCCAATTTTTTTAGTTCTTACTTGGAGCATTTCAAATATACGTTTATATTTATAAATATAGAGAAGATGGTATAATCAATCTCCTAAATCTGTAAGTCAACACACAACTGATCTTATTTCTAATATACCTACCTACCTTCATCCATTTCCTTTTCTCCTAAGCAGATTTTTTTTTTTTTTAAAAGACAGGGAGTGGGGGAGAGTCAGAGATAAAGAAGTGTAGGTGAGCTCCACACCCAATGCAGAGCCTGACTCAGGGCTCTCAATCTCACAACTCTGAGATCATGACCCAAGCCAAAACCAACAGTTAGATACCTAACCAACAGAGCTACCCAGGTGTCCCCCAAGTAGATTTTTTTTAAATTAATCCCAGAAATCATATAGTATCTTCCATACATTTGCCTAGCTATTTCTAAGAGATAAGGGCTTGTAATTTTAAAAATGTAACCACAGTATCATTATTATAGCTATAATACTTATAATTCCTAATATCAAATATTCAGTATGTGTCCACATTTCCCTGATCATCTCATAAAGTTTTTAATCTCCATTTAGTATCCATTTTGTTCAAAAAAGGCCCAAACATTGTCCACATAGCTAGCACAACTCTTGATGTGAGTCTCTTCCTTTGAATCTAAGAATGTTAATGCTTGTTTTATTTTTAGCTAATCACTTTAATACCTACTTACCAATTTAAAAAATAAAGTACACAAATTAACTTTTAAGGTTTTTACTATGTAAGTTTATCCAGAAATAAAATTATTGTCTTGTTAATAAATGTATGATCTTGTATACGTTTTTCTATTTACCATGGGATTTTCTTTGAGATCAATTCCCATTGATCCATTTTAACTTCTGTCCAGAATTCCACCTCATGAAAAGACTGCATTTTATCTAATCCCCTTTTAATGGATATTTTATTTTGTTGTAATTTCTCACAAAACAGAGTTATAATGGACATCTTTATAAATGCTACCTTATGCATATAATCAACTTCTTCAGAACATATACCTATGTATGAAAATTGCTGGATTACTAGTAGAAATAATATTTTAACTATTGTTAAATTGACCAATTCCTAATTGATTGTACATCCACCAGCAGTAGATAAGAATTCAACACAATGACCTTCAAGGTTTCTTGAAGCTTTGACAGTCAATGAATCAATCCACTGAACTTATTTTTTAATGGTTGCATCTTAAGTAATATTAATGATGGAGACATATATTACTGATTTGGACATTTCTAATAATGTCTTCTATTATTCCTTAGTAGTACTGACTCTTTAAAGACAAATATCAGCTAAAGATTCAAGCTAAATCACAAGAGATCATGTACTTCCTGGCCTTAAAAATTTGGAGAACTAGAATAGTTGCCTAAAGTATAAGTAATGATTCAAGGTGGTTGACAGCAAGCCATCAGTAGAGTCTGACTTGCTATCAGTCTGTAGCAAGGGAGAAGTCACTAGGGCCTGGTTTAGATAGGTTTATATAGGAAATCAAGAACAAAGGTTAGCAGGAAGAAGAGACAAAGGCAAGAAAAAAGCAAAGAAACAAACATTAAGTGGTTTGTAAAGAGTAGGAGGTATAGATTGGGATGTAGAAGGAAGAATGGGAAGAGCTGAGGCAAGAGACAGTTTATGGAGGGTTCTGCATGTCCCACTAATCTTGGGTCAGTCAAATCATTTTGTTGTTGTGATCAGGGTGCTACAGAAGAATCACTGGAGTCTTAGACTAATCTTGGAGGCCCACACCAAAGCTTCATTTAGGGTCCATTAAAGCCAGTCCTCAATTTGAGACAAACTTCTTCTTCTTCTTCTTTTTTTTTAATTTCTTTTCAGCGTAATAGTATTCATTGTTTTGCACAACACCCAATGCTCCATGCAATACGTGCCCTCCTTAATACCCACCACCCGGCTCCCCCAACCTCCCACCCCCCGCCCCTTCAAAACCCTCAGATTGTTTTTCAGAGTCCATAGTCTCTCATGGTTCACCTCCCCTTCCAATTTCCCTCAACTCCCTTCTCTCCATCTCCCCATGTCCTCCATGTTATTTGTTATGCTCTGCAAATAAGTGAAACCATATGATAATTGACTCTCTCTGCTTGACTTATTTCACTCAGCATAATCTCTTCCAGTCCCCTTCAATGTTGCTACAAAAGTTGGGTATTCATCCTTCCTGATGGAGGCATAATACTCCATAGTGTATATGGACCACATCTTCCTATCCATTCGTCCGTTGAAGGGCATCTTGGTTTTTTCCACAGTTTGGTGACCATGGCCATTGCTGCTATAAACATTGGGGTACAGATGGCCCTTCTTTTCACTACATCTGTATCTTTAGGGTAAATATCCAGTAGTGCAATTGCAGGGTCATAGGGAAGCTCTATTTTTAATTTCTTGAGGAATCTCCACACTGTTCTCCAAAGTGGCTGCACCAACTTGCACTCCCACCAAGAGTGTAAGAGGGTTACCCTTTCTCCACATCCTCTCCAACACACGTTGTTTCCTGTCTTGCTAATTTTGGCCATTCTAACTGGTGTAAGGGGGTATCTCAATGTGGTTTTAATTTGAATCTCCCTGATGGCTAGTGATGATGAACATTTTTTCATGTGTTGAGACAAACTTCTGAAAAAAAAATCCATTTGTTTCATTTCACTATCACCTGTTATAAAATGAGATCCAGAAACTTTTTTCCTAATGTAGAAAATGGACCATCTTTTCATTAGTTTCAAATTTATCATTTAAAAAAAAATTGGGGGGGGGGCACCTGGGTGGCTCGGTGGGTTAGGCCTCTGCCTTCAGCTCAGGTCATGGTCTCAGAGTCCTGGGATTGAGCCCCGCATCAGGCTCTCTGCTCAAAGGGGAGCCTACTTCCCCCTCTCTCTGCCTACCTCTCTGCCTACCTGTGATCTCTCTCTCTGTGTCAAATGAATAAGTAAATAAAATAAATAAAATGAATAAATTAAATAAATAAATAAATAAATAATTTAAAAAAATTTTTTTAAAGACTTTATATATTTATTTGATAGACAGAGGTCACAAGTAGGCAGAGAGGCAGGCAGTGTCGGGGGGAAGCAGGCTTCCTGCTGATCAGAGAGCCTGATGCGGGGCTCGATCCCAGGACCTCGAGATCATGACCTGACCCGAAAGCAGAGAGGCTTAACCCCCTGAGCCACCCAGCCACACCCCCCATCATAAATTCCAAATTTATCTGGATCCAGTTTCAAAGAAGAGTCTTCCAACTCAATATTAAGGGTTTAGTAATTAAGTCCCCTTTCAATACAGTCACCACCACAAAGAATTTAGAAGCTCTTGATCATAACGCCTCAGTCTTCTCCTTCCCATGCCAAAGACATCCAGTTATTTCAATTTAATACACCCATTATTAACTGAACACCAACTATGAGTCAAGCTCTCCTCTAAGCATGAAGAACCTGACAAAAATGTGTAGTCCAACAAGGTAATACAGTAGGCTATATGAAACATCAAAAGCCTCTGCAGGGACCAGAAAGCCTATACTGGAAGGAACCTGATCTTACCTGTTCTCCTATAAATGTCCCATCATCTCAATAGTCATTTGTGGCCTAGTCTAATCTATGCTCTGTCATCCTACGATATTATGAGCAATAGCTAATATTCTATGCCAGGTCAATGCTTTCATAAAGAATCTAAATCAACTTTCTGTAGCCCCCTTCCCTAATACCATAAATCAATGACACAGCTCAGAGGCCTCTAGGCCCAGTGTTGATCTCTGAATGCTGGTTAAGACCATATGCTTTCAACAATTCTTGTCTGTGGCCATTGGAAGTGCAGTTTGTAGAGTAGATCAGGCTACTCAAGCAGGAGAGGTCAGAAGTCAAAGGTGTGCCCTCCCCAGCCACCCACCCCCACCTACTCTCTTGGTCCTGCTTATGTTTTAGGATACTGTTTGGAAAGGACAATGAAAGAGGCAATGAAATCTCCCTCAAGGTCTTCAGCTCACTCTGATTCATGAAGAAACAGTCGACTGTGTCCATATAAGAGGAATGAAATGCATAATTATGAGTTCCCATCACCCATGAGCTTGCTGCTAGCTATCAGGGCCCAAGGAAGTGCCCTCCAGGGTTTCTGAACCCTTGGAGAGGGCTGGTTGTTGTGCTTTCTGGGAGGAACAGCTCAAACAAGAAGCTAAAGGGCCCCATTAACCTAAGCACAATAACATTGACACTTTCAATTAGCCAGAAGCTGTCAGGTTTAGCCATTTACACTGCATAAATCCTCTTTTCCTGACTGTGTTTGAGTTACTTTCTTCCAGCACAGATGGAGAAAGTGATTTTTTTTCCTCTCTTAGAGGAAGTCTTCCCAGATGAACCACATCCAACACTAATCACTCTTTTGTTTTAAGAACACAGTTCTATATTAGACTTGGCTTACAATTGTCTTTGAGTTGCTATAATTGGATAATTTAGCCACATTATAAGGTATTTGAGAGCAAAGACATTTCCTATTTCTAGTTCATTCCAGGACTCCATAATTGACGTCTGTTCATACCTAGAAGCTGATAAAAACTTGCTAAATAGAATACTCAGAATAGACTAGCTTGTGTTAACAGTAAAAAGAAATCCCCAAATCTGAGCATCCCAACATAACAAAACAGTATCAGCTGTGGGTCTGAGTGACTCTCTAGATGTCTAGTAATCCAGTTACTTTGGTGTTGTGACTATACTGCAAAACAAAAAGTATCCCCTAAGATGACCTCAGCTGGGAAGAAGGGTTAAAAAGTTGCACAAAGGCTCTATATACCTCAGTCCAGAAAAAAAGGGAAAACCAGATATTAGTGAATGCAAGAACTGTCAACTATACTAATATATTTCCTCTTTAACACAGCTTCCAGGTAAGTGGAACTCTGCCCTGAGGCAGAATAAGCAAGTGATGAACCCTTCTCTTAGGTAAAAAACAAACAAACAAACAAACAAACAAACAAACAAAAAAACACCTCTTCTGATAGCCCTTAAGGAGGGGAGGAGAGAGATTTCAGATTTATCCATTCAGTGCTAGATTTCAGGATTGAAACTGCTGGAAAACTAAGAGTGCCCTACAACAATATATCCCTTAAACATGAATCTGTGAGTCCCTGGAAAACCAAGTCTGTCTTCTTTACCGTTAAGATCATCAAAGACTTAGATGTGGTGATCTTTATCAAGGGTAATTTCTTCCCTTATAGTTTTCTTTTGACTTAGTTTTTCACATTTGTTTAATGAAATATTATTTACCAGAGACTGCTGGTTGTTCCTCAATATTATTTTCCCATTTGTCTCTAGTAACAGAACTGCCAGGTCATAGATGAGAACATGCAACTACGTGTAGTCTACTGAGTAAGTTATGGCTAATGGATATAGAGCATTAAAAGCTTTATACAACTTCTAGTTAGTACTCTTAAAGAAATGAGCAGGCTCGCTCCTCTTTTTCCCATTTTCCCTTATTAGAATACAGTTATAAGGAGGTGAGACTTCTTTCCCACAAAGACTGTAAATATAGCACATGAATGAGCTAGAGGGAACTGGGTTGCTGACTTGTTGGAGCCTCTTCATTGGCCCTAACTTGCTTATGTCTGGACCATTCCATGAGGGAGAAATAAAGTTCTTTCTTGTTGATGCTGAATATTTAGATCTTAATTAATTTAATGTATCAGAAGCTTTCAGGTACCAGGGATTTAAGTCAGAAAAAGGCTTGAACATAAAAACAGATCCTGAAGGTTTCCTAAGGGGCTAGACTGGTATCCCAGACTATATTTCCAAGAATTTCTCCAGACAACCTAAGATAACATCTACTCCATATAGCATGTGACACCTTCGAGCATTTGACCCTTCAACCGTATCCCCTACATGACTCATTAAAGAGGTCTGTCTCCTCACTGCAGGCCGTTTCCTTATATTGCTTATTTGGAAGACACAGAAGTTGACTATGAGGATGAGGCTTTTTTGGTCCAGAGGCTCTAATTGCCATTCTGAGTCTTGTGTGTATGTCTTATTTTCCAATTCCAAATGGGGACATGCTCCTCTGACACATGATCTGACATGCAGTCTGACAACCAAACAGAATGCCTGGGACCAGGTCTGTCAAAGACATGTCTCTTAGCAAAGCCTGTCAGTTTGTTCTCTGCTATGTGAGTATTAAAGACGATGTATCCAGCAGGAGTCAGGATCAAGCATCAGGCAATGAGAGAAATGGCCAAACCCAATGACTAAGAAAAGTAAGGGGTTACATCCAGGACAATTCAAGGAGAAGAAAAAAAAAAAAAGGCAGGTACAGCAAATCTGTCAGAGAGAGAAGGTCTAGGATAAGAAGAGCAAATATGTCCCATTTGTGCTGTCTATCCCCCTTCACATGATCATTAATTAAACAAAGTTGTATAAGATAAACTTCAGACTTCTGAACACAACAGCCCATGTAGTCACTTCCAAACATTTGAGACAGGCATGTAAGCTAAGAACTATGATCCAGCCCACCAAGTCTCAGGAACAGTGACTCTAATGAACAGTGATGGAATGCTGACAGGTTCATACACTTCATCCCATTTGGTGACTCTTCTAGGTATAGGTGGCCCTGCATCTGTGTTGCCCACATTAGCTCTCTGGACTACAATCCTGATGTAATGAATTGCATTGGTCGTAGGATAACCTCACATTTCAGTGAAGAGCTTACTATAAGATTTAAACTCATAGATTACCAGAACGGGATAGGAACTAACTTTACTTCATAAATACCAGGTTAAAAAAAAAAAAAACTACCAATATACAATACTTTTGAAATCAGGAACCAATCAAGAATGCCTTCTTTGCAGTCTTCTCAATATATGGTACAGGGACAACAGGATATCCACAGGCAAAAAGAATGAATTCATACCTCCTAACTCACTCCAGATACAAAAATTAATCCAAAATGGGTCAAAGACCTAAATGTAAGAGCTAGAACTCTAAAACTTTTAGAAGGAAACATAAGGCTACGTCTTCACAACCTTGAATTAGGCACTGGTCTCTTAGATATGACACCAGCAAAAACAAAGGAAAAATGGATAAATTGGACTTCATCAAAATTAAAAACTTTTGTGCACAGTATATTATCAGGATAGTGAAAATATAACCTATAGAACAGGAGACAATACTTGCATATCATATATCTCATAAGGATTTAATATCCAGATTATATAAAGAGCCTTTTAACTCAACAATAAAAAAAAAACTCAATTTAAAAATGGGCAAAGGATCTGTATAGTTCTCTAAAGAATATATGCAAATGAGCAATAAGCACATGAAAAGATGTTCAGTATCATTTGTAACTAGAGAAATCAAAATCTAAATCAAAATGAGATACTACTTCACACCTATAGGTTATCTATTAAAAAATAGATAAAATAACAAGTATTGGTAAGGATGTAGAGAAATTAATAGTGGGATATAAAATGGTGCTGTCTCTGTGGAAAACAGTTTGATGGTTCCTCAAAAAGTTAAACATAGAATTAACATATGTCCCAGAAATCCTACTGTTAAGTATATACTCAAGTGAATTTAAAACATATTCACAAAAAAAAACTTACACAAAAATATTCAAAACAACATTATTTATAATAGCCAGAAAATGGAAACCATCAAAATGTCCATATCTGATGAATGGATAAATAATTGTGCTAAATCTATACAATGGAATATTATTCAGCCATAAAAAGGAATGAAGTTCTGATACATGATACAACACAGATGAACCCCAAAAACATTATGTGAAATGAAAGAAGACAGACACAAATGGTTGTATACTGTATGCTTCCACTTTTATAAAATTTCTAGAAAGGCAAATCCATAGTGATAGAAAGTAGGTTAGAGGTCTGAGAAAGGAAAAAATTGGGAATGAGTACAAATAGTTGGGGGTTGTTTTTGGAGATGATGGAAATGTTCTGAAATTGGATAGTGGTGATGCTTGCACAATCTTGTGAATATACTAAAAACCAATGAATTTGATACTTTAAAATAGTGAATTTCATGAGATTTTAATGTAAATTTTATCATAAATAAATAAATAGATAGAATTCTCATCACTTCTATGTTGCCCTACAGGCCCTTATACAGAATTATATGATGCACACAAAAAAGAAAACTATAAGGAATTAAAAGAAAGAAACTTCTAATTTTTTAATACTATCACTATCTACTCAGGAGACCATGCTAATAAATAAATAAAATTTCAGTTAGAACCTTATATAGAAACAAAACACAAGTCAATTTTTTTATGTATCAGCAAGAAACAAAAAAATGCAATTCAAAATAGACAATTTACAACATCAACAACAAAAAATAATTACTTGGTGAGAAAACTCACAAAAGAAAGATTCTTCTATGGACAGTAATAAGACATTAATGGAAAACTAAATGCAGAATGTTTACAGCAGCACTCTTCAAAGTACCCCCAAAATAGAAACAACCCACATGTCCATCAACTGATGAATGAACAAAATATGGTACACCCATACAATGGAATATTATTTAACTATAAAAGGGGATGATGTCCTGATACATAGTACAACATAGATGAACTTTGAAAATATGATCCTAAGTGAAAAAGGCTAGTTACAAAAGACTGTATATTTATATGAAATGTCACAAAATCTGTAGAGAGAGAGAGTAGTTGAGGTTTTGCCAGCTGCTGACAAGAAAGAGGAATGGGGAGTGACTACAAATGGTATGAAGTTTCCTACTAAGGTGATGAAAATGTTCTAAAATCAGAGAGTAATGATGATTATACAAGTCAGTGAATATACCAAAAGCCATTAAATTGTACACTTACAAAAACCTAAATAGAGATACTATATTTATAGATGAGAAGATTCAATTCTTCCAAGTCTGATCTATACGTTAAACATTGTTCCAATGAAAATTCCAATTGGATTTTTCATGAAATTCAATTGATTCTGAATTTGACATGAAAGACTAAAGGGCCAGGCACATGAAAGACCAAAGGGCCAGGAAAAGCCAATTCACTCATAAAGAAGAAAAAAAATAGAGGAATAAACCCTAAATATATACAAAGACTTATAAAGCTACTGTAATTAAAAGTGCTGCCTTTAGTCCAGCAGTAGAAAACAGACCAAAGAAACAGAATAAAGGAGTCAGAAACAGACCCACTTATGGAGAAACTACAGATACCACAAAGAAGGCACCACAGCTCAGTGCTGAGGAAGAGAACCATCTATGACTTCTTTTCAGATACAAGTCTAACTGTCTTCACAGAGAAAGAATGTATAGGTAAGGGGCAGGCTGTGGAAGGGGACATTCCAGAAACAAAGCCACCAAATTTGAGTTGTTTTATCCAAAAGCCAAGTAAGGACTTGGGTCCTTTGAAACACAGACACCAGCCTGGGTGGTGGGAGAGGCCCGTGTAATGAAGACATGGCTGATTAGACAGCAGGTCCATGTTGGAGGAGCCTGTGAGTGAAACTGATGACCTTCCTGAAAAAACGATTCACCCCTCTACTGATGTTTCATTCACTGAGTCACATAATAAATATTTATTGGGACGCTGATACATGCCAGTTACAATTCAAAGTGCTAAGGATACCAGGGCTTACATTCTTCTAGTACTCAAACAGACAAGAAACGCATAAATGAAATGATTTCATCTGTCAACAAACGCCATAAAAAAGGAAAACTGGGTACTGGGAGGAAGGGTGGCTGAGGATGTTCGTGGACCTAGGGAATTACTGTAGAATTACTCCGCGAGCAGTGGTCCAGAAAAGCTTCTCTGAGAAGGTGAGAGTAACAATCCCTATGCCATGTTTAACAAGCAGAAAGAACTAGAACGTAAAAAGTTGGCAGCACAAAAATCATCCAGTAACAAAGGAAAACCAGAATCAGACCGGAAGGTATGGAAGTCATCCCGAGCCAATGACAAAAGCCTCCCAGCCACGGGGAAACGTAAACATCAAGGCTAGAGCTGCTCATGTGGACTCCATCTCTGAAGCTGCCCCCCACCCATCCCCCACCACTTGCACAGCCTCTGGACCATCCAGAGCGGTGCAGGGAGAGACCCTGAGTCCAGCAGCCCAGCTGAGTTTTGAGGGAACGCCTCTATTCATCATCTAAGTGCCACCGTGACTTTTCAGGACTCACAGTGACATAGTGCCACCTCAGTCGCTTGGCCACAAGCGCTTAGAGGTTAAAACAAAACTGTGTCTCAGTGGATGTGGCATTTGGAGCTTATCTAAGAGTTTTCCCATCTTTTTGCACTTAATAATTAGCTCGGCCTTGGCCCTCACAAAGGGTGCTTCCAAAACAAAAGCCGGCGTGAAGTGTGTTTACTTGCCACCGGTCTAAATAGGCAAAGGGATGATTAATGAATGAGGGGGGGAATTAAACACCACAGTGAACAAAGACAAAGGCCCACGGCTCGGCTGTCCACGAAGCAAGACAAGCTGCATCCAGAGACAGACTGCCGAAAACGCCACACACAAAAATCCGCTTAATGGACAGGTTTTGAAGACTTCATTTAACCTGGCGTTATGACAGCTGTACTGTTTATTAACATTCTGACGTGTTAGGGGCCAGGGTCAGCTGAGGCAGAGCCACGTTGTTGGGGGAGTCGCTGGAGAGGGAGAGGGGGGAGCGGATTTTTGTGTAGGTGACAGAGGGAAGACAGAGAGGGCCCAAACATGTTAAACATCACCCTTCAGGCCCCCTTTGTGAGGCGAGCCAGAGCCGACATTTTTAAAGAGTTGTTTGGATGTCAAACAAAGCAGATGAGGCACCAACACAAACGCCCCAGCTGAAGTCTTTAGACAAGACCTGTCCACGCCTCAAAATGGCCACATTATAGACCGGGCCAAGACTCGGGACTGGATGAGAAAGGGCTCTGCTCAAAGGCGTCTGTTACAGAGAGCTGAGAGGCTTTCAGTGGTGATTTGCAGGCTCAGAAAGGATTGCTAATAGTTGGCAGCCTTTATATATCCTCTTCCAGTTAGTTCTGAGGGGACACTGTCCCCAAAGGATGCAGCAGTAGTTTCATGGATTCAGCCTGTTTGATTCTGAGGCTCTGGGTAGAGACGAGCTGGGGGAGACGACCTGCCAAACTCTAGTGAGCCTGATTGGCTTTCTGGGCACATCCCCACCTCTCTTTACAACCATTCTTCTCCTTCCTAGGGCTTCCCCACACAGGCCAGGTGCTCCTTCTCACAGGCTCTGTTTCCAACCAGGTGTCTGATGGGCAAGGATTCGATAAACTAATCCCTGTGAATGATAATTAGGTGATAATGAGCAGGAAGGTTCTCCCCACCCCCTCTAGGGATATTTTCATTTTAATGGCGGACTCCGACAGACCCCAAGTCCTTCAAGACCCATAGCAATGAAACAGTAATTGCAAAAGTTTAGGCTCAGGGGCAGGCTGGAAGGGAAAGCTTTATGGGCTTGATGAACTTCCTGGTCTCCCCATCATCACACCACAGCTACACACCAGACATTCTGACATGACCTCTGTCAAAACCTGCCGGTTTTTATTCCACCTTTTCTCTGCCTATGTCACTTGGGTGTTGGAACGATCACATGAGGAAATGGGTATCAGACACTTTAAAGGTAAACATCTGTATCAATGTGATAGCTATAATTTACTGAATGATGAAAACTTAGACCAGGACACACCCTTAGTGATCAATACCCTCAATTAACAGACGAGAAAATGGAAACACAAAACGATGTCTTCCTCTGAAGCGTTCAACGAATCACTGACAAAGTCAGAACCGCGTGCTGAGTCACTTGCTTCTAATCTTTTCTATTCCATTATAAGAATGACTTTTCTTCTGTCCTCTGAGCACATTCTATCACATCCTGATTGCTAATTTACAAATGGTGGTCCTTTGACATACGCGCACGTGTACACACACACACATACACACACGAGCAAAGGAAATGTCGAATGCCAGCTCTGGAAAAGACACCTAAGTATTGAGGGAAATTCAAATCAAGACTCTAGGGGATACAACTTGATACCCACTCGATTGCTAGAAGATAAGAAGTCTCACCATAGAAAGCACTGTATAAGATGACAATCTATAGAATCTCTCCTACCCGATAGGAGAGTCAAACTGGAACCACGGTCCAGAAAATAGATTGGGATGTGCTAGCAAAGTTGAAGGTTTGCATATCCAAAGACCCAGCAATTCTATTCCTGGAGAAACTCCAGTTCATGTGCACCAGAAGATGCATATAGAATTATTCAAATAATGCAGTAATTTTGGAAATAACTTCTTCTGGCAAATAACTGTTTAACATGATGGGAATATTATACAGTATTGAAGATGAATGAACTGCAGCTCCAAGCATCAATAGAAGTGAAGCTTTGTTGTAAAATGTTAAGTTATAAAGGAAAATCCCAAACAGAAACATCCAGCATAACATCCTTTTCACATAAAATTTGTAGAGGCCAAAACTAATCAATATGTTATTTAGGTACATAAATGGGTGTGTGCTAAAAATACTTTAAAACTGGAAGGGTATAGTAAGCACCAAATTCAAGATAGTGGTTACCTTGAAGAGGACCACGTAGAAAAGCATAGGTTATCATATGTACTTTAGCTCTTGGCTTGGTCTATTCATTGCATTATTACAAATACATAAATGCACAAATATAATTAAAGTGCATGTATGGATCAATTGATGATAGTATGTCATAAACCAAGAATTATTATTAACTCTATCACATGTACCTGAGATTTATTTTTTAAAAAATCTACATTGGGAGAAAGCCAACTCCTAAAGCAAAGAAGGTGTCTACCAGTGTTGACTTTTAAGTCAAAAATTTCTGCCTGAGGGTATAGCTCATTGGTAGAGCATTTGACTGCAAAATTTTCTGCCAGCCTATGATGGAAAAGTCATGGATAGAGACAAGGTGAAATGCTGAGGTAACAGTTTCTCCTAAAACTTGCCCAACAGCAAAAGACTTAATAGCTCAAGAGTAGAATCTAGGCAAGGGGACAACATGCAAACACATTAGCGGTTCAAACATGAGACCGAATGGGAGTTAGGACAAAGGCAATAAGGCTTTGGGCAAAGCAACTGGTTATAATGAGACTGAAACAAACCAGGAGGATGGGGGACAGATACATGAAAGTCAAATTGGTGGCCAAAAAGTAAAAACCACAAGGGCAAGCTATAACTGTGTTTTGCAGGCTTTCCAAGAAATCATACACTGGGTTGGATGGACAAAAGACTTCACAAGCTGGATGTAGGTCCAACCACAGAGAGACTTGTGACAAGGCTATAATCTCCAATCCAGGTCACCTTCCAAATTTAATAAGGTCTCACTAATTTGAACAAAACTAAGTTGGAGGGAGGAGTCAAGATGGCGGAGAAGTAGCAGGCTGAGACTACTTCAGGTAGCGGGAGATCAGCTAGATAGCTTATCTAAAGATTGCAAACACCTACAAATCCAACGGGAGATCGAAGAGAAGAAGAACAGCAACTCTAGAAACAGAAAATCAACCACTTTCTGAAAGGTAGGACGGGCGGAGAAGTGAATCCAAAGCGACGGGAAGATAGACCGCGGGGGAAGGGGCTGGCTCCCGGCAAGCGGCGGAGCAACGGAGCACAAAATCGGGACTTTTAAAAGTCTGTTCCGCTGAGGGACATCACTCCAGAGGCTTAACCGGGGTGAAGCCCACGCAGGGTCAGCGTGGCCTCAGGTCCCGCAGGGTCACAGAAGGATCGGGGGAGTCTGAGTGTCACAGAGCTTACAGGTATTAGAACAGGGAAGCCGGCTACAGAGACAGAGCCGAGGAGTAAGCTCTAAGCTCGTGGTTACCTTGAACCGGTCGCAGGCTCAGTCAGCTCGGAGCGTGGCCGGAGGCAGGGTGACGGGAGTAAATCAGCGCTGTTCTCTGAGGGCGCACTGAGGAGTGGGGCCCCGGGCTCTCGGCTCCTCCGGGCCGGAGACTGGGAGGCCGCCATCTTCATTCCCGCCCTCCAGAACTCTACGGAAAGCGCTCAGGGAACAAAAGCTCCCGAAAGCAAACCTGAGCGGATTATTCAGCCCGGCCCCAGGTAAGGGCGGTGCAACTCCGCCCGGGGCAAAGACACTTGAGAATCACTACAACAGGCCCCTCCCCGAGAAGATCAACAAGAAGCCCAGCCAGGACCAAGTTCACCTACCAAGGAGTGCAGTTTCAATACCAAGGAGAGCAGCGTAATTCCAAAGGAGGAGAAAGCAAAGCACGGAACTCATGGCTTTCTCCCCATGATTCTTTAGCCTTGCAGTTAATTTTTTTTCTTTTTCAATTTATTTTTCTTCTTCTGCTAAATTTTTTTAACTTTTACCCTTTTCTTTTTTAACGTTTTTTAACTAGTTTATCTAATATATATATATTTTTTTCCTTTTTATAT
>NW_019154096.1:29503412-29675428 GCF_002288905.1 Enhydra lutris kenyoni | reverse complement strand
TTCTGAACCTCTTTTTATCCCCTTTCTCCCCCTCACGATTTGGGATCTCTTCTGATTTGCCTAAAGCATATTTTCCTGGGGTTGTTGCCACCCTTTTAGTATTTTACTTGCTCCTTCATCTACTCTTATCTGGACAAAATGACAAGGCGGAAAAATTCACCACAAAAAAAAGAACAAGAGGCAGTACCAAAGGCTAGGGACCTAATCAATACAGACATTGGTAATATGTCAGATCTAGAGTTCAGAATGACGATTCTCAAGGTTCTAGCCGGGCTCGAAAAAGGCATGGAAGATATTAGAGAAACTCTCTCGGGAGATATAAAAGCCCTTTCTGGAGAAATAAAAGAACTAAAATCTAACCAAGTTGAAATCAAAAAAGCTATTAACGAGGTGCAATCAAAAATGGAGGCTCTCACTGCTAGGATAAATGAGGCAGAAGAAAGAATTAGCGATATAGAAGACCAAATGACAGAGAATAAAGAAGCTGAGCAAAAGAGGGACAAACAGCTACTGGACCACGAGGGGAGAATTCGAGAGATAAGTGACACCATAAGACGAAACAACATTAGAATAATTGGGATTCCAGAAGAAGAGGAAACAGAGAGGTGAGCAGAAGGTATATTGGAGAGAATTCTTGGAGAGAATTTCCCCAATATGGCAAAGGGAACAAGCATCAAAATTCAGGAGATTCAGAGAACCCCCCTCAAAATCAATAAGAATAGGTCCACACCCCATCACCTAATAGTAAAATTTACAAGTCTTAGTGACAAAGAGAAGATCCTGAAAGCAGCCCGGGAAAAGAAGTCTGTAACGTACAATGGTAAAAATATTAGATTGGCAGCAGACTTATCCACAGAGACCTGGCAGGCCAGAAAGAGCTGGCATGATATATTCAGAGTACTAAACGAGAAAAACATGCAGCCAAGAATACTATATCCAGCTAGGCTATCATTGAAAATAGAAGGAGAGATTAAAAGCTTCCAGGACAAACAAAAACTGAAAGAATTTGCAAATACCAAACCAGCTCTACAGGAAATATTGAAAGGGGTCCTCTAAGCAAAGAGAGACCCTAAAAGTAGTAGATCAGAAAGGAACAGAGACAATATACAGTAACAGTCACCTTACAGGCAATACAATGGCACTAAATTCATATCTCTCAATACTTACCCTGAATGTTAATGGGCTAAATGCCTCAATCAAAAGACACAGGGTATCAGAATGGATAAAAAAACAAAACCCATCTATATGTTGCCTACAAGAAACTCATCTTAAACCTGAAGACACCTCCAGATTTAAAGTGAGGGGGTGGAAAAGAATTTACCATGCTAATGGACATCAGAAAAAAGCAGGAGTGGCAATCCTTATATCAGATCAATTAGATTTTAAGCCAAAGACTAGAATAAGAGATGAGGAAGGACACTATATCATACTCAAAGGAACTGTCCAACAAGAAGATCTAACAATTTTAAATATCTATGCCCCTAACATGGGAGCAGCCAACTATATAAACCAATTAATAACAAAATCAAAGAAACACATCGACAATAATACAATAATCGTAGGGGACTTTAACACTCCCCTCACTGAAATGGACAGATCATCCAAGCAAAAGATCAACAAGGAAATCAAGGCCTTAAATGACACACTGGACCAGATGGACATCACAGATATATTCAGAACATTTCATCCCAAAGCAACAGAATACACATTCTTCTCTAGTGCACATGGAACATTCTCCAGAATAGATCATATTCTCGGTCCTAAATCAGGTCTCAACCGTTATCAAAAGATTGGAATCATTCCCTGCATATTTTCAGACCACAATGCTCTGAAGCTAGAACTCAATCACAAGAGGAAATTTGGAAAGAACCCAAATACATGGAGACTAAACAGCATCCTTCTAAAGAATGAATGGGTCAACCAGGAAATTAAAGAAGAGTTGAAAAAATTCATGGAAACAAATGATAATGAAAACACAACGGTTCAAAATCTGTGGGACACAACAAAGGCAGTCCTGAGAGGAAAATATATAGCGGTACAAGCCTTTCTCAAGAAACAAGAAAGGTCTCAGGTACACAACCTAACCCTACACCTAAAAGAGCTAGAGAAAGAACAAGAAAGAAACCCTAAACCCAGCAGGAGAAGAGAAATCATAAAGATCAGAGCAGAAATCAATGAAATAGAAACCAAAAAAACAATAGAACAAATCAACGAAACTAGGAGCTGGTTCTTTGAAAGAATTAATAAGATCGATAAACCCCTGGCCAGACTTATCAAAAAGAAAAGAGAAAGGACCCAAATAAATAAAATCATGAATGAGAGAGGAGAGATCACAACTAACACCAAAGAAATACAGACAATTATAAGAACATACTATGAGCAACTCTATGCCAACAAATTTGACAATCTGGAAGAAATGGATGCATTCCTAGAGACATAAACTACCACAACTGAACCAGGAAGAAATAGAAAGCCTGAACAGACCCATAACCAGTAAGGAGATTGAAACAGTCATCAAAAATCTCCAAACAAACAAAAGCCCAGGGCCAGATGGCTTCCCAGGGGAATTCTACCAAACATTTAAAGAAGAACTAATTCCTGTTCTCCTGAAACTGTTCCAAAAAATAGAAATGGAAGGAAAACTTCCAAACTCATCTTACGAGGCCAGCATCACCTTGATCCCAAAACCAGACAAGGATCCCATCAAAAAAGAGAACTACAGACCAATATCCTTGATGAACACAGATGCAAAAATTCTCGCCAAAATACTAGCCAATAGGATTCAACAGTACATTAAAGGGATTATTCACCACGACCAAGTGGGATTTATTTCAGGGCTGCAAGGTTGGTTCAACATCCGCAAATCAATCAATGTGATACAACACATTAATAAAAGAAAGAACAAGAACCATATGATACTCTCCATAGATGCTGAAAAAGCATTTGACAAAGTACAGCATCCCTTCCTGATCAAAACTCTTCAAAGTGTAGGGATAGAGGGCACATACCTCAATATTATCAAAGCCATCTATGAAAAACCCACCGCAAATATCATTCTCAATGGAGAAAAACTGAAAGCTTTTCCGCTAAGGTCAGGAACACGGCAGGGATGTCCGTTATCACCACTGCTATTCAACATAGTACTAGAAGTCCTAGCCTCAGCAATCAGACAACAAAAGGAAATTAAAGGCATCCAAATCAGCAAAGAAGAAGTCAAACTATCACTCTTTGCAGATGATATGATACTATATGTGGAAAACCCAAAAGACTCCACTCCAAAACTGCTAGAACTTGTACAAGAATTCAGTAAAGTGTCAGGATATAAAATCAATGCACAGAAATCAGTTGCATTTCTCTACACCAACAACAAGACAGAAGAAAGAGAAATTAAGGAGTCCATCCCATTTACAATTGCACCCAAAACTATAAGATACCTAGGAATAAATCTAACCAAAGAGACTAAGAATCTATACACAGAAAACTATAAAGTACTCATGAAAGAAATTGAGGAAGACACAAAGAAATGGAAAAATGTTCCATGCTCCCAGATTGGAAGAATAAATATTGTGAAAATGTCTATGCTACCTAAAGCAATCTACACATTTAATGCAATTCCTATCAAAGTACCATCCATTTTTTTCAAAGAAATGGAACAAATAATCCTAAAATTTATATGGAACCAGAAAAGACCTCGAATAGCCAAAGCAATATTGAAAAAGAAAGCCAAAGTTGGTGGCATCACAATTCCGGACTTCAAGCTCTATTACAAAGCTGTCATCATCAAGACAGCATGGTACTGGCACAAAAACAGACACATAGATCAATGGAACAGAATAGAGAGCCCAGAAATAGACCCTCAACTCTATGGTCAACTAATCTTCGACAAAGCAGGAAAGAATATCCAATGGAAAAAAGACAGCCTCTTCAACAAATGGTGTTGGGAAAATTGGACAGCCACATGCAGAAAAATGAAATTGGATCATTTCCTTACACCACACACGAAAATAGACTCAAAATGGATGAAGGATCTCAATGTGAGAAAGGAATCCATCAAAATCCTTGAGGAGAACACAGGCAGCAACCTCTTCGACCTCAGCCGCAGCAACATCTTCCTAGGAACATCGCCAAAGGCAAGGGAAGCAAGGGCAAAAATGAACTATTGGGATTTCATCAAGATCAAAAGCTTTTGCACAGCAAAGGAAACAGTTAACAAAACCAAAAGACAACTGACAGAATGGGAGAAGATATTTGCAAATGACATATCAGATAAAGGGCTAGTGTCCAAAATCTATAAAGAACTTAGCAAACTCAACACCCAAAGAACAAATAATCCAATCAAGAAATGGGCAGAGGACATGAACAGACATTTCTGCAAAGAAGACATCCAGATGGCGAACAGACACATGAAAAAGTGCTCCACATCACTCGGCATCAGGGAAATACAAATCAAAACCACAATGAGATATCACCTCACACCAGTCAGAATGGCTAAAATTAACAAGTCAGGAAATGACAGACGCTGGCGAGGATGCGGAGAAAGGGGAACCCTCCTACACTGTTGGTGGGAATGCAAGCTGGTGCAACCACTCTGGAAAACAGCATGGAGGTTCCTCAAAATGTTGAAAATAGAACTACCCTATGACCCAGCAATTGCACTGCTGGGTATTTACCCTAAAGATACAAACGTAGTGATCCGAAGGGGCACGTGTACCCGAATGTTTATAGCAGCAATGTCTACAATAGCCAAACTATGGAAAGAACCTAGATGTCCATCAACAGACGAATGGATAAAGAAGATGTGGTATATATACACAATGGAATACTATGCAGCCATCAAAAGAAATGAAATCTTGCCATTTGTGACGACGTGGATGGAACTAGAGGGTATCATGCTTAGCGAAATAAGTCAATCGGAGAAAGACAACTATCATATGATCTCCCTGATATGAGGGAGAGGAGATGCAACATGGGGGGTTAAGGGGGTAGGAGAAGAGTAAATGAAACAAGATGGGATTGGGAGGGAGACAAACCATAAGTGACTCTTAATCTCACAAAACAAACTGAGGGTTAATGGGGGGAGGGGTGTTGGGGGGGGTGGGATTATAGATATTGGGGAGGGTATGTGCTATGGTGAGTGCTGTGAAGTGTGTAAACCTGGCGATTCACAGACCTGTACCCCTGGGGATAAAAAGATATTATATGTTTAAAAAAATAAAATTAAAAAAAAAAAAAACTAAGTTGGAATAGCTGGGAAACTCAGGCTTGAATGAAACTGATCTTTCAACTACGAAAACAGTGTTTACTTAACAAATTAATAGCATGAGACACATCAGGTGGGGAATACTTAACCTATTTACAAGTATGAACGTGACATACGTATCTGCATTTATTTGTTCTCTAACAATTAGTATGTTAATTACCAATGATCTTTAATCATTAAAAGATGTCCTCAACCTAGGGGCACTGCACCAGCCACAGGATTGAAAATAATCTTTTCCATAATTCTTTGCTGCCAAATGGCTGGGTTG
This sequence comes from Enhydra lutris kenyoni, assembly GCF_002288905.1. Classification (NCBI taxonomy): domain Eukaryota; kingdom Metazoa; phylum Chordata; class Mammalia; order Carnivora; family Mustelidae; genus Enhydra; species Enhydra lutris. The sequence goes on along the minus strand of NW_019154096.1, from coordinate 29,669,900 downwards.
GCTTAGAGGAGAACAGATCTTAAATCTACACCCAGAGTATATGAAGAAAGTTGTCTGTTTTCTGGAAGATGACCAAGCAGAATCAGAAAATTGACTTTCGTCATCCCACTCTCCAAACAATATTGAAACTAGAAGACACCTCCATCTCCAAGGAGGTACTGCCTTTCCTCAACACACATGTGGAGAATTTTAAGACCTCTGTTTTCCAGGACAAGACATGGTCTAAGAAAATTGCCCACTTGCTTTTTCATTTCAGTGACTAACACCAGGATAATGTTTGTACCCTTAGTCTGACAGAGCAGGTAGATCTCATTGCAGGTTTATTAGGTGTGTCTACTTCTAAAATGGTCACAACTTTAAAACCTATCTAAAAGAATCTAAAGAGTCAAGTTCTGGTAAGTATCAAGTTTTAGAAATGATGATTTTATTTATTTATTTGACAGAGAGAGACACAGCGAGAAAGGGAACACAAGTAGGGAGAGTGAGAGAGGGAGAAGAAGGCTGCCCATCGAGCAGAAACCCAATGCGGGGCTCAATCCCAAGGACCCTAGGATCATGACCTGAGCCGAAGGCAGATGCTTAACACCTGAGCCACTCAGGTGCCCCAGAGAGGTAAAATTTTTTAAAAAGGAGGAGAGGGAAGGTCAGAGGGGATACAATGTGTTTATAAGAATTAGACAAACCACAGCTTTACACATACTGACACAATTAGGTTGGAAATATTGCACTGAAAAGGATTGACAAGTTTCTATCAATAGATATAAAAAATAAGGATACCAAGTCAAGATATCAATGTATACAGGGTATTTGAAGCCATGGTGTGTGTGTGTGTGTGTGTGTGTGTGTGTGTGTGTGTGTGTGAAGAAGGTGACAAATTAAACAAGGGTTTGTGAAAAAAACAAGTTAAATAGTAGTAGAAAAATATGCTAAAACTTTTTTTTACTAAATATGATAGTTTAAATATTAATATGATAAATGAGATGGGACTTATAAGGACATTTGATTCATCTTCTAAGACCATCTTTCAGGATTTTTCTTCTTAAATTTTCAAACAGCTCTGTTACTGTGGGGCTGGCCAAAAAAAAAGAAAAAAAAGAAAAAAGAAAGAAAGAAAGAAAGGAAAAAAAATTTAATTGCTCTGAAGTCTAATGTTCTTCTTCATTGAAATGGTTCAAGAAGGAAGGCACAGAGCTTTTTTCTAATTTGGAAGCAAAAGGATACTGCATGTTTATCTCTGCTTGCTTTTTGGAGGTGCAGATGAACATACCAAACTAAAGGGCACTGAAAAGATAAGTTTCCATGACATCCACAATAACTCTTTTATATTGCCGACTGGCTATTCTATATGTAGCATTCAGAGGCAAATATAAAAAAAATGATGTAAAGCCAAAATTATTTCCTTGATAACACTTGTTTTAAACACCTCGCCGCTAAATAGCTAAAAGTCTCCAAAGTGAATGCATAAACCATATAAAAGCCACAAGCATACATACATAAATTCTTAAGATTAAAGCAATAACTTCTAGAAAAAGGTGGGAGAAAACACACTACAATAAATCTATTTGTAATGGTATTTGGGCTCTACCAACTGCTTTCATTGGTCTCCAGTGGCTTACATATAAAACAATACATTTGATGTATGATTTCAATTCCTTATGGAAAACTGTTCTATCTACAAGCAGCCTGTCAAAGAGAATACCAAAAAAACTCTTTCCTTGTCCCAATATGAGGCAGGACTTTAAGATATAACTTAAGGTCACAATCTGTTCTTGCTTGGTCAGGTTTAAGACTGTAATTGAGGAATGCCTGACCTGGGGGAGGCAAGGGAAGGGGGGCCATGGGGGTAGGTTTATTTATAATGAAATAGAAATAGGCAAGGTGTCAGAGCCTGAAGTTAAATGGCATTGTTTTGCAGTGAGAGTGGCTCTAAAGAATGGGCAGAATGCACGGGGTGGCTCTCTGTTAGCTGCCTGGAACCTGTCCCCAACCTCCCAACCCAGGGCATATGGCAGCTGTCAGCTCTGGAAAACCACCCATGGACCCAGGAATCTATTTTCCTGTTATTGAAGGGTGCACTAGGGGGAGAAAAGTTGCTGCAGAATGAAAACAAATGCCATTCTAATTGGTCTGTAAATTGTAGCCCTTCATCATTAGAACACTGCTCTGCATTTCAGCCATCATTTTTTAATCCCAAATTAAAGTTGTCCAGGTTTAAACAGGGAATTATAAAGTGAAAAATGTCTACAGTTGCAGGAGGGCAATACTACACAACTCCCGTGGGCTATTCTTGAAATTACAATCTTCCCAAAACATTCTCCTAATTTAGTTCTCACCACTCCCCAGTTTTTCCTCCTGCTCCTAACTTTAGAATCACCATCCCCAGAGACCCTGGACAATTTCTCTGATCAAATCTCTTAAAGGGACATACAACCTCATCAGAAGCCTAGCATATCCCTCCACTCTTCCTCTGGTCCAAGTTTAGTTTTATTGATATAGGCACTGAATTTGTTTTGCAAAATAGTACTTTTATTTCAATCTAACCACATTGAGATACCACCTTACACCAGTTAGAATGGCCAAAATTAACAAGACAGTAAACAACAAGTGTTGGAGGGGATGTGGAGAAAGGGGAACCCTCTTACACTGTTGGTGGGAATGCAAGTTGGTGAAGCCACTTTGGAAAACTGTGGAGATTCCTTACGAAATTAAAAATAGAGCTACCCTATGACCCTGTAATTGTACTACTGGGTATTTACCCCAAAGATACATATGTAGTGAAAAGAAGGGTGATCTGTACCCCAATGTTCATAGCAGCAGTGACCATAGTCGTCAAACTATGGAAAGAACCAAGATGCCCTTCAAAAGATGAATGGATAAGGAAGATGTGGTCCATATATACAATGGAATATTATGCCTCCATCAGAAAGGATAAATACCCAACTTTTCTATCAATATGCATGGGACTGGAAGAGATTATGCTGAGTGAAATAAGTCAAGCAGAGAGAGACAAGTATCATATAGTTTCACTTACTTGGGGAGCATAAGGAATAACACGGAGGACACTGGGAGATGGAGAGGAGAAGTGAATTGGGGGAAATCAGAAGGGGAGACAAACCATGAGAGACTGTGGACTCAGAGAAACAACTGAGGGTTTTGGAGCGGAGAGGGGTGAGGGGATGGGTGAGCCTGGTGGTGGGTATTATGGAGGGCACACATTGCATGGAGCACTGGGTGTGATACATAAACAATGTATTTCGGAACACTGAAAAAAATGAAATTAAATTTAAAAAATAAAAATAAAAATGCTTTAAAAAATAGTAGCTTTAAAATAGATGCACTATGTTGTTTTTGTTGTTGTTATTATCGGCTTCTGTCACTGTTGAGCATATCACTGCATTACTTGCCCACAGGCATAAACTCTGTTGCACAGAGCAAGGACCCAGCTAGAGCACATCTCATCACTTCTCCTGACTCCCAGGAGGATCTTTCTTGTTTTTAATCCTCTTCAGGGAAGTAAGGGCAACACTGCTGGAAAATCTGACCAAGTAAATAGCATTCCATCTGCAAATTCCATCCACCTTAAGTTCATCCCCTAGTCCCTTTCCTTCTTCTATTCTAACCTGCGTGAGCAATGGAAAAGTATGGTTTTCCCTCATCTTGGGTGAATAAATGGGGGTTATCCTTAAGTAACTCTGAATCAAGTGAGATCAGTTATTCAACATTATTTATAGCCAATGAAATGTAAATTAGATGTTGTCTAGCATTAAGATATCTTCTGTCGCTGAGTGAGACAGAAATGGCTGATATGAAACAAGCATCCAAGTATATATACTATAGTAACTCCAAGGGTTTTAGCTTAAGAAACAGCCAGTGTAGGATAGAAACGTCCAAGACGACTTTCCACAGCCTTAAGACCTGAACGGGAACTCAGAGGATCAGTAGCAATTAACTCAGAGTGGCAGAGATGGACCTGCCAAAGGGAGGCAACAGCATAAAGAAAGGCATGGAGACAGGAGTAGTTTGGTGTAAGGGCCTCAGAAAACAAAGTGAAAAGGGATTTATTTGACCGGGCAGAACACGAGCCAGGCATCGCTGAGCGCAGCTCTTTGGTTTTGCTGCCCCGATCTTCTGCAGATTTCACAACCTTCCTCTGAGAGACATATTGCTGTGTCTGGGTGGGGGCCTGACACACAGGGGCCTTGGCATTATCCCTCATGGGACTACTGTCTCGAGCTCTGGAGATGCCTGTTTCACCTAGGCCTGGTCTGTTATATGGTTTCAAAAAATAAAAATTGACTATATTTAATAAAAACTTTCCAAAACATATACAGATATAGAAAGTTTAAGGATAAAAATGGTCGTTACATCTTCCATTTTATAAAAATACACGTTTATCCTTAAACTTTTCATATTTCTGTATTTCTCAAACAAGTTCTTTTTTATGAAAGACAGACAATTTTTTGCTTTGCTCTTTTTTAAAGAAATGTAAAAAGTTCACCTGTTTGTAAATAAAAGATACATATCTGGAGTAGATAACACAAAAGGTGCCTCCTTACTAACTCAACACTCAGTCATTTGCACATACTAAACAAGAGTCATTTGCACATACTAAACAAGAGTCTACTTATGATGGTGAATATACCTTCTGTATCAGTATTTGAACTGGATAATTTGGACAATATTGAGCCAGTCTTAAAATTTTCCAATATAAGGTTTCCACTGGGGATATTTTTCCCCCCAAGTGGCAGTGTGTCACAAGAAAATAAACATCCACCCAAGGCACAGATTTCCTCAAAAACAAAATTAGCACAAGGACTCTTTTCCCCAAGGTGTCGTTCATAAACAGAAGATTCCTTATAAATGTCCAAACTCAGAGATTACATGATACATTTTTTGAAAGGAACCCATTTTTCTAAGTTTCTGATGCCTCTGGAGTTAATTCATTCACTTCATGACCTGGAAATTAGTCTTTTCCTAGTAAAACTGTAAATCTCATATTTAAAAATGCCTCCTTTTTTCACAAAAGTTCAGAGTTAAAGTCTTAAGATAGAAATCTTAGAAATCTAAGCCTTAAACTCAAGAGGTAAAGCACAGTGTGGGATGGAAATATCCAAGGTACAATTCTCTCCATTTCAGTCCCTGGGTAACACTGTCATTCCCCCCAAAAGATAGTGAAGTCCTAACCCCCATACCTGTGAATATGACCTTATTTGGAAAGGATTTTTGCAGATAATCAACTTAAGATGAAGTCATTAAGGTGGGCCCTAATTCAATATGTCCTTTATAAAAAGGGGAAATTTGGATACAGAGACAAGACATCCCCTAAGGAAGAGCATATAAAGACACAGGGAGACTGCCATTTTAAGCCAAGGAACACCAGAGGCTACCAGAATCTAAGACGGAGGAAAAAAACAGGTTCTTTCTCACCACCCTCAGAAGAAACTGACCCCACTGACACCCTGATAGTGGACTTTTAGACTCCAGAACAACAATAAATTCTTGTTGTTTAAATCACCCACTTGGGGTGTATAACAGTCTCATATATTTGAGAAAACTCATACAAATACCTTTCTAAACCTTTAATACCAAGTAGGTAGCCATCTACTAAGGTAGAAGCCTTGAGGATTATCAAAAACACACAAAAATGTAAAACCTCAATCATTGGGGTTCATGAGGCTACCACTTAAATCTAAAATATAATCTACCTCAAAGGGATCATAGACATGTACTCATCTGGCGTTGTCACTCTACAGTTTATGGATCTGTGTCAAGCAGAGAGAGTGCCTGTCCTTGATTCTTGGATTTTATAGTAATTGCCCTTTAGTTTATAATTTCAGGGTTAGAGGAAGCCTCTGAGGGCTTCCTCTCATCCAGGGCAATGACATCATCAACTAGAGCCATCAGCGTGGGTGGCCCACCATACCTGGAACATTTGAGGAAAACATGGGGTCTTCAGTGGCCACTCTTGTCCGCTGGGCCAAGAAGGCCCCTCTGTATGGGTAATTCATGCTCACAAAGGTTCCATGAAATGCCTGATGTCATGATGACTGTCTACCTGTTATTGTTACTTCAAGCTCCAACCTGTGAGGCACAGCTGGAGATAACTGTTAACCCAACAATACCAACAAAAATGTATGCAAGGGTTCAAAACAGTATTTTACGCCTTTTAAGGGCCACTGAGCTATTCTCCTGGCTTTGGTGCCTTCGGTCTTCTAATTTTTCTTCCATTTCATTGTTATGTTCAGTCACCTCTTTTCTGACATGATTTTGCCTCATAGTTCTATACCTTGCTTTTAGAATTCACTCTAATAGCTATGTTCGTTTTTTTATGCTTCTGTATCATTAAATGATTTATAAGTAGAATATTAAATTTTATTGGAGGAAAATCATATTATATTATAAAGTTGAAGTTTCCTACCTTAATTCCTTTCTACCCCCAACCAAGGAATCTGCTGGGCCTCTTACTCAAATTATATAACTAGGCCAATTGACATTATATTTGTCAGTACTCTCTTTTTCAAAGAAAAAAAATCAATAAATGGGATGCCTTTAATAGAGAGTGAATTAATAGAGATCAGCCCATAATACAATTGCTATTTTCAGCAGTTACTGCCTAGAAATGATTGTTAGGTCATCACCTGGGTTTGTGGCTATAATGGTGTCACCAGGGAAGAGAGAAGATGGGCGCAGCCTGAGAGACCTCTGTGAGCTGATATTCTGTTCACCTCTTAGCACAGGTTGGAGTCCTAAGAGCAAGGCCACCAGTGACTCACGAATAAAGAGCCAGCATCACCATCCACCTTTTATTCCAGTGTGAGTAAAAACATATGGACCTCACTTCAGCCTTGTGAACAAGATTTGTCTATAAAACCATGAATCCCACTGTTCAGTCCCACCATCATCAGACAGGCCAATTTTCTCTAGACAGCTCCCCCTGACACTCTTTCAGAGGCTGGATCCACCAGGCCATGACTCATCTCTGTCAGGGAAGGTTAGCAACCCTGCCTTCCGACTGGTTGATTAAAGCAAAGGGTCAGCGGCTGCTGTGATGACAGGGTTCAACCCCTGAGATGGTGCTGTAATTAAAAAAGCACACAGGGCCTTGACCCCTCCAGGCCCTTCTGGAAGGAATGGTACAAGAGTTTGGGCCACACCACAGCCCATGGTAAGGGCAGAGGGGGCTGACCAGTCAGCTCAGAGTTGAGAGCTGTGGGCCTCATCACCCCAGCTCATCCGGATAGGCGCCCAATAGTTTTCTGACTTGCCTCCCTCACCTCCCATTCTCATCTCCCCCACACTCATCCCCAACTGCAGCGTGGGGCTGTCCTATCTTTTGTTCTAGCAGAGATAAGATGTATAAATGATGAGTGGTTGACAAAGTGTACTCCAGTGCCGCAGGCAGCTCATCAATCATTTTCCACATGTCGACAGATAATTGATGCAAACCCTGCAGGCGAAGCTCCATCAGGTGAGAGAAGGGAAGAATTAAATCTGCTGTCAGAAGCCAAGCAGCTGATCTGTATTTAACATTCTTTTTAATTTAGCCTTTGTTTGTTTTCAGCTGAGTTTGTGGGCTCCCCCCTTGCTCTCTGCACTTGGGAGAGTGGCCTGGGGTTGGCTGACCCCATCACCCCCCACCATTCCTGACCTCTGGGGCCCTTGAATGCATTGGCCCTTGAATGCACTTCCCTAGGCAAGGCTCCTGGGAAGGAGAACAGACAAGACCACCCAGCACTGTTAGGGAGGCACAGGGAAACTTTCTGCCTAAGTGAAGCTTAACATCAAAGGGCCGGCTGTCAGGCGATTATCTGTCAACGGGATCCAGGTTGGCAGGGTGTGCTACCTGCATGCAACAAGAACCCACTTACTGCTTTCTTTACTTAAGAAAAAAAGCAATAAAAATAACCCAACCCTGTATTTCCTTTATGAAGGAGATTGAGTAACACTTCCAACACAGAGCTGAAGAGGGCTTGGTTTCCTTACTTCCCTTGCTTCAACCAAACCCTTCCAAAGTTAAGTCACCCTTAGGAAGTGCTTGTCCACTGTGAAATCTGAGAATCCTGATGAATGGTCAAGACTCCCTCAGTTTTCCACCCCGGCTTGACTCCAACTCATTGTTCTATGACCAATGCTCACACTCCTGTGCTCACCTACATACACTCATGCGCTCACAAAAGGTTTCCACTCTGTAGAAATCTTGGCTTTTGGTTACTCAGATGTCCTGGTGAATAGAAAATTACCACATGTTCTACCATCACCTATTTCCAAAAGAATGATTAATATAATCTGTAAGACCTTGACTCCAGAGTGACCCTGAACATCATCTTGCAGTACCTTAGGGTTACTTGAACCAATATGATGTTATAAAAAATTGTTCTGCTTGATAGAATGCCAGGAAAAAAAAAAACAGCTTTTACTGGATTTCATCTTTTATCAGTTGACATCTAAGAAGACTCAGTCTTAATGGTCAAGCATCCATCCCCAAATTTGTCACCCCACCTTCTCAGCTGAAATCAGCCATGTCTCCAAACAGAAGTCCGCTCTGCCATGCCTTTCCTGTTTCCTGGGCTCACAGATGGCAATCTCTAGTTTGGCAAGGTCCAAAAGTATGAACAACAGAGCATATTATGTTCCAGAGTCATGAACTGGCCTCTACTCCTTACTTCAGTGTTTGCCAACCTAACCTTGTCCTTCAACCCCCCAACCCAACTTACAGATGGAGCCTGTGGCAAGGAGGATTACGGCTGGGATCACACTCAATCCTGCCTTTCAGATTTGTGTCTTGAATTGATTAGAGATTTAACTAGATTCTACATTTTTTAAAAAATGTGGAACACTAACAATCATCAGCCATATATATATTCATTCACCCCATCTTTCAACAAATGTTTATTGTGCACCATGCACTAGGCAGTCACTAGGCTGAAAGTAGAGCTGTTTATCCTATGATTCCTTGGTAGCTGATGAGTTCACAAAAATACTACGATATAAAGTGTCAAGTGCCCTGTCAACAGACAATTCAAAGAGAATGTGCCTGGCTAATAAACACACTTTTGAAATGTTCAGCCTCACTAGAAATTAGATCAATGCAACATGAAATAAAATGAAAGGGTTTTTTTTTTTCTTTTCTAAAGATATCACAATAGTTGTAAGTAGGGGGGAAAATAATACCCTGTAAATAGGGGGAAAAATAATACCCTGGTTAGAAGAGAGTAGGGGAGAAATTTACTTTGATACACAGACAACAGAGAATAAACAGACTGATATTGCCTAAAAGACAATTTGGCAATATTCACTGAGACTTTAACTATTTCTAAGAATTTGTCTTAAAGTGATAATTAGACATATGTACAAGATTTAAGCATAAAAATATCCATTTAAGAGATCTTATACCCAACACTGCAAATGATATAGGATAGACACATGATGGGAGATGGAGGGTTATGGCACTTCAAGGGGGGGCGGTTATATTTGAGCAGAATTAGGGAAAGATTCATGGGGGAAGTGGCTTTACTCTGAGTCTTGAGAGATGAACAGGTCTGTGGCATGCTGGTTAGGAGGACACTTTGGGAAAGGTGAGTGGATGGGGATGAGAAGGGCAGAGAGGACAAGAGAGAACATTTGTGACAAGCAGGAGCTGTTCAACTTGACAGAAGCACGAGATTGTGAGGGGCCTGTGGAAAATGAGGCTCCCTGCCCCACTAAGTTTTGCTGGATGGTGAGTAGCCTCTTTAGTAGGCAAAGAAGTAGCCCTAACTGCCTTTCTGCCTACCAAAAAAAGACATGATCAAAGCAATGCCATGGGAAGTTTACTCCATTTGTATTAGACAACATAGGTGAGGCTGGGAGACAGGCAAGGTTATCACAATAGTCATGTAAACTGTCTACCGAGAAATAATACATCGTTGAGTAACACACAAGGGAAAACCTAGTCTGGCTTAGTTTCACTGAACAGCAGCTTCTGACCCAGAAGTTTTTTGTTTATTTATTTTATTATTTTTTTTTTAACAAAGTCAACTTATCAAAACCTAGGCTAACAAATGATCAGTCTCTATTTGCAAGTTATCAGAATCTGCTATCAACCCTCAATTAAAATTGCAAGATACAAAGAATTCTAAGACATTTTAAAAATACAAAATTAGTAACAGAGGTGAGGTCCTGGACAGAGGGTCTGGTTATTCATAGAAGGATGGGCTAGAACTATGTCATCATTTACAAATATTTGTGGCTAAAAGTGCTATTTAAAAAAGTATCCTGGATGAATCTAAGGGGATGTTGGGTGTGAAGCTGATTAGTCCTCCCAAACCCTGTGTTTGTTTGTTTGTTTGTTTCATCTACTGATTTACAAGAGTTCTGAGAAGTGTCATGGAAAAAATAATTTCAGCTTCATCTGTAGCTGCTGTTCAGATGCACAGACAATACACCAGTTAATGCTCATCAAGTTCTCCCCAATGGCCAGGCACTGTGCAAAGTATAGACACTAACTCGCTTATTCCTAATCTTTTCAGATAGGTGCACTTATCCCATTTTACATATGACAAAACTGAAATCAGAGAGGTGAAATAATTCACCCAGGATCATGAAGCTAGTAAGTGGAAAAGCCAGGAATTGAACCCAGGTAGTCTGGTAAAGAGGCTCTACCGTTAACTTCTACTTTAGATTACTTCCCACTAAAACACTTCTCATATCATTTGCAGGAACAGCTCTGTGTGTGTGTGTGTGTGTGTGTGTGTGTGCGCGCGCGCGCGCGTGCATGCGCGTGCATAGCTGTGAGTGCTGCGGGAAGAAGAGAAACAGACAGCAGATGGTGAGGAGCAGGTCTGTGGGGCACTGTTTGGGGAAGATACTCTATCTTTAGGACAGAAGATCAATAAACAAGCCCAGTCTAACAAAGAAGAGTGGTTCTGGGGAGTTCTTAGAACCCACCCTCACCTACCCAAGCACAGGGGTGCCTACAGCCCGTAGGGAGAGACGGGCACAGCTGAAAACCATACGCCCAAGCAGCCCTGCTGCAAGATCCCTCCAACACAGGGGCTATTTTAGAAGACAAGAGTTAAATCTCTAAACCATTTTGCAGTGGGAGCTACAAATAGTATTTTGCCCACTGGAAACGGGCAACAGCTTGAGTAGAAGTAGGAGTGAAAAGTCGGGTGGTAGGTCTGAGCAGGCAAGAGTCCTGGCAGGCTGAGGGATGGATGATATTCCAGGATGGAGGAATATCCGTGGCCAAGCTGGGTGCTTCAGCAACATAAAGGGAGGCCAGCCCAGAGATGAATGACTATAATAGAAAGCGCACCAGCCCAGATTAGGGTTCGTCTGTGAGTTGGGTTGCACTGGCACCACTTAGGGTGATAAGAAGCAGACTGGCGTGATTTCCGAGAACACAGTGACCCTCCAGGGGATAACTGATTGTCCTAAAAAGCGTGAGAACCATCCATATTTTAAAAATTCTATTTAAGTTCTTTATCATTCTCTTACTTGCAACAGAAGGTTTATTTTACTCAGGGTGTGTGAGTCTCCAGTTGGACTCCATTGGGTATCTTCACAGATACATAAGACGTTCTTTGGAATACAGACAGGAGGGCTTCCCACCAGCTAATTCACACGCTACGTAATACGTCCTACCGAAGAGTTACAGGGTGCCAGTGGGCACCTGCCTGTCAGGCTTGGGAGGAGACCAAGGGAAATCATATCCACAACAGAGCCCCTGCCTTGTACTCAGAGGAGTGCTACTAGCAGAGAATGTTCCACAGCCACTCTAGAATCTTTGAGCCTCTTCACAGAGGGGTGGACATCAGGGATGGATCTCAGGGCACTTCCTTTCACATCAGGGAACGTAAATATCAATTGTATCCACAAGTAAAGCCAAAGGAATGGCTTGGCTTTGAGCTCATCTGGCACCTGGCTTCTCTCCCTGAGCTACTTCCCACACATTCTCTGAGTCAAAAGCAAAGTTTGCTTTTAATTTCTGCAGTAGGGAGGGCTCTTTGCTGATCAGAGAACTGCCTGGGCTGACATAAGGGTCCAGATTCCTGAACCAGCTCACCGCCACCACCAACTCTCTTGACCTGGGAGTACTGACAGAACTTTAAACTCCTGCTCTTCCTTGTCCCCATCCACATGACACCTGCATGTCATCCATGTGTGCTGCCCTAGAGACACTGGACGCCAGCAGCGTGCACTTGAGCAGGAACCCAGTGGCAGACTTTGGGGTTGTCCCAGGATTTTGGAAACTCTCATTCTCCTCTATATACAACCTCTAAGAAAATGTCTGCTTTTCCCATTACTATCTGGACCCGGAGCTCTAGGGCAAAAGAGGGGGAGGGAAAAAATGCTGACAAGTTGTTGGAGAATTGATTTTCTTTGCCAATTCTCTCCTTTCTCCTCCCAATACAACTACCTGACTTCAATTTCACAGGCAAGGATTAGAGCAGCGCTACTTTATATGCTATGCACTAAGCTTGTAGTTGGTTAGACAGTAAAAAACAAACACAAAAACAAAACAGAAAAAAAAACACACAGAAAAAGTTGATTGAAATGCTATCCCTGTACTTAAACTGTTTATTTTAATTTAAATCATGGGAATCAAACTAATTTGGCCATCTCCTGGTGCACACCTAGGCCTTATCTTTTGCATAGTTTAACGAAGGAGAGAATTTGTCATCCCAAAATATGCCTCTGGCATAAGGATGATTTTACACTGACTATTATTATTTTTTATTTATTACTAAAATAGAGTTGACAGACAATGTTCTATTAGTTTCAGGTATATGCTAAATGATATAAGTCAGACAGACAAAGACGAATACCATATGACTTCACTTAACATGTGGAATCTAAAAAACAAAACAAACCAAAAAATCATACACACACAAATTTTTTTAAATGTTTAAAAAAATAAAATAAAATAAAAAACCAAATGAACAAAAATACCTAATTATTTTTAAAACCCAACATGCAAGAGAAAAGTTCTAAACACCAAGAAGTGACATGTTTGTAAGAGACATTTACATCTATAAGGAAAATCTCCACTTGTGAGGGTTTCTCTCTCTTGGTACCAGAAGAGAAGAATGTCTAAATCTCTAGAAATTCTTATTAACACAGAAGGCAGGGACTTAAATCCACACAATAACCTTACCCTTCTTTACTGTGCTTTTCCTGATCACCTTCCATAACTGGTCTCCTTCCCCCTCCTACCTCCAACACCTCTTATCCTTAGCTGGAGATGGAATTTAAGGTGGTGGCTTGGGCCCTCAGGGGGGACAGAGGGAAGGTGATTCAGTTTTCCTGGGTATCTCCCATGTATTAAGAAGGTACACATGTTATTAAACTTCTTTGTTGTTATATTAAGCTGTGTATTTGTTTGTTTTTATAGCAGCCTATCTCAGCCAAGAACCTAGAAGGTTGGAGGGAAAATTATTTTTCCTCCCCGATGTTATTGTGGACTCTTTTGCACAAACTACTCTCATCACACAGCTTCTAAAATTTCCTGCTTTGTTTTCTTTAAAGGGGAAATAGAACTTAAAGACTCTTGCAAAGCAATCTGAGTATAGACTCCTTCTAGAATTTTATGCGTTTTTTTTTTCTTCCAAGTTTTTACAGCTGCCTTGTCCATCTAATTGATTGTACTTTTTTTTAATAAACCTCTTCCAGTCTTACATCTTAGTTTTCGTAGAAGAAAAAAAAATCGTCTGCACTCTCACATTTCATTGGTTTTATAACATTTAATTAAACTGCAGTATCATAATATAAACATAACTAACATAACTAGGTTTGGGAACAGATTCAACAGACTCTTGGTAAATACCGAGTTCACCTGGTGAGATCAGAAGTGCCTGGCTGAGTGAGGAGAGAGCCTGCCAGCTGTGTACACGGAGGGTGACACTGCATCAGCCGGTGTGCTCCGTGGAAGGATAGCAGGTGTTAGAGAGTATACAGGTTGGTGATATGCAAAGTCGTTAGGTAGAGCGCTTCTACTGCATATGTGTGTGTGTGTGTGTGTGTGTATGCATGTTTACGTGTGTACACACATTCATACATATTTCTGAGATAACATTTAGTTTTAGAGAACAAGATCCCACACGTATCAAGATTGCTTAGCAATACCAACATGAAGAAGAACGATCTTACTCCCACTAGTACAAACCACAGTGGTTAAGCAGGTACATGGAATCCTGAAGTTCTCCTCAACAAATGTCAGTGTTCATAATGGCTGCATAGCGAGCATCCATTTGGCATTTCCTCTGGGAGCAAACAGCTTTGTATCCACGTGGTTGGCTTTATGAGCAAGTAGCCTGAAAAGTCAGAATCTGCTTCCCAGGCTCCATTTCAGGGAAACATTTAGCCAGGTATCTGATCTGAGTAGTACCCTACTTTCTGCACAATCTGCTCCGGGTGGTTTTTGGTTGGCAGTGGAATCGGGAAGAATGCTGAGAGCCTTTTTGCCTGAAATCATTCTTTTCTTATTTCATGCGGAGAGCCTGTCATAACCATAGCTCTCTTGTGGTTTTTCACATGCAACTCCTTATCTCTGCCCATAGCTAACTGGCTCAAATGAAAGCCTGAACTAAAAGCGACCTCTCCAGTGGGCTGGTCAGCAGTGTAGACGATCCCTTGTGTGAGGGCATCAGGAAGAATAGAACCACCACAAGATGGAAAGACTATAGTCCAGGAGCAGAAGTGGAGAGACACAAAGGAGACAAGAAAGAGAAGACAGGTTACAGAGAGGAGGGAGCAAGGTAATGAACAGGGGAGAAACACCTGGCAGGTGGAGGGAGGGAGGACGGACCCACCGCCTGAGCACACTCTCTACTTTTCCATATTTCTTTACAATATTCCTCTTGCTACCTCAAAGAGCCCTACTAGCAGTTCCATAACTTCCATAGCCACAGAGCATTGAACAAAGACATGTTTTCATGGAGGAAAAAAAGAGGTTGATGCACAGGGAAAGCTTATGGATCACCAGCAATTGTGACTAAAAACAAACAAACAATCAAAACAAGATTGTTGCTTGAGAATGTCATTCAATCTAAAATGTGGGGAGGAAGGAGGAAAGTAGACCCTCCTGGATTGGTGAGGAATGAAAAAAGCCAGCTCCATCACGAACATCTTCAACATTCTTGAAGTCAAACAAGCCATACAGCTGGCTTCCTTCATGGTGGTCCATCTCAGGGTCAATTCACAAATCTGTTAGGCTAGTCCTTTTCTCTGTCCATTTGCATTACTGGAGTTGGAATGTCAAAGCCCAATAGGATTCCTTAGCGCTCTCTGTTGCACATCATTGTATCCAATGGCTGTGTGAGGACATATGGGAGAGGAAAGTGACTTCTCAATGTAGGGCCTTTATCACTCTCCCTTCTTTCCTAAAGACTTCAAGGAAGGAATTAGGACACACAACCAAGTCTTCAAGTTTGTTCTCTCAGCAATGGCCAGGGAAGGAATTAGCCACACAAGTAGGACACATGAAACATGTTGGGTGATATTCTGTGAGTGGACAGAGATGTCCTCTTCACAGAAACATAGCCTGGTGCTGTTCCACCCTGGGGTGGCTTGTTTGAAGTTCTGACCCTCAGCTGGACATGGGCATGCTCACCAGTAACTGAGACTATCAGCCATCACTTAGCCTTCTCCTTAGGCAAGAGACCTATCCCTGTGGGGAACCGTCATACCCCCACTAACCCCCCTTTACTTTGGTTTTCTGCCTTGACAGATGGTAGGTGATTCTACTCTGGGTACCCACTCAGTCCTCAGTGCATGCTTAATATTTTTTGTTAAAGAATCTTTCATCATTGCAGGTATGAGACAACGACTAAAGATAGACACCCAAAATCTACTTAGTAAATATAACTTCCAAATATACATACTTTATTTTTTTTTTTTTTAAGATTTTATTTATTTATTTGACAGAGAGAGATCACAAGTAGACAGAGAGGCAGGCAGAGAGAGAGAGAGAGAGGGAAGCAGGCTTCCTGCTGAGCAGAGAGCCCGACGCGGGACTCGATCCCAGGACCCTGAGATCATGACCTGAGCCGAAGGCAGCGGCTTAACCCACTGAGCCACCCAGGCGCCCCAAATATACATACTTTAGACAGAACGAGCTGTCCTCATAAACAATATTTCATCAGCATTTAGGTGAACAGGAGGTAACTTTATTACAAAGTGTTGTGGTTTGCAAAGAGAGGGGCCTCTGAAGACGAAAATTCTCCAGTCTCCAAACACTCCACAGCCCCAAACTGGAAGATAGTCACCTAAGCTTCCCTCTACATACCTCGATCCCCCTGCAGATATGTTAACTGAAAAAAGTTAAGTGAAAGTGGTTTACTATTCCTATTCTAAGTCAGCTGAAATGAATAACATCAGGTAAATGTTTACAGAGGAGGGAAATAAGAGAAATTTGATCTTATTTGCCTTCTTTAAAGGTCTAAAGATAAAAAAAAAGATAATTTGAATCAGAAAAAAAAAATTAGATTCTAATCCCTTTGAGTTCCAGCTTCTTAACATCCTGACGTAAAAGATACTTCCTAAAAAGACCTTCTTAGCTAACTAGAAATATCACAAGTAATAAAAATTAATGCCACTAATTTTTCCACTGAAAATACAGCCCCAGATTCCTGCTTTTATCATGAAAATAATAGGGGCTAGGTAGCTCCCACTTGCTGCTTATGATCTACCCACAGAGTGATTATCCACTGATCACCACTGGAGATTATTTAAAGAGTAGGCTAACAGAGAATGGAAGTTCGTTTTTCAGGTGGTGAAATGGAGGTTCCAAAAGTAAGTGCTTCTCAGAGTTACGGGGAGCAATCAATTTCTGAAAAAAACTACCTAGCCTCGCCAGTGTTGAGGACACTGGCCAAACCTCCATTTACTCTGTGGCCAGAAGGGCTGGATCAGGACTCCCATAGGGGCCTGAGTCCTGAGGGTTTGGCCTGGTATAATTAGTATTGAGTTTTGCCAACAAGACTCGAATTCTCTTTATCAAAGGCAAATAGCTTGCCAAAGGCATTTTGATAAGAACTTACCAAAATATAGCATTAGCTGTCTTCCCGACACATTACTCCACTGTTTGTTCAATAGCGGTGACATTTAAACGGCAGTAAGTGTAGAGCAGAGAGAGGCTGCCTGAGAAAAGGTGTGAGTTTCATGTGTGCCGGCAGCATCAATTTCAGCCATGATACACTTGGCAAAGACTGCTAGCAAAACATTGACGCAGAGGGTGTCAAAGCAAAGGAGGTGGGGCTCATTGTCCTGTTAACCTGAGCAAATGATTCTGGGTCATCCTGGGGAACAGACACCCGGGGAAGAGAACCAAATCTCAACTCCTTTCACCTGGGTCACCACACTGAATGCTCTCGATTTGGACCTCCAAGGGGATAGGGGGAGTACTTGGTACTTGATAATGAGGATAAAAAGAGAAAACAGTAGGTTAGGAGTGCCATGTTTAGGTCCAGAGACAATGGGGGAGCCAGCACCAGAAGAGGAAAGCAAGGAGGAAATCAAAGAGGAAAGGCGGAGGAAAGCAAGAATTAAAAGAAGATGAAGAGGATGTGGTGGTGGGGAGAAATGAGCCAAAAGACTCCCACCTCTTTGGTAGTCAGGAAGAAGAATCATAATAGTAATAGTAATAGAGAGAAGGTCATCTCTCCTCCACCCCATCCACCCATCTATCCATCCAACCAGTTGTTAATTACGGATCCCCAAACATTTGCCAGATCCCCTAACATGACCGCAGAGCTTGAGGTGCACAGGAAGATGGAAAAGCATCTCAAGAAACCTATCATCGTGGAGGCGACAGAAAATAAAACAACTAATTAGACCATGAAACAAGACCATGAGGCACTGCCACCCACCATCCAGAATCCTGTACTGGATATCACCTTTTCAGATGCAACAGAATGCTGCCTCATGCCCATCATTTAGGGAAAGAATGGCTTCCAGGTTTTCTCTTCAGAGAACCTGGATCTACTCTAACCTTCCTGATTCTAAAACTCTTCTATGTATAAAACACACTAGAAGAATATTACTATCAATAATAACAGTGAACAATATCAATGATTAGCACCTATAAACCACTTATCAGACACTTTTTTCTAAGTGCTTTGCTTGTATTGACTCATTAACCTTCTTAATAACATAAAGATCATTACTATCTTCAAAGGCACAGAGTCAGTAGAATTTAAGCCCAGAGAGTATGAATCCCACATCTGTTGCCATCTGATGCTGTTCCCACCAGGAGACAGCATGAAGCATGAAGAGTCACACTGAAGAAAGCTAGATGGCATAAAGGGACTGCATTTTTCTGGAACCCACAATAAGCACAGAATAAAGCACCCAGATCTAGGAACTCCTCAGATCTGTCCTAAGTGATTCAGGAGACATAAAACTGGTAGAGCCTTCATCTGTGACCTGGAGAAAAGACTAGCTTCTGTGCCTCCTATGGAGGAAAAAGTCTGTAAGCACAGACGCAGCTCTGTAGCCATCAGGTGAGCGTATGCTCAGTGTGGCCCAGAGTAGAATCCAGAAAGGCAGGCTTGACAAAAAATCTTCGAGTTCTAGTTCATGTTCAAATCCACCCCTCATTTTGCAGATGAGCAAGAGAATGAGCAGTTTCCAGAGGAGGTGAATGTCCTTACAATATAAGAGAGATTATTTTCTTTAATTTGATAAAACAAATCAAGAGCAACAATAGTAATGGCAGCTAACTTCTGTAGAGCACCTACTCTGGGAAGGCTATATTATAAGCATTTCCATGTATTAATTCATTTAATCTCTGAGCCAGGGACAATTATTTTACAGAGGAGGAAACCCAAAAAAAGTTATATCATTTTCCTAACAAGACAAAAGTATTAAGGGGCAGGGACACAATTTTTACCCAGACCATCTGGTTCTAGAGTCCTAAAAGGCTCCTTGGACAGGTGGAAAGAGGAAGACACCTGGAGGTGCCCACTACTGCTGATGCCAGCCAAGATTGGACCCAGCCCAAACAGGAGACAATCTGCCACCACAGGTGTTGGAGCATCAGATTCTGAGATGTGAGATGATCAGGTGTCTCTGGGCACCCCCCCCCCACCTTGGGACAATGCTCCTGGTCAGGCACACTCCCTTGGAGATACAAAAATAGAAAATGTACTTGCTATTCCCTCTGCTTGGAATTCTCACTCCCCTGCCCAAATAATTATATGTTCCTGCCACCAAATGTCACCTTCTCAGAAAGACCACTTTTGATTACCTTACATGAAACAACATCACTTCCCTGTGCCCCCCTATCCATGTTACCCTGCTTGACATATATTTATTTATATACTTACTTATTATCTGTCTCTCTTGCCACTCTCACTTCAGAAGATAAGCTCCTTGAGCAGGAACCCAGTATCTGTGAACAATGCCTGGCACATAACAGGTCTCTAAATATTTGTGGAATGAAGAGATATAGAATCCTTGATGGAATCAAAGTGGGATTCAGAGAAGAAATTAGAGGAGAGAAATCATTTGCTCCCTTTCAGCAGCTCCTAAAGTAACATAATCACTTTATATTTATATATATAAATACTTTATTATATATAAAGGACACTGATTATCATCATTATGGAGATTGGAGTCTGAAAGAAAGATATAGACTCCTTCCAGAGAAAAGCTGAATCTAATGGTAGACATGTGGTCCCCATTTCCAAGGAATTCACCATAATGGAGAAGCAGCAACAATGACTCCTCACAGTGACTGAGGTGGAAGGATAGAAAAAAGAAAAGGAAAGGAAAGGAAAGGAAAGGAAAGGAAAGGAAAGGAAAGGAAAGGAAAACAGAACAGAAAGGAAAGAAAAAAGGAAAGAAGAAAGAGGAAAGGAAAGGAGAGGGAAGGGGAGGGGAGGAGAGGGAGGGGAGGGAAGGGAAAGAAAGGGAAGGGAAGGGAAGCAAAGGAAGGCAAGGAAAAGGAAGGAAAAGAAAGGAAGGAAGGGGGAAGGGAAGAAAAAATAACAAAACTGACGTGAGAGGATGAAGTAAGGTGAGAAGATTCTGTTCATTTCATGACAACACATCAGGGGTTGAAAGAGTTGAACTATGGGGCCAGAACCCAGTACCCCTGGAGAAACGAAGGCATGGCCATGTCCCCATCTGACTTGCATCAAAAGATTCTAGGCAAGTGTGTTTTGACTGGCTTCTGGCCTCAGACTTTTGGAAACCCCATTCTCTCTCCTCCTTAAATATCAGATTCAGCTTCTCATAATGGCACCTCAAGCCCACTTAGGTATTCTGGTAAGATGGAACAACTACCCCTGCCAGCTAATTGCCTCATTAACTATAGCACCTCATTAATCTTACCATTATCCAGGCTAATTAGAGGATGCTCTCCTCTCCTTCCTCTTTCCCTCCACTCATCTCTGTTCTCTCCTTGGTCTCCTCTTCTTCATATCTCCCTTTTCTCCCCCTCCTAGATAAGACTCTCCCAAGACCATAATTAATTTACCTGAGTGCAAACTGAGATCCTAAGTGTGGGCAGGGTGAAGATCACATACTAGAATCTCAACACTGACTAATAGCTAAGATATAGAGAGAGCAATCATGCAAGCAATGAATTATGTTTTTATTTACCTACCCAGGCTCATAGTTAATTTTTCCCTCTGCATGATAAGGTATTGGCCTTGACTCAAGCCCTTGGTATGTATGAGTTTCAAATAATCCTCATCTATACCGACCTACCAGGAACAGTATGCACTGTTTGGTCTTCGTATTATATGTAAGCATTTCCTCTGCTATCATCCGCTTTCAAATATGTTCCCTTGTACAGGCAAGGTCCTGTTTTTGTTTTATGGTTTTAAATTTTTATTAGCCACCTCACGTCACATTATCCATGAAACAAGGCAGGGTAGAAAAATTAAAAATCAACATACACATACAGACATGTCACCCATGCATAAATGGAAGGGTGGAGGGGCATGAGTTTGAGGACTAAAGACAGTCCAGGACAAAGCAAGAAAAGTGACTAATGTAATTGAGTCCATGGGGGCTACCATAATGAGGATGGATAGAAAAGATTAGGATTCCGGTGTATGGGAAGACGGAGCTGAAAGGATACAACTGACGTTGATGAAGAAATGTGGACCAGTGAAGGTCTTGTTCACCCAACACCGGAACCTGGAAGCCGCCCTTCAGGCTTGCAGCAATTCACACTCTAAAGAGTCAACCAAAAAACCTCTTTGTCCTAACAGATAGTTCATGATTAAAATATAAATGGACTTAAATAAATTGAGATGAATATATATGTGCCAAAGCCAAGATGGATTATTATAATAAACTAGGATGTGCATTTGGGAGAAAGCCCAGAACCTCTGGAATGAACAGAATTACAAGGTTCCAGACTGCTGCTTTCCTGGAGGTCCGCTGGGAAAATACAGATTCATGGGAGGAAAATATCCTGCCTCTAGACTTGAGAGCGGCTGTGATGGAAGGAGGAGCAGGGATATACTTCACCCAGAAAGTGAGAACAATAGCTCCCTTCTGAGATTTGCAAGCCTCCATTAGTATCTGCACGGCCAATTCAGAGGACAGAAAGGTATGGTAGCAGAACGGGCAGAAAATCCAGTTTCCGCCCTTTTCCCCTGACTCTACATGCCTTGGAAGCTTGACATACTGTACGGACCAAAAAAAAAAAAAAAAAAATTAATAATAATAATATAAGTCCTTCCAGTCTCGGGGAGAGATTTCTAGTCATTTTCCAGGATCCCTCTTCATTTTTAACTTATTCCATATGCTTTGCTACCCACAGACCCCAGCCTCAGCAGCAGAAGCAATCTATGCTGCCCTGCCATTTACGTGTGAGGAGCCCCAGCTCTACTGAAGCTTGTCATCTTGCCTATTAGCTTGATGTCTTTATTCACAGACCATCTGTACCACCGAGAGATACAGAGGCAGCTAATGTCAATATGAACAAATGCCTCCTCTTTTACAAGAAATGTCAAATACAGGACAGGCTAAGAATGACCCCAGGAATACCAACAGATGTTCACTACAAGCCTCTCAAAAATCAATCCTTTCTACAGGGACTAATTAAGATGAAATAAGGAGCAAAAGTAAAGAAATTTGTGTCATATTATCAGGAACTTCATCCTTACTTTCCAGGCTCATTATGGGCAGATTGGCCTGTGCCCTTTGAAAAAATGCTAAAAGAGAGGCTGCAGCTACCAGGGCACGAGGAAGGCCTTCAGTGGCCTCCAGTTCCAAACTGCAAAAAGAAAATCACTTGGGAAAAAAAAAAAAAAAAAAAAAAGCCTTACTCACACAAGCTGATTTTTCTGGTCTGGTTCCTTTAAACAATCACACACAGAAAGAATCCATTTTCAGAAAGCTTCCAAAAAACACATAGCAGTATGGAAAAGATATGATGGCAATGTTTTTCTACCTGAAAGGGGATAAGAAGGTTTGACATCCTGGGCTTGGAAATCCAGACTGTGGGGCAATAGAATGGTGGTCATCTGCAACAAGGTAAGTGAACACCTCCTATCCTCTAAACTTCTCCTATGTTTCCACTCTTCATGAATGGGTTGAATTTTGTATATGCATTAGCCTCAAATGAACAGAGGCTGGCATTGCTTGAATTTTAAATATAGGTCACTTTGCTTCTAAGTAAGGAAGCTGTCTGTCATCCAGAATAGTTGCTGTCCTTTGTTAAATTATTTGTCACACCTCTGGTTGGGCAATAAAATGAGCACACCACATCCTAATAGAGAGGCCCTCAAACATTTCTCTGCCAAAACATGAGGTAGATGACTTTACAGGGTCCAACTCACTCCCAGGGGATCACATAAGGTGAGATGCCATTCCCTCTGAAGACATTAGCTGTACCCCTTTCTCTCCACTAAAGAAATTAGAGAAGGCCAACTATGTGAATCTGCTCTACTTTACATGAAAGAATGTGCATCATTCACCACATCAGAACTTTATCATCAGTAGATATTTGTGGTCTCTCTCATAAAATGATTCCCAAACTTTACCACTGCAGCATGGTGAGACCCCAGAATATATTTGAGGTTAACCAGCAGCAAAACCTAGAGCCACTTCCACAACACCATGGATCCCCTCAAGTCTCTACCATAAAGCAATGCACACAGAGGGAATGGGTCAACTTCATAGGGGAGAAAATGGGTTCTTTTTGCAGGTTACGAGAGGTTCAATTTTTGGCATCTCAACCTATATAACAATAGGAGAAAGGCATGAGGAGTTCATGATTCATCAATATTGATTCACTCTATACTAAAAGACGTCACCATGCCACCATCAAGACCACACCACAATAGAACTTCTGCCAGTATACAGGATGCTACACTAAAGTCTGGCCATCATTTCATGCCATGTCTTCCAGTTTCCCCAAACCCTTTAGCAGTTCATACAAGGGTTTGGTCTTGGATGATTCCCTCTGACTATGAAGTAACTCAGTCTTCCGTATGACTCCCCTGAAAGACCACAAGGGCCAATCTTCAAATGAGCGCTCTTAGAACTCCAGGTCACTCTCTAATTTTCCTGGTAAAAACTGTCTGATGCTAGGTTGAAATATGTGGCATAAATCAAATTTCAGAACTCTAAAACTAATGAACATTTATATATCCATACCTGACCTCCCCAAACTGATGTGGTAAAATCTTAGCCCAGGGAGAAGCTGCCTCTAAGAGGGTTTTCCTTTTAAGCCACATATTCCAAAATCCTGCCCCAGTGCCTCTGTTAACTCTAGGAGGGTTTGTACTTAAGACTCATGTGAAGTGGATCTCTTATAGGGTTTTTCTATCAATGAGAAGAGGATATTTAAGGATAACCCACATAAAAATGCCACATAATGAACCACTTCGTGGAGACTGAAGCATTAACATGACTTGGTTGGGTCTCTTATTCAACCACTCTCTTGCTGACATAATCCAGTAAAATCCAATATAATCTCCATCCTTCCTTCTCCCTCCTTTGTGATCATGACACTGAACATGGTTTTGCTATTAAGTCTATGACTCATTTGAGACCATCTCTGACTGTTAAGTTTGCATGGATAAAACCATACTGAGAGGTGTTCTATTTCCTACCTAGAAAAGATTTCCAGTTTATAAACTCCTGCAATGGAGATCAAGCAGATGCAGGGAGCGGGTTACTGCCCAGTCCAAGTGCCAACCTGGTTACTATTATTCCTGTGTGGCCACAAGAGCAAGAGTTATCAGATCGATGTCTATAGCAGAGAGGGAATCTGGGAACCCCAGGGAAATTGTTCAAGATGAAAGTTCTTGCAGACCCCATTCCAGCCCTGGAATGACTCTCCAATGTGGGTAACAAACAGAGAAAATATTTAAAGTGTAAGGAAAGAAGCAAGATGTGCCATGTGATCTTCAACAATAGCCAGTTTTAGTCAAAATGGCCACCATCATGAGTCACATTAATCAAAACGGCTGCCTTAAGTACCCAGCCCACTGAGGGTACGCAGTGATACTCTACTTCAACTGGGGTTTGAATCTTTGACCTTGAGGTCACCGTGTCTCTGGGAAGGGAAGGTGGGAATATGATAAAGGAAGTAAAAACCAAAATCTTGCTGGGAAACTCACATTTCATAATAATAATTTTTTAAAAAAGCATCAACAGATTCACCAAGGGTTTGTTATATGAAACTGTGAATAAGAAGACTGGGGTCCTAGTCCTGACTTTTCCAGGCAAGTTAGCTACCTTCTCTGAGCCTCCATTTCTTCACCTGTAATCTAGGTGACCTGACTTAAAGCTTTCTACAGTTCACTCCAGCTCTTAAAAGCTATAATTCTATGAATCCATTCTAACCCTTCACATTATCTTTTCTAAGTAAGACATTCAAGATAATCTATAGGTACTGGTCCCGGAAAGCAGGGACTTGAAAGGACAGCTCTACCTGTTTGAGTTGCCCTTAATTCCCCTAGTACAGTGAGGACCTGTTCCAGTGCATCTGAAGGAACACACATGCTCACATAGGCACACACGGGGCATCCCATTAGTGTCCTCAGGGCCCACAGAGGCCCCGTCCCATTACATCCCAGCACACAAACCACCAGTGGTAACTCGCCATGTCACCCTGTCCTTTCTGCACGTCCAAGCTGGCAGTACTTGCTGCATTCAGGACCTAGGAAACATCTGCAGTTTTGTGATTCTTCCTCGTTTCCATTCCCGTGATGCTCTCTGAGCCTGCTCGGATCAGAGAAAGGTCGCAGGCTCCATCTGGCTGCCCTGCCCCCCTCCATTCTCTCCCTCACCACTCCCGTCCCCCCTAAGGAGTTTCTGCCCATTTTGTCACTTCCACCTGTTCTGACAGGTTCCCCTGCCTGACCCCAAGATAGCCCTTGGGGACATTAATCATATAACAGCCGGAGCTGTGAAAGAAACAAGGGTTTGGCTGGATACTGTTACCGTCTCTGTCACCTACTAATCATGTCCTATGACACGGAGGGGCTTAATCAGATGGTCTGCTCTCTCATTAATCATCCTGGGCTCACTCAAACTTCACAGAGAGATTAAAGTTTAGCTCTGCTGGCTCCCTGCGCCTCCTCCCACTTCACCCTCGTCTAAAACAGCTTCACTGGGGGTAGGTCTCAGGTTCCTTTTGCTTTGCCAACTGGCAGGGCAACACAGAGTGTCGAATACCTACCAAGACCACAACATTCAGGAGAAGGACAATTTCTTGCCTCCTTTCTCCCCCCACACCCACCACCCCTCCTCCTTGCAATCCTCAGATACATTCAGAGACATGGAGACCAAACACCCATGGAATGAGAAGGCTGGGAATCACATACCTATGCCTGGACTAAACAGGCAAATGCCATTTATATCTACAAACCTTAAAGAACTTCAGTAAAGGAGAATGTTCCTGTGCTGAATCTGCAGTGAGGAAGATAAAATAATCATTGAGAAATGATCCATTAAAATAGGCATGTGTACTCAACTGGCTAGACATTACCCCCCCACCACCACCACCAAGGATGGCACTCACTCTCTAGAGAGGCCAGTCCAGGGATCACGCTCCCTTGCCACTCTGTTGAAATTATACCTTCAAGTCGAAAATAGCCTGGATCCTTTATGACTTCTTTCCAGACCAAAATAAAAATTACCGAAAGGACCCTCCGAAAACACCCCGTACTTGAGAGTCAGAATACATTTTAGCTCCGCTGATTCATTCATTCTTATTCTATTCACAATTTTCCTGAGCTTCAGAGGGGGAAAAGCAAGTCCCGGCAAAGGGCTTCTCTCCAAGTATTGGTTTTGTACTCGCTCCGGGTGCTGTTGACTTTTGCAGCGCTGTATGATTATGGGAAACAAGGATAATATTTGCCCTCGGAGCCAGGAAAGAACAAATATTTTATCAACATCTAAATCATCTCTCATCTGGCAGGGGAGGAGGAGCTGAATGCTTGGCGGCACACACATAAGCTGACGGGGGTAAGAGACGGGCTTTGCGGGGAGTCTTCGACCTGTGCAAACCTGACCTCTCAGTACTGAGGATCCTATCCGTCACAAAGAGATCTCTCCCTGACAGTCCCAAACACTTCCATCTTCCCAGGGTCCCCCGCCGGTACCCCTCATCTCAGAGTATTTGCCAGAGTGCCGCCATGCTGCCTTTCTCGTATCCAAATGTGGAAGCCGGGCCGGGGACTTGGAAAGGTGGGGTATTTCTGTGGATATTTTGGGGGGATGAGGACTTGCCCTGTTGTGATGTTTGTTTCTCTTCACTGATCCTCCACCACTAGCCTAGAAATGACAGTAGGTGGAAACACTATCTTTCATTACACAAAGTATAAATAGTGTAATCTATCAGCGCCGTCAATCACAATGATTGATTACAGGCTGTCATAGAGAAGAGTGACATATTAGAAAAGTTTTGTTAACAATGCCTATTGCTAGTCAGCCTGCCACAGAGGCTGGTGATTAATGTGTTGTCAGCCTGTAATCCCACACCCTTGGCTAATGAGGCAGGAATTTATCATCTTTACAGAGTGGCAGATGTCAGGGAGAAAGGAATCCAAGTGCTGGAAACAATATACTTTTTCTTACTAGGCCTGACAAGCCTGACAGGCCGAAAAAAACCACAAAGCAGCTTTGTATAAGCACCAACTTAAAACGAGGAACTTTTCATTTGGCACCTTCACTTTAAATAGTGCTGCAAACCAGCCTCCATCCCTTCAAACAGGAAGAAAAAAAAAGAGGACACGAAGAGAGGAGAGCACAAAGCTGAGTTCTGTGAACTTTGCACCCCATTCTTGATAGTCGGAGACCCCGGGAAAAGGTTGCCATGGCGAGCAGACAGCTTTCTTCAGAAGACAAGCCCAGAGTAACTTTTCACTTTTACCTGTGAACTTGTGACTGGGAGAAAAACATGGCGTCCAAGGGAGGCTGGAGACAGTGGCGTCTTCCTGGACACAACCTTGGGGCACCTATGACCTAGACACCCATTGTGTTCTCTAGAAACACAGCTCTTCCTGATATGAATGAGAAACGGGGGGCGGGGGATGAACTAAGAGAAGGAGGCTCTGCATTTGTAAGAAAACAACACAGCAGGAAGAGAGGACCTTTGGAAAATGACTTTCCTAGTATCCTGCTATGACTTGGAACTACTTTGAGGCTAACTGTTTTCCACTCACCTTCCCTCCCATCCATCTCTCCCATTTCTTATGTGGGGTAATGCCTAAAAATTCCCTAAGCCCAGGGATATTTCAGCCCAGTAAAGAAGGGGAATTCTCTAGAAGCCCTTTTAATAAACACCTTGTCCCTCTACATTTTACCCCCTCAACTGTACCTGGCACCTCCCCACACAAATCGCATCATCAGAAGAGCCTGGACTCCTGTTCAGACCCTTTGGGGCCAGTCTTGGATCTTCTCAGACACTATGGGATCCTTCTGAATCTTGGCTGTGTGTTTCAACTTGGCCCAGATTGTCTATTGTGTTCCAAGTAACTCATAAGCACTACCTCACCCAGGAGACACCCAATCTTTTCCATAGAGTACTGGAGACATTTCCAGACTTGAAGATCGAAACTCTTCTCACAGCCCTGATGGATTCTGCCCATGCTCGAGCTAGGAAGAGGGAGTTGAGGGAAGGCCTATCTGGTTTGGAAACTTCTCGTACCAGTACCCTGTGAAGACGCAACGTGTTCCTTGTTCTCACGTCAGTCTCCAAGGAAGGGGGCAAATCTTAAGTGGCAACATTCTGACAGATGTAATCCTTTTTCAAACACAGATACCTCTGCTAATGTACACAAATGCAATGCACAGAAACAAAGAGGGACACAGCAACTAGAGGAGAAAAACTCTGCCTTCTGTCAACAGCACCCTCAGGCTAGAACACACAGCAAAGCATTAAGTAATCTCCAACAGGCAGCATCCTAGCATTAAGAGGCACAGGGGGGTCTCCCAGACAAGGGACACCCCCTAGTGCACTGTAAGGCGGGCTTCGTGGACCAGGAACCCACAGGGCCCAGAAGAACCGCAGGGCAATGTCTAGGGCCTCTGGGGTCATCCCCAGATCTGCCGTGCTGAAGGCTGCGGGCCTGTGACAGATCTGGGGTCACAGGCTGGACAGCTGGGGGCAAAGAGCGCCGGCTCTTTGGGGGATCTGCATGAGAGGCAAGCTCAACCCTGATGCTAATCAGGCAGCCATGAGTGAAGGGTGACGAGGGCCGGCGCCGGCTCCACTCTGCCCCGGCAGCCGGCCTGGCCACAGATCTCCCTTCGCGATAAGCAAGGAGCTGTGCAGACACACCTCTGCCCTTATCCTGGACACCCAGTGTGCTGAGAGAGAGGTGCTGAGTGAGCCTCCCACCCGGGGCCTCCCGGCCCAAGGCAGGGTGCTCCGTCAGTCTCCCCCAGACTCACTGCTCACAGCCATGCAGAGACAGAGCCCCCCTCGGGCCCTCCCGCCGCCAGCTCCTCCCGGCCTGCCGGCTTCCTCCTCCCCCTTCCCTGGGCTCGCTCATGCAGCTTTCATTAACTCCCTTAGCTGGCAATTTCCATCCATTTGAGGACAGATTAGAAGCGGAATTCAGAAAGAAAGTCACTTGACCTCCCATAATGTGCTTCTCTTAATTACATTAAAGATTTTCAAATGCAGCCATACTGGGTTTGACAGGTAAGGTTTTAATCAACTTCAGATGGCCACTTTTAAGTGCTGCCCGTCCTGGGGCCACGACAGTGGAGTCCCCTCCACTCCCAACATGGTTCTAATTTAAATGGCTAATTTTGACACAAAGAAAAAATGAGAGCCCCCGGAGTCCCCACCACTTCAATGGGGGTGATTCTAAATTAGGATTAATGCCGCAAGCTGAAGCATGGTTAGAGGTTTATTTTATGGAGGTTGGAGCAAGTAAATAACATTTATCCTTTGTATATGTCTGCATATAATTACGGTAAAGTTTTCTGGTGTATTAAATTATACAAACTCTTTAAAAGTGGGTGCCTAATGTCTTTTTCTAAAGCTGTGTTATTATTTTGGTCAAAAGTTGTTTACATTAAACAAATTCAATTTACCAAACTTTGACATGTTTGCACAACTGCATGTACTTTATGCTGGAGGCCTGAGACATGACTTTCAAATGAACTCTCTCAGTCCTAACTTCAGGCATTGGGACTCGAACATTTAGGTGTTGTGACCAGCTCAGCCAAGTTTCTGTGGCCAGTTTTATTGATTTCACTGTCCTTTCTTAAGCCTTGTCATCACTCAGCAAATATGCATTGAGTATCCACTGTGGTCCAAGCACTGTGCTGGGTGCTGAGGGTATAATGATGAACAAAAAAGGATATGGTCCCTGTTCTGAGGAGCTTAAAGGTTATTCACAGGAATGGAAGAATGAAACAACACATAAAGACATGTAGAGTTGCAAGACAACAGGGCTAGGAAGGAGAGAGGCACACACCTCTTTGAGGATCCATCCAAAAAGCAGGATCTGGTCTTGCCTTGCAGGAAGGCTTCCCTGGGGAGGTGATAATGTAGGCTGAGAACCAGAGACCCTTTTGACCATCTTTACCCATTTGTCTGCCAACCCTCATCTCCCTCCCCACTAGCAATCACCATTTTGTGGTCTATATATCTAGGAGTCTTGTTTTGTTTGTTTCTTAGAGTCTACGTATAAGAGAGACCACAGGGTATTTGTCTTTCTCTTATTTCACTTAGCATAATGCCTGCAAGATCCATCTGTGTTGTCACAAATGGCAAGAGTTCATTCTTTTTTATGACTGAGTAATATTCCATTGTGTGGATACGTGTGTGAGTTTATTATACCATTTTCTTTACCCTTTCATCCATTCATAGGTACTTAAGTTGTTTCCATGTCTTGGCTGTTGTAAATAATGCTGCAATAAACATAGGGGTGTATATATGTTTTCGAATTAATATTTATGTTTTCTTTGGATATATTTATGTTTTCTGTGGATAGATAACAAGAAGGGAAGTTGCTGGTTCCTATGGTATACATTTCTTCTCCAATTTCTTTCAGACTCAGCAGTGGTTCGACCTCTACCCTGTGTTACAAGACTGCTCCTAGGACAAAGACCTAATTGTTCCAGCTAAGTCTCTGCATAGAAAAGATTCTTTTTCCATGAAAGAAGACTTTCTCAGGAAGGGTCCCAGCAGGAACCAGAATGTGACACAAATTTTGGAAATGAACCACCTTTCAGGAAAAGATCTTTAAAGGACAAGGTCAGAGGAACCACACAAGCAAGTGCAGGTAGCCAGAGACTAGCAAGAGGGGTAGCTGTTATCAGTGCCAAGGGACCAAGAGAAGGAAAGAGTGTTGAGAGACAATGGTGAGTACCAGAGTCA
Source organism: Enhydra lutris kenyoni (assembly GCF_002288905.1). Lineage (NCBI taxonomy): Eukaryota > Metazoa > Chordata > Mammalia > Carnivora > Mustelidae > Enhydra > Enhydra lutris. The sequence goes on along the minus strand of NW_019154096.1, from coordinate 29,639,107 downwards.
TGGAGGAGGAGCTCCCCACCCCAGGGGGATGGAAGGGACCAGCACTGAGAATCAAGAGGTCCTTCACTGTGTTCTAGAAACAGGGTGAGAGTGAAGTCCTGGTCCAACCCCAAAAGGCCCAAACTGCCTTTACCAGGGTGACTGAGGCCATGCCCAGGTGGCACAGAACCCTAGAACATCATCTCTCTGCATCCAAGCCGGCGGCTCTCACCTGTGGTCCCTGCAAACTCAGCATCACCTGGAAACCTGCAAGAAATGTCAACTCTCAGGCCAGCCCCGGATCTCCTGAATTAGAAACTCTGGGAGCGGGGCCCAGAAAACTCTTCTGAAAAGCCCTGCAAGCTTCAGTTTGAGAACCACTGCTCTAAGTTAATAGGTTTCCTTTCAAAAGAGGTCTAACAAGCAACACCTGGAAGCACTGTTCCAGCCCAGCCAAGGCAAGTGTTTAGCCATGTGCGGTCCTCCATCCCACCCCACCCCTGCGCCCATCGTCCCCCCCATCACCCCCACCCCACCCCATTAGAGAAGGCCCAGAATCTGGGAAGCAGCAAGGCTCTGGTGGAAGATCCACGCTTGAAATAAGCTCTCTGAAGCTCTCGCTGTGTCTGGGCAGAAATAGCTGTTCTGGGACTCCAGGGGGGATATTTTAGAATGATGGAGACTCTGTTACCAGCAGCCTCTGCCTCTGAGGACTCTCTTCTCACTCTGGCAAAAGAATGGACATGACCAGGACTCTGTTATTGCTAACACCACTGGGAGATGATATATTTCTGCTAATGGCACCTTCTGTCGCTACAGAGAAGCTGCTCCAGCTTCCTCTTGTCCCGCAGAGAATCTGGCAGCCTCCAGAAGATGTAATAGAGACCTGAGGACATTTGGAAGACGCACTACACAGGAAGGATGTTTTCAATTTGATTTACCTTCCGTCTCCTGCAAGGAACCGATAGTTAGTACCACACTGCATCACGAGCCCAGCACGTACCGCGAGTGGGCCTAGGGGAGATTAAATAATCCTTGTCAAGCCTACGAAGGGTGTTTGCATGGAGGCTGGTGACTGACTCCTCCGAAGACACAATAACAGAGAATTAGCTTAAGTACAGCAGGAGGGACTCAGGATGGAAATGGGGAAATGACACCAGGGTATTTTATGGCTAGAGACCGACAGGGGTTCTCATCCACTGCCTGAAGAACAAATAGTTTGTGAATTCATTCTCGGTACACAATTGACAGGCTTGGAGGGAAAGCAATTATTCAGGGTTAAGTAAGACCTTATGCTTTTAAATGGAGAGGGTGAAAATATTCAGGAAACTTTGGTTTGTACTGCAAAAGTGGACCGTATACAAAATTGGAATACCTCCTAAATGTCAGACTGTGCACATTTATTCACAGGCACTGATAACTATTGAAAGCAGAATAATTATTTCAAATGGAGGTCACGGCAGTGTCAACAAGGCTCGCCTTCACTCGTTCATTTTCTCATTCAACAATAAGCCCATAACTGCTTAGTGGGCACTGTAATAGCTTCTGGGAGCTGTTGTAAAATATCGCCACAGATTTGGTGCCTTAAAACAACAGAAATATATTCTCGCACCGTTATGGAGGCCGGAAGTCTGAAACCAAGGTGTAAGCGGACCCATACTCTGAGAGCTCTAACAGAAAATCCTTGCCCGCCACTTCCAGCTTCAGGTGGCTCCAGGTGTTCCTTGGCTTGGGGCCATATCATCCCAATCCCAGCCTCCATCTCCCCATGGCTGTCTCCCCTATGTTTCCATGTCTGTTTCTCTTCTTCTTGTCTTATCACTGAATGGAGGGCCCATCCTAATCTAGGCTGATTTTATCTTGGGAATCTTTAACTGAATTACATCTGCAAAGACCCTTTTTCCAAATAAGGTCACACTCACAGGTTCTGGGTGGGCATATCTTTTTTTGAGGGTGGAGGGGTACTACTCAAATTATTAAAAGTACTTAACTATGAACTTGACATTGTTCTAGGAGTTTGAGGTATATCAGAGGGGGGAAAAAAGTAACAAAAATCCTGTCTTTGTGGAGCTTAAGTTCTCCCGGGAGAGACAGACGATAAATACTAAGCATCATATTAAACAAGTTAAATGTACTTTCTTACCAAATGGTAAGTGTTCTGGAAAATGAAGAAGTTCAGCATGGTAGAAAGGGGTCCTTGACTGCTAGGGCAATATTAATGGAGGAGGCGATTTTTAGTACAAAGTACAGTGGGTCCAGTAAGCCTCACTGAAAAATCAAGCTTTAGCAAAGGCCTCATGAAAACATGGGAATTCAACCAAAGGAATGCCTGGGAGAAGAGACTTCCAGGCAGCAGAAATGGCTAGAGCAAAGGTCCTAGAACAGCAGCTTGCTTGGTGTATTCTAGAAGCAGGTAGGAAGCTGGTGTGGCTGGAACAGACTGAGAAGGGGGAATGTAGGAGGGAAAAGCCAGAGGCTGGATGATGTAGGGCCTTCCAGTGAAACAGGAAGTCAGTGACCCAAACACACAGTCTTTCATCTTTCCATCCATCCACTAATCTATTCAAAAATTCAGCCCATGTTTGTGATCCTAGCCAGAGCCTGGTGAAAAACAGAGCACACATTTCACCTGAGACGTTTCAAAGAAGGAACTATTTGCAGGAGTGTAGCCAACACAAAGGAAACCAATAGGGATGCTGAAGCCCTGGGGTGCGCAAGAGCAGAAGCCCACTGAGAAAATGTGGGTGAGTCTAGAACTATACAAAGAAGTGGATAGGGCTGCTGGACATGAACTATTGTCCTGGGTGGTCACAGCCAGAATCACAAACCTACAGGGTGAAAACAGGAGAAGAAATAACCATGCTTCTCTCTCCTCCAGCCTTCTGATCTGTGGGTACCTCTCATTGTCCAAACCCAACCAGCAGCCAGAGGGCAACGAACCCTGGGAGGCCAGGGCAGCAGCTGCCTACCGGCACACAGACTGGATAAAGAAGGGCTGACCTAGACCCTTTGTGACAAACAGGGAAGAGTGCAGGGCCATCCCTGCAGTCTCTGTGGAGGGTAAAAGAGCTGTGGTCCTTGCCCTCATGGTTCTTATGTTCCAGTGGCTGACAGACATTAAACAAATACACTAAAAGAAAAGAACAAAAAAACCCCAGCAGATCCTGGAAGAAACTCCACCCACACCTGGAAGAAAGGAGCCTTAGCCTCATGGCAGGTATCAGTCTTTACCCTGCTGAGGCAGCTAAAACTCTGATGGAAAACACACGACCATTTTGGCTAGAATAATCTAGAGACAGATACAACTATCTCCTACTATCTGGGAAAAGGGCCCGAACTTATTCTTATGTTGTCACAACCCAAAGAGCTGGAAGCATGTTCATCAGCCTTAGGAAATATGAGAATGAGATCAATTCCATTAGCCGCCCTTGTTCAAAAACTTTGCACACAGCCCCATTACCAGAAATGCCTCAGCAGTTCTATATGTCACACCTACAGTGAGAACACAAAGGCTCTCAGGACCAGAAGAACATTAAAAGTCACCTTAGTCCCACATGTGCATGATAGAGAACCTCTTCTGTTAGCAACTAGATGCTCTCCTCAAAATAGGAAACTCATTATCTTTCAGGCTTGGTTGTTAAAAGCCCCTTTACACTAAGTTGCATTGTGCTGTATCAAATCTTCCATCTAAGAAGATTGTGAAATTGTTAGAGGTTGAAAGGAGACCTCAAAAATCACTCTAGGAGCAGCAAGGAAGGCTGTTACCTGAGAAGAGTTAAAAGGTGACCTCCATGCCTCTCTCATTTCAGTAAAACAAGAAAATGGTACACCAACAGGTACACAACCATGCAAGTTCACAGCTGGACTTTTCACAATAGCCAAAAGATGGAAGAGCTCAAGTGTCCATAAACAGATGAATGCATAAACAGACTGCAGTATATACATGCAGTGAAATATTATTCGGCCATAGAGAGGGATGAAGCTCTGATACATGCTACAATATATATGAACTTGAAAATATTATACTAAGTGAAAGAAGCCAGTCCCAAGAGATTACATATCATAAGACTCCATTTATAAGAAATATCCAGAAGTGATAAATCCATCGAGGTCATTACTGGGGCCTGGGGGAGGATGGAGAAGGTTATATGGCTTAATGGGTAAAAGATTTTATGCTGGAATGATGGAAATGTTTGGAACTAGAAACAAGTAATGGTCACACAGCACTGTGAATGCTACAGAATTGTTCACTTTAAAGTGGTTAATTTAATATTAGATGAATTTCACCTCAATAAATTTTTTAAAAAAGGGAGGAGAGTAGGATGGGTAAAGATGTAGTCACCAAACTCCACCATACTGGAACTTTTGGTAAAGCCAAGTTTACTACCAGGTAACAAACCCCAAAACCTAATTACACCAAAAGATGGCACCAGATGAAAATATAAATTGGTTCAGAAAGTTACAGACCAGTGCTTCCTAAAGAAGCTGAACAAAGAAGAAAATTTCACTGTTGCTTTGCATTAAATTTCTATCTGACATGGACTAATACTTTAATACAATAAAAATAAATTAGTAGGATTTCCAGCCTCCTCCTAGAATATAGAAAGCTGGAAAGAGTATCACTTATGAACCGCCAACAAGAGAAAACTAACTAACTTGCAAAATTGTGATCTTTATCCCCTCAGAGAACTGAGCAACATGAAGCCTTCAGACAAGTTAGTAAGAATAAGTTAAAATTTTTACTGGATTTCTAAAAGCCATGTGTGGGCTAACAGAAAGAATAAACACCTTAAAACAACAAATACAAGGGGAATGCACACTATTGTTCTCCAAAAACCTACCATGGGCTCAGAGAGGGAGACTGGGGATCCAGGGCACCTATCCTCAGTGGTACAGGAGAAGGGGAATGACTGTTGCTATTAGAAAGACACAGAGCTCCTTACAATGACTTCTTCCCTAAGAACAAAAGCCTTAAATTATGATGGCAAATTTTGTCATGCTGGGGGCAGAGCTAAAGACCCACTGCATCTGGTGGGGGAGGTAAAAGACTAAAGAGTCTCTACCATTGGGGGGTGTGATAGGAGAAAAAATCCTGGGCCCAGACCATGAGAGGTCTCCCTCAGTTGGGGAGGGGTCATCTCTGAGTAAGTCCCCACCTTGTAGAGCAAAGAATATCACAAGATAAAGGGAGAGCCTTCTTAATGATAAAGAGATCCAGTAACTGAGATGACATAACAATCCTACGACATTAGAGTTTCAATAGAGCTTTAAAATACATGAAGGAAAAATAGACAAATCTGTAATTGCAGTTGGAGATCCCATCATTTTTCTTTCAGTAACTGATAAAATAAGTAGAAAAATCAGAACAAATAGAGAAGACCCAAACAATGCTATCAACCAACTTGGCCTAATTAACATTATAAAGCTCTGTATGAAGCAAGAGCAGAAATACATAGCCTTTCCAAATGTACATGGGACAGTCACTAAAATAACCATGTTTTAAGCCATTAAGAAACCTCAACATATTAAAAAGAACTGAACACCTACAAACTATGTTATGTGACCATACAAAATTAAACTAGCAATAAATACAAAAAGAGGTCTAAAATATCACTAAGTATAGGAAAATTAAACAACAGGTATCTCTAGAACATACGGGTCAAGGAGGAACTCATAAGAGAATACATAACTTATTTTTTAATAGAATGAAAAAGCATAACTTTGGGGGATTCAGCTAAAACAATAATCAGAGAGAAATTGATGGGACTAAATGTTTATAAAGAAAGGTATCAGGGGCACCTGGGTGGCTCAGTGGGTTAAGCCTCTGCCTTCCGCTCAGGTCATGATCTCAGGGTCCTGGGATCAAGCCCCACATTGGGCTCTGTGCTCAGCAGGGAGCCTGCTTCCCCCTCTCTCTCTGCCTGCCTCTCTGCCTACTTGTGATCTCTTTCTCTCTGTCAAATAAATAAATAAATAATTTTAAAAAAAAGGTATCAGATCCATAATCTAAGTTAAGAAACAAGGAAAATAAGGGCAAATTAAATGCAAAGCCAGCAGAAAGAACTAATAAAGATTAAAGCAAAGGTCAATAAAATAAAAAAGAAAAATCAATAGTACCAAAATCCTGTTCCTTGAAAACATCAACACAATTGCTAAACCTCTAGCCAGACTGCAAAAGATGAAAAAAAAAAAAAAAAAAGAGAGAGAAGATACAAATTACCAATATTAGGAATGAAAAGAAGACATTAATGATACAGACACTAATAACACAGATATTACATATATTAAACAGACAATAAAAGAATACTATAAACTCTAGGAAACAATATTTGATAACTTAGATGAAATTGACATCTCTTTGAAGACAAAAAATTACCAAAGTTCATCCATAAAAGAAATAGATAACCTACATAGGCCTATATCAATCAAAGAAGCTGAATACATAGTTAGAAATCACACAACTAAAACAAAATCAACAAAAAATTACAGGCCCAGGTAACTTTACTAATGAATTTACCAAACACGTAGATAGGGAACAATACCAATTCTACAGAAACTCATCCATAAAATAGAAGATGAAGGAATACTTCTCAACTTACTTTATAAGGCATTACCCTGATAACAGAACCAGATGAAAATATTACAAGAAAATAAATCTACAGACTGATATCTATCATAAACATAGATTAAAAAAATATTCAACAAACATGACCAAATTTAAACCAGCAACAAATTAAAAATATAACACATCCTGACCAAGTGGCATCTATCTTGGAAATGCAAGGATGGTTCAAGGTTGAAAAAAAAACATGTTATTCTCTGTGTACACAGAGCAAGGAAGCTAAGGTGTATACTAACCTCAATAGATAAACATGTGCCAAAATACATTATCATTTAGGATAAAAACACTAAGCAAACTAGAGACAGAGGGAAGCTCCTCAAACTGATAAAGGGATCTACAAAAAATAGATAGCTAACTTCATACTTAATTATGACATACTAAATACTTTCCCTTTAAGACTGAGAACAAGGCAAAGATACCTATTGTCATTATTCCTGATCCACTTAATACTGTGGAATGGTGGTACTAAGGTACTGTGGTCCTAAGTATTGTTGGTTCTAAGCTGTGATATAAGGTAATAAGTAGAAATAACATATAGACTAAAATGAGGAAGTTAAACTGTCTCTATTCATAGATGACATGACTCTATATACAGAAAATCTCAAATAACACACAAAATTCTCCTAGAAATAGTAAATGAGCTTAGCAAAGTTATAGGAAAAGTTATATTTCTGTAAACTAGCAATGAACAATTAGAAATTAAAATTTAAGAAATAGTATGATTTAAAATAACACAAAACCCATAAAATATTTATGTATCCATCTAATAAAAAATGAGCAAGATTTACATTCTGGAAACTATAAAAATACTGATGAACGAAATCAGAGATCTAAATAAATGAATAAATATGTCATGTTCATGGACTAGGAATCCACCTGGTTATAATGTGCTTTTTCCTCAAAATGCCCTGTACATCTTCAACACAATTCCAGTTAAAGTTTAGTATAATGTTTTATAGAATTCAACAAATTGATACAAAAATGTATAGGGAAAGACAAAGGAATTAGGACAACCAAAAACATTAAAGAAAAAGAACTGTGTTAGAGGACTTATACTATCTTATTTCAAGACATGCTATAAAGCTACAATAACATGTAGTACATGGCAGTGTGGGATTTGTGAATGGTTGGACACATAAATCAGTGAGATAGAATAGAAAGATCATCCAGGAAGGTCCCACATATATCTTCCACAGATAGATTCCACAACTATTTTTAACATAAATGCAAAGGTAATTGCATACCGAGAAAATAACCTTTCAACAAATGAAGCCAAAAGAACTGGATACCTCTATGCAAAAAACAAACCTTGGCCTGTATTTTCCATCATATACACATAGTTACCAAAAATGGAACATAGATTTAAATGTAAATCCTACAGCTATAAAAACTCTAGGAGAGAATATAGGAGAAAATCTTTGTGATCTTGCAGTAAGCAAAGATTTCTTAGATATAACACAAGTATTACCTATAAAAGAAAAAACTGATAAACTGGACTTCATCAAAATTTAATAAACTTAAGAGCAAGCTATAGAGATAAAATATTTACAAATATATGATACATACATATATGATAAACAACTTGTATTCAGATTGTATAAAGAACTTTCAAAACTCAATAAAAATAAATCAATCCAATTAAAAATGGGCAGAAGATTCAAACAGACACCTCACCAAAGAAGATGTATGAATCGCAATAAGTGCACAAAAAGTGACCAATATCATTAGTCATTAGGACAACGCAAATCAACATCACAATAATATATCAATATGCACCTATTAGAATGACAAAAATTAAAACAAAAACAACAAAATTCTGACAATATCAAGTCCTGGCAATATGCAGAACTATCGGAACTTTCATACATTGCTGGCTACAGTGCCAAATACAGCCCGCCACTTTGGAAAATAGTTTGGCAATTTCTTGTGGAGTTAAACACATGCTTACCATGAAACCCAGCAGTTCACTCCCAGGTATTTGCCCAAAAACAATGAAAATGTATAAGCATACACACATTTCATGCTCACCCCAAACTTGTACACAAATGTTAAATAGCAGGATTATTCACAATTACCAAAATCTGGAAAGAACCCAAATGTCCTTCACATCATGAATGGATGAACAAATGGTAGTACATCCATACAATGGATTATGACTCAGCGATAAAAAAGAATGACCTAGAGATAGGTATCACATGCAACCACAGAGATATCATATGCATTATAATCAGGGAGAGAAGCCAGACTCCATATTCCATTTGTATGACTGCATTTGTTTCTCAAAAAGCAAAAGTTTAGGAAAGAAATCCAATCAGTGTTGCTAGGAAGTGGGGATGGTGGGACTGATTACAAAAGGGACAAAAGGTAATTTGTCAGGAATATTTAACTGTTCTTTACCTTGACTGAGATGGTGGTTACCATATGCACAGGCTTGTGCAGACTCATGGAACTCTGTACTACAAAGGGTGAATTTTACCCTATGTCAGATATTTCTCAGTAAATCTGACTTTTAAATAAATCTCTACTTTATCTATGTCTTAGAAAGACATGTGAAAAAAAGTGCTGGAAAAATAATATGGATTTAGTCTTCCCTATTTATGAGAAAAACTAAGGAGATAGGGGATTTGCATCATATATGTATAAAACTTGGAATGATTTTAACAGTTGTTATTTCTGTTAAGAGGAGCATTACTACGTAATTTTGCTGTATTAAAAATAGCTTCTAAAATGAAATTACTTGATACGGAAATTTCAATTTTCTGAATGCTTACTTGCGATTTCTATACTTATCTCATGGAACTTTAATCATCTGCAGACTGGCACCAGTCTACAGACAACTTGTAGAGATAGTTTCCTGGAACAAAGATGTAACATATATTTTGTAAAAAATTAAACATTTAAGAATGAGCAATATTATAATATGTAATAATAGGTAATAACATGTACTTTTGTTGATCTATTCTCTTTCAGCATAGTTTTCCTAAGCAATAAAAGGAGACTGTAAATGAATATATAAAATACAATCCTATTTTTGTTTCAAAAATACATATCTCTCATACATGTTTACAGAAAATATTCTGGCAATTAACATATCAAAACATGATTAGTTATTATTTCTAGGTGGGCTTATTATATGTAAGTTTCATTTCTTTCTGTGATATTTATTTTCTAATTTATTACAATATGCTTGTCTTAATTACATAATGGGAATATAAAAGACCTCTACTTAGTAAACCAAAGGAATCAAGGTATTTGTAGTACATCTTTCCACTTCAGAGGCCAAGCTCAGGAAAGACCTATAAACCCTTCACAGTGTATCTGTAAGTGTTCAGGGGAGACCAAATTCTAAACTACCTCTTCTGGAAAGTACCATTCATTCCAAATTCATGTTTACTACATTCCTATTATGTGTGAGATAAAGTATCAGTTGTTGTAACAGACACAAAAATGTATGAGATAGCCTGTGTCTTCAAAGACCTCTCAGCATTTTAGGGGCTGCATAGAGAGGAGGCTTGAGCTCCCCAAATGCTCTGTGGGAGAGGAGAACTCAAGGTGAGCATCAACACTGATAAATTAAGGAAAGAGCTGAAGATATTCTAGGAATAGGGACAAGCAACAGTCAAAGCATCAGATGGGGGGAATGTGAGACCTCAGTCCATTGTAACTATGACATATGTGCCTGAGTAAAGCTGGACTGGAAAGGCAGATCAAGGCCAAATCATAAGGAGCAGTAAGGGCTAGGATGGGGAGTTTGAATTTGTTGGCACTGAGGAGCTACTAAAGACCTACACAGGGAAGAAAGGTCCAGCAGGGCTACGTGAAATTATACTTCTGGTTGACCCTATGAGTAGCACTGTGTAATCTAAGTGGGGCTTATCCAGGGATAATCTGGAGATGGTAGGGTCAGTTAATTGGGAAGGAAGTAATTAGGATTTTAACTAGGACACGGTAAAGGAAAACAGGAAAACACAAGGAGAGGACCCAGAATTTATCAGCTGTTCAAACATTGCCACTGAATGTATATAAAGGATAATGAAGGAAGGAGAAGGAAAAGGTGACCTGATGTTTGGGGCACAGATAAAACATTCAGATGGAGAACAATGTTCATGGAAACTAGTAAATGAGCAGTGAAGTAGTAAGAACAATATCAGAGAGTTCTGTGGGTGGACAGAAAATATAGGAAAACTTTATAAGGACATCAGGAGGGGATTCTTCAAACAAAGACTATTTGAGGGGAGTCTTAAAAGGAGTGGGACATGGGCATTTCAGGCCTGTGGCAAGATTTGTATGCATATGGGCAGTGGTGGGTTTGTTGGCTGGGAGAGGGGATCATTCATGCAATATATTTGAAAGAGAAGATGAGCTCACCGACAGAGAAAAAAGTAGCAGGGAGGAGAAGGGAAGCAGAGGCAAGGAAGCCATGGAGGCTCACAGATAATCCATGTGAACAAGTAAAAGGCCAATGGGACCCAATAAAGATGGTGAGGGGTGTTCAGAAAGTTGGCGAGGATGTGGGAATAATCAAAGGGCAAGTGAGGCAGAAGAAAGCTTTGGAAGATGTTGGGCAAATCAATTAGGACTGAAAAGAAACCATATGTGGCTCTCTGGAACTTGGCAATGACATGGGGGAGAGCTGCATGAATATAGTATCAGGGGGAAAAGCCAGATGAATTTTAGGAACATGGACATGGTGTAAGAGGTAAAGGAGTTGGATAAGACTGTTTTTTAAAAAGTCTGTGAAAGAAAGAGGGAGAGGGAGAAGAAAGAGGGAGAGAGGAGCATGGAGCAGAGGATGGTGCTCAAGTCAGGCAAGGCTTTGTTTTCTTTAAAGAATCAATGAAACTTTCTCTTTCTCTCTCCTGGTGAGAGAGAAATGTAGGGCCTGGGGTGTTGTGTCCAGGAGGAAGACTCTTACTGGCAAGAGGTCCAATGGAGGCAAGGGGGAAGAGAGCTCATCTTTAGCTGAAACAAAAATTCTCAAAATTTTCAGTTTACAGTGCCTTCAGTGTCTCAGTAATGTTTTTCATGGAGAGCTCAGAGGCCAAAAGAAACACCTACAGCTCCATTTTATGGAACACTTAGTAAGCACTTATGCCCTAACAATTTAATAGCCATATGACAAAAATAACACATAAATTGAAAGAAAACATTTTTTTAAAATTTTATTCTTCAGAGCCCACAGTGGTTTGCTAAGGCAATGTGTGTACCTGTTGGGACCTATACAACTTCCCAGACCTTGGAATCATTTATAGTGGGCACCACCATCTGCACTTCCTGCTCCCTAGGATTTTCATACGGTAAATATATACACACACACATATATCATACATATATATACACATACCGTATATATATATATATATATATATATATATATATACACACACACACACACACAAATATATATTATATATAATAACATATTATATATAATAATTTATATATACATATATGCACATATATATACAAATTATTATATAAATGATATATTATATATAATAAATATATATACATATTTTTAATCACAGCAACATCTGCAAAGACACTCCTTTGCAAAGGTATGCTATAATGGAGAGAAATGTACCATGATGTAATGCTTAAAGCGGGAACACCTGAATTTCTAGTTCCTGCCATGTCTGACAGATGTCACACAATGCTACATTGCCATCAAACATTTAGAACATTCTGTAGCATCCCTCTAAATCTGCCATGGCACTCTGGGGAGCCTCAGCCAGTTTGGCAATGACACACCTAGGAGGTTGGGGCAGAGAGGGAGAGGATGGATACAAGGCCTCCCAACGTGGAGGGGAGGAAGGTTGAGGTGGCTCAGAAGAGCAGGCATCGAGGTCATCATCAGGTGGTTCTCCAGTGTAGCAGACATCCTCCTACAAACTGAATTCTATAATTAGGATCTAAGAGCCAGAAAGGTGTGCTAAGCAGATCCCTCACTGGATAGACTATACAACGCAGTGCAATTTCAGGACGACCAGTTCTTACTGCCCCAGTTCACCTGCAGGGTGTGAAAGTCCTCAACTAATTTGCACATGACTCATTAACCAGGGGAAATCATTTAAGTGAACACTAGCTGAACATTGACTAAGGTCATCATTTAACCTTCAGAGGAAAATAACCCTTGTCCATCTGCATATGGCCAAACTGTGCCACAGGCCCTGAAAATGCCAACAGCACACTCCTGAAATATGTTCCAGGGTTGCTTGGCTGAGGGCCTAGAGAGGCCAAAAAAGTGTCAGGAGACAGGGAAAGGGGAGGTGGTGGCAGGACTGGGCAGGTGGAGGCGATAATTAGGGTGGAAGGTGGGGTGGAACAGTGGGAGCCCCCTCATTGACTGTGAGGTACCCAAGGGGATCAGACTGACAAGGAGGAACACAAGTGCCCATACTGTCAATCTTGCACTTGGATCATATGTCCCCTTCTCTAGGGCATCCCATCTACTTTCCATTCTTTCCATTTAAGGCATGGAGGGAAACTGGACAAAGTTCAAAGAAAAGGTCAAAGGGAGGGGAATTAGTCTTTATGAAGAAACATTAATAGAGTATAAGCTCTGGCCAGAAAGGCAGCCATGAATATCTTATGATATATTCCAAGATTTTACAAACACACACACACACACACACACACACACATTTTTCCTTCAGGGACACACCATAGACTAAAAGCAGGGACAATTTGGGGTGAGCATAACATCAAAGTGAAGGATTCTAACATTTCTTGAGTACTTGCTATTTTACCATTCTTCTTGTAAATACTGATTCACATTGGAAGAAAGTGAGCACATGGAGTTTACTTCTTTGTTCAAAGTCACACAGCAAGTAGATGGTGGCAACGGATCCAAGTCCTTCCCCGTTCCTCTCTAACTTGTTCCCACCTACTTAACCTCCCCATTGCCAAACTCAAATTAACATAGCCTACAGGGGGTCTCAAAATCTGGTGTTCTTAAAAGTAAAGGAACTGATATTTCTTGGTACCTTATATATATTCAACATTGTATCTGTCATGTATTTCCTCCCTTTGTGATTTTTTTTAATTTAAAGTACAAAACAATTCTAAGATAGAAAAAAAATGTAGATGCCTCTGTACACTCTGCTATTAAATGTTAGTATTTTTTACCCGACTTACTTCAAATTTTCCCTCTTTCTGTAAAATATTTCCAATAAACACACAGCCCTGTGTCGCATTCCATCTACCTCTCCCTTCAGAGTCAGCTAATATCCCAGGGTTCGTGTATAACACCCCTGAATAATTTTACTTCATTAGTATGTATCTATAAATAATATATACTATTAGAACAATTTACATAAATTATAAGAGTGGAAGTATATTTCTGCAACTTGTTTAAACCCAATGTTATTTTTGAAAGTCAAAATTTGTTTAACTGTTGTATTGTATGTTGCTGTTATATGGATAAATTATATTCTATTTTCCTGCTTACTTACTGAGGGGTAGTTGACCTATACATTGGTTATCTAAGGTTGCCATAACAAAGTATCACAAATTAGATAGCTTAGACAACAGAGATTTATTTTCTCATAGTCTAGAGGTCTATGAGGTCTGCAATCAAAGTGTCAGCAGGGCCAAGCTCCCTCTGAAGGCTCTAGGGGGGGACCCTCCCCTGCCTCTTCAGGCTTCCAGTAGCCCCGGGCACTCCTTGGCTCATGGACACATCACCCTAGTCTCTGCTTCCATATTCACATAACCTTCTTCTCTCCATGTCTCTAGAGCCAAACCTCCCTCTCCCCTTGTCTTTTGTAAAGACATAGTGATTGTAATTAGGGCTTCCCCCTAAAGCAGAAAGACCTCACCTCCATTCCTACCTCAATTACAACTGCAAAGACTTTTATTCCAAATAAAGTCACATTTTGAGGTTCCGGGTAGACATGAATATTTGGAGGAAATGTTATTCAACTCACTATACACTGTTTATACTTCTTTGCTGTATTCTCCATATGCCATAGTGAACAGCCTTACACACACCTTGTGTCTCGATGGACACAGAATGAGCACTTGCGTAGGACTGACACCCAGGAGTAAAACGGCTAGAGAACAGGTTTTACTTTATCACTTCATGCCCAAAGAGAGCAGGTAGCAGTCATATGGACGTGTTCTTCTCTTTGCACATCCTTGTCCAAACCTGCTGCTATTATTAATTAGGTTTTTTTTCCCCCAGATTGATAGGTATTTCACTACTGTTTTGTCTTTCCCCAATTATTCTATATTCATCAGGGAAAAAACTCACAGCCACCACTTGATGATGATGGCAAGACGTCTGGAAAGGGTAATGGGCCCAGGTTTTCTATGCAAGTCCTTCCCGGCCCTGGAATTCTTCTAAGTCCATACATGAACTGGCTTCCTCCATGGGGCTGCCTAACTCAAAGAAATCAGTGCTGGGGCACCTGGGTGGCTCTGCCTTCAGCTCAGGTTGTGATCCCAGAGTCCTGGGATCGAGCACTGCATCGGGCTCTCTGCTTAGCAGGGAGCCTGCTTCCCTTCCTCTCTCTCACTCTGCCTGCCTCTCTGCCTACTTGTGATCTCCATCTGTCAAATAAATAAATAAAATCTTAAAAAGAAAAAGAAGTCAGTACAACTGCGTTCCTTTGAGTCTAAGTCAGATGAAGTACTTCAGTGGAGACAACTTACAATATCAAGGTGAGAAACAGCTTTTGCACACATAATACATATGAGGGTAAGCATCAAAGAAAGAGTGTAGACAAAAACTAGACTATGATCTGCTGGAGAACAAGGACTGGGTTTTGTTCCCACTGTGTTCCCAACATTCTGACTCACAGCAGACCCTCAGCAAATGGACCCACGTGGTGTGTGGTTGTTTAAACTGTTACATGAGCACAGGCTGGAGCAGTGACATCGGATCTCACACAAGGGGTGGGGTATGAGGCTGGACCCTGCTGGATGAGAAGGATCTGGATGTAGAGAAGCAAGGTCATCTGGCTAAGAGGAGTAGAGCTTCAGAACATGTTGGAGATGGAACGTCATCAGTGAGAGTATGCACCAATAAGGTTCCCTCTCCTGGGCAGAGAAGAGAAGTTGCAGCAATAACAGCTAAGACCTATTAGAGGTCTTTGTTATGTATCAGATACTGAATGAACGTACAACAAACATTATTCCATTTGATCATCACAACAGCCCAAAGAAGGAGGTACTGTGATTAGCATCACCTTCTTGAGACTGAGAAGGTAGGTTCAGTGCACTCCCCGTGGGCCGCCAATTACAAGTAGCAGCTCCAGGATTTGCGTGCAAATCTCTCTCCTTCCCCAGACCATGGTCTTAACCTTTCTTTCTCCTATGTTCCTTTTTTTTTTTTTTAATTTCTAATTGTGGTAAAATACCTGTAACACAAAATTGATCATTTTAGCCACTTTTACAGTACACAGTTCGGTAGTGTTTCATACATTCACAGTGCTGTGTGGACAATCTCTAGAACTTTTTTCATGTTCCAAAATTGAAACTCTGAACTGATTAAATAATAACTCATCATTCCTCCCTCCCAGCAGGTACTGACACTCACCATTCCATTTTCCATCTCCCTTCTAGCAGCTCCTGACACCCACCATTACACTTTCCATAGTAGAGTAGGAACTAATACAAAAAATGTTTGGTGTATGTGGAATGAATCACAGGGACAAGAGAATTGTCCTATCAAGTTAATGAGAACAGTTAGGAAGACTCGTGTCTTAGAAAGAAAGTCAAAGACTGAGAAAGGATCCCATCAGAATCGATAGAATCACAGCAAGGATAGATTAAGACATTGTTCATTTTATCCTAGACTATGAGAAGGAGGAAGAGAATCTTGAAGATATGGTCAAGGAGTTAATTTCCAGAATGGTGACATCCACCGTTCTACTTTCCACTACTTTAGTTATCTCCCAGAAATGGAATCACACGGTATTCGCCTTTCTGTGATGGGCTTATTTCACCTGGCATAATGTCTTCAAGCTTCATCCTCATCACAGCATGTGTCAGAATTTCCTCCCCTTTTCAAGGATGAGTAATATTCCACTGTGAGCAGAGACCACTTTTTATTTATTCATTCATCTGTCACTGGGCAGCTGGCTTGCTTCCATCCTTCAGCTACTGTAGATGGGTGCACAGATATCCTTTTGAGACCCTGCTGTTAATTCTTTTGGATCTGTACCCAGAAGGGTAATTGTTGGATCATACCACAATTCTATTTTTAATTTTTGGAGGGACTATGACGCGGCTTTCCATAGCACTCTGCATCCCCACCAAGACCACAAAGGTTCCAATTTCCCCACATCCTTTTAACCTCTCTTTTCTACTGCTACCCATATGCAACCTGACTATGAAACAGCTGCTGAACAAGCCATACATCCTCAAGCCAAACCTAGCCAAAGTGATACTGGCTTCCCTTCGGCTGTCAGCCACCAACCCTTGGCAAGATAAAGCTAATACTTAAGAAAACAAGCCCATCCTCTAATGCAGGGAGCCTTGCTGGGCAACCGCACCCAAGTATCCAGCACTTGGAGGGGCTGCCCTGTGCCCGGAGACGAGTCACAGTGGCCAGGGAAAGCTTAGCAGGAGCCCGTGCCTCCGCTCTCCAGGGATTTCACGACCTCCCTCCTCCCCCAGCATTCAGTTTGCTTTCCATCGCCAGTATCGACAGTGACTACGCTGAAAAGCTGTGTCAATCGCTTCTTTGTCTGAGGGAAGGACATTTATCATTTGCTGTTCTAAATCTGAAAACATCATAACCAACCCGTGGGCGTTGGCTCACATTACACTCTGTAATTTCAGTGAGTGAGTTAATGGGAAAGATGCTTTCACATTCTGTTTGTGGTTTAAAATACATATTTACACAGTTTGACTTTTCGGATCCCCAAACTTATAATTTATCCATCATTATGTTCCCTATTCTCTCCTCTTAAACATGAACTGCCCTCATTTAGGTGATGAAAGATGGGGAGGCAAGCTGTGGTGGTTTCATGGAGATGGAAAGCCGATCGTCTCCATGCAGAGTGGTGCGCGGTCAGGGAAGGAAAGGGCTTTGGCCGAAATCTCTTGAGTTAATGGGTTCAGGCGGAGCCATTGCCTCCAAACATAACAGACAAGAAAGACTGAGCTGGAGCCTTGTGACAACTCTACCATTTTATGTCCGGGGCCTGACAGAGGCATGACTCTGACTATGCATACCAACAGCTCAGATTCCCACCCACAGTGGCTGCTGGGGATCCCAGGACACTGGTAAACTGCCCACTTCATCTCCTTATTTATTTTATTATAAAATATCTTCACTCTTTACCAGCACTTTTAACTGATTGAACTCATCCTTCAATCATAAATGTTCCCTTGCATTTCTGCTCACAGATGAACTCAGGGAGGAAGAGTTGTCCCATGGACAGGACGCAGGCTTTGGAATCAGAACGAGGTTCAACTGCCACCTGCCAGTGGTAGCAGCTTCGGGGAGTCACTGAAATTCTGAGAGTCTCAGCGGCTTTATCCACAACAGGTGGGAGATAAAATCGACCTGTTGAACCACGGCGGGTGTTTGCGGTGCACATTCTTGGTACCAGGGTCCAGCTCTCTGCCCATCACATCTCATGGGGTGCTGCTACATTTTGTACCAAGAACGGCAAGCAGAGCGTCTTTTTCATTTCCAACCACAATGTTTCCTCCCTCGATGATATCCATAGAGTAGGAACTAATACAAAAAATGTTTGGTGTATGTGGAATGAATCACAGGGACAAGAGAATTGTTCTATCAAGTTAATCAAAACAGTTAGGAAGACTCCTGTCTAGAAAGTCAAAGACTGAGAAGGGATCCCATCAGAATCGATAGAATCACAGCAAGGATAGATTAAGACATTGTTCATTTTATCCTAGACTATGGGAAGAAGGAAGAGAATCTTGAAGATTAGGTAAAGGAGTTAATTTCCAGATGACAGAAGAATTACTTTATTGTTCTTGTAAACTTACTGCCCCAAGGGTTGGTACAGGCCAAAATGACCAACATATTACAAAAGGGTTTAAGTAAACTCACTGACAGACCCAGAAGGGAAAGGAATTGACTGGCTATTTACAAAATAAATAATTAGGAAGCAAGTTGGGTGCCCACCAGACTTCCCTTTTAAGGGCCGGTGCTTCCCCCTGGCCTGCCTTCCCATTCAGAAACTGTGTGTTGGTTCCTAGTTCACATTCCTTTCCCCTTAGGGCCATCTTGCATGTTGGCAACCAAATAAATCCCCACCCTCAAAGTCATAAGATACTCCAAAGAGAACAGAGATTTTAAAGGAACTCTCCTAGAGAAAAACAAACTTATCCTGAATCAGAGGAACGAAATTTTGTGGGGAAGAGGAAGATACCTTGGGGCAGGGAGCTTCTCCCTGCTGTGGTCATGCAGCCACATCCTACTCCAAGGACTGAAGACAACTCTGGAAGGGGCAGAACCAAACATCCTCTCTATTTGCAGCAGTGACAGATGGCTCTCTCCTCCATCAGGCTTAGGTGGCACTGTTAGACAGTTCTGATGGTTAAAGAGTTCTCTCAAATACTGGGTAAATCAAAGTCTGTGTCTTGAGCAGCACAATGGTTCCTAATTTATCTTTTAACTCCTTCGGGGCTTCAGCCTGAGCCCCTGCATCTCTGGCTCATTGGTCCTCTTTCTGGCCTCTGTAGTGGAATTCTCCACCTGAAGCCCTTCAGATACTGAACGCAGTTCTTCCAGTATCCTCTTAAGTTTCTTTCCCAGGCTAGAAGCTCTTACTATAGTTTCTGTGATGACCTAGCTTAGAGGGTCCCCAGGCATCCCCCTTAAATGCCTCTCTGACTGATTTTTCATAGAAGATGGAGATTTTTGTGTCCCATGGACAATAACCAGAATGGGAGTGTGAGATGCAAATGTTTATCCTATGCGGAAATTATAAGAAAACATAAGGGCATAAGATAAGTGTCAGAGTCTCTAGAAACCTTAGAGAAAATCCAGTCCCCACTCTACTTTGTAGACGGTTTAAAGGTCTCAGGCAAAATCTGGTTTAGAGTCCCATCCTTGCAATTCCTAGGCCAGAACAAATAGTTCTTTCTGCTCTATGCTGCTTTCCTGGCAGAAGGCAGCACCAGACGGTTCTCCAGCTACCACATGAGCATCCCTATGTAATTTCTCCACCTGACATTGGGGTGTACTGGCACGCCACCCGCCCCCAGGCAGATCCCAATGCCCGCCAGCACTAAGGATGATTTACAGGGCCTGGGAGATGATTTTCCAAGAAAACACTCCATATAATTGGCTTTTGGTATATCTCCTCAGGGTTGATTTATTTGCCTAGGACAAGCCAAAGAACATCTCTCCCCACCTCTGCAAAGCCTCCAGTCCCTGGACCTCCAAGTTCAGCAAGTTTCTGGCCAGGGAATGTTCTTCCTCTCCGCCCACTCAGCCTTTTTTTCTGTGGTTTGCAATCTCATTTGCTAAATATACTAAGGTGCCCTGTACACAGAAGTCTACAGTTCCAAAGTGTGCCTGTCTTCCTTTGGCTGGGTACATCATTCATAAATCAGCATGCTGGCAGCTGCCATCCATTTATATCTATGACCCACCAGGACTGAAAGTTCAAATTCTCCCACAGTGAGGCCTTTTTCATTCAGGACCCTCCATGAGACTAGAACCTTCTTCCCTCAACCCCCTCCCCCCCAACACAAGAACTCAGCAGAGTGGTAGGCACAGAGAAGTCACGCAGTGAACACTTACTGAGCACAATGCTTAAAAAATATTCAAGACGGAACTTTAGACTTGGCCACGTCCTTAAAGAGTGTTGAGTGACAATGTCAGGCTGAAGCTAAATTACCCCGAGTGCAAACCCAGATGAGGAGCGTGACGAAGCACATTCTGAGTGCGAGAAGCCAGGGCCTGTTAAAGAAAGAAGCAGTAAAATTGCCCAGCCAGGTTTGCAAATAGCTTCAGACTTTCACCAGCCTACGGCCATTTTCTACCAGTGCCATGGACACAGCCCACGGCCAGGCAGTCCTTGAAGGTGGACTTCCTGAAAGGTGAGGATCTCCCAGAGAGGGAAAGGTAGAAAGTGTGGTTTGGCAAGAGTAGGACTCCTTTATAAAGATTTGGAAGGGAGTTCTGGTCACCCCATTGAACAGGTCCTACATGTAATGAAATGTTCTGAACTCAGACAGTGCTATGCTTTCTTGAGGGAATGGGCTGTAGGTAGGGGCTAGAAGAGAATCAGAATATATCTTCACTGGCCCCCAGTAGAAGAGTCTGGTTTAATTCATGTCAAGGGCAGTCTTTAGTTCAAGCAGATTAAAAAATGGGGGCAGGCCAAGTGAATCATAAGAAAGAGAAGGAGGAGGTACCGGGGGTAGAAGGGAGCAGTTATTGACCCTTATAGTTGGAACAGTTGCTGAAGACAGAAACTTGTGTTTCCTTAAACATAAAGGAGTCTGCAGACAGTCTGTCTATCTTCTGGTGAGATCCTTCATGAGGAGGAGAATTTGGTAGGATAGGGGGAAAGAGTCAGGATCACTAGGAAAGGTAGGACATGTTTGGGTGACATGGAAACAAACGTCTGGAATCAAGTCTTCCCTGCAGAGCAGAAGGCTGTCCTCTAGGGAACTGTCTTCCCTTAGTTTTCCCCAGAAAGCACATAAAAAAGATAACGGGTGATAGGACAGAGAGCTGGCTTCCCAGAATACTGGGCAGGGCTGGAGCTAAGAGAAAGGAAGTTACAGTAGGGGCCATGAAGTAGTAAAGGGGCCTCTGCCTCCACTCCAATCCCAGGCCCAGCAAGGCCATTCTTCAGGAGTGCATGCATGGGGCAAGCACACTTGATCTTGGCTAGCAAACGAGGCTTTCTCCTCCCAGCTGCTCCAGGGGACTGTGGAAAATACAGTGCAAGATTGCATTACCAATTTCTGTTGGACTAACACAATGAAAACCCATATCTAATTTGCTGTCCACTGTCCCCCAGGTCCCCTTCAGCATTTACTGCTCTCCAAATATCTTCCTCCCATTGAATATCTGTGTTTCAGATTATTTGTCCCCAGATGTATTAGGATGCATTTACTACAGCTGAATCTCATCTAGTGATTTCCTGTCCATATGCCTGACAGCTCCAGGTCCCTTTATGTCACATCTTTGTCATTGGTGGGGTTTGTAATACCTCTCCATTTAGGGCAATATACAGATTTAATTAGCATATTCTTTACAACCTTTTTTAGGTTATTAACAAGGATGCAGAACACAACTGACACCACAATCCCTGTGGCTCCCCATGACCTCTGAGTCGCATTACATGTCTGTCTCCAATGCCACAATGGAGTGGTCCATTCAGCACACCAAAGAGCTTTGGCCAAGTTCCTCTGATCATGAAATAGGCAAAAGGATAATCAGTACAGTGCAATGAAAATTACACTGAACCAGGACCTTTGAGAAGGAGATTCCAGTCCCGGTTCTGCTAATAATTATGAGCTACGTGACCTTGAGTTAACCGCTTCTGTGTTCATTTAGTTAACAGTGAATATGTTCACAATTAATCTTCATAGGAAATTTAAGATATTAATAGTTCTGGTAATAATTCTAACAAGAGCTCATTTTTATTAAGCTACTACTATGTTCCAGATATATGATTTCTAACCCTTACCATCTATCTATGAAGTTTTATAAACTGAACTTTGTGGATGAGAACACTGAACTAAAATAGTTGAAAGGACTTGCTAAAGCCCACAATGGTTGGAAGGTGTGACTTGAACTCCTATCTTTCTGACTTGGGAAAAAAAAAATGTGTAATATCCTTTTTGAGCCCTCTGAATGCTGAAAGAGGAGGTACTGAAGTCAAGGGCTCCTCTTCCACCAAGCTTTCCCTTTTTCCAACTGTCCATCCAGGCCATACAAACATGCCTTCCTCGGGTCCTAAATACTGTTTGGAAACACACCATGTGCCACGCCCTGTGCTAGACAAAAAGGCTTCAGCCATGATTGCTTCAAGGTTCTTCTTGAATCTACCAAACAAAATTGGGAGACAGAGGTCAGCAAGGTTCAACCAACTTCCCACAATACTCCCTAGAGCGTTTGATAACATCCCAAGGTATATTAAGGGGAGAGGGGATGAAACACTTCCACGTTTTTTCATTGTAGGAACCTTTTCAGTGCAGCATCTCAAAAAATCAGTCCACCTTGGAACAGACTTGGGGAAATGCTGTAGTCATGGACCTGAAGGGGACTGGTGTCCTCCAAAGTATGCAGCCTCCAGCAAGCTCCTGCCTACCCCTGGATTCCTGGAGCATGGGCTGTCCAGAGAAGGCCCTGGGCCCATGGACTGACTATACTGTCCAATGTTAGTAGATAACGGCATGTTTACAGTCGAACTGAAAGCTCACAGAAGTCAGGCAAGGTGTGTGATTCATTCTCCTTAACCAACCCCAAGGCTGCGCTTTTATTTATTCATTTCTTTTCCTCCTCTCTCCCATTTTAATTCCTTGTTCCACACCACACTCCCACTCTGATGTTACAGTGAGTCCTTGTAAAATATGCATGTGGTTCCCAGTGTTTTAAGGTATTTAATTATTTAAATGTCACTGTGCATGTATTTTACTTTGTTTCTTAGTTTTTAAGTTAAGCAATATTTTTTAACATCAGTGTTTTAAAATGTAGATTTTATTATCAGGTATGGTGAGGCCAAGAGATCAGGTGAGGACTAACACCAAAAGAGTTTGTTATTTACAGTTCCCGAGAGGAGGGTGCACACCCCACCATGCAAGGTCACGTGGGGGAGGCACCAGGGTCAGCCAGGAGGCAGAAGGAGGGAGGGGAAGTATGGACAAGAGGCTTTAACTGCGGTTTTTGCAGGAAGGAATAGGGTGGGGTAGGGGGAATGTGGAACAAGGTAAGCAGGCTCAGGGCTGACTAGTTTGAACGATGTCAGCAAGCTCTGAGGCAAAGGGGCTGTCCTGAGTTGCATGGTACTTGGCTCTGGGATGACTAGGGGAGAGGAACACTGCCCTCCTGGAGAGCAGACAGAGAAGGTGGTTCAGAGAAGGGCACTGGATTGGTCAGTTTTCATATGAAAGTCATGCTACCTTCTGTGATCTCTAATTGGTTAGCACTGGAGGCGGAGTCTCCAGAGTCAGCAAGGCCCCAGACACCACAGCATCAAAGATACAGAGAATAAGAAAGTAAAATTGATAGAGTCCAGCCCACGTTGCCATGTATCCACTGAATCCTCACTTCTAACTGAGCACAGTTCTCCAAGGAAGGCCTCCCCCACCATCTCCCAGTGGTACCTCCAACTCAGTTATCTGAAACTCTCCACCACCCCAAATGACACTCTAAGGAAAATCCTCATCCACTCTTCCTTATGGTCTTGTGTAAGAATGGCATTGGAATATGAATCTTAGAATAGAATTCCTGGGCTGCACTCCTATCAGTAGCACATGGGTATTCCTATAAGCCCATATCCCACTAGTATTTGCCATTAGCTGGCTTAACTGTTCTAGTCCAACAGATGCAAAGTTAGACTTTATTCTTATGTTAATTTGCCTTCCTCTGATTTCTAATAAGTTTGATACCCTTTAGCTTCGTTCCCTGTAACTACTCAATACATGTTTGCCAAACCAATTCTACTCGAGCAATAAACCAATGGAAAATGCTAGATAGATTTTCTTTAATCATAGGCATAAAGGCTTCCTAGTTCTGGCTCCTCATAACAGGAATCAGTGACAAAAGACACTAATTATAACAGAACCAAATAAGTCTTTGTTTTAGACTTTTATGAATGAGACCAGGGACCAATGCAAACCTCCCCGTTTTGGACAGCTTGCCCCAAAGTGGCAGGCTAGGACCATGGGCTAGGGAAGGGGCACAAGGCAAGCCCCTACTAAGTCAAGTCAGGAGTTGGAGGCTGAAGCACTAGGAGTCATAAGTGCAAAAATCTGTATCATTTCCATGCTACTGCATTCTGTAGTATGATGTCCCTGAAGTCTTTAGACAAGAGGAGATGTACTCTATTAAGTGTGAACTAATCAAAGCAGAAATCTATACAAAAGGGTAAGTGAGAATACTTAATGCCCCCATGACAGAGCATGCACATAATGTGTATATAACTCTATATGTAAATATATGTGAACATACAGATGTGCTCATCTGGTAAGCATTTACATTTATACAAATGTGCCTCACAGATGAGTGTTTCTCTAGAAAACTTTTCTCCCTCCAAATAAATTGCAAACTTAATATCTAAGTTGTACCCAGTGTTGTCCCTAGTCTCAGATCTGCTTACATGAATGGATTTCTTTAGTCCCATCTTAGGCAATCAGTAGTATTAAAAAGAAAATGAAAATGTAATATATTAATAAACATACATAAATATATAAAATATTTATCATCCTACACATATTCTGTGACTGTATCTGATTTTATATAAACAAACACACCATAGGCCATCTAATAGTGATACCTGTATTTTTACAACAGACAAGTGTTAGGTGTGAATACTAGAGGCTACTAGAGACTACGAGATCTGATGCTCAACATACTGGGAAACACAGAGGGGCCACCAGGACCATTCCAGATACTTCTCTCTCAATTTTATTCTCTGTCATCAACAAGGAAGTCTTTAATGGAATGGCTAAAGGGAAAACTGACCGCTGCAGCCATGTTTCCCACCCAGGGGGCTTGGGTGGAAGTGTCATAGCAAAGAGACACAGCCCACCTTGCGAGAAGTTATCCCTAACCTGCTCCTTTAAGGCATAAGCAAGCCTTAACTCACCACAGGCCCTTGGAAGAGGCATTTGCTTCTGAGTACACAGAGCATTCCACTCTCTGACTTATGTAGATGAGACAAATGGTGCCCTGGGCACACTCATCCACACATCGGTCTGAATTAGCTAATAAATCATAACGCAGTAGCTAATAAGAGCCATAAAGCCTTTTGAGTTTTACAAGGTGTTTATAATGGGCAACTCACTATGATTTATATGAAAAACATGAGTCAGCTCCTGAGACAAAGCTGATATGTGGACAGTGGCCTTGTGGTGTGACCTCTAGCAGGCATCCAAATAAATCGCAAAATTTCCCTCTGGCCCAAAGCAGGCCACTGCCTCATACACATATCTCCAGGATTGCAGTTGGTAAGAGAACTGAGTGCTGGGCGCATACTGGACCTTCCCTGGTGATCAGCCACAAGGAAGAAAGTGATTATCTCAATGCAGCCCCATGTAGTGAGGGATGATAAATTGAGACTAGTAGTTTAGGACCACCCCTATGTTTGGGCCCATGATGTAGAACAGAAGATACATTAGGTATATTCCCTACCCTGCCAGTTGAGAAAGAAAGAAGAATACACACAAATATTAGAAAATATAATATGGTTTATAAGGGAGTAAAGGGAAGCTCTGGGGCATGAGAATTAACTGAGGCCCCGATTTCAGGAGAGAGTTCCATAGAGGACGGGGTCTGAATTGGGCCATGAAGGATGGAAACAGTTTATAAGGGGGAGAGGATGGGAGAGAGATTCCCGAGAAAGAGAATGACTGAATAAAGATGCTGGGTCAGCAATAATGATAGCATGTCCATTTTGAAAGAAAAAGGGAGGAGAAAGAAGAAAACTTGAGACATACTGACCTAGGTGAACTGAAAAATACACTGAAGAATAGGAAATGAGTTCAGAAACTACAATGCGAAACTCAGAGCTGGCATCAAATAACCATGGGTGCCCAACACAAAAGGCTTTGTGCCATGAAGTTCACAAAATTCCTGCCAGGCAAGGATCAACCTAATGAAACAAGATCAGGAGGATGAAGTCAGTCCTTCCCCTTACTCCTTACCATTATAAAAACTGACAGGAGATGACTTATCCAGAGCCATTTTTTTTTTAAAGGAAACCCATCTCCATCATTACCAGATGATTCTAGATTTGAGTCATAGCCTGGTCTCTGTGTACTCTGATGTCCTGGGAGATAATTTTATTCACTTTGTTTATTTTCTTTCTTTCTTCTCAGAGTTCTTGGGTCTGTCCCTTTGGTTTACATATAATGATGTCAAGACTGTTTCTTTTTTCATAGTTTTTTTTTTAATTCAATTAATTAACATATGATGTATTATTGGTTTCAGAGGTACAGGTCTGTGACTCAGTCTTATATAATGCCCAGTGCTCATTGCATCACATGCTCTCCTTAATGTCCATCACCCAGTTACCCCAACCCTCCACCCTCTCCCCTCCAGCAACCCTCAATTTGTTCCCTATGATTAAAAGTCTCTTATGGTTTATTTTTCCTCTCTGGTTTCATCTTGTTTTATTTTGTCCTCTCTTTCCCTATGATCCTCTGTTTTGTTTCTTAAATTCCACATATCAATGAAATCATAGGATAATTTTGTTTCTCTGTTGACTTATTTCACTTAACATAATACCCTCTAGTTCCATCCACGTCATTGTAAATGACAAGGTTTCATTTTTTTTTAAAAGATTTTATTTATTTATTTGTCAGAGAGAGAGAGGGAGAGAGAGCGAGCACAGGCAGACAGAATGGCAGGCAGAGGCAGAGGGAGAAGCAGGCTCCCTGATGAGCAAGGAGCCCGATGTGGGACTCGATCCCAGGACGCCGGGATCATGACCTGAGCCGAAGGCAGCTGCCCAACCAACTGAGCCACCCAGGCGTCCCATCATTTTTTGATGGTTAAGTAATATTCTATTACATGTATGTATGTATATATATATATATATATATATATATATATATATATATATATATAGAATGGATATATATGTGTGTGTGTGTTTCCCAGTATGTTGAGCATCAGATCTCACATCTTCTTTATCCATTCATCTGTCAATGGACATCTGGGCTCTCCCCATAGTTTGGCTATTGTGAACATTGATGCTATAAACATTGGGGTGCAGTTGCCCCTTTAGATAACTACATTTGTATCTTTAGGGTAAATACCCAGTAGTGTGATTACTGGGTCATAGGGTAGCTCTATTTTCAACCTTTTGAGGAACCTCCATACTGTCTTCCAGAGTGACTGCATCAGCTTGCATTCCCACCAACAGTGTAGGAGGGTTCCGCATCCTCGCCAACATTTGTTGTTTCCTGACTTGTTAATTTTAGCCATTCTGACCAGTGTGAGGTGGTATCTCATTATGGATTTGATTTGTATTTCCCTGATGATGAGTGATGTTGAGCATTTTTTTCATGTGTCTGGTGGACATTTGGATGTCTTCTTTGGAGAAATGTCTGTTTATGTCTTCTGTCCATGTCATGACTGGATTATTTGTTCCTTGGGTGTTGAGTTTAATAAGTTCTACACAGATCTTGGATAATAGTCCTTTATCTTATATGTCATTTGTAAATGTCTTCTCCCATTCTGTCAATTGTCTTTTGGTTTTGTCAACTATTTCCTTTGCTGTGAAAAAGCTTTTTATCTTAAGTCCCAGTAAGTTCATTTTTGCCTTTGCTTCCCTTGCCTTTCAAGATGTGTCTAGAAAGAATTTTCTGGGGCCGAGGTTGAAGGGGTTGCTGCCTGTGTTTCCTCTAGGATTTTGATGGATTCCTGTCTCATATTTAGGTCTTTCATCCATGTTGAATCTATTTTTGCAGGTGGGACGGTGTAAGGAAATGGTCCAGTTTCATTCTTCTGCATGTGACGGTCCAATCTTCCCAACACTATATGTTGAAGAGACTATCTTTCTTCCACTGGATATTTTTTCCTGCTTTGTCAAAGATTATTTGACCATAGAGTTGAGGGTCACTTTCTGGGTTCTCTATTCTGTTCCATTGATCTATGTGCCTGTTTTTGTGCCGGTACCATACTGTCTTGATGATAACAGGTTTGTAATAGACCTTGAAGTCTGAAATTATGATGCTACCAGTTCGGTTTTCTTTTACGATATTCCTTGAAAGCTTTTCCCCTAAGGTCAGGAACATGGCAGAGATGTCCACTATTACCACCACTGTTCAACATAGTACTAGAAATCCTTGCCTCAGCAATCAGACAACAAAAAGAAATAGGAGACTAGTTTTCTAATGGAATATTGTTCTTTTGATGTTCAGCTAATAAAAGCTGCAAGATTTCACCAAACTACTCTAATTCAATGGGGACTTCACTGTAGAAAGGCACTTAGGATTTTTACATAAGGACCCCAGTACACCTGAGTAGACCTACTCCTTTGGGCTGGGCTGTATTCTTTCCCTGCAGAGGCTACATGGGCAGTCCAGGGAGAGGCAGGAGACATGCATCCTGCCCCATCTTTCTGGAGGTGTACATAGCTACAACCCTAACTCCTTATGATACAACCCTAACTCCTTATGATTCTTTCTTCCAGAGTCAATCTGAGATTTAAGAAAAGATCTGAGATTTAAAAAAAAAAAATCAGTTTAAAAAGCCTTTGAAAAACTCTGTCCATCTGACTCTAATTGTCAGAATGTGGTTAACAAAAAGGGATGAGATTCTAAGGCATATAAATTACATTATTTAAAATAGTCAATCTCTATTATGCATATACTTTATCAGATACCCAGAAGAGGAAAAATCTGAAGGCTCCTCACCACTGTAGAAGAGATCAATGTAGAATAAGATAAAGACTTAACTCCATCTTCCCTAGAAAGCACCTCCAGTGAAGGTGGAGGCTCTGTTTCAGTAGCTTTTATGCCCTAAAGAATACTGAGGAGCCATACGTTCTTAGTAAGTATATATGGGGGAGGGGAGTTGGAGAAAGAACTGAAAGTCTGAGGCTTGGGTGTAAATGGGTAGAAATTTTGGTAAATGAATCAAGAAGAAGGTCATCCCAAAAGGATGTACTTGACATCCCTTTTGGTTGTTTGATGGCATGAGGAGAAAGGGAGATAACTCTTTGCATCAATGTCCTCACATATTTGGCAAATATCCTAAGTCAGCCAGTACCAGTTTTCCTCCTTGCAGTAAGTAAACAGCCCAGTAGGATCCTCAAGAGCTCAGAATTTCTGGTCCTCCACTCTCACTATTAGAGTAGGAGGTACAGGTAAGACAACAAGTTCTATAGACCTGAACCAAGTACACCAGCATGTATGTCCTGAGAAATAACCCAAACCATCTTATTTTTGTATATTAGTAATAGCTATCTTGGGTTTGGGAGCTTTAATTTTCATCCTGGCCTGAAAATTCTTCCCCTTTTGAAGGTTTATCTCTGCCTCTTTCCATCTGAACCTCTGGGTGATAATGTTATCTCTGGTTGGCAAAGCTAAAAAGCATCCCATTTTCTGAAAAAGAGGATCCTGAGCAGCTACTTTTACCCTCAATACTCCGAATTCTCCTTTTTAAAAGACTCCAGAAGAATTCCTCCTAATCTTGAAACTCATATGATAAGATCATAAATAAATGGCAACCTCCCAGTAAAGACTGAGAAACATGACCTTGGAAAGTCTACTTCCTTCCTTGTAGTATGATCATGACCCTGATTGAGGACAGATCTGTCTCAATGCTTTTTAAAAATATGAATATTTTTCCTTCCCATTGGTCATAGATAGCATAAATTGCCATTAGTCATGACAGAGACTGATAACCTGCCCTACAAGAAAGAGACAGCAGAAAGGCTAAATACATTGTCATTTTCCTGTAACTTGAAAATCTCCAGCTCTCTGTAGTGCATCTCAAAATTTCACCCTGCCAGAAAAGCTTATTTTAAATAAAAGTGAAGTGAAATACAAGTTTCCTATTAAAACACTTCTGGTCATCATGAGTTCTGAGTATGAGGATAGTGGCCTGACCCAGAAGTTCAAGCATGGTATAGACAACCAGAACAGAACAGAACAACCAGAACATACTTATCTCCTCCTCACACTTCCTCTCTAGACTTGCCCTCCTTCTCTAACCCATGGTTTGTCCTCTTCCACAGTTTACAAAAGCGAACACTGCTGGTATGAAGATGTGAGCTGTGGCATGCCAGACACACAGGAACAATGGTGATTCCAAGACGAAGTCCCTTCCTCCAGGAAGTGTGGAGGAAGTCTCAGTGATGTGGAGCACAAAGGAAAGTGAACTGTGGTTCTAAACTAGGTCAAGTCAACACAGTCCTCATCAGGCAGATTTGGAACCATCTGGAAGCTAAACACATAACCTACTTTTCTTTCTCTCCTGGGTATAGGCAGATCATAGCCTTTTTTTCACAATAGACCATAAAAGCTGCACTGACTGTCCCTTGAAAAAACAGTGGCCCACTCTGGGAGGTGTGGGCTGGTCTGAGTTTCACAGTGGAACCTCTGGGAGAGCTACCACTGCCATTCTGTGCCCACGGTGGGAACTCTACAGACAGCAACAGGATTACTCAGGTGTTCCTTTCCCGAACCATGTCTTCATATCATCAGTCCAGAAATTATCAGAACAGCCAAGTTGTACCCTAAGTAATGGCAAAGTGCTGGGCCAAGAGGAGATATGAGAGCTGATCCCCCATATTTCTCTCCATAATATCCAGTGAGTCCTACAAGTGCTCTATCTCAGTATTCCATGCGTGTAAGACAAAGTATCCCTCTTCTTCCTTTTATCAGTATTGTGAGGATCAAATGAGATCATAGGTGTGCAAGTGCTTTCAAAATTAATATCTCTCCATCTTCACATTCAGGACTTTGAAATGAGAACAAATAAAAAGAACATCAAGACAGAGAAAGCAAAATAAGAGAAAAAGAGGGAGGGAGAGACAAAATTGTATTGCTCCTTTACTTTATATCATGCCCTGGGATAAGTGCTTTATATTCACCATTTCCTTTAATCCAACAACCCATGTTTTATAAACCTTATTTTAAAGATGAGGTAACTGATGTCCTCATTTACCCAAAGTCACATAACAAGTAGGAGAACTAGGACTCAAATCCAGGTCGCTGAACTCTAAAACCTGGGTTCTATAGCATGTCACCAAGGTATTCCCCTGAAATACCAGAGGCCAGCAGCTTCAGGCACCATGGACCTCACACAGACCAAGACATCAGTTTGAGCGTCTGTGCATGTGGCTGTATCACAAAGCCACAAGGAGACCCTCAGAGATGCTCTAAGTTTCTTCATCCATTTGATAGATGAGGAATCTGAGTGCTGGAAGGAGAGACCTCCCCAAGAGCAACCAGAAGGCTGGCTGAGTTCCAGCTCTCTCA
Source organism: Enhydra lutris kenyoni (assembly GCF_002288905.1). Lineage (NCBI taxonomy): Eukaryota > Metazoa > Chordata > Mammalia > Carnivora > Mustelidae > Enhydra > Enhydra lutris. Next base: position 29,607,402 of record NW_019154096.1, on the reverse strand, counting down.
GTGCAGTGGAGATTGGTTGCTGTTCAGCAAAGACATTTCCTGCTCTTTCTGGAACTCAGCTAAGCAGCTGTATTAGTTCGCGAGGGCTGCCATAACAAACATGACACCGGGTGGTTTAAACAACGGAAGCATTTTTCTCAGTTCTTGAGGCTGAAAGTCCATGATCAAGGTGACAGTGGCTTCTCTCTTTGGCTGGTAAACAGCAGCACTCTGGACATGGTTGTCCTTTTGTGTCTTCCTGTGGATCCTAATTTCCTCCTCTTATAAGGACCATGGTCAGACTGGATTAGAGCCCACCCTGATAGTCTCATCTCCATTCTATCCCCTCTGTAGAAACCTATTTCCAAATAAGGCTTATCTGAGGTACTGGGAGCTAGGGCTTTCACATATGAATTAGGGCGGGTGGGGTGGGGAGAAATTGAGCTCCTAGTAGCTGCTTTTCCCAGACTCCTGCAGTTTTGAATGTTCGTGTAACTGGGTTCTGGCGGGTGGAATGGGGGTCTTAATGATGCATGTTACCTCAGAAGCAGGGCCGTAAATCATTCAGACAATTTCCCGTACTCTTGCTCTTGCTCCATGCATTGGCTTCTATCCTGTGAAGATCTCCAAGACCCAAGAAAAATGTAGAGCCATTGGATAAAGGGAGCCTAGGTCCCTGACTGCCTGGGCTTGCCTCACTCTCTACCCAGACACTTTCAGTGCACTGAGAATGACTAAACCACCAGGATTCAGGGACTGTTTGTTACAGCAGTTAGCCTCCTCTGACTAATACACCCAGCCCCTCAACCAGTATCCGTCCCATTACACGTCAATGGTCAGTGACTGTTATCCAAACTGAGAAGTAAAATAACAGATTAACACAAGGTCTAAGGTCAATGAGCAACCCAGGTGGGCTGCAGAAAAAAATGAGGGGGGGAGCACTGCCCTTTCTTGGGGGTACCAGGCATCTCAGTGAGCACAGCTCCCTAGAAAGTCTTCTTAAAGACTCTCAAGGGGTCTCCTGGACCCTCCTCCCTGCAAGGCTAATAAATGAGAGGGGGAGGTAGGGTGCACATGACAATGATCCCTTTCTTATTTAAACAGACCATTTTTCTCCCCAATAAATGCTTTTTTTTTTTTTGTCAGCTCAAATAGTCCCCTTTGATAGAAACCTGAAAATAATTAGCCTTAATAGCTCTGCTGTGAATAATGCTGCACAAGAAGGAGGTAGATGTTAATAGGAACCTTCCACTCCAAAACTAAGTCACCCTCTCGGCCTCCCTCCCCAAAAAAGAAATGTAACAAGAAAAAGATTATAGGTTTAGCACTACTTGGGAAGAAATGTATATTTGAAATAAATGCATGAAATCCTTTAAAAACAGCGCACGCTGAAAACTTCATATTTAGTTTGATTTGCTTTCCAAATCACACAGGCTGCACAGTTGCATACAATCTTTAAACAAGTACAACCCCTGAGAAGTGTGGATAGATTTAAGAGAAATAAAAGCAAGATCAGCCAGCTTGTAATCTTCTTTTCTCTTTTTTCCTCCCCAAAGCTGCATTAAATTGCCTATTGAGAACAATAACATATTTGTGCTTTTATAGGTAGATGATTGGTATTACACAAAGATTTGGCTAACAGTCTAAAGGCACATTCACACTGATCAGGGATTGCATGCTGCTAATAATTTTTAGGATGCTCTAGGGAACCCATAATTTCCTGGGACTACAACTAAGCAGGTCAATGCATGCTTGGTGGGAGCTCCTAGAGATTCTAAGCCTCCTTTCCAGAACCATACCAACCAATAAGACTTGGGGGAGCCCATTCCCAAAGAAAGCCTTGGAACTGTTGAGTATCCCCTTTGACTTACATTCTTCCTCTGGTCAGGGTAGGTGGGATGGCTCATCCAGACTGGACAGCCAACTGGAAAATGGCAGACAGGCATTTTTTAGGCAGAACCTAAGCCTGCCTGGTCATATACCCACAGCCTGTGATCCAATAAACCCATCCCTGGAAAATTATCCTAAGAAAATAATTGAAAAGAAACACACTCTTAAGACACACTGACACATACCCACACCCACCGAACCACACACAAGCAGCAGTATTTTATACCTAAGGTTAAAATCTAGAAATGGTAGGGAAATGGTTCGGTAACAGATGGTACTTAACATCAATTTGATGAAGAATTGTACAGTGCATAAAAAGAACAAATTTGAGGACTCTGAAGTATCACAATACAATAAAAATATTAGGTAAATGCACAGAGCATTAAGCATACATAGAATACCGACAGAAAGGGATAAGGTTTAGAAGGGAAGAGAGCAAAATGAAAAGCCGTAGAGTTAGCGTGTAGGGAATACAGTTGAAAGATTTTCTTTGTTAATTTCCCTTAATGGGATCATAACATTGTTTTTAGAAAACATATAAAAATAAAATAAAATGAAATAGTCCCTAGGCCTTTTAATCTTTGATTACCACACACATGTCTGAGCCCCGAGATTCAAAAGCCAAGCTTAAATATAACTTATAATTCTCCTTTTAGTAAATTCGGGAACTCATTCCTAAGGAAATTTGTGAACGGTGGTAATATTTGGTTGCATGGACAAACACAATCAGACCAGTGTCAGACTGGCTGTTTCATCAGAGATTCGGAAAAAGAAAGTTGTACTGAAGCATCTAGAAACACGGAGTTTGGGAAGCCCCGTTACAAAACTACTCCATAGGGAGATCTGTTTACACACACACTCGCACTCACACACACTCACACAGCAGCATTCAGAGAACTTGTGTTGCCATGCCATACAACTTACAAGAATAGCTCCCATTTTCTACAAACTGGAAACCCAGAGGAAGAGACTGCTTTGCACACCTCACATCCATCTCTAGGAATAGCTAAGTGACACTGGCCACTAGCACAGCTCCTGCTCTCCCTGAGCCAAATAGGTCTGTCATTTCTGACATGTTTGTGACTTAGAGACATGAGGCGAGGAAATTCCCATTCTCCATGAAGCTCACACTGATTTCTGACTAAGTGGCTTACCTTTTCTGAGTGCTGTCCTAGAAAAATCATGGAATGTCAGTGCAAGAAGGGACCTGGAGACCTCACCTGAATTACTTTTTTATGAAAGAATTTTTTCAAAAGCATTGCTTCTCTTTCCTGAGCACCTACTATGTGCTGGGCACGATCTCAGAAGCCTAGCATGCATTTGTTTCTTTGTGTCATAACCAATCAGTAGGGCAGGTTAGGTATTGTCCCCATCACATAGACTGGGAAAATTGCAGACATGGAGTGACTTGCCCAGGGTCATACTCCTTTAAGCACAGAAAGGGATTGGAATCCAACTCTTGGGACCGCTTGTCCCGAATTCTCAGAGAAACCATTCAGCCTGCTTGGCACACTCAGGGGGGCTCAGCGTGAGTGGCCTTTGTGCGGGGGTTATAATTAGTTGTCTCGTCCCAGTTGCTTGTAGGGTAAACAATGTCTGATAAACCCACAACGCTGTAAGCATTTATTACATCGCAACCCAGCTGCCAACTGTCTAACCATTTTAATAAAAAGCTATTTTCTAAGGTTTATGTTTTATTGCGTGTATGACTCCCTTATTGGTTAGCATTTTGGAGTTGTGGAAAAGGTTATGAATTTAGAAACTGGCTGCATTCATATCATATTTAAAACTTAATGCTGTTTTATTAAAGACATATGGGCCTCCAAAGTACACATATTAAATGTCATGTAAGAAAAGTAGCAGTTTAAATCATGGTCAAATTCATTTTTGACGTGACTCCTGAGGCTTCCCAAGATCTGAACTATTTCTTTGTAAATCTGGCAGTTTAACCACACTCATAAATCACTTTCAAAGCATATTATTTCTTAATTTTACTGCATTAGAGAGCGTTTGGCCTACACAGTGAACTGTTTGTAGCAGTTATGTGAACAAAGTTGCACATTTAGTCATATAATGTGCAAAAGAGTGGGGAGGGGAGCAAAGAAGGAAGAACTTTTCATTCTTCAGTCTGTTTCACTTACTCCACCCATTTTTACCTAAGCAAACATGATTCACAGCGTTCAGACAAGGCCTCTGAACGGCTCAACATGCACAAGTCACACGTTGGTACCAAAGGCTTTCTGAACACAAGGAAGACAAAAAGACTTTGTAACTGAATCTTTTCCAAAACATCCCACAACTAAAAATTAGAATGGGTGCAGATATTAGACATTTTAAAAAATATATTATATTGAAACAGATTTTTATTTTCCTTTAAAAGCATGTGTCTCTGTGTGATACAGCTCCTGACTGCTTTCTCGAATTCTCCAAAGACCCAAAATCTCAACCTGGCATTTTCAAGGCCCTTCTCATGATGAGATTATATTCTCTGGACGTGTATAAGGACCCCTCGGATTCCACAGCCTAGTTTTCTCCATTTTACTATGGGGTAGGAAGGGTTGACTCCAATGACAAATTCCAGGATCTCACCATCAGCCTTGATTTCTAGACTTTTGCCAAGGGAGTTGGAGGGGGATAAGAGAGGTGAGTCCAAGGTCACCCAAGCAAAAGGGCTTAAGGGCTTATCTCTGCACCAGGCATCCTTTTCCTCCTCTGCTCCAGCACTGTCCACTTGGGACCATGGCGCTGCCGTCCTCTTGCTCCCAGCGATGGCAGGGTGGCCTCATTCTCCAAGCTATACTCACTTCTCCTGGGCCTCCTCCTTGCCCGGCTCTCTACTTCCACCATCCCCACAAGAACAAAAAGGCCCTGTGCACTGCCGGGGGAGACCCTCAGATGGAGGGACCAGGGTCTCCCCAGGATGAACATGGGGCCTTCTTTCTTCTCCCACATTCCCTCTTGATAAGTACTTTACTCTCTTCAGAAGGTAGGTGCTTAGCAAAAGTCTCAGAAACATTTAACTTAAAATTCAGTGAAGCCACCAGGAATATGGTGGCAGTATCCCCTTCTTTGGACTGAATTATGTCCCCCTAGAATTCCTATGTTGAAGTCTTAACCCACAGCATCACTGTCTGGGGAGATAAAATCTGTAGGAAGTAATTAAAGTCAAATGAGGTCATTAAGGTGGGGCTCTGGTCCTACAGGACTGTGCCTAAAAGAGGAAGATCAGTCTATATGCACATTCTCTCTTTTTCTCTCTCTCTCAGCATTGTGAGGACACAGCCAGGAAGTGAACCATCTACAAACTCTCACCAGATCCAGACCATGGTGGCACCACGATCTGGACTTCCAGCCTTCAGATCCCTGAAAAAAATGCATTTCTGTTGTTTAAAGCCACTCTGTCCATAGGATTCTGTTTTGGCAGCCTGAACTAATATATCCCCTGCCTCAAGCCCAAATGACCTTCTCCATGTTCACCTACACAAACCTAGGACACAGTGATACCACAGAAAAGAGCTTCTTTGAAATTACACAGCTAACACCACTAGCTACCCCTGCTTCTACACCCCAAAGACAGTGTGAGAGCCTTACACTTTACCTTTTTTTGTGTTTACAACTACACATTTTATTTACAACTTCTTTTGTTACACAACAGCACACTTACATTTTCATTCACATTTTATTTTACATATGCAATTTTATTTAAGTTATTCTTACTTAAATGAGAGCTCTGGCAGTGTATACTTTGTGTAGCGCTGAGCCACATGTTAAAAAAAAACAGCTAAATGTGTGCAAGCTATGTTCTGATAACGTTCTTATAAGTGTGGAGGCTGTATTTGCTTATCCATGTCATATATATGTTTTCAAATAACTTATTAAGGGTGAGTCACAAATATAGTCCTTTAGTTTAGTTTTTTGTTAGCTGATATTAGGTTCAAAATCTAAATTTAAGCCTGTATATTGTTATGGACTGAATTGTATCCCCCCACGACATACACATATTATCTCATTTAAATTTCACAACAAACCCGGAAGGAGGCATTACACAACCTCTCTTAAGGATGGAGAAACAAACAAACAAACAAACAAAGGATGGAGAAACAGAGAGCAGAAGGTAGAAATTCAGCATTGAATCCAAACTCCACCTGAAACGTGGAGCGGGACTGACCTCTAAATGGAACAGCAGATCTGACAAAAGCCCAGGAACAAAGTAAGAATCATACGTTTCCCATGGAATACAACAGCCAATAAATCCAGATTTTAAACCTTCCCCAAAGAGCAGCTGGAGGCAACTTCTTGAATCATGTCAAGAACAAAAGTAAAGGTTGGGTGGTGGGGAGGAATGGATAAAAATGGGCCAAATAAAGTACAGGAGAGGTCCCTCCACCAGATAGCCTCTGTGACACTTCAAAATGCCAAAAAAAAAAAAAAAGTGATTTACTTCTAAATTTCGCTCATGAGTTGAAAGCTTCATGGAGTAGAAGCCCCACTTAAAATTCCCCACTTCAAAAAAGGAAAAAAAAAATTACAGCTTTGGAGCCTAGACAGAGAGCATTAGTTCACTGTTGAAAAGAAATAATGAGTTCTAATTCAGGTAATGTAGCTCAGAATTTACTGCCATATTTTAAAATGCACATGAAAAATAAAATTATCCTAAAATGTCCTTGGTGAAAAGGCTGAGTGTAATTGCTATCACTGACAATAGCATTGAACTTAGCTAAATTAACATCAAAGGAAGCCCCAATTACAGAGCATCTGTGCATTATTGATGGTGCCCTGTCTGTTAATCTAAGACACTCTACTGTAAGGAGCGGAAAAGCAAATAAAAGAGCTAATTGTACCACCAGCCTTCAGGGATCCCAAAGGCAGACCTGACCTATCAGGCTTGTGAGACACCACTTTGCCTGGTCAGAGGGCCAGTGAGGATTCATTTGGAGCCAGACTGAGTACACGGACCCCAGAAGGAAGCCATGGTGACCATGGGTGGACAGAACAATGGAGAAGCAAAAACGTGTTTCCCCCAGAGTTGCACCCAACTCACAAGCCAGGCCCAGCAGCTACCTGAGAATATAGATGGCCCTGGAGGTCTGGGCAGGGAGAAAGGGCAAAGGGCACCTTCTAGGAGAAAAGGTAATTTTTTAAAAGATTTACTTATTTGAGAAAGAGAGAGAGAGAACATAAGTGAGAGAGGCAGAGGGAGAGAGAGAATATCAAGCAGACTTGCCGTTGAGCACAGAGCCTGATGCCGGGCTCAATGTCACAACACTGAGATCATGACCCAAGCCAAAACCAAAAGTCAGACACCTAACTGACCATGCCACCCAGGCGCCCCAAAAAGGTGACTATCTTAAATGCAAAGAAGTTCTGCTCTGAACATCGGGTTCCAGAACCTACTGTGTTGATGTAGGAAGTACCATTCCTGGAGCTCATGCTGATGCTGGTACTTACCTATTGTCCTGGTTTGCTCTCACATGGATGATATCCAGAAAGTATGTATGAGCCACGTTCAGACAAACAGATTACATTTTACTGCAATAAGACCTCATGAAGACTTTTACCTGTGTTCCAGCCGAACAGCCTAAGAGTATCCCACTACTTTATCCTAATCCATGACCTACTTTGTTTCTTAGGCTTTTGGGGACAATGAAAACACAAGTGAATGTTAAATGCCAGAGACATCCCTTCCATCACTAAGCATACACGAGTTTTCTTTTATATCTTCTTAAAGTTCACCCTTCTTGTCTACTGGGAGGAGCTGGATTATACCCCTCCCCATTGATATGTTTAAGCTGGAACTCCCGGTAGCTCAGAATGTGATTATGTTTAGAGAAGGAGCCTTTAAAGAGGTGAATAAGCTGAAACGCGGCCATTAGGATGGGTCCTAATCTGATACAGCTAGTGTCCCAGTAAGAAGCTGAAATCTGGACACACGGAGAGCTAGCAGGGATGTGCACACATATCAAGAATACCATGTGAGGGGCGCCTGGGTGGCTCAGTGGGTTAAGCCTCTGCCTTCGGCTCAGGTCATGATCTCAGGGTCTTGGGATCGAGCCCTGCATCGGGCTCTCTGCTCAGTGAGGAGCCTGCTTCCCCCTCTCTCTCTGCCTGCCTCTCTGCCTGCTTGCGATCTCTCTCTCTGTCAAATAAATAAATAAAATCTTAAAAAAAAAAAAAAGAATACCATGTGAGGCCACAGGGGGAAGGCAAGTATCTGCATGCCAGGGAGAGAGGCCTCAGAAGAAACCAATTCCCAACACCTCGGTCTTGGACTTAGAGCCTCCAAAATGAGAAATGAATGTCTGTTGCTGAAGCCACCCAGTCTGTGGCATTTGTTAGGGCAGCCCTCGCAAACTAGTACATCTGCTATTAGTTGTAGGCAGTTTGGAAATAACCAGAACTCAAGAATAGAAATTAGGACCATGCCATCTTCATTTTATCCTTTTTCTTTAGCCATAGAATTGCAAATACTATTAACGTAAATCAAAGTTAGCTCCAGAACAATGTTCATGATTTTCCCCTGGTGGGCCATCCATCCAGCAACCTTCTCTGCCTTCTAGGATGTCTATCTGCCTGGGGGTTCGGTCCCCACCATCTGATGTTTCCATGTCCCAGAAGGGACTTTCGAAGCAAGGCAGAGCTTCATGAAGCCACAGAGTTCACAAGAATCGAAAGCAAGGCCCTGAGCTCACTTAGGGGTAGGGACACTGATGCTTTCCTGATGTTCCTTCACTCAGACTTCAGCCACTAGCCTTTTTTTCTGTTCCTAAACAAGTTGCCTCTGTGTTTCCAACCTACTCCTTCCCTTCGGTAGGCTAGAATCACCAGGCTCAAAGCAAAGAATCAGTGTGTGTGTCGAGGGGGTAGGGGTAGCAAGTGGCATAAAGAATGTTACGGCTGAGGTGTTGTTCAAGCTGACCGATGGACCTGCTGGGGGGAGGGGGTAGCCCCACCCAACGGCTGCATATGGAATGCAGCGTAATGTTAGCTTGAAACATGGGTAACTTGAATGCAGGGTCTCAACTTCATTCTATGAAAATCCACTTTCTTAGGGAGGGATCTTTATTTTTCTCTTATCTTTCCTTTCAAGCTAATTTTTGAAAATAACAGAAAACCTAAATTGCAAAAACAAAATACCAGAAACTGTCTTCTCAAGTGAATCATGAAAATGTCAAGCTGTAAATGTACCGTTTACAGATATAATCAGCTGTAAGGGCTCCATATCAATCATTACCAGAGATCCCATGAGGAAGGACTTTTCACAGCCCACTTAGGAGGCCTTAAATCCACTCCCTCAAACTACAGCAACTACACCATAGCTGACAGAGGTTTTTGAGGTAAGAAAATGTCAAAAAACTTCTTTAGTAAGCCATGGACCCATCTCCAGGGCAGTTATTGCTGGGTCTTTGACAGCCATCAGCTTCTTCCTCATTCCAGCAACAGGGCTGCTTGCTACCACCCACATCTTTCCCTGAACTCTCGGGGACAAAGCTCTCAACCCTAGCTCCTTGACCTCTCTGGCCACCTGAGCACCAAAGGGGGCCTGAGCACTTTGAATGCTGGGAATCCCCAGGCCAGCAGCTGCCTCTCACAGATTTCTGCCATACCCACTGTGCACAGAGCTCTATTACTCCCTCTCCCAGCAGAGACCTCCCATACTTTCCTCCCACTTCAAACCTTGCCAAGGTTCTCCTCATTCGTGCAAATTTGGCTTAAGAAACAGAGCTCTCCACAGGCCATCTCCTACAATTCTCTGCCTCAACCACGCATTTCACCAAAATGGGTTAGGGGTGGGGTGTAGTCAGAAGGTCAAAATGGAAATGAAAAGATACCTTTGGTTCCCTTCCATATCCTCACCTTCCTACTCTTTTACTCCTGCCTCCCATCATATTTTCATGCATGTTCATGTAATTTAAAATACATAAGGCAAAGAGAATGAGCTCTGGAGTCTAGGCAGACCCCAGGAAGAACCTGAGTCTACGTTGCTCTGTAATTTTGGGTGATGTACGTAAATTCTCTGCTCATCAGTTTCCTCATAGAATAGATTCAAGTTCAAGGAGAAATTCAGGGTAATACTGTTAAGTCACTGATTCAATATCTAGTACACACTGGACACAATACATGTGAGGCACTCTTTTTACTCATATATCAGGAAAGTGTCAACACATCTAATAATGTACTACGGGGCAGTCGATCAACCCGTAGGCTGACCCTGCAATCCTCATTAGTTAAGCATCCAAAAGCCTAAAGAAGTTAATGTCATGACACTGAAAACTAAAAAGTTGTGTCCTAGTTAAGAGCCCTGGTTCAAGTGGCCAGGACCAGAAGGCAGGATGTATGGATGGATAGCCTACCTTTTCGTCAGGTTCCTGCAGCAACACTATTCAAAATCCTAATGGCTTACAACAAGAATTTATCTCTTGTACAGAGGTTTGCAATTGGCTGGGGTAGATCTGCTTCAGGCTTAGCAGGTCAGCTTCAGGGCTGCTCAATGTGTATTTCGTGTTCTTTTCACAGCAAATGGCAGACACGCGGGAGGAGTGAATGGAAACCCATAGGACCTCGGAAGGCTGTGGCCCAGAATTGGCAGCTGTCACTTGCAGTCACATCCCATTGGCCAAAGCGTCAATGGCCAAGGCCAAAGTCAATGGGATGGGGAAGTAAAAAGAAACACATCACTTTAGATAAACAGTGAGATCTACCATACTTGCCCTAGCTATGGAGTTCCAGAGGCTGTGTGAACTATCCTAAAGATCGAATTCCCTAAAAAGAGTGCCACTTACTTCCATGATCCTCTAGGCATGTGGACGAAAGTGAGCATGGTGGAGGGAGGCCAAAAAGAGGAAGAGTGTGGAGCTGGGCCACTGGGAAGCAGTGAAAGCCAGTGACTCCAACAGAGACACAGCAATCTCTCCTGGAGCATTGGGCCTAATGGAGAATGACACCTGCTCTGTGCTCAGCACCTGAGAAGCTGCCTTCAGCACCAACAGTTCTGTTTCACTCTCCTTCTCCCTACTGTGGATTTTAATTCTCCATCCATAGGGCTTTGCTCAGGAGCAGGAGGTACAAGTTTCCTGTCTCTCTCTGATTTCAGGCATTTGCCATGCAAAAGTAAGACAATGAAGACATACCAAAAATGTTCCCAAAGAACAGTACTCTGAAAGCATTTACTCGAGACACAACACACCATGCTGCTAAAAATGGAGAAACATAAAATCCTTCCCCCCACCTCCAAGGAAAGTGGCAAGCTGTGAAATCAGGAAGAAGAATGAAAAACAAACAGACTGCAAACTGTTGGCTTCTGGAGTTGTTTCCAAACACATCGCCCAAGCATCTTCCAAAAAATAAATTAATTTAAAATTTTTCCTCCCTTCAAAATTCACTATAGAGTAACTGAAAATAGAATCTGAATATGTCTGTAGACAAGAAACATCTGTATGAAAACCAAAGAGAACCACAAAACACTAACATATTCAGGTAATTAGAAATATCCAGAAAATAAACTGACATTTTCAGTTTTCTTCTGAATGTTTGGCACGGTAAAGACCTTACAACATAGATTAACTTATCACCTCTTTAATTGCATGTGTATGTGCTTTACAATATCTAAGGGCCTACCTATATAAAAATATTTTATATTTATATAAAATATATATTCCTGATATATTTATATATTTATATAAAATATATATGTATATATGTAAAATATATATTTCTGATATATTTTATATTTATATAAAACATATATTCCTAATAAAATGTTAGTAATTGCAATCAATTTAGAGGTAGTTTCTGATAACCTGCTACATGTTTGCCACTGAGCTAGACTGGCATAACAGAAGGTACAAAAGTTATACACACTGTGCTTCAGAACAAGATAGCATGTACGGAAGAACTGGACGAGGCTTAAAACAGTTAAGTAAACCAAGCATGCCACTAGGCAGTGCTCCTTTATGGTAGAGACAAAAAAACACAATGGCAGTTAAGACCAGGAAAATCTCATTTAACTACACACAGATTTGTGGAGCACCTTAATATGTTTGCTGAGAAAAGCTAGTTTTTATTTCCCACAACCTCTCCTATGAGCAGGTGGATTCTGATAGAAGGACGCAGAGAACACTGTGCACCGTGACACGGAACATGAGCTCAGATCCCACATGAGCTCGCCTTCCCCAGCAATACTACCTGATGGAGAAGCCCAGTGATCAGGATGGCCGTAGGTTTTGCCATCATAAGTAATCCCAGGGGTAAACCCTTTGGAAAAACAAATAGGCAACCCCAAATCTCTCCTCTCTGCCAATGCACAGATTCAAGTTATTACATTTTTTTTTCTTAAGGCAGAGGTCCCTTTCCTGCTTTTCCAGAGGACCATATTGAAGCAATTAAAAAAAAAAAAATGGACCACCTTTCACGATGGATCTTCCAAAATGTTCTATTGTTCCCAGTTCATTCTTTTGACGAGTACTGGCTGAGCCTGTGCTGTAAACCAGGCCCTGGGGATGGGGGACAATAAACACAGGCCAGGTCCTACCCTCATGGAGCTGACATCCCAGTACGTGAGCAGCTGCTTCATCCTGACAAAAAGCTGGCTTCCCGATGCTTCCATTCCCTATCTTGTCCTAGGTGGCCGTGTGTGTGTGTGTGTGTGTGTGTGTGTGTGTGAATCCAAAAACATATGCACAGATGAAGGAAACTAAAGGAAACCAGGGAGTTGGGATCTGATGCCAACGTCAGGCATAGGACTGTGTAGTGTTGCCATGGAAGGAGGTGATCTTCAGACTCCAAATGATTTCCAACTTTCAGTTTAAGGTCAGGAATAAAAAAAACTTCCAGAAGGTACATGCACTCAGAAGTTTATTCCTTTAACACATCACATCTTCCTCTCTCCCTCCTTGCCTCTTCCTCCTCTCCCCTTCCCTCCTTTTCTCTCTCTCTCACACACACACCAGGAGAAAAAAAATACCTCAAAGACACTCACACAGACACAAATATACAAAACTACACAAATACGCCAACTACACATGATAGGAAACACTGGCATGCCCACATAAAGGCACGCACCACATATTTTCAAGGACACACTGACACTCACAAACATGCCTAATACCTTGTCTTACCTATAACAGAATGGCCACAATTAAAAGCAAAAGTACACATGTCAAAACACTTTCTAACACAGGCTGTGATTCTCAGTCCAGCTGTCCCTGTAGCTGCTCTCCCCACTGCTTCTATAAGGTTCTGAAGATTACACAGTTGGTAGCCAACTTCATATACATACCTCTAAACAAGAGGGCTCAGCTTTAAATAATTATGTCAAAGAAATGACAACTGTGCTCTTTGCCAGAACAGGGATGAATAATTACAAAGCCAGGACATAATTAAGCAATTCTGACTGTCGGATTCTTGAGCTGTCTGAGGCATAGGGCTGGCATGCCCTCCATGCATACCCTCCTGGACAGGCCTTGCACCCCTTTATGTTTCCTGATGTGGCAAGAGGGATCATGGTCTGGTCATCACAGAAGTCTTTCTCTGGGGGCCTCCCCACCTTCTCTGCATCCAGCTTCGTGCTCTTGGCATGGACAACAGCATGATTTCATGGCCAACATTTGCAAAAGTTACAGCATTTCTTTAAGATTCCAGGAAACGAGCAAAGCCTAGTTGTCGTAGATTCATTAACTAACAAGACAAACACAGCAGTCTAGAAGAGTCCATTGTAGGATTACCTATCACTTCCCTAATGAACGATGGCATCTTCCTAAAGGACAATCAGGGCTCAGACAGAAAGCAGCTTCCAAAAACAAAAGCCAAGAGGCAGCAACGAAGGGGAAAGTTGTCATCACGAGGAGAGGCTAGAGCGAACTCGCACTCGGGCGCCGAGGCCTGCCAGGTACGAAATCAAACCTTTGTGACATGGGGGTTTATTAGTTCCTGGATGATTTTGCATTTGCGTCAGCCCAGAACACCCAGACTGCCTGTTCCCTACCCCCAAGGCAAGGGCTGTGATTGGAGAGGCATTTTCCATTCTCCCAAATACGTTATGTCAGGAATAAAATGAAAACAGCTCCCCAAATCACGGCCCCCCTGATCATCCATCAGAGCATTCCGCTGAATAAGCACAACAGGCCACTACTGTCTGAGAAAGGACAGGAGCCAACTTGAGATTCCAATTCTGGGATGAAAAATAGGTCCTCACCAAGTGTGCTCAGCACAGCATCGCAATTCACGGGGAGGAAATTGCTCTCCACTTAGAAGCCGACTCAGGTGCACATAGACCTCCCAGAACATACATATGTATACACACACAGAGATAGCATATATATACACCTGCCCAGGAACAAACAGACGTCTGCACACACTGTGAGCAGGCGAGAACCAGCCTTTTTAAAGCCCATTTACTAATTCAGCAAGAAGCTCATTTGGCCTCATTCTACTTCTAGAGAAGTACCAATGCGTATCTCAGAAAACAGGCGGGGGGAGTTGCCTGGCACTGGGGAGAAGCATACAGTGGGAAGGAAAAGCAGGGCCACAGCGAGGTAAGTCCTATGCGCTTGAACCATCAGGACCTAGATATAGCCCCTTCACCAGAAGCCCGGACCCCTGGGTTCTGATCCCAGCTCTGCGTCCGCCGGACCAGACGGTGGGGGCCTCCGGAAACAACATCCTCATCCCCTGGTTCCCTCCCCCCATCAAACGACGGCACAGACCAGGTGATTTCCAAAATCCTTTCCAGTTAGGAAATCATGGGACTCTCCGGAAAGATAACCACCGAAGATACCCATGCTTTGGTCAGAGTATTTTCGTCTCTCCTCAATGAATTAATGGGTATTTTTAAGCTTAACCCCATTAGTAAAGACATGGGCGTCAAGCACACAAATATAAGCTAATTCTATAATTGATTAGAAACGGATTTGGAGCTTTGAAAAGCATTTCTGCTGATGCTGCTCATGACTCTGAGAGCCGGCTACGGTGGGTTTTAAGGAGGCGTTCCCACTTGCTTTCAAAGGCTGAGCGGGATTTCAGTCTCCGCTGCCATTTTGACCCCAAGAGAGCAGTTTAGCTTTAACCTGTTGTTGTTCTTTTGTTTGTTTGTTTGTTGTTGTTGTTGTGTTGTTTTGTTTTCCTTTAGGCCTTCTTAGGAGGTTTTTATTTGGAACAGAGAAATGCACTGGGAAAATGTGTGGCTCACTCGGAAAACAGCCGAGTTGGAGGAAGTGGCTTCTGTGGTCAGACACACCGGTCAAGCTCCAGGCCCGGCTCTTTCCAGCCAGGGCTGCCCAATTAACACCTCTAGGCCTCAGTTACCCCACCTGCAGAGTCATCCAGTGCTTCCTTCCTCCTACAATTTAGGGTTGGGTGAGGACTCACAGATCTGAATACAGAGAGCCTTAGGGCAGCGATGAGCACACATGGTGGGTATGGGTGCCCCCTCAGAGTTCCTGGGACAACGCAGCTCTTCCCCCGTCAGACACAGGGAGAGCAAGAGAAATACTGATCTGTCCTGTAAAGTGTATGCATACATGCAGGTGGAAAATGTTGAACAGGCAGGAACCCAAGATATTATAAACAGCTCATTTGTTGTCCTTTGTTTGGTGATGTCGGCTGCCTCTGGAATCTTTTAACAAAAAAAAAAAAAAAAGAAAGAAAGAACGAAAAGAAAAGAAAAAAAAAAAAAAGAGGAGGCCAAGAAATAAATTATTTCATTTGGACAAAATTACCAAAGCTGGAATAACTAAAGGCAGTCATGAGCAATACATCAAATCAGGGCCTCGATAAGGAAAACTATTAACACTTTAATAGCTATGAAACGAATCACTCAATTAATTTCCCACATGCTGAAACAGGTAACAATACATTTATCTGCCAGTATTATACCCTCCATATCATATATTTCCACAACTGTTAGCAATTTTATTCAGCATAACGGGAAATAAGTTGCATCTCATGGATTCAAGGAAAGAAAGTGGCCTGAGGGGGCACCTGGGTGACTCAGTGGGTTAAGCCTCTGCCTTCGGCTCAGGTCATGATCTCAGGGTCCTGGGATCGAGTCCCACATCAGGCTCTTTGCTCAGCGGGGAGACTGCTTCCCCCTCTCTCTCTACCTACTTGTGATCTCTCTCTCTCTCTCTCTCTCTATCAAATAAATAAATAAATAATCTTCAAAAAATTTAAAAAAAAAAAAAAAGAAAGTGGCCTGAGGTCTGCTGCCAGCTGAGCAACTTGATGGAAGAGGTCTCCGTTTTTTTCTGCTTTGGTTCTCTTTGTTTGTTTGTTTGTTTTTTCTCTTTCCCTCTTAATCATTTCCAATGCATGTACAAGGTGCTCTAAGTCAGTAAGTGAGGACAAACTAGACCTCCAGGATTTCTGGGCCACTGTTTGCAACACACAAGCTAGGGTCCCACAGGAAGTGACAGGGTAGCACCACAGGGCCCAGGGATGGACCTTGAAGGGGATCATCAAGGGTCATCTGGTCCATTTCTTGGCCTTGGGCTTTATGGAAGGACCCCAACTCCTCCCAAAGAGATCATTTTTCACATCCTTAAAAATCCCCTGGAATCTGAATCCAAGACTCAAAGCCACATCTCCCCCACCTCATCAATGCTCTCATTAACATGATACCATGTTCACTTCCATGGCCTCGATGCAGACTCAGCCAATAAAGAAAAGGTCAGTAAGACTATTCCCAGGAGCTCTGGAGGGCTCTTGTAGGGAGAATATGTTAGCCCCAGGTCACATTGTCAGAAAAAAAATGGCCTTTCCCACTAACAATATCTCTGAGACCTACTGAGCCCTCATACCTGTGAACAGAAGAAAATCACTCTCTGCTGCCTCTACTATGGCCCCAAGAAAGGTGAGCTACCTCTGGGTCATTAGAGGAATCCTACACACCTGAGGAAAAGTAAATGCCCCAAGCTTTCTTCCTTCTCAGCAACAGACCTGCAGAGGCCCCACCTTGTAAACAAAACATTTTCAAGGAGGAGACCAGAAATCTGCTCCCCAGAACATGACCACTGGGCTGTGTACGATGCTGCTTTAATGGGTGAAAGAGCCACCTGGGTGAAATCAGTTACAAATAAGGTCCCCTTAGATGCGTCCCAGGAAGATCTAATTTATTCCCAGTCCTACTTCTTGCTAGGCCAACAGTGTATGCATGGATAAAACTCTGGTTGGAGATCTCTGCTGTGTTCCAAACACAGAAGAACATACTCTGTGCTCAACGAATAACCAGTGAGGCAAGACATAGACCAGAAAGTAAGCAGCTTACCTTGGGCTTCACCACCTTCATGAATGACCCTCTGAGCAAAGCTTCCTCTCGTTCTTGTCTGGTTACTTTCCGGGCATCCAGAAACTTCAAATTGGGCAGCTTGTGCAGAACAAAGCATCTGAAAGAAGACAGTCAGAGACAACTCAGGAGGGTAGGTGGTGGCCTCAAAGACCCATGCAATTTGTCTCATGCTCAGGGATCTACATCACTAGGTCTTCAGAAGTTCAGATCTTGGTGCTGCTTTTCTTTTCTTTTCTTTCACAAAGAATGAATAATCACTCTTTGCAGAAATCCAAGTAATTATATTTTACACACACAACTAATTCTTTTTTTTTTAAAGATTTTATTTATTTGACAGAGAGAGATCACAAGTAGGCAGAGAGGCAAGCAGAGAGAGAGAGGAGGAAGCAGGCTGCCCGCCGAGCAGAGAGCCCGACGCGGGACTCGATCCCAGGACCCCGAGACCACGACCCGAGCTGAAGGCAGAGGCTTAACCCACTGAGCCACCCAGGTGCCCCCACACAACTAATTCTTAACAATGTGCACTAATGATTGCTCTTAATTCAAATGTAGACACACACACACACCATGAGCCAGAAAGCTCCTGTCAACCTATTTACCCCCGCCCTTCCATTCTAGAAATGGACCCAGCTTCATTGTTACACAGAAAGTTCTCAGGGAAACTAACCTAAAGCCTAATTGTACCATTTTGTCATTGCCATTTTTATGGGTCATCTGTATAATTCTCATCTCTGAGATAAAAGCAGATCTTTGGGATGCCTGGCTGGCTCAGTCAGTAGAGCATGTGACTCCTGATTTGGGGGTTGTAAGTTCAAGCCCCACAATGGGTGTAAAGATTACTTGAAAATAAAATCCTTAAAACAAAACAAAACAAATCTTCAGTCTGAAACTAAGACAAGAGACACTGACTGGCCATCCAGGATAATAAACTGGAGGTTGTAATAACATAATGACTTTGGGATAGAAGTAAGGAGCACACATACTGAAAAATGCTTCCTTGAGGACTTGAACAGGGGTCCTGAGGATTTTCTCATCATCCCTGAGTTACTTCCACACTGGCACTATGAAGATTATTTTTACCAAGGTGAAACAAGAAGAATCAGTTTAGAGGGCATACGGATTTAATAGTCCAACAAATACTAATATATATAGATTCCTCCAGAAAGAGTCTTTGGTGTCCATCATGGCCTCCAAGGATAAGCTAACAGCTACTTACGTGATGAACTATCCTCAAGCAGGTATATTTAGAATTAATGAGAAGATCCACATGTCTGTGGGATAGGTGGATAAACATATAAATAAATACATAAAAGGTATAGACACCTGCCTATACTTCTTCCTCAGGGACAGTTATCAACCCAGATGCTTTCCATAGAGCCCCCATACTTGATCACTATTGTTTAGACACTGTCCTACTTAGGAAGAAGCAGTAGGTATCCAACGTCAAGACCAATAGATTATCTCCATAGGAATCTGTCATATCCTTCCCATATTCAGCCTCTTCACTATTCACCCATCTTTCAAATCCCAACCCACATGAACTTTCTTCTGCATCTCCAGACCACATTGTTTTCTTCCTTCTCTGTACTCCCAGGATACACTGTGAGCACCATACCACCTAACACCTGGTTGTTTTTTAATCATCTTATTCGTGTTCAGTTGATGTCCTTATGTATAAGCTTCTTAAAGGTAGGGATATTTTTTTCTCACCCTCTCATTATCTCAAAAACTAACATTACAATGGACTCAATAAAATACTGGTTTATTTCAGTTGTATGAGTATTTCTTGAGCACCTACCATGTGCCAGGTCCTAGGTTTACAGAGGTGATTATAACGTGATTTCTGGTCTTAAAGGGATTCTTGGTATAATGGGGAAGATAGACTCACATGGAGAAATTAGAAATCCACACAGCTATGTGCTGAGATTGAGATTATGCACAAAGAAATTCTGGGAAGCACAGAGAAAGGGACCTAACATTACTCACTACATGACTAAAAACTAGTGGCTGGAGGAGAAAGAGGAGAAACAAGAAATCTCAAGTTATCTTCAAAGAACCAAACCCCAAAGCAATCCTAAGCACTGAGCTTTTTCTCAGTGCAAATGTAACCTGGAGTAAATAACATGCCCCCCTCTTCACTGGAGCCTTGGGTTCCCAAGGCCAGCTCCCACCTTCATGAGATGAACTCATATCACCAGGTGGCCTCCATACACTTGCCCAAAGATTTGGCTGATTACTGAAATGCCAGAGAAAACAGCATAGAGGTTTCTAGTCAAAATACTCCTTAAAGTGAAAATACTCTGAGTTCTTTTGAGGTGTACTTTCCTTCCCCAGAAGTGGTCACCCCATCATCTGAGGTCCTGGAAATGTGACTATCCACTTCTGGCTTCCTCCCTGGTCTCCATCTATGATCTTCTTTCCAACTTCTCCCTGAGCCTCTCCCTTCCCTTTCCAAATGCCCTCTCACCTTATCCAAAATCAGAAAGTTTCCACAAAGCCTCAAATGAACTTCTGTTCTCCAGTAGAACTCCCACTGGCCTCAGTCAGTGTCAGAGAAAACTTCCATCTTCTGCGTATAGCAGGAAAGTCTTGATGACAACAGATTCTTTCAAATAAAGACATGTACAGATGGAAACAATATGTCAGGAGTGACGCTCAGAGGAGTAAAGACACCCACTAAGTGTAGGGTGGGAAAAGATGAATATTCAGGTGAAGAAAACATCAGTATTAGAAAATCAGCCAATGTTTAATGATGGAATGAAAGATGTCTTCACGGGGCTGGCAGGAACCATGATGACAACAGACAGCACGTTGTCATTTTGCCCCACTTTGGATCACAGCCCTGAAATCAAAGGAGAGAGAGAGAGGTGCTGGCTTTTAAGCTAGTTAAAAATTTTAGATGACAAAGAGCTGCTGTTTTCAGAGCACTCATCTTATACAATCGAAGAAACAGCCCATGAAATAGGCTGCCAGTCATCCCTGAAACTAGGGCTGACTTGACTCCCAGCCTGACGGCCAGCCTGGGGTTTCTACGTGGTGGGTGCTTGGAGTGGCTTGAGGGACACTAGGAAGGCTTGCCCCCAAATAATTTGGCCTGAGACTCAGCTCTGGGTCTAAAGTTCCTCCCTTAGAGACGGCTTCATACATTCACTCATACAACCAATAATTAGCGAGCGACAACCACCTGTCACAACCTGTGCCAGGTGCAGAGAAGAAGGTGAGACATGAAACAGAAAAGGTCGCTGCTCTCAAGGAGCTTGTATCCCAGCACAGTCATTCTCAAACTTAAGAGGGCACCAGCATCCCCCCAGATGGCTTGTTGAAACACAGATCACAGGACCCCCACCCCCAGGGTTTCTGGTCCCCTATGTCCAGAGTAGGTCCAGGAGTGTTTGTTTCCAGTAAGTTCTCAGGGTGGATGATGCCAGCGATCCTGCTGCAAAACGCTGTCCAAGTGAAAATAACATCATGACGAATAATAGCTTTGGAATTATGACGTTGGCAATGTGGTGAAGACTCTCCCTCCCAGTTCTGCTCACAGTCTGTCCTACCCCAGCATCTGTGGTACACAACGCCCCAAAGGCGGCCACGGCCACCAGATCTCCCTGCCCCTGGTGGTTTGGAACTAGCTCCAAACATTACTGCCAAGTGATAAGTCAGTGGGCTTTCTGCCCGCCTGTCCCGCCCCGGTCTTGGGAGATCTATTTTCCTTTGTTCTAGGTCATGTCAGGGTGTCAAAAGCCGCAGCTTCAATCCTGAGTATAATACCAGTTTGCCATAAAAATACAACCGAGGATTCCCGAAGCCACAGAATGAAGGCTTTTACAATATCAACTCGACCCTTGTAAATTTAATCCAGGGTTATTTGTTGCACCAAAATCTCTTTACCGTGATGTATTACTTAGTTACTGGGGTTATCACAGCCGTATCCTAAAGTTGCATAGTACATAAAACATTTCAGTTAACAATGCGGGAAGGTTAACTCCCCCAGATAACCTGCAATCACAAGGGCTAGTCCGGATGACATGCCTCTGTCAGCTTCCACGAGCTATTGATGGTTCAATCAGTTTGTTTTGAAGGTAAAGTACAACAAAAGGGCAGTAAACTTATTCAGACTGTCAACAGGGGCTATCGGGAATGGGGCTTGCAGGTAAGTAATTCTGGGTGTTTTAAGGCTATTATCAAACAGCAATGGTTGAAGGAAGAGACAGCTACTAATAACACAGAAGGCAGCCATCATAAACCACTTTATGGCAGAAACCCCCGTCTATAAATCCTGTGACACCCGGAGACAGCTTCAGATTTATAAAACTGCTTGTTAAGCCAGGGCACTGCTTAATGAAAAGAGATCGGTCTAAGTTCTGAGTCTCATGTCCCTAGCTCCAGAGGGCAACTCCAATTTTCCTGACCTTCCCAAGGTGGCTGGGTGAAAGCCCTGGGGCTGGGGGCAGGAAGTCAGGGGCACTCTCGGCTGTGATGTGGAAGATGAAGTTATCGAGAAGAAATCAGGGATCCCGGGAAGGTGTGTAAAGACCCATTTGTTTCTGTCTGAAAGCCCATTCTCAAAATGTGAGACCCACACACAGACCTTTCCAGGTTCTCTCTCTTTTCATAGTCAATGCTGCGTTTTCTTCTAGGACTTCTCTAAGGAGACACCTAAAACTGGCAGGGGGAGGAAAGGAAGAGCAGAAAGCCTTCTTTGTTTGTTTGTTTTTTGCTCCCAAATTAATTTTCTCTGTCCGAATCCCAGAGCTCTGGCATTTTTTCATCTAGACTTCAAAGAGAGAGGAGGATGCTCTTTGCTCCTGCTCAAACTGCTACCCCAGGGGTGGCTGGCTGCTCCCCAGTAACATCACGCAATCACAGAAACACCAAGACCACTCTCCGTTGTCTGCTCCTGTGGTTGGCTACCATGTTTCTTTCTCTGAGGAGACTCCAACTCAAAGAAATAGGTTTCTACATCTTAAGGGAATCAGAATGCAAGGTCACCTAGAGTTTCTTCCTACCTCTTCCCATTTCTGGCAATATAGAATGCCCATCCTTCTCATGATCTCTTGCTGCCTTACTGCTCCCATTCATGGGGGTGGTGGGGAGACATGGTACGAGCTACTGATGCTCTACCAGAGGCCCCCAAAGTCAGCAACGGGTGACCCAGGAACTGTTCTCAGTCTTTCACAAAGCCTAACAGAATAGAGTGAGCAAGCCAACAAAACAGCAAGCTTCTCTGCTTTTGCATAGATGACATCAACCCCGTTTGGTAACACTGGTTACCTCATGCTAATCAAAAGCATTCGTCAATGGACTAAATGTGTCTGACTAACTTTAAAAAAAGTGAGCGATGGCTTACATGTCGCTTGTTAAAGAAACCAAAGCACATTAAAGAGGCAAAAGGGGCAGAAAATGAAACAGAAGAGAGGTCTTCATAACAAAAAGTTTTTGTTGGGGACTAACGGGGCAGAGGAAACGGTCCAGCTGGGGGCTTATTTTGCTGTGTGATCTTGGTTCGGTCTCTGCCGCCTTCCTGAGCTTCGGTTTCCCATCTTCACGATGAACAGAATGGGCTCGATGGTGCCTAAGCCTCTCTTAAGCTTCTGCCTGCTTGAATTCTGTGTGCCTCCAAGTTAATTTCCAATAAACACATCCATAGCCTCTTTTCTTATTACTCCAATTTCCTTATATAACCACCCCCTCACACCTCCAGGTAAAGGAAGGCTGTGAGAAAAAGTCAATAAAGACCAAAGAGTAATGAACAAACACTGTGAGTGGAATCACTCCAGATGCTCAGAGAGATGACAATGATCTCACTCTAATGAGCCGAGGTGAGTTCACCTACAGCATTAATGAACGCCTGACAACTGGCAAAGGCCAGCTGATTTTCCTCACAGTCCACCGGCAGCATGTTTGAAGTCTCCGTGCAAACAATACACCCACAGGACAGAGCAAGGCCTTCTACAGAGGGTAACCAGCAATTACTCTGTGGGCTTCTGTCACTTTGATCTCTGGGTCGTGACCTTTGCTTTCTTGTGATCTTCAAAGCCCAGATTGTAGATTAGCTGGAGAATGCTAGCTGGGTTATGTAAGCCACAAGTTTTACAGCTCCTATTTGGCTGGGAAATGGTGGCAGCCCCGGACGGCCAACAGACTGCGGAGGGTCCCTCCCTCCTTCCCCTTGGCTGAGTGCTGCAGACACGGGGCAGGCCTCAGGCTGCTCTCTGTGAGGGAACAAAGAAAGGGTGTCACGTTTTAAATAATTTAAAGTTGTAAGAAATACAGAGGGGCCTAAGGGAGGAGGCGGGAGGAAGGAGCGGCCACGGAGCGACTGGAGTGGCAGGAGGGAATGAATGGCAAAGGATTTTGTGACAAAAGTACGGCTGAAAGGCCGTGAGACCTAACTCCTTATTTGACAAGCCAGGTCTGGCTAGCTCTTTGCGCAGTTGACTTGCATTCTGTTGTCTTTCCTACAGGAAGATGAGAGAAAGGAATTGCGAAGGAAGACAAGAAACAGACCACTCTAGGCACCCAGGTCTCCCACAGTTGACTCATTGTTTGGCTAGTGTTGAAGTCCTCAGGAGGCCTCAAGTGGTTTCTTAGTAGGACCGTGGCCTTCAAAGTCCATCCAGCCCCGCCACACCACTCTCTTCCCCACCAAAGCTTGAATGCTGCTTGTTATCACATTCACCTTTATTCAACATTCATCCCAAAATAGTAGCACAGTGTGCACACACAGCAAAGCACAGGCAGACTTAAGCTCCTATAATAACACAGCAATGGACATTTCTCAGCCATGAACCATGATGGATGGGCAAAGGAAAAATCCAGGCCCGGCTCGCTCCTGCCCCAGCAGGACCACGGCAATGCTCAACAACTCAGTAGTATGCTCATGCTCACATACAGATTTAATGAGCCCATTTTACTACGGGGTTATGGGCCAAGAAAATCCAACTGTGTGCACAGGGGGTAAGGAAGGAAGGAAGAGGGGTGACTTGGGGGATGGGAGGAAGGCATCAGCAGAAAGTGAAGCATCTGTGAAGCCATTTCCAATAACTTCATAGATCCTGTCACTTCCCACCTCTGCTCCAGTGTTGGCCACACCGTGACCTAAAAGTGGGCTGACCTCTCTGAAATCAACACCTCCCCTAGAAATGAAACAGATGTACTTGTTTTGATGTATGGCTGGGTGACATATTATAAATATTACATCACATAACCACAGAGGATGCCAATCAATAAGAAATTTTTTCAGACAGCACTAAATGAGCCGTGGGTTCTTGCTTCTGAATACACTCCTTTAAGGCTCCTACTATTGCTTAAATGATTAATAGAAGACATATTGTCAGAAAATGTACTTAAAGTGAAAAACAGTAAACTATAGAAATATCATTCATTTTTTAAGCAATTTTCTAGTGAAAATGTCACATAAATTTACATAGAGGCCCTACTATTAGGCTCTGGGTAACAGCTAGGAGGAAGGCAGACCTCATGCTTTGTGGATGGAGTGCCAGGAAAATATTTTACCAAAAGAAAAAAAAAAGGAAGGTGGCCACATTGCTTTGTAGAAATCCAAACACTAGAACCCTGGCTTCAAAAGCCTTATTGTAAAACGCTAAGATTTCTTAGAGGCAAATGAAGCACAAACTCCAAGATGAACAAAGCAGAACTGCTTACAGACCGGAGAACAGAACTACATCCTATATACACTCATCTCATCCAAATGTAAGCGTGAGAGTGCTTGTCAACCAGAAATAAAAAATAAAAAAAAAAATAATAATAAGATGAATAAAAAATTTAGAATTGCTAGAGAACAGGCCTACCATTCCACTCAACCCTCACATGCCGTGCAGAGAATGTGGACCAGATGGGCACACATTTAATGTTCCTTCCAGTCTTCTTAGTTCCTACTTCTCTCAGAGCATAAGCATCTTCCCATTGTTGCGAGTGACTTGTGGGTTTTCTAGGGTTATTCTGACTAGATGTGATTTCAGCTGTGTGTGGCCCTCAGAATCCAGCTCCTTGAGGCCATTTGGCATATGTGCCTGAACCAACAACCCCCCCAGGCCCATCCCTCGACCCCCACAGTTGTGGCGCTGGGAGGGCAGGGTTAGTGGGCACCAGCGCCAGCCCATGAGACAAATCACTCCTCTAGAACCAAGCCCTCCCTGAAGGACCAGGACCCAATGACCAGGACTTGGATTGGTTCTGAAGGATAGTCCCTTGCTTGTCAACTATGTGTGGACATCAAATGGATCTGATTCCAAACAGGAAGCGGGCATCTGAGATGCCCAGGGGGCCATACGTCTCTCTGTAAGCACTCAGCTTCTCAGAAGAAAATAATTTCCAAGAAAATAATTTCCAAATGTTCCAAGGGAATATTTACGTGGCCCCTGTTCTCTAGATATTGATGCGTCTTCAAAGAGCAAGAAGATGCAGCCTTCCCTACTAGAAGCCACCCTCTGGATGTGGACATATATGAAGTAGGGAGAGAAATATACAAGCAGAGTATACAAAATGGCACGAGATAGTAAAGGAAGAACTGTAACATCTTAGAAGTGGAGTATTTCAGAATGCTAGAGCCAACAGGAATTTTCAACACTACTTAATCCAATAGTCAGGTGAGCGTCCAAATACCTATTGACATTTTTGTTGCATTTGCTACTAAGTTAATCAAAATATCTTGGTGAAGGGTCACTGATCTAGACTAGCCTCCCCATTTTAAAGCTGGATCCCACCTCACATCTTCTAATCTGACCCTTTTATGGGTCTTATTATTTTTATACTTCTGTGAACAGTTAAAATAACAACCACCAAAAAAAAAAAAAACAGTATTAGCTTTTTTCCTTTTGCAACCTTATAAATCTTCTATTTTGAGACTAAATAGAGTATGACGCAACTGAAGATTTTTATCACTTTACTTCTCTCATTCTGAAAAAAAGACAACAAAAATGTGCCTACAGTTTGGCTTACCTACAGCTCCATGAATGAATGAATGAACATCTGTGTCAATGCAAACACACACATACACAAAGACACATATACATGGATGTGCACAGGCATATACATACATATATAAAATTTATTGGGCTATTTTAAAGACTTAAACATGTGGGGTGCCTAGGTGGTTCAGTCAGTTAAGCATCCAACTCTTGATTTCAGCTCAGGTCGTGATCTCAGGATCATAGAATTGAGCCCTGCATCAGGCTCCCTACTCAGCGAGGAGTCTGCTTGAGATTCTCTCTGTCCCTCTCTCTCTCTCTGCCCCTCTCCCTGCTTCTGTGTGCGCTCTCTCTAGCAAAATAAATAAATAACTTATTTTTTTAAAAAAAGAATTAAACACAGATATCTAAAGAAAAAAGGCAGAAAAGAAATGAAAATTTCCTAAATTGTGCTTGGTTTACTAAAAACGTTGACTGAAAGAACTTTCTTGGATTCATTTGATAGTTCCAAGACATGTCTTATAAATTGCTGGAAGAAGATAAAATATGTTTTAAGAGACCTCTTCATACCCGAAATCAGGCTGTTAAGTGTTTCAGAGTTGATAAGAGTATTAAAGGAGCAAATTAAGTTCTAAGTGATTAAGCAACTTACAGGGTTGATTTAGAAATGTGTAACTCTTCACCTGCTGGATATTAATCATAGTTCCCCTAACAGAACTGACATTCAAATCTACAGGATCACATCCACATGAAAATCTTCATACTGGAGAAAGACTTACTACATTTTTTTTAAAGTAGGGTTGGGGCACCTGGGTGGCTCAGTGGGTTAAGCCTCTGCCTTCAGCTCCCGTCATGATGTCAGGGTCCTGGGATCAAGTTCCACATTGGGCTCTCTGCTCAGCAGGGAGCCTGCTTCCTCCTCTCTCTGCCTGCCTCCTGCCTGCTTGTGATCTCTCTCTGTCAAATAAATAAAATCTTTAAAAAATAAATAAATAAATAAATAAATAAATAAATATAGGGATAGAGTTTAATTCTAAGATGGTTTAAAAATAGTCTCAGACCCCTACAACATTAATCTAGAAATCCAGAAAACAAGGTTAAAGGTAAACAATGTTTCCCAATAAGGAAATATAACAGGATTCCTGATGTACCTTTATGTATCTATATGTATGTATATTAAAAATATTGAATATTTAATAGCCTTCAATATTTCTTACAGCTTTACCTTTATACAACATGAACTCCCCTGATTTCATTCCTTCGTGCGTAACCACTAATTTTTATAGGAGTCCGAAGAGAAATCATTAACTTCTTTCCCCAATCCTTCCAAATTTATTGTCCAGTGGCCTTACCTGTCTTACATTTTCATTCCTCCTTCCTTTCCCCTTCCAACATTGATTCAGGTAGGATGTTAATGAGAGCTTATATAATAAGAAGAGAGAGGCTACACACATGAAAAGATCATCTAAAAACATTTGCAAAACATCAAGAATAAGGGTACACAGAATTCAAAATAAAGAAAGAAAATATAAAATGAGTTTAGTCAAATAGGTAAGATGAAGGAACCTCCCTAAGAGAGGTGGATCAGGAATTTCAAAGCAGATGGTTTAGTAGCAGAGAGGGGGAAGAAAAGCATTTCTCCTTAGAGCCCATCAAAGCACGTGGTTGGTGGACAGTAGAGCAGAGCGTTGTGGAACAAAGTTATGGGCCTTCAGGGACGTCCTCTTGGGATTCTACATAAGCTCCCTAACTTTAGTGGGAAGCGCTTTCTCTGTAAAATGTGACTCTGAGGCTGACCACAGGAAAATCTTACAACATAGAGTAGGGGTAAACAAAATACAGGCCATAGGTCAAATTCGGCCTGCTCCCTGTTTTTGTAAGTAAAGTTTTATTGAACCAAGCTGGGGTGCCTGGGTGGCTCTGTTGGTTAAGTGACTGCCTTCAGCTCAGGTCATGATCTTAGGGTCCTGGGATCAAGCCCCACATTGGGCTCTCTCCATAACAAGGAGCCTGCTTCTCCCTCTGCCTGCCCTGCTACCTGCTTGTTCTCTATCTCACTGTCAAATAAATAAATAAAATCTTTAAAAAAAAATAGCCATGTTTATTCATTTACAAATTGTTTATGGCTACTTCTGCACTCTAAGAACACAGCTGAATAGTTGTGACACAGACCATATGACCTTCAAAGCCTAAAAATATTTATTACCTTGCTGTTTAAAAAAAAAAAAAATTGTCAACCCCCGACCTAGACCACCTAGCAGCTTTTCATGTTTCTTGGCTCCTGTGACCTTGATGAAGGGAAAAGATGGCTTCAGGTTACCAAAAGATGAAAGTTTAGTATTATCATGGGAAGTCCACTGATAACTTACCTAACACCTACTGTGCATCCCATAATACCATCCTCCCCCCCTCAAAGATGCTACTTCTCCATTTCCACCATATTCCAACCCCTGGATACTCACCTGTATCTCTTGTAGTCTTCCTCATCCTTTTCCAAGCTGACCAGCTCGTTGGGACAGGCCACATTGCCCAGCAGGCTGAGGTACTCTAAAGCTGGTGTCACTTCTGCCAGGTGATCAAGCAGACACTCCAAGTCAGTGATGTGACAAAGGTTAAGGATTTGGGTCCAGGGAGACAAAAGGCCTCGTAAGGAACGTAGAGGATAACTGGCAGACGGAGCACAACACCTGACAAGTCCAGTCTGCTCCCAAGAGATGACATGGGGGAGGGCTGGAATCAACGTAGCTGTGAGGTATCTGGCATGGCAAGTTTTTCACTCCTGCTCGGGACACAGCCCAACTTTTCTCTGGGCAAGACTGGATCCAGATCACCTTAGAGAGAATGAATGAACTTAAGTACTCATCACAGTTCTCTTTCCTATAGAGTTGTTTCCATGTGGTATTTGTAAATCCATAAAACTGAGTTTTTTGTTTTTTTCTTTTTTTAGTAATAAAAGCAGGAAATTATTTCCAATGCCCTCATTAAAAATATCTTCCCCTTTTCTCCTTTAAGGGGTAATTTATCATTAAAACATACAGGAATGGCATGGATGCAACAGGGACTGCCATTCTTTTAGGGTCTGAGGGCCTAGGGCGTTACTCAGTAGCTGCACTGGTGACAAGAAAGTACTGAATTAGGGGGAAAAGGAAAACAAAGCTAGGTGAAGACAAATGGAGTAAGCTAGGATATATTTAGTCAAGCCAGGCAGAGCAAAATGTATTTACGGATGAGAATCTGTTGTGAAACTAATATTCTATGAAGGAGAGAATGAAAGAGAAAATTCCAAGGAGGGCATGGTTGGGAGATTGTGCCATGATCCATTCCCTCAATGGGATCCACTGTTCAGTCAAAGCAAACACTGAGACCCACCCAAACCAAATAAGTCAAGAATCATAGGTTCAGGTGATTACAGATACTGGTAAGGACTTAATGACAACCTAGCTGTCACATCAATACACTTGGACTTCTGGCTTAAGCTGCATGCAGAAGATCTGAGCCCTAGGCAAGGTGATGACTAGACAGGCCATGAGCGGAGGCCATGACTACCAGAAATTTATGGAAGCGAGGTGTCAGCCAGTATCGCAGATGGAATGGGGTCTTTGCCAGGGAGTGACAGCAGAGCAAAAAGGGGCTAAGCATATAAGGATGATGCCCGTGTAAGAACCAAAGACTCAGAAAACCATGTCCAGGAATAAAGTCTCCTTGGCCTAGGAGAGGAAGGTGAAGCCAAAGAAAAGGGACACCCTCACTCTATCAGAATGTTATCTAACCATGAGATGCTATCCCCATTTTCTCAGATTTCATTTCCACACCAAATCCAAACAATGTCAAAATCCATCCCCTAATGTATGTGCTGAGGGGTCACCAAAAAGTAGCTCATTCTGTCACAGACAACCATTAGAAAGAGACTTTCCCCTGGGACTGAACCTTCCACAGATTCCTTCCCACGGGCCCAGTTTAACAGCTTGGGGTCTCAAAGAATAAGGCATTCTTCTCTTCTGCATGATAACCTCCAGACAGGTGACGCTCACTATGTTCCTTAAATCTTATATTCTCCAAACTAAGTTCTGTTGAGCCTTCTTTATACACGGGCTCTGAGAACAACCTATGTGAGGACAAGTGCTATCCTGTAGGAGGGAGACAGAAAGAGAGGTGAAGGACAGTGCCAGCAAAAGAGGGAAACGCTAGTGCAAGGGGGTCAGAGCAGCCCACCCACCAAGGGCTTCAACTGGCCAACGTCATCCCCATTTCCTAAACAAGGCAGGACAATGGACACAGAAGTTATCAGTCCTTCTGATCTTGAACAAGTAACACTCAGGATTAACCACAGTGGACCACTGGAGTGAGGAGGATAGAAACAGGAGCATGTGGAGAAGACAAGTGAGAAGGTGCAACCAGGGCAGCAATGTTAGTAGGACACATGGGTGAGTGGCCAGGAGTCAAAACATTAAAGCATTTCATCACCAAAGGCAAAATGTGTTTAGTGCTGTTTAAAATACAGTTCAATCATCAAATTCTTTAAAAAAATAATTTAAATAAAACCAATTAAAATGACAAGGAACAATTTCAGGGAAAACTTGGCTTTTCCAGCAGGTTCTAACTCTGTAAGCTTCTCAGTCATTGCTACACTAGAAAAAGCACTGCCTGCAGATGCTGGCAAAGGTACCTCATGGGGCCCTATGCTTTGAAGTGACCTCCTCAAAATGTCTTAAGTCTCTGTCTGGTATCCAGGGAACCACCAGGGAGCAAAGTGTCATTCAGCTGGGGTAACCCATGCCTGGACTTGGACCTGCATGTCCCATTCCTGTTTCTCCCCTTCAGGGTTTGCTCCAACCCTCCACCCCTCACAGGGGACCCATCAGATATTCCAAGGAGCAGTAGGACCCATGTCTATCAGGCTGTTCTGAAGCCTCAAGGCCAGGCCCTGGTGCCAGAAAGGGGGTTGGGGGGCAGCTAGAAAAGCTGATCACTCCCACCAGCTGGCGTAGTATTTCTTTCAAGGGACCGTGAGACAGTGGGATGCCGAAATGGTGTGGACATATTGACCTGGGGTGATTCAAATTATTTATGTAGACAATGGCCCTTTCCACTGTGGATGAAGAAGTCCAACCCAAACCTATTGCTTTTGTAGGGACAAACCCCTTAAACTTTGGTTATTTTTCATCTACTGTATGAAGGTGGGAATATGAAGGAGTGGAAGTCAAAACTGGCAAGATTTTTAAGTTGAGGAAATACTGGGCACCTGAGCTGGGCTGAAATCCCAGTTATGTCTCAACATCAAGTGAGCAGTGATAGGAAGCATCCCATACCACTGTCCAGGGAAACAGGCTTCATAGGTAAACTTACCACAGAGCCAATAAAGCTTGTGTGATGAGGGCTCCTTGCTTACATGGGGCCCTTGGGGGATAATACAGCCACATGGTCATATATTTTTATAAAATTTTCAAAAGTAGGTTATTTAAACTGTAGTCAGTTCAGATCACTGTCTCTCTCCCACTAAAGTGGGTATATATACATATATATGTATATATATATATATATACTTATATATGTGTATATATAGTGTATAATTTCTGTAATTATATAATAAAGTTATAAAAGAATTGGCAAAAAAAAACCACCCCAGGAAGAATGTTTTAATGTAGGCATGTCCAGTATAAAAAAATTACTTTTCTAAGCATTTTTATAGTTGTGTTGTCAACTTAAAAGTTTTTAATTTGCCTTGATATATTTTTATTCCAAATAAACATTCAACTTCAAGCCTAATTTGGCATTCATAATTAACGTAGTCTTTGCCTTTAAGAAGGCATCCCCAAATTTTGTAAGTTTCATACTCAACAAAATCTGGATCCAGCCCTGAGCAGGAGGTTGTGGAGAGTAGACACAATCAAATGCCTTTGTCGTGGAAATTTCTTGGGAAAAGAGTCTACCGTCCTCAAGAAGCTTTAGGCACCATGTGCCAATGAACCCAAGGAAGGCAGCCTACCTCATTTAGGGTATTTTGAGGGGCAGAAGCTACCCCACCTCTTCAGGCCTTTCAGCTACCTGCTAAATGCTCCCGCAAACTAAGTCAGGGGGTCTCCCCCAAACCTACAGTAGTCAGAAATCACTAGCACCTACTCCATGGATGCTCTGGACCAGAACTTCTCCATTATGTTGATACAAACACTGGAGGACAAGAGACAAGAAAGAGTTTCAATTGGTTTCTCAGTCTCCTGGGTCAGCAAGAACAAACATAGCCCTACCCTATCTGGCTGGGAGCTCTGAGATAGAATTTGCTGCATTTCTTTTTGTCAAGTTCATAGAAAATGAACGAGAGGCAATCAGCAGTGGGAACTTGGTGTCACTGACTAACGAAGACCAGGGCCATAGAGATCTTTCAGGAATTCTCCCAAGGGTGACATCCCCCCCCCATTTTTAAAATGTGAAGCTATCTGGCATAATTTCAAGTTTCTTCAGCTGGATTCTAGCATACACCTGGCTTCCTTCATCAAGTCTTCTCTAGAGTACTTGACATTTATATTTTTTTCAGCATTGTCTACAGAAAGTTGCCACTGCCGAGTCCAACTGTCATAGGTATGCTTGCCAAGGGAGACTTTTTGCAGAGGGCCCAAGATCAAAGCAACATTGTGCTTTGAGAGTTTGGAGCATGAAGGAGTGGGGGGAGTCCTTGGGTATCATGTGCAGTTGCACAGGTCTACAACTGTTTCCCAAGTGAAAATGGGAATGAACCCTCCCTCTGTGCTCATGCCCAGGTCAAATGGTAGTACCTATACCACCCAGGTTTCAACCAGTGCCTAATATAGGGTGTCTGAATACTAACTACACATTCTGCACAATATATTCTCATTTTGAGTCACACACACACGCATCAGAATTATCGCATTCAAACAATAATTTAGGAAATGGGAGTCAAAAGTCACACAGTCAGTGAATTGAAGAGTCTAGATTCAAACCTAGGTTCTAAAGACATTGCATTTCTAGGAGACAAGTGACTCATGATTTCCTAAACTTTAAAAAGGAATTTAAAATACTGAAACCTGAAGAGTCCTATATGCTTTTGTGGGAGACCATCCAGCTGTGTTCTGTACCTCAGTTATTTCCAATTTGGGCTTATTCATTTAGAGCACTGAGACGTTAAATATCGGTAAAAGGTGCCAAGAAGGTGTAAAGACTTTGGGTTTTAACAAACTTGTGTCCCATGTACACATTATGCCATTTAAATCTGTCAACAATACTCTTAAGTGTCTATTGCCCATTTTATAAAGAAACTGAGGCCTCAGACAAAGCACAGAGAATTCCCTGAGAAAGACAGTAAATTGCTGTGGGAAATCTAGTTTGGCCTTGGGCTCGGCTCACTGGTCTCCTCACCACAGTCCAGCTGTATGACACGTCACACTACCCATTCTTCCGGTTGGTACTACAATCCATACTGTCTCTTCATATGTATGCTGAAGCAAATAGGGAGACAGAAAATGAAGGAATTGAGTGTGATGTAAAATGAAGTCAACTTCTCACACTTCCCCCACCCACCCCAAAAGGAAGAATGGGGAAAATCATTTGATTGTGCAAAGTATCTATATTTTCCTGACATCTCAGGTGTTCTATTATTTGGGGTTCGGTATTCAGACATGACATGGCTGAGAGCATTACCAAGTACCCAACCCTACTGGAGAAGAGCTAAGCATAGTGTGTGTATGCACATGGGCATCTGTGTAGGAGAGAGAGAGAGAATAGGAGCATTGGGGGAGATAAGATCAACTCCGTGTGGCCAGTGTGGCCACTGTGGCCAGTGACTACCAAGCCAGTCTAAATGAACCAAAGGAAGAAGAGTAAGACAAGCTATGAACCCAGAGATGAAGAAGTAACACCAGCACTGACAGCGGAACAGAAGTAGAACAAAGAGCCAGCAGAACAAGAATGGGAGGTCAAGTAGGAGGTACGCAGCCTGAAAGTGAGGCACTGGTAGGCTGAGAAGAAATTTTCCAGATGGTGGGTCTGGGCTCTGAAATCCCTTATACGGGCTCCATCAGCAGCTGGGAGCAGGGCTGGAGCAGGAGAGGCAAGACAAGGGCAAGCACAGGCAGATGACTCCCCTCAGGCATCTTAGTTCCTCTTCTTAAGCAGTGATTTTCCCTCTCTTAGGTTTCAGGGTCTGGAGTTAGGAATTAACATGTCTCAGTTCTAGAGTGAGCCCTCCCACTGACCATCTATGTGACTTCAAAAAGTTTATACTCCCCCAGTTTTTTCGTAAAGAATCAGAGTATTCACCAGTGGTTCTCAATTCACAGAATAACAGGCAGGTGACTTTAGATTATAAAAATCAAAGACGCATTCGAAATCTATACTCTGGTTGTGGTTATAATGTGGCCCAAGTAAAATCAAGTAAGATTACATAATTCTCTAGGATAATAATAGTAATAATAATCACCATTTGGTAGAAATTTAGAAAAACCCTCACAACAACCAGTGGGGTGGATACCATTATTGTCCCAGTTTTGCAGAGAAAAGCAAAGCATCGAGACGGTAGGTAAGTAGCCCAAGGACACGCAGCCAATGGAGAGCCAGAATACAAGCCCAGGAAGCCTGGCTTCAGAGTCTGCTATTAACCACTACAGGACACAACCTCTTTCTGAAGGATAAAACAGCCTGTAATCCACATTCACAGGGTCCAGTAATGGAGCACTGGACAGTCATGCCTAACTAAAAGTAAAACCAAAATGGAAAACTCTACATATGCAAAAACCAAAACCAAAAAACAAAAACACCAAAAATTAAAACCAAACCAAACTTTACAAAAGAACTTCAGGTAGAACCCCATTTAATAGTAAGCTTTCTCATATATTTAATATAAGACTCAATTTCTAAGAAAGAACTAGTACTTACCTTTGCAGAAGGTCAACAGTTACTTGATTCTAGGTCTCTCTATTACAAATGTGAGATAAATTCTTAAAGAGATAAGACATCAAGGTCCGTGTGTAGGATTGTTATAGGAATGAGGCATGCCTCTTTGTATACACACCTGTATAGTCCCCTATCACACTGGCTCTACATTTGGTATGTGACTTGCTTTGGCTATAGGGCAGCAACACCCAAGATGCAAATAGGGCTTGAAAAGTACTTGTACATTCAGGCTTTGCTCTGGGAGCCCCTGCCCCATATAGAGAATCCTGTGCTAGCCTACTGGAGGCATGTTGTTCAGCCAACAACCAGGACCAACTTCCAGACATATGAGTGAGGCCATCTCAGACCACCCAATCCCACCCAGGCCTCTAGATAACTGTAGCTGCCTAAGAACACAAAGCAAGATCCACAGAAGAACCATCCAGCTGAGCCCTGCCCAAACAGCTGACACGCAGAATTATAAACAAAGAACACAGTTGTTGTTTTAAGCCACTAACTTTTGAGGTAGGTTATTATTCATCCAGGCTGATGGAGCCCAAGTCCAAAGCATTTCATGGAGTAGCAATAGCAGTTTGGAACATAGTAACTGTTAGAAGATCCACAGTACTTTCACAAGACAATAGGAGACTCAGTTGGCTGGAAAGGTACAGTCAGAAATATTAGGTTAAGAGAATGCCATATGGTGTTACTCCTGCTTTTACTTGGCTTGCATTCTCTGACTTCTGGGTCAAGTATGTGGGGAAATTAAACCAATCTTCATGATCATGCAGGAAGACCAGAGGAGAGAGAAATCATGCTACATCCTGAAAGAGCCAATTAGTATCTTTTTTTTTTTTTTATCAGTGGGTAACAAAGTACTCTCCATCAGCACAGCAATATACCTAGCCAGCTTTATAGCTACACCATTGCCTTCTGCTTCAGTTCCTCCCCTGCCACTATCATTTCTCCCTCAGCATTACCACTACAGATTGGAGAAGCTGAGGATTGGAAAGGGAAAGGGACTCAACCAAAGACTAAGAAAATCCTTCAGCTCTGTAGAGCCAAGAAGCTTGCTAATCTCTAGTGATAGCAACACTGAGAATTCAACCATCCTCTGGCCCAATTCATTCCTTTAAAAATAAGAAACACATATCCAATGGAATATTACTCTGCCATCAAAAAGAATGAAATCTTGCCATTTGCAACAACATGGATGGAGCTAGAGACTATAATGCTAAGTGAAATAAGTCAGTCAGAGAAAGACAAACACCATATGATTTCACTCATATGCGGAATTTAAGAAACAAAACAAACGAACATGGAGGGGGGAAAAAGAGAGAGAGAAAACAAGAAACAGACTCTTAATTATACAGAACAAACAGATGGTTACTGGAGGGGAGGTGGGCAGGGGGATGGATGAAACAGGTGATGGGGATTAAGGAGTGCACTTATGATGAGCACTGGGTGTTGTAAGTGATGAATCACTAAATTCTACACTTGAAACTAATATTGCACTGTATGTTAACTAGCTGGAATAAAAAAAAAACACAAACAAACAAACAAAAAAAAACCACAACAAAACAAAACAAAAAAAAAACCTTGAAGGGAAAAAAATGAGAAACTTCCTACACAGCAAAGGAAACCATTTAAAAAATGAAAAGACAACCTAGTATATGGAAAGAAATGACTACAAATCATATAATTGATAAGTAATTTCTAAAATATATGAAGAACTGGGGCATCTGGGTGACTCAGTCAGTTAAGTCAGTTGACTTTTGATTTTGGCTCAGGTCATGATCTCAGGGTTGTGAGATGAAGCCCAGCCTCGGGCTCCATGCCCAGTGGGGAGTCTGCTTGAGGATTCTCTTACCCTCTCCCTCTGCCCTCACCCCTGCTATTGCTCTCTCTCTCTCTCAAAATGATAATAATAGAAAACAAAATAAATGGAAAACTCACATAACTCCATAGCAAAAAACAATCTGATTTAAAAATGGGCAAAAGATCTGAATAGACCAAAGAAGACATACAGGTAGCCAATAGACACATGAAAAGATGCTCAACATCTTACATAATATATATATAATTTAGCCATAAAAAAGAATAAAACCTTGTCATTTGTCACAACATGGATGAATTTTGAGGGCATTGCGCTAAGTGACGTCAGCCAGATCAAAACAAATGTCATATGATCTCTCCTTCATGTGGAAACTTAAAAAAAAAAAAATCCAGAATGAATTCCTGTGCATTTTCAGCATATTCAGTGCCGGTTATGAAAATGAGCCCTCTAAAATGGGAGACAATAATGCTTAGCAAATTCACATGAAGCAGGAATCTTACTTATTAGTCTGACCTCATGAGACTCATCAGGTACTCTGTTAATCATCAATGTTTACATCTATATTTATTCCATGTCTCCTCAAATGACAACAGTCACAGAGGAAAGCAATACTATAAACTACACATTTTGGGCACTTAGGTACCCCGAAAATACTTTTCATTATACAAATCAGAGGTTGATTAAAAAAAAATCACCCAGGAGTTCCTCTGCAAACTGGGATTATGTGAACTGACATCCTTTCACAGTTGGCATGCTCTTCTTTTAATTATTTTTCTCAGGCTTGTGCTGAAATGAACTTACGTTTCTTAGTATGCACCAATTAATGCGACAGAGAACCGGCCAGGAAGTGTGCTGAGGGAGAAGAGGAATTGAGTTTGGGATTAGCAATTGTACAGCATTTACCAGACAAAGTCCTTACGGGTTGGTGTGTGGGCTTTTCGGGAAATCTTTCTCCTGACTCTGTTTCTTGTATTGCGAACGTGACAACATCCCAGGGCAGAGGCAGCTGCTTTTTTACCCAGAAACCTGTGTTGCTCACATTATCATAGCACTTTGATTCCAACATTCAAATAAGTCTTTCATACATTCCTTTTTTTCTTTTTTGCCAGTTCTCTTAATAGGCAAGTGAAAGCCATGATGTCACACATACATACAAAATGACAAATAGAGACTTCCAGACAAATAGAGGCAGACCTGTCCACAGCCACATAGCTGAACGTGATTAAGCTGACTCATGAACCCAAGTCCAAAGGCTAGTACTTCACATCCGTGTGGGACACAGGATATCAGCACTGGGCCCCAAATTCTATACTAATAATCCTTTTGTTCTTTGATTTGATAATATCATCCAACTGATCACCTAAGACAGTCAAGGGAGCCATAAGACACACTGTAATAGTTTTCGAACAATGACTAGGAAACTTGGTTGACCAAAGAATAGGAGAGGAAAAAAAAAAAATCCATCAATATTGCATTATGGTAGGGGCGCCTGGGTGGCTCCGTGGGTTAAGCCTCTGTCTTCAGCTCAGGTCATGATTCCAGGGTCCCCGGAACAAGCCCCGCATCGGGCTCTCTGCTCAGCGGGGAGCCTGCTTCCCCCTCTCTCTTTCTGCCTGCCTCTCTCCCTACTTGTGATCTGTCTATCAAATAATAAAATCTTTAAAAAAAATTGCATTATGGTAAAGACTAATACTAACCTGTAGGCCCTTTCCTTCAACTTCTAGTAAAGTGCCAATGTATAATGGCCATGGTAGTATATTTTACCTAATAAGGAAAATACTGTCTTATGACTTGAAATATAACCAGAGGGTAATAAATGGTCTGGCCTAACATTCTTAAAGCAGACATACACATACATGGTAAATGTAACATATATATCTGGGTGTTTGGTCTTTTTTTTTCACACTCTAGGGAAAATGCCCTGATCCATTTTCTACTTCTAACTTACCATGTGAATAGGAGCAAGTGATTAAGCTACTCTAGATCTGAAATGTTCCACTAATAAAGCAAGGTGAGTGGACTTCAACTCTGAAGCAACAGAACAGAATAGAAAGAATTTTGGACTTGGCCACAGTTGAGACTAAATCCAGGACCTAGCATTCTGTTCAATGTCCGGCTTTGGGTTTACAGTTCACCTCTTACCTCATTCAGACAAATGGACATCTTCTGCCAGGGTTTGGTAAGAACAAAAAATAATTTGCTTAATATTACCCAGCACCATGTCTGACCCACAGGATCAATAAAGAACAGCTCAATAAAGAACAGCTGATGATAATCATTCTTTCATTTATTCATCCCACAAACATTCACCGAACCTCAGTTCCATTATTCTAGGTGTGAAGGATACAGGAGTCAACAAAACAGACAACACTCCCTGCCTCTCAGCTCACACTGTGGCAGCAGGGAGACCCACACTGTACAGAGGAGCTAGCTGCCTAACGCCGCAGAAGGCTTCTGATTCCATTTTCAGCCTCTCTGTAGAACCCAGAACCTTTCATCCCCCTGAGCCTCATCCCAGGCTGGCTAGGTCCTCACCGACTTCAGGAGAAGGCACGCAATAAAACGGCTCTGTTTGACTTCTCTCATCATCCCAGTAAACACCATGGAGGGCAGGGCTACGCCTGGACTTCACACATATCTCACATCTTTGCCCCTTCCCCCTCTCCTTTGCCAGAACTCTTCCCCCAGCCTGCACCAGAGCCTTCCAGAAACCTCCGTGAAGGCCAGGTTCTCTTAGAGGCACCACCCCGGACTTCCCACCAGAGGTCGCCCTCCCACAGAGGCCCAAGCAAACAGAACCTGGCTCTGCCTTCTGGGCAGCAGTGACATTATTTTCTTTCTCTATTTTTATCTATTAAAAAGATTTCTTCACAGCCATAACTTAGATCTCTACACTAAAATGGAGCAACAGGAAGATATAATGGTGCATTTCATTTATGAATGACCTATAATAAATTACTCTGAAGTGTCCCGAGTGCCAGAAGACAGAACGCTTTGTCTGCCCATGGACTGCATTTCACATACTTTAATTTAGCTGACACATAAAACTCATTTGACATTTTGCAGGTATTTGTATGGGGCGGGGGAAGGGTAAAGGGGGGGTGCCTGCAGGGACCACTGCGGGGCAGGGCGGGGAGTGGAGGCAGCGGACAGAGCCAAGGATATCTGGTTCTTGTTGAGGGTTAAGGTATGGAGCCTGGGTAACCCTGGCAACACGAGGTCATTCCCGAGCAGATTGTTGTCCAAGATGAGTTCCTCCAGGCTCCCGAACGCGCTCAGTCCTTCCAGTGACCTGCAATGACAAAGGCAACAGGAAAAATGATCCTGCACTAAATCAGGGAGGCCATTATGAGCCGAAATAAATATTTTAACCTTCCCTTTCAGGACTGGGAATAGTTTGGGCTTGGTGCCTGTCAGCAAAGTGAATGACAAGAATTAGTAGCGGGAGCCGGGGTGGGGGCGGCGGGGGAGAAAGGGGCCGCTGGCACTCACCGCATCCTTCACGCATTGCCAACATGAAGGATGAGGGTCACTTAGTGAGTAGCCAGGATCCAAAACAAAGGGCTTCAGATACGGCCTGCAGGATGAATTTGTCAATGTCTTGTGCCTTCAGGCACCCAGCCTCAGCTGACCCTAACCTCCATTCCCAAGATAAATAACTCTGTCACAGTTCACCTTCATTCCCTGGACACAAATTTAAGTTGTCATCCATCATTCCTGCCCAGAAATATCATACCCCTCTTACAATAATAAATATAACTTCAAGTATCATTTCTTCGCGGTTCTCCTCTGCACAGTCCGGGAAAAGGCGAGGAAGGCTTCCTTTCTCTCCCTTCACCGCCTTTGACTTTTTTCCCCCCTCTGCTTTTTTTCTTTACTAATCACTTCATTTGCTTCTGCCCAGTGTCCCTGTGGCTGCCCCAAAAGGCAGAGGCATCTGCCGAAGCACATGATCGCTCCAGCAGGAGAGGGCTGTTTCTTTTTCTTTCATGATTTTTCTTTTTGTTTTTGTTTTTGTTGGGAGGGGTGCGGGCGGTGGTTTCAGGAAAGAGTTGCGGGAATTTCTGTTTCAATGCTCCCGGCTTGAAGTTACGGTTTTAATTTATGGAAAGTGGATTTCTCACTTTATTTTTGAAAGAAGCGTGGAATGCGGCAATGTAGATGTCAAGGCAGTAAATAATCAAGCATCTGAAAGAATTAAGTACCCGGCTCAGGGGAAAAAAAAAAAAGTATCAGAAAGGGAAAAATAGCCTTGTTTTTACACTTAGCTCAAAGTTAACTCTTAACATTATGGGCTAAGGAGTGTTGGGGTGGGGGGCAGGGGTGGAGGTGGGGTGGGGGCTGGGAGGGGCAGTTGTACGCATGTGCTGCCCAGGCCAGCAGCTCCCAAACATTAATTAAAGAAAGCCGCCCGGTGGAGGGACTCACACAGACACACGTACTCCCAGCTCCCTCACCTGCCAGAGCCCAGAGCCGTGCTGAGCTTGCACAGGCTGACAGCTGAGCTACGACGTCGACCAGAGGGCCGACTCGCATGGGATCTCCCGGCTATGCTATAAAATGTGACGAACCAGGGAGATGTTGTCCACACTATTTATTCATTTACCGATAGCACTTTCATTACAGACTCTGCTGCTTGTGTGTGCAGCGTCTGCACGTCTGATGGGAGTGTGAACTTTAGCACCAAGGCTTTCTCGGGACAGTTGCATCTCCCTTGAGGGACCTGGGCCAAGCGGACTCCACAACAGGGAGTCAGTGCCTGGGAGGTGGAACGGGGATTGGGAGTCATGGAATCCCCGGACCCCACCGGGCCCAGAGCTCCCTCAGCATGTCCCATTCCTGCCTGACTCACCCCCAGAGGACACCCCCCCTTCTGGGGCCCAGCACCCTGACCAACCCTAACTCCTCAGACCAGCACTACCTGCTCCATGGTGGGAAGGCGACACCACTTAACATTTAGGGATAAGGGTCAATGGAGTCATTGTGTTTCATTTCTTCCTCCTTTCTTTTCTTCCTCACGTCTCAGGGAGGCAAAACACAACTCACACACATGGAACTTGGGACTCTGGGACTTTACCTCAGCTGTACCATTTACTCCAAGTAAGAACGTGGGCTTATCAACAGCCCAGCTGAGCTCTCCGGCTCTGGGCTGCTTCCAGCTCTTAGGGATCTTAGGGATCTTAGGAGTAGGGATCTTAGGATCCCTAAGATCTTAGGGATCTTAGGGAACACAAGCCAAAGAAGACTAACATGTCAATAGCAGATGATGGTTCCTTTCCTCGCCTTCCTCCTTCCATTCTTTGATTTTTCTGGTAGCTGTGACCTTAGCGGGCATGGTGGGGGTTGGGAGGAGGTGTGTTCTGGATGCAGGGGGTGGGGGGCTGTGGAACAGAGGAGCAAATAGGCTGAGGTTTGCGGCCAGTCTGGCTTCTGCAGGGAAACTTCGGACCTTTCCTGAAGTCCCTTCCCGCATTGGGGTTAGTGAGTGATGATTCAAAAGTGCTTTTCAGGACAAGGAGGCCCTGTTTACCACAAGGGGAGTTAAGGCCACCTCCCTTCAGGGCACCTTATGGATGGCTAATAAGTCCTTTGTCCACAAACATCAGTTGGGCTCTGGTCAAAGGCAGCATCCAAATACACATTGTTCCCGAGTTATGTTATGCAAATATAATACTCTTATCATGAGAATCAGCAAATGGTTGGCAACTGGCAAGCCAAAGAAAGCTCCCTTCCAAGAGAGCTGGGGGGAGACAAAACACAAAATGACGCAGCACGAAGAGGGACAAACACGTAGAGGGAGAACACCAGAGGGAGTGCCCTCGGGGCTGCCTTTCTCAGGGGCAGCCGCTGGGGCAGAGCTCCATTCTGAAGGGGACCTCACAGAAGAGAGGGGCAAGTTCAGGCTCAAATCCCCTGTCACCTGTCTGGTTGTAAGATTCCTTTTGCCATAATGTTATTAGCTGCTCAGTTAAAAGGGAATCATGCTATGTGGGGGGTTGCTAATTAATAAATCCCTGTCTTCATGTCATCGGTATAGTGTGCACTTGGTGATTTAATCAGCTAAATTCAGAGCTGAGGGACTAGGGACAGGAGACAGGGTAGTGAAGGGTAAAACTGGAGAGGGCAGGATTTCTGGGGCTTGGCTGGCACGTGGAGGCCAACACACACACACTTGGGGGAGGCTTTATTTTTTTGTTCTTTGAAAATGTGACTTTTGTTGTTACGGTTGTTGCTCTTTTCGTGGAAGGAGTAAAGAAATTTTTTGCATCAGTCTTTGCATTCACAGCCCTATATACAAGACGCCTGTGCAAAGAGGTGTGTGCTGTTAAACAAAATGACAAGGCAGACAAGGCTTTAAGGACCCACACAGATCTTTGCTGTCTAATGGGACAGCTATAAGGAAAAGATGACAGGACTGCAATTTCTTGGCTATCACCTTGTGTGTGGACAGCAAAATGCACTTCAGACCCAAGAGCTCTGGTGGGGAGTGGGGTGGGGGGGACTGCCACTCCAGAGTACTCGTCCTCCGCCTGGTTTACAGTCTGCAGATGTTTGAGGGCTGGGCTGGGAAGGCGAGGCAGACACGTCTGTGGTGGTCAGAGGCTAGAGTGGGAGGACAAGTCTTCACCCACTAGCTCAGCCCAGGGAGCTGGAGTGAGGTTTTCCCAGATCAGTGAAGAGATGGCAAGGGCAGGCAGGAGACCAGGGTGTGAGGTCTGCCCTGTGGCAGGTGGTTTGCTCCAGAAACCTAATCAGCACCCTGGAAGCCCATCACAAGCTGCCTGCCTCCTGCTTCCCCAGCAAGAGAGCTGCCCATGATGTCACCCACAGGT
This sequence comes from Enhydra lutris kenyoni, assembly GCF_002288905.1. Classification (NCBI taxonomy): domain Eukaryota; kingdom Metazoa; phylum Chordata; class Mammalia; order Carnivora; family Mustelidae; genus Enhydra; species Enhydra lutris. The sequence continues at coordinate 29,563,770 of NW_019154096.1, read as the reverse complement.
ACCATCTAGGTTACCTCACTCACAGGGCTCTCCGGCTGGGCTCCCCGAAGAGCCGCTGCGGCTGCTGGGAGAGTCCCAGTGCCTTTTCCAAAGTCATATCAAAATGACAAAACATCACAACGCATTCAGCTCTAGCGGATTCAAACAGAGAGAACTTTTAAGTTTCCACTGTAATTAACCCTATCCTCGTTAAGATAATTATGATCAAGCTTCCTGTCACAGTTAATATCCCAGCATCATTGCCTGTGGCTCACACTCTGCCCTCATTAGCTTAAAAAAACAGCGGCACTAACCAGGCTGCCTTGGCCCTTTCCAAGCTGGGCCAGTGGTTGTGAGCTGCTGAGGAGGGGTTCTGGGCAGGGCATCAGGCCTCACAAAGGGGAGGCTGCTTGAACCCCAAACTCTTCTGCTCCTGGGTGGGCTCACACTCAGCAGCCTTCACTCTATGCCCGAAAGTTAGCCACTCATCAGAATGGGGAAGGAAGGGGCGCCTGGGTGGCTCAGTGGGTTAAAGCCTCTGTCTTCACCTCGGGTCATGATCCCGGGGTCCTGGGATCGAGCCCCGCGTCAGGCTCTCTGCTCGGCGGGGAGCCTGCTTCCTCCTCTCTCTCTGCCTGCCTCTCTGCCCACTTGTGATCTCTGTCAAATAAATAAACAAAATCTTAAAAAAAAAAAAAAAAAAGAATGGGGAAGGAGAAGGGCCAGGACCAAAGCAGAGCTGGTGGCTTTGGGACCGATGAGCTACGAAACCATAGCAACCCCTTCCTGCCCCTTACTCAGCAAAAACCCAGCCAGAAAAGTCACCAGAGGACACCTCCAGAACCCTCCATTCAAGAACTGCCAATCTTATTCCTGCGGTATAAGCTGTGGTAAAAATTAGATCCCTCTTTTCTCAGCTCTCGGCCTAATCCAAGGATGATGCCGCGGCCTGCCATAACACAGGCAAGAAATGCCGACACAACTAACCACAGACCCGAAGAAGAAATGTCTCTCTCCATGGAACCAGAGCTCACCTCAAACCCAGAACCAAAGGTCAGGAGGATGTTCTCAAACCAACGAAGAAAATAAGTTCTGAACTAAGATCTTTACCTCTCCCCTCTCCTATATCTATCCAGATATCCATATCCATATTTTTAACTGATAAAATGGGGACCTATGGAGATTCAAGAGGACCTACCCTGTCTGTCTGCTGTTCACCAACCACACTGGCTAGCCCTGTGGACCTGCCAGGGCTGGCCAGTGCCAGCTCGGTAATGCGTCTTTCGGGATGATCGCCATCTGCCCAGCCCCTAATGAAAAGGGATCTCACTGGAACCTCCATAATACGCAGAAAGTTGTCCAATGCACAGGGAGGGCTCAATACCCCTTTGTTGAATGACTATGGCTCAGCCAGAGCCTACGCCCTGTGTGCTGCTCGGAGGAAAGCTGACAGTGGGATCCCAAGGGCAGGACAAAGAGCAGGCCTCGGGGCAGCTGGCCAGAAGCTGGGAGGGCAATCCCTACCATCCCATTCCTTCAGAGGCCAGAATGCCTCCCCCTGCTTACCCTGGGCCCAGTGTTTATGAACAGGCAGAAGTGACACCCAGTGAGTATGTACCCAGACACCAGAACTGGTTATTAAACTATTTAAATACTTTTTTAATGAAGATTTTATTAATTTATTTGACACACAGAGAGAGAACACAAGCATGGGGAGCAGCGGAGAGAGGGGGAGAAGCAGGTTCTCAGCTGAGCAGGGAGCACAATGCTGGGCTGGATCCCGAAACCCCAGGATCATGACCTGAGCCGAAGGTAGATGCTCAACCGACTGAGCCACCCAGGTACCCCTATTTAAATACTTTTTTACCACTTGGAAATAATTGCAGCTCTGAGTATCCTGAACATTCCTCCTGTTACCCTGGCTACTCCTTGGAGTCCCCAGACCTTTCTGCAACCTAGCAATTAAGTGGTTAATGCCCCCCCACAATATGGAGCCCCTAAGGACCCCTGTTCCAGCCAGGATCTTTCTGCCTGATCAGTGTAGCTATTAAATAATTTAAATATCACCCTTGAGAGCAGAATAGCAACCTGTACCTCTCTTACGAGCCCCATAATGCCAAACACAGAGCTGGGCACATAGCAGGTCCTCGGGAAATGTCCACAAACTGACTGACAACCGAGGCCATGACCAAAGCTACAAGGACAGGACAGGCAACACAGAACTATACGCAGGGGATGAAGGAAGAAAAAAGGATGGGACAACTGTGATTTGACTGCTCACATCCCAGAAAATGGCTCATAGTCAGCATTTTAGAAAATACCATTAATCCAACTACACGTGAGATATTCTTTCTTTCTGTCATAAAATCCTCTTTATATCCCATGTAAATGGTTATATATATCTATAATCTATTACTAGAGATAGCATATTATATATAATATATAGTACAGTACTAGACTTAGTACTATATGTACAGTTGGATCTATATATATATATATATATATATATATATATATACTCTCTACATATTCTTCTGTCACTGAGGTCACTTAGCCAGGGATAGATGTCCAACTAATAATATAAACCAGCTAGTCTATATGGCAAGTATATTAACAAGGGATGAAAGTGTCTAAAACAAATGAATATGGAACAGGCTCATGGCTATGTAAGACAACGTATACTGACACCATACACTGTATACCATATGGGATTTGTCAAAGTCACCCCAAAGCCCTGTTAAGATCCCCGTCAGGATAGATGATCCCTGGGCTGCACAGAATACCCTTCAATACTGGTGAAATAGACCTGAATCCAAGACCAGCCAAAAATCTAAGGTAGTTGACTAGGTGTTTGTTAACTCTAAGCTGGGCCAAGTCTGAAGCTGTCACACACTGTACCTAAGTAATACTAAGGAAACTGTTACATATGATCCCTAAAGAGTTATAGAGAATGACTAAGGTGTTAGAAGCCCAGAACTAGGTACTGCATTGGCAGTTATCTGAAAAGGGAAAGAAGATTCTTCACACTTTGGATTCATAAACTCATAGACTTATGATATTCTAGTCCGAAACTGGTATTTGGTTGCCTTAGGACAATGCAAATCATGTTTCTGGTCATGTTACCCTTTTTACTTTTACCACCAGAAAGCTCAGAGATAAACTGTGTCTCAGATGTAAAAAGGTAACACCCCATAGTTTCTATATCTGCTTTCTAACTTCACAGTTGGGGCTTATTATTTTTCTTACAATATTTATATTTTATTTATCTATATGGTGTTTTTTCCATTTTTTTTTGTTTTATTAATTCTAATAAGCTAGTTCAAATCATTTGTAAAATCAAACAGGAGATTTATACATACAATTTTGGTACAGCATTGAGCATCAAACAGGCAGTTTCTATACATTAAGACTAAGTTCTGTGAGACCATTTATCAATGTGGACAGTTGACTAGGAATAAAGATATATATTGCATACAGATTTCAAAAAGGCTTTGAAATAATTCTAATGATATCCTTGTGACAGGAGAGCAAAAAGTGAGCTAGAAAAGGACAACTTTAGGTCAAGCCATAACTGGTTCAAAAATATTCCTGAAGGATACCAATTAACAGCCCAGCTTGCTCCAGGGAAAGGTTCTGGGGACTTGGGTCCTGTTTTTGCCAATAACTTGGTTAAGGACATGTTCATCACATTTATGGAGTTCAAGATCCAAGAAAGCTATTCAAGAAGATATAGTAGGATCCAAAATAACCCTCTTGAAATCCACCCATTATTTCAGCTCAACAAGATGAAACTTCCCATTATCTAATGTAAAGACCTGTATATATATTTAAATCCCAACTAGCCCAAAATAACTATTTGAAAAAAAAAATTAAAAGACAGATGTAAATTGGGGAAAACCGTTGCAATCAAACAATCTAAGGTTTAACATCCTTAATATTAAAAGAGCTTTTGAAAAGCATTAAGGGAAAGCTGAAAGTCCTCAGAGAAAAAACGAAAGACATGGAAAGAAAATTCACAAGGAATATATATGGTCAATAATGGAAAGCTGGGATAAAATTTCATCTTCATTGGGAATCTAAAGCATTCCAATTAAACAAGATATTTTCATTTAACTAGCAAATACATTGTTTCCTTAAATGTTAACATAGTCTTATTGAAGTAACAGACTAACACAATTCTAATGGAAGAGAGAAACTGTTATACTCTTTCTGAATGGCAATTTATACTAAAAGTCTTAAAAATGAAAAAAAAAAGAAAGAAGAAAAGTCTTAAAAATGATCATCTTTTGTCCAGTGAGTCCAATAATTTATTCAATAAATATCAAAGAAGTGTTCCTGGTTTAAGTATGTTCATTATAGCATTATTTATAATAACAATGTAAATATGCTTAAATGCCCAATGATAAATGATTACAGGTAGCTCAATATATCTGTATAATGAAATACCATGCCATAATTAATAATGATATTTTAGACATATATCTACTGATCCAGTAAAATTATCATGCTATCTGTTTAAATACCTAAGTTTAAAATACTTATAACACATGCACATACAATCTCATGCATTCATGTATGAAAATTAAGTCATGTATGTCTCCCCTCCATTCCCTGCACAAATTTTAATTTGTACCATGTTTTCCATGGTGACAGTTAAGAATCACTAAAGTAGTCTGATGTTTCTAGTTTATAAACTACTGTTAATACATAATCTTGTATATAGGGACTTTATGACAATTATATACATATACATGTACACCTCAGTCCATACATGTATTTATATATCTGCATACTGATTAAGTGATCCCAGATATACACCACTAACTCCTGAGTAATGGTTATTTACAGGGTATTTTTCTTCTCTTTTAATGTTTTCACTAGTTACTAGATTTTCTATCATAAGTATTTTATAATCAGAAAGAAACTCCAGCAACTTTACTTCAAATAATTCCCCCAAACACGAGATAGGGAAACCTTGGATAAAAAGCAGTGTGTAGAAAGAAGGTTTATATGAATCAGAAAAGTGGGGTTGCCTCCACAGAAGCAAATCTGATCCTACTCTACTGACCCTTAAGTAACTCCACCTGGAGCTTTGTTTCAGTTCTGAGTACCAGACTCAAAGGGGCATCAGTACTCAGAAATACCACAGAAGGGGACTAACCAGGTGAAGGGTGTTAAGAAACAGTGATGGAGACAGTCAAAATTATTTAACCAAAAGCAGAAGAGACATCGTTGTTTCAAAGTACTAAGTCTCTGGCACTCCAGAAGGCAGAATCAAAAACCATTTGGAGAAAATAATGTAAGTTGGAAGGAGAGGTCTTGAATTAATTTTTAAAAACTTACAAAAACAGAGCTGTTCACCAAAGGATTGAGCTGCCTTCTGAGTACATGAACTTGATCAGAGGCTAGAGTCATGGAGAATGTTTAGAAGAGATTTCTGCATAGAAGTTGAGATTTGGGGGCACCTGGGTGGCTCAGTGGGTTAAAGCCGCTGCCTTCGGCTCAGTTCATGATCCCAGGGTCCTGGGATTGAGCCCCGCATTGGGCTCTCTGCTTGGCCAGGAGCCTGCTTCCCTTCCTCTCTCATTGCTTGTCTCTATGCCTACTTGTGATCTCTGTCTGTCAAATAAATAAATAAAACCTTTTTTAAAAAAATTAAAAAAAAAAAAAAAAGAAGATGAGATTTGGTGACTCTCATATTCTACCCAGATTCTGTGCCTCTCCAACTGGAGCTCCTATCTTGGTAACTAACATTTACAAAGGCTGCCAAGAGCTGCTTCTTCCCTGCCAGACAGCTTCAATGGAAAGAGGGCAGCAGAGAGTTCTAGCTCTGTCATTCTCTATCACACTAAACTCTGTGCCTTTTCCTGATCCCTCTCACTGGGACTGTGTAAACCCTCTTTAATGCTTCCTTAACTATGGGGATACCTCCATAATTAAAAGGCCCATGTCAACACACTAGCCTCTCAACTAAATGTCAGAGCTGCATTCTAAAATATGACTTGTCATGGTCTCCTTCTTAGACTCATAGACTTGGAATTCCAGGGAAAATTTAGGGTGTTCTATCCTCCACAGAAGGTGACTAATGATTTGAGAGGTGAAGTGGCTTACCTAAAACCATATACAGTAACCAAGCCATGTTCAGAACCTTTAGACGTATAGGGCAGTTCTCCCCCAACTGAACTATGCTAACACACCTGTAAATAATTTGTAGTGGAGATCTAGAAAGAGAAATTCGCCATCGCCACATCCTTTATCCAAACACTGTGTATAGCTTTGTGATCCATAACTTGTATGTCCTCAATCATATTGATCTAAGGAGATGGTCTTCAAATTCTTTTGTCCTTTATCTACCCTCCCTCCTGACTCTCCTAGAATAATTCCCTAAAGAACTAACTCCTACTTTTTTTTTTTTTAAGGCGCACTTCATAAGACGAAGGATGCTTTAGGCAGAACTGGGTTGAAATTCACCAACAGTCCCCCCCTTGGCATGTGCCTCTACAGCTCACTCATTCATTTCACTTCATTCATTCATTCGCAAAAAGGTATTGAGTGCCGATTCTGTGCCCAGTACTTGGCTAGTCTCTGGGTCTGCGAAGAGGGCTGTGGCATGCTCCCCGACTTTAAGCAATAGAGGTAGGCAGGGAAGGAGTTACCAGATAACACACGGTCATGGGTTAGACTGGGATGATCAACAACACTCTAAGGAGGGGGAGGGTTAGGGAAGGTTTTGAAGAGGAAGTGGGCTTGAGCAAAGTCTCAATCCAACTGAATTCTAATTCTGTCAGCATCTTCTTACACTTTATGCCAAATTTGGTGGCAAAGGAACCTAAGAAGAGACAACTAATCCTGGCGTTCAAGCAGTCACCCCTCCAAAAAGCTAACCTAGCACAAGAAAGCATGGATGCTATATACACTTCCGGCATGGCAGGTTCTCAGGGAGCACCTACATCCAGGGCTACAAAAGATGCACAAATCACGGTGCCTACTCCCAGTAGCTTCATCATCTAGGGGAACAGAGAAAAAAGTTGGACTTGAAGTGAGGAGAAATCAGAGAGGACAGCACGTTACTAAGCAGCATGGGTAATATGGGCTCTAGAAGTGGAGAGGAAAGAAACGAGGGCTGCTGTGGTCACCGTTTTCGGCACCCCCCGCCCCCATTTGTCCCAAAGTTATTTCAGCAACTGAGTCCCTACAGAGGGAGCTGAGAACCAGGCACCCTCCGTAGGAATAGGCTGGATGCCTCCGTATCTGGTCGTCACTGCTCTGCCCATCTGGCTGTCCTCCACACCTCTCAGTGAATCTTTCCTGCATTTCTCCCTCCCTGGTGATAGGGTTTGGTCTGGGCTTTGATTATGTCTCTAAAATTATTTTGATTCACGGCTTGAGATTTTACAAAACCACACATGCACGCATGGAGCCTGTGGCCTCGGGATCTTGTTTGTTTTTAAGAGTCTAAAGAGTGAGTTTGTTTGGCGGGTTCTATAAATGGAGGTTTTCTTTACTAGAGAGATGTAAGGGAGTGGACATGGTGTGCTGCAGCCGCGGTATGTGTGCACGTCGCCATGGGGCGGAATTCAGCGCCTGCTGGGGGAGGCGCCCACAGCCATTGGGCAAACATATGTTGGGCCAAGAACACAGCTCCTCAACCTCATGAACTGTTTGCTTGAAAGATAACAGTGTCTCTTCCACACAAGCCTTTCACCACCCTCCATAAAGGGAATTTTTAATTCAACAGATGGTGTCTACTCATTGCAAACCAACCAGAAAGGGAGACATTTACATGGCTGTGCCTCAAGGCCCTAGGGACCCAGAGGGGCCCTAATCAAATACTTGCCCAAAGACCAGCTCCCCATGGGCAGGGCCCCCTGGAATGGAATCAGGCCAGGAACACCAGTGAAAATATGCCAACTACTGATTCTGTGAGGTCCCAGTTGGCTGAAAAAGGTGAAAACATGTTTTCTGTCCCAGACTACAAGATAGCTTTACATCTTCTGAAAGAAAGAAGGCCCTCGGTGATATGGTAACCTCCAAAACTGGCTCACTATTGGAGCCATTTCCCTTCTTTCAAAACAGCCCTAGCTCTGTGCTTCGCAAAACCTTTCAAAGAACAACTTTGTTAGGTTTACACTCCATCTCTTATAATGGCACATTCTGGGCCCCAAGGACCAACACCTAACAGAAGTAACAGTTTTAGGGACAAAAAGGATCAAATGCCTGCAGATGTGGAGCAGGATGAACAAGAGATTTTCCTCAGACTAAACCAAGGTTCTTTGAACAAGAGATATTCCTCAGACTAAACCAAGGTTCTTTGAACAAGAGACTTTCCTCAGACTAAACCAAGGTTCTTTGAACAAGAGATTTTCCTCAGACTAAACCAAGGTTCTTCCATCCCCCATTCTGCCTCTTTGGTTACTTGACTGCTGCTCCTGGGGGTAGAATGCCATGGTGGTGTTTTCACAGAGAATGTGGTGTTTGAATGGAGACTACCTTGTCAACTCACTGAAGCGAAACACAAATGTGGTAAATAGAAACACGAAGTAAGACCACTAAATTTGGACCCATGGTCTCTGTTTTCAAGTTCCAGCTATAATTTTCTCATCTATTGTAGTGGGAGAAAAATCACTGACCTATGCACTTAGCAGTTATTGGAATAGGGAAGACATGAGATAAGGTATCTAAAAGCAAGTCTAGTAAGATAAGGATTTTTGATATTTTAAAAGATTGTTTTTGAACAACAAAAGAAGTGTGTACTTTATTTTCAAAAGAGGTAATTAGTTAACCTCAGATAAAGAAGCGCCTAGGTAAAGCTCCAAAAGACAAACAGGTATTCAGAACCATCAGACAACATAAGGAAATGCCAACATGTGAGAATTTCTGTCTGAAGAATGACCAGGGACCCTGACTCTTGCCCTAGTCACTACTTTCCTGCAGTCAAAATTCTTGCCCTGCTCTGGGCCTCACTTGACTCTTTGCAAACTGGGGAGGCTGGACTCAATTATCTTAGATGTCCGCTCATGTACTAACATGCTCTGCTCTAAAGTGGTTTGCAGGAGAAAAACTCCCAAATCAAGCTAAAGTTTTATCCTTGCCTTAGTCATGCCATCACTCGGTAAAAAGTTGAGCATAAATGTAGCAGGCCATCATCAATCTTCATGTGGCCAAAAAGATGGAGGTTGGAAGGTAGCAGGGGGAGGGGGAGAGTTTCAAGTCTCGAGTAGGAAATCGGATTAACAAAATATTCTGGGAGGGAAAAGTTGGGGGAGGAAAATACTCTCCCTCTGCCCCCTGCATTTTTTTTTTAAACTTTCTTAACATCCAAGACTAGGGAGTGACAGGCTAAGCGACATAGTGTTCAGAGGGCAAAAGATAAATGTTTGATGAATTGGCCATTGGTAGGGAAGTGATGGGCTTTGTATGTGCATAATGGCCAAGCTGCCTTTCCACCACGATCGTCTGCCAAGATAAGAAGCCATAATGAATGGACCTTTAGATGCCCTGGACAGAAGCAGTTTTAATTTGACTGGTTTTAGTAAAATTAATTTTAAAAAGAAGAAAATGGCAGAAGGAACAGGAGAACAATTTGGAGAGACCAGAAGGACAGAGAGTTATATATATCCAGAGTGGACACTAACCACTGGTTTTTCCACTCTTTGTGCTAGCCGAGTCAACAGAGGAAGAAAGTTTGATTTTTTATTATTTATATAAATCATCAAAAAGCCTTTATGTGCCCAATACTGTGATGAGATACTTAAGATATGGAAATTAAATAGCCTGGCTAAACAGAAAAGTACTTTAGTAAGTACAGAATGGATTATTCATTCATTCATTTACTTGTCTTCAATGAGGGTTTACTGAGCACCCCTTATTCAAGCTTTGGGTGAATGAAACCAGTCTGCTCCCACTTGTGCGGAGGCTGACGGGCTCAGATTTTCTAGCAAAGTGAGGAACACTCTCCTGGTTCAAGAACTCCTACTTTGTTAGATGCTCTCCTCCAGGGGGGCTACGCATGAATGTCTTAGACACCTCCTACCCCCCAGGTAGCTCATTTCCCATTTCCATATTTATACTCTGATTTGGGTCCCCTTGGCTTCACTGAGTTTACTAGATAGTTTCCATCACAACGACACATTGCTTAATGAAAACCCCACAATGGCTTTCTCATGCCTAGAGTGGCAGTCAATTTAGCCAGGACCGAACAGGAGAAAAGAGGCTCACGTTAACTCTAGGAAAACTCTAGCTATGCCCCAAATTAAATTCCCTTGTGGACCTTGTTTGTCTATTTGTTTTCATATGCAAAACTTGGAGCTGGAGCAGACATCTTTTCACTGACATTGTTTGCAATATTGTATGGATCAGATACACTGTTAGGCCTCAAGGTACAAATACAGTTAAGATATTATCCTGTCCTCAAGGGATGTATGATCTCATGAAACAAGGGCAAAAACACAGTTAAAACACAGTGAGGTTTAAATGCACCTTCTACCTTCAAGTGACCATAAAAGATCTCTAAGTTCCCATCTGATATCCACAATGTCCTAAGATTAGAGTCCTAACCTCCATTTTTCCTTTGATTTTTAAGACAAAGTATAGAATTACAAAGAAGTTTGATTATCCAAGCATTTTAATGGTCACTTTCCATAATAACATACATTTCCCAATGTTACGAGAAAGAATCCTATACAAAATGCAACATTAAAAATACCCCCCCACCCCACCTCTGAGGGTATACATTTTTCCATGACTGCAAAAGGAAAGTCACTCATTACTAAGCAGCTCAGTGAAGCTCACACTATTGGAGAATATAAAGTTTTATGAGCAGGTCTCTCCTTCTCTCTCTGGGTGTAAGTGAGAAAGTGAATGAGAGAGAAAGCTGGAGAAGTCTGGCTCAGGAGCCCAGCGTGAATTATAGACTGCCGCTCAAGATTCACAGCTCTTCGTGGTAGGAGGTTAATATTCTCACATGTCATTAGGTCTGCTGGCTCTCCTGATGGTTCATTGAAGCAGGCAGCAAATTATTTCCTCATGCTGCAGAGGACAGCACACTTCAAAGCAAGGGAACTCAGGTCAGGATAGGCCTCCGGGTGGATTAATGACTTGGCATCACCAGGGGTTGTCTATAGGTAAGAATGAGCCTGAAGCTTTTGACAACACTAACTTTTTGATCCATCTTGACCTGGTTTTCAAGCCAGACCTCCAGATTTTATTCCTATCACCTTCTAAGAACCTGACAAGACCTGCGAGAAGACCGAGTAACCTGTCTGGTCATTTTATCTTCACTTGAAATGCCTCCACCTGCTCTCTGCTGTTGTACATGACACCCACGGTTCCAGGTGGAGCTTACACCCTACCTTCGCAGAGGAGACTTTTCAGCCCATCCTGAACCTGGCTGACTATGGGTGAAGTCCACTCCCAAGGCCTTCTACTCTGCACGCTCCTTCCATCACTGATGCACAGACTTGGTCTGCTCACCTATGGTCCTAAGTGTCTTACTCTTGTCTCCTTGGTAATGAATTAAGCTACAGGACCACTAAGACCCCTCCTTGCCCCTCCCACAGTGATGGCTAAGTAGGAAAAGAGGAAAACCTACCTATCCTGGATGCAGGCCCAAACCCCGATCCTGTCTCCTTTCCAGAAGAAAGGGCCAAGAAGAGCCCCAGGAATGTTTATAAAACAGACCCATGAAAATATTTATTTACAGGTAGCTTGGGGAATATCACTTCAGTCCCAGCTCACCCAATCACTATATAGGAACAGACCCCTTCCTTTCCCTCTCTCAACCTTAGATTCCTCTGGATGGAATGAAGGGGGTGACCCTATCAGTGTGTCTAGAAGGGTGGCTTATGGACCACATGTATCAGAATCTCCCAAGATATTTATTAAAAGTTGAGGAGCGCCTGGGTGGCTCAGTCTTTTCAGCATCCAACTCTTTATTTTGGCTCAGGTCATGATGTTAGGGTCATGGGATTGAGCCCCACGTTGGGCTCTGTGTTTAGCAGGGAGTCTGCTTGAGGATTCTCTCTCTCCCTCTGCCCCTCCACCACACTCTCTCCCTCTCTCCTTCAAATAAATAAATCTTTAGAAGTTCAGATGCCAAGATCCACCCCAACTCACAAAATCATTCTCTCTGTAGGTAGGGTCTGGATATCTACAGTTAATTCCCCCCATCACTTCTATGCATGACAAAGTGTGAGAACCACTGAGGATCCCTAATTTAAACACCTTCAGGGGCCAGTCAGATGACCCACTGTATTTCAATAAATCCAAGGTGATTTTATGTATTAGCAAGAGAGAAAAACCACTGTCAACTAAAAATGACCCAATGTTTCCTACCTTAAAATGACTCAAGAACTCTCTTCCTTTCTTATAGTCTGCTTGTGGCTTTGCAAGAAACATATTCATAAATCAAGGTTGTTACTCCGATAAATACTTGCTTTATGCTATCAAGTGTGTGCCCTTTCCAGGTGCACAATAATTTTGTCTTTCAATGCCAAATCACAATGAGTTCTTAAATGGAATGTGAGTTATCAAAAAGGTATATAGGTCAACAGGACTGACAATACTAGTAACTGTAACCAAGCTAGATGTTGCAATGACAACAAGCCCACCACAATGGCCTCCTGGCCAATGACAATTTTTAAGAAGCCCTTCATTTTGAGATGGAGTTGGAGATGTTGAGATGTGGGCGGGGAAGGGGAAATGTGCATTTTAGAAATGCTGAACCACAGAAAATGCAGAGAAGAGAATAAGGAACGGAGAAGACTGATGGAATCACAGCATGTGGTCCACCCAAATGTCCCATAATTAGCACTTGGGTTGTCCACACTCATGGTGCTAGGCCGCAAGTGGCCCATAGCAGGATGATTATATAATTTGTTGTCTAAACAGGAACACCTCCCAGAATAAAGGGGGCAATATTATTATCCATCATGTCCTGAAAATAGGCTTTAACTAGAATTGTCTTGGTTAGACAGGGATGGAAGTTACCCTGCCCATGAGCTAGCAAAACCAACCCCTTGGTAATGTGATCACTAGAGCCTGATTAATTTTAACATTTAGGTCTGGAACATCATGCATCGAATGAAACTGCTTTTCACTCCAAGTCTTTTAAAATCCCTGGAAGTCTGGTGTTTATAAGGCTTTCACTCCCCTAACTCCCCACAACCACCTTGTACTTCTCTACAACTGTCCCTTCCCAATAACACAGGCCTGTGCTTCCCCCTGAGAGAACACTACAGACTACCACAGAGATTCCTACAATGGTTTGAATGGATTCCATCAGAGGTCCTACACAAGGGGTGATCTTGGCCCCCCTAGAGAACATGCGTCAAAGTCTGAAGACATTTCTGGTTGTCGTTATTTGGTGTTGTTACTGGCATCTAGTGAGTGGAGGCCAAACATACTTGAACCATCCTGCAACATACAGGACCGCCCCCATGACAATATGTTATCTGACCCAGTGTCCTTAGTGCTGAGGTTGAAAGACCCTGGATTACGGGAAAGATAACGCTTTTGCTCCCTCATTGTGGGGTGAGCCTCTCTCCTTCCTTCTTGCTCTCACTACTTGTCCTGCAAGTCCTCCTTGACAGTGGAGGGTTACAGCCAAATTCTGCGGGCCTGATTCCCGATCTGGGAAAGAGTCTCTCCAGTGATGGAAGAGATGCACAGCTGTCAGTTTCCACAAGGGAAGTAACAGAACTTTCCCCATTTTATGGGAGCAGACAAGACTGACAGACTGTGTGACTTTTCCCTTCCCCAACATCACCAGAGAAGAAAGTGACAGCAAACATATCAAGCGAATTGGAAGCTGCAGCTCGTTAGCACTCAGAAGTCCTGAACTTCCACAGACGGGTGCACCCTCAGAAGATGTGTGCACTTTTTGGGAAGCAAGGGAAGCCTACGGAGAAAACACTCCACACGGATGGTCTTGTCCCAGGCCTGAGACATGCCCTGCTCTGACGTTTCAGATTTGCCCCAGTGCAGCTGTCCGAGCATGGGCAGAGAAGTCTCCCTCCTCACTCCTGATGGACTCCTTTTTCCATGGGGAAGCAGCAGCCAGCCTGGATGTATAGCAGAGAAACATTGACCCCCACCCCTTAGAGAATGGGGAGTCCTGAAGGACACAGCTGAGCAAGGCAGAGTGTGGAGAGAGAAAACAGGAGCACTGGTTCAGGACCAAGGACAGGACGTGAGGTGCTAGGGCCTCAACACCAGGACAAGAATACTTCCTGTATGAGTTTCCCAAGGGCTCCTATAACGAACCACCACAAACCAGTTGGCTTAGAACCATAGAGATTTGTCTTGCAGTTCTGGAGGCTAGAAGTCAGAGTGTCAGTCAGCAGGTGCTAGGGAAGGATGTGTTCCGGGCCTCTCTCCCAGCATAGGCCCTATGTGTGGGTCTGTCTCTTCATATGGCATTCTTCTTATAAGGACACTAATCATATGGGACTAGGGACCCACCCTACTTTTAGTATGATCTCATTTTACCTTAACTAATTATATTTACAACACTATTTCCAACTAAGTTCATCCTCTGAGGTACTAAGGGTTAGCACTTAGGTTAGAACTTCAAGATATGAATTTGGAGAAGGGGGAGACACAGTTCAACCCATAATGCCCAGTTCCATAAAGAGTGCCAAGGTTCTCGCTGGTGGTGCTCACAGAGGTGATACCATGAGAGGGGCTCTCCATAGGTGGCTATTTGAGCCAGGCCCTCAGAACTCACCATCATAAGCACTGAGGGGGTGGTCAGCCCCACAGTCCTCAAATAATATTCATTTTCACTCTCCTTCCCAAGGCTTTGCACAACCGTCATTCAGAATACACAGAGGGAGCACACTATTTATCTAAAGTTCATACTTGCATCCACCATCCCTTTCTGAGCCATAGCGACAAACATAGAGGTAAATGAACAATGCTGGTGTGAAGTCAATATTCAAAAAAGGTTCAGTCCCCTCTGAGCCCCCACGATGACATCACAAAGCCAGGCTATTATAGAAGGGAATCTTAAGCATTCATACAGAAAACTGTGACTTTCAATCAAAGCAACACTGTAAGACTAGTTTCCTGATCCTTGGCCAAAATTGGAGAAAAGTCAGGAGATCAAGACCACTGGATTAATATCAAAGGAAAACAGATTGAAAACCAAAGCAAAACCACCTACCAAAATAAATAGACTAGATTAACAAATCAGAGGAGACTGGGGCCACTCAGTATGGGGGCAGTGAACACCACACCCTTCAGGAGCCATCAAGAATCAT
The DNA here is from genome assembly GCF_002288905.1 of Enhydra lutris kenyoni. Classification (NCBI taxonomy): domain Eukaryota; kingdom Metazoa; phylum Chordata; class Mammalia; order Carnivora; family Mustelidae; genus Enhydra; species Enhydra lutris. Next base: position 29,548,531 of record NW_019154096.1, on the reverse strand, counting down.
GGTCATGGGGCGCCTGGGTGGCTCAGTGGGTTAAGCTGCTGCCTTTGGCTCAGGTCATGATCTCAGGGTCCTGGGATCGAGCCCCGCATCGGGCTCTCTGCTCAGCAGGGAGCCTGCTTCCTCCTCTCTCTCTGCCTGCCTCTCTGCCTGCTTGTGATCTCTCTGTCAAATAAATAAATAAAATCTTTAAAAAAAAAAAAAAAGAATCATGGTCATGAGTCAGAAATCAACAATACTGAATGGAAAAAGTCAACATATATTTTAAGAGAATGATTGCAGTTGCTTTTATTTGAAGTATTAGTTGCTGCATTCAAATTGTTTATAATTCTTATGGAGAGACAAGATGTCAACATGTGGAAATTAAACAATACAAGATTCAAGAAGTAACTCAAGATAACAAGAGAACTGTCACAAAGTGCTATATGATTATATGCCAAATAAACAATATAGAAAATAAGTCCTTTAAGAACCCGGAGGGAATGATCCATTTTAGGCTGGAAGTCCAAGAATGATACTCTCAAGGGTGTATTTTCTGAAATGAGACTTCAAATTATACAAGTGTATGCTGTGTAGTCTCTTTAAGAACACAGAGGAGTAGGTAACAGAAGTTTTAGAAATATTTCATTCCAGAGATCGTTAATACTATTTCATGATGAAAGACAAACAGTAAAATGTTGGATTCCTCATTCTTAATGCCAAAATAATGGAATATTAGGATTAAGTGTCAATGGTGTGGGTGGCAACTTCTAATATGACTCCCACTGGTCCCTTCTTCTGGTATGCATATCCTCTAACTGAATGAGGGCTGGACCTAGTGCCTCAGTGACTTGCTTCCAATGAACAGAATAAGGAAAAGGAATGGGCTCTCCCTTATAAGGTAAGGTTACGAAAAGATTGACCTCCAGGGGCGCCTGGGTGGCTCAGTGGGTTAAGGCCTCTGCCTTCGACTCAGGTCATGATCTCAGGGTCCTAGGATTGAGACCTGCATCGGGCTCTCTGCTCAGCAGGAAGCCTGCTTCCCTTCCTCTCTCTGCCTGCCTCTCTGCCTACTTGTGATCTCTGTCTGTCAAATAAATAAGTAAAATCTTTAAAAAGAAAAAAAAAAAAAGACTGTGACCTCCATGTTGCTGGAACGCTCTCTTTTGCCCACTTCTTTAAAAGCTAGCTGGCATGTTGTGAGCTGCCCTGTGGAGAGTCCCATGTAGCGAGGGACCCAGGAAGCCCTCTGACCATCCACCATGAAAATGAGGCCTTTGACGAACATCCTGTGAGGCAATGAATCCCTCCAACAACCACGTGAATGAATTTAGACATGGATCCTCCCCAGATGAGCCTGAGAGGATGACAGCCCCCTCTGGCATCTTAATTGTAGCCTTGTGAAAGACCCTGAGTTAAGCCACATCTAGACTCCAGACCCCCCGAAGCTGTGATAAATAATACTTGCTAAATTGCGGGGGTGATTTGTTACATGGCACTAGGTATCTAACACAAATGACAAGATGCTGGTGTATCTATTTCCCTAACCTGCCAACTAAGACCTTCTCCATCTTCCTAATAAGAGAATATCAGAACTAACTGAGATAAGGAGATGAAGGAAAACAAAAAATACCTAGACACAAGTAGGGGTTGTACATCAGATTTGAGGTGCCAGGCACTTTACATGTTTGACTGAAGGGATACAAGCCAAATACCAGTGATCTGGGCCCCAAACTTTTCCTGGTAGCCTGTTCAAAAGGAAGTGGGTATTTAAACATTGGGTCCAGTGGTCTGGCTTTCTGAAAAGGAGCTGGGCTACTCTAGATCAGGTCTCCCAGCACGAAAAATGTTGATAGCGCCATGACCCAGAGCACTGAGCACCACTCATGGATCCAGAGACAGCAGACTTGATTCCACCATGTAGGCTTTTGTCCTGGGGCTGCTCACCTAAAAGCTTAGGAATGAGCCTAAACTGATGAATGAAAAGGTTCAATGTCATGCACACAGATCCTTCAGTCAAAGTGCAGCGGTCTGCAACAGTTTGGGGGGTTCTCTGAGCTGAGCTGCCATCTGCTTCACTACATTTCTGAACACGTACACTCTGCACCCTGGAAGGGACAGAGGTAAAACAGCACTCTCTGCAGGGATTCTGTCTTTGTGCATGCGGAGTTCCCAGAAATAGAATTTCAGGTGGAGATACGAAAGCAAGTTGTTTATTTGAGAGTTAATCCTACAAAGCACCAGCAAATGAAAGCAGAAAGGGAAAGGAGTTAATAAACGATGCATCATGAGCTCGGTTACTGCTGGGGCCAAATGGGACTCAACCCCTCTTTAGGGCAAGGATCAGTAAGCTTTTTATGCCGCTGGCCAGATCATAAATATGCTGGGATCTGAGGGCCATATGATCTCTGTCACAAATCCTCTGTGTGATACTAGGCAGATAATACATAAAAAAAAAAAAAAATGGATATTAAATAAATATATAAATGAAGCCATAAAAATGTTCCAGTAAAACTTTATTTCCAAAAACAGGCCAGATAAGGCCCTTGGGCCAACCTCTGCTCTAGATTAGTATGGGCTGCTGGATGGGTCACTTCTCAGTGCTCTATCAAATGAAGGGGCAGGGAACAGAGAGACTTATCTACCTTCTCCATGAGTCACTGGCTCAGAGCTAGGCAGGCTCCAGGAGCCTGAGAAAAAGAGTCGTGAGTGCCTACGGTTGAAGCCATGAAATTGGTGTGCACAGGAATGGTGAGTGCCAAAGGGATATGGGCAGAACCACCACGGCTGCGCAGACACTGTCCCAGCCTAATCTGCTCTTAAGGAGGAGGCGAAGAGGGTGGTAACAGACAGGGAGAGGGAAGCAAACACAGAGGCCCCCCACTGACCGAGAACTGCGGACGGTCAGCGCTGCTGTCCTTGTTCCCTCTCTCCCTTTCCCCTCTGCCTGCCCCACTGGACCTCCACAGAACTACCAGTGAGGGGCCCAGCAGGTGGGGTTCTCCAGTGCCACGGTTTACCTGTTGCCCCAGTTAGGCCCTAACCACAGCCCCCCCACCTCCAGGCCTCACCTCCTAGTATACCCTGCGACTCCTCCATCCTTCAAGAGGTCTTTCCCTCGTGTGGAGTTTCCGTGCGTTGTTTTGTCCTAATTGAAATTAAAGTGTCCTTTTGTTGGATGAGAAAAAGATGGAGAAAATCAATAGAAGAGATTGTGCATCTACCAAAAGTCTATGGTCTCCAGGCCTACTCCATCCTCAAGAAAAGGGAGAGAAACCACCCTTCCCCTCCTCTACACCCCAGTTGGAGTCAAAGCAAAAGAAAAAAATTAAATTAAATCATCTTATTATGTAATTGGGACTAGGCCTCAGGCTGCAGCAGTGAATAAGGGATTAAGGGCAGAGCCACCTGGGCAGCCATTCTCCTGGGTCCCATTACCACCCCCCTCATTCCTTTTTATAGCCAACAGATTAAAATGCGAGCCTAGCAATCTTTGATCTTTCACTTGCTGACACAAATCCTTTCAAGCTTCCAACATTTTCTGCTGAGGTAATTAGTACTAATTAAAAGGTTTCCAACAGTCTTTGCTCCTTTTTTTTTCCCTCCTGTGTGTCTCTCCCCACTGGTTCCCCTCCCCCAAAGAAATTGCTTTTACAAGTACCTTCTATCCCTGAAACATGGGCATCCCTCACTTTCTTCTTTATCTGACTTGGCCAGATCAAGTAGATTAGTGACTCCATTATTCCGAATACAAAGCCAGACAACAGGTTTTTACTATTGCTCCTGACCTGTTGAGAGCGCATGGGCTTATATTCAGAAACAAGCGTCTTGGTTTATACGAAGAGACAGTCCAATTATGCAGGAAAAGTCACCATGCAGTGTCGTCTTCTGCCCGAGGAAGGACATCATTTAGTGACGAAGTGTTTCACTCCAGTGTCTCTCTCTCTCTCTCTCTCTCTCTCTCACACACACACACACACACACACACACGTACGTGTGCGCACGCGTACTGCTTCACTGCTCAGACTGACAAGTTGCAAAACTTGCCTCCTAGCTTGCTTTGTTTTCGTGCTTTCTCTTTGTTTGGAGAGGTTACAGGGCAGGAAAAATCCATATGGGCTATTTAAAGGATAATGCCAAAAAAAAAAAAAAAGAAAGGATCATCTTAAAGTTTAAAAAGAAATACTTGGAGAGAAACATGCGCGTGCATGCACACACGTGCACACACACACACACACGCGTGCGCACCCTGAGCCATGGATTCAGATTTCCAATAAGCAGACAGCCTCTGTGGTCTTCCCTTGGTTCTTTGCCGTGGCAGTGGGGGTATGGAAGCTCTGGTGGTGTTGCTGAGCTGGGAGCCCCGCCCTGGAGCAAGTGTGACCCTGACAGGAGCTTCTGACACATACCACTCCCTGCAGCCACATCTCACTACCAAGAGTCCAGTGCCCCGTGGGTGGGTGGGTGGGCGGGCGTGGGACAAGGGAGGGAACCCGGCAGGGACTAAGGGCTATAGCAATCTGGGATGCTCTCCGCTCTTCACCTGCCGCTTAGCAGAAGTGAATGTGGGAAGGGTAGGTGACACTTAATCCCACAGAATCCCTTTCTTACAGATGTGAAAACGGACACCAGGAAGGGGTTGCTCCTTAATGAAAGGCTGATGTCGGCTCTCACGAGCACTGTGATTCCAGGCAGCTCTCAGCGATATCAGCCTGCTGACCTGGAGAGGCAGGTGTGAAACCTGCTCCACTGGCCCCACGAAGGTTCAAAGGTCCAAAGGTCCAGCGGGCAGTCCATTTGCTCAAGGGCACAGATTAGCTTACAGCTATCTCTCCCAGGCTCTTCAGCCCATCCTCGATAGGGGAGGTGAGACGGCCACTTCCCACACCCTTCATGCTGATCAGCATTTTCAGGAGGTGAGAAATGACTTCTCCATGCCTCTGTGGGTCCTACTACAGCAGCGGCAGCAGCAAGGAGACCCCCCCTTTTTTGACTTGGCTATTAGGGTCATTGTGTTAAATCGGTAGAAATCTTCCTTTAGAGCCCTTAGGCCCAGAAATTAGTCACTTCGGATCCCAAATGGGCATTGATGAGGCTGTCCTGATCAGTGCAGGGTGCCACTAAAAAATATACTCACTCCCTACCCCACCCTCGGAAAAAAAAAAAAAAAGCAAACAGCGAAAAGTAATGGATTTAATGATCTAGAAAATCTAGATGCTGGAAACTCCAAGGGAGATCATATTAAATTAGACCAGTACAAACAAGCCAAACTAGATTTATCCTCTTGTGGTTACAGATTTTATCTACTAAACCAGGTTTTCGGGGCTAGTGTCTGTTTTCAATGAATAGAATTTTTGAATGTCAAGTCCCAGAATCCCTAGGAGAGGATAATTTACCCCCAGGATCTCAGTTCAGCCAGGGCTGGCCATCCCAGAGTCCCGGCAGAGGACCAGAGACACAGGCTACTTCTCTTCCTGCTCCTGGGGATGGATGCCTGTTGAGAACCAGTCACAGGAGGGATTCAGAGGTGGGTGGAGGCAGGGATGAGATTCAGAGAAAAAAGATGAATTTTTTTCCTTGACTCCTCCCTGAGGGAGTGAGGAAACCTGAGAGGGAAAGGAGTGGGAGAGTCAAACAATGGCAGAGAACGTTCTGGAACAGAAGTCACCTACTCTTAAAAACACTCACATGAACTGGATTAAGAGCACCCTTAATAGGGGCGCCTGAGTGGCTCAGTGGGTTAGAGCCTCTGCCTTCGGCTCAGGTCATGATCTCAGGGTCCTGGGATCGAGCCCCACATCAGGCTCTCTGCTTAGCAGGGAGCCTGCTTCCTCCTCTCCCTCCTGCCTGCCTCTCTGACTACTTGTGATCTCTGTCTATCAAATTTAAAAAAAAAAAAAAAAAAAAAAAAAGAGTACCCTTAATACTATTATGGACCCAGCATGTAGGGAAATGCCTTTGGGGTCCTTTTCTAGAGCAAAGGGGACATGAAACCATTTTAAGTTTTCTTTCCTCCGAGGAAATGATTCTACCACCTTGCCTCTGAAGCCAACGGAGAGAAAGCCTTTGCTTGTCCAGCCTTCCTCTCCCAGGAGCCTTCCCCGGGGCCAGCCCAACAGGGAGAGGCTGGGCCTCCCCGCAGGGGAGGGGACTGGCTGCTGCCATCCTGATTTGGGTAGCTGCTAAGACATAATTATAATGAAGAGAAGGCGGGTGGGGGGGCGGGTGGAGGGAAGGAAATTACTTTTGAAAATTATGAAAAATACCTTGACGGCATCTCTTTGAGGCTCACATTTAGCTCTCGGAAAAGATTTCTGCCAAAGGGTGAGTTCTGACAGGGAGAGATGAAATGAAGGGCTGGGGTTGGTGGTGGTGGGGGGCCTGCAAAGAGGCAGCCGTCTGTCAGAACTGATGACTCGGCAGCTCCTGTCAGACTGGAATAGTTACGCACCCGGTGCAGGGGGCCGCTGCAGAGGACAAAAAAGCCCGGACAGCAGCTAGTCTGGCCAAAATGACCACACAGAGACGTATACACCAGCGGGTCAGGCCCTCAGACCACGGAGCACTTCCCCAGAGGCTCTAATCATCCAGGAGAGAATTGGGTTTAGACAGTAATCCCAAGAGTTTTCAACTCTGTTGGATCTGACCCAGACCCAGGGCTGGGAGCTCCCGGGCCCTGCATTAGGTGGGAGTGTGCAGGCAGGGCTCGCCACCAGACAGATGTGGGCCACGCAAGCCCTGCAGATCCCATCACTGTTCTTTCGGGTCCGCCTCATTTGGATTTTTAAGACATTGCCTTTTTTTGCTCCAACCCTGCATTCGAGTGAGCTCGCCAAAAGGTTATTTCCCTGACTTAACTCTGAAAGAAGCAGGGGGTACTTTAATGCAGGATTTGTTCTTTGGTTGCTTGTGGTTTGTTTGATGGGGCCACATCTCGGTTGAGTGGGGGAAACATGAAACTGGGAGTCAGGAGCCGGTGCTGTACCAAGGAGACAGGGAGGAGGCTGGCGGGAGTGCCCAGCATGGCAAGGGCGGGGGGTTGTATCACGGACACTGTTTGAGACCGTCAGATCATGGTGGTAATAAAATCAGAGCCTGGGGCTTTGTTATGTTTTATATGTTCTTTACAGACAAGGCAGCCCCTTTACTCCCACACCTAGGGCAAGGCAACCTGTTCCTACCCCCAGGAAACCTGGCCTCGAAGACCATTTCTGCTCCCTACGGTCTGTGTGACCTAGGACAAAGCACTTGACGTGTTTGGGTCATGCATTCTGCATCTATGAAAATAAGAGAATCGGCCCAGGGGTGCCTGGGTGGCTCAGTGGGTTAAGCCTTTGCCTTTGGCTCAGGTCATGATCCCAGGGTCCTGGGATCAAGCCCAGCATCGGGCTCTCTGCTCGGCAGGGAGCCTGCTTCCCCCTCACTCTCTGCCTGACTCTCTGCCTACTTGTGATCTCTCTCTCTGTCAAATAAATAAATAAAAATCTTAAAAGAGAGAGAGAGAGAGAGAGAGAGAATTGGCTCAATGATGATTAAATCTCTTCCATTTAAAAGTTTCTCAAAATCCGTATTTTCCAACAATTATTTCAACTGGAAATTTCAGTTGAAATTTCACTGAAATACCTTTCAGTGAAAGGTATTTCCCATGACTGTGCTGAAGGAAAGGCCAGGGCTCACACACACAGTGCGTCAAGACGGGTCTGGGAGAGCTCTCTTGCACTGCTTAAACACTGGTTTATACCTTCAAAGGCAGGGAAGGAGTTCCCTGACCTTGAACGCTGCGGGTCTGCTTGTCTGATGTGGCAGAGGGATGCGGAGGGGGAGATGCACGAGTGTTAACTTCCTTTCCCTGCCTGGAGGTGGGCGGGCACCGACCACCCCAGTCCTCTGGACCCCGCAGGGAGGGACACCGGGCAATGCCACCAAAGTATAGAACACTCTGGGACAGAAAGCAGCCCAGATTTGAAGACAAAAGGTGTTTTGCTTAGTTTCTTTCCAAAGATGAGTTAATGTGTTCCAAGGTCAACTGGAGAAAGGGTGCACCAGGCAAAAAGGGAAAAAAAAAAAAGTGTTTAAAAGGCTGCGGCTTTAAAAGCTTAACTAGCAAAGCCCCTCCAGCCTTCAATCAATGGAAATCAAAACAATGATTTCAAGCTATTTCATTCAGTCTATAGGCAGGATCACTAGATGAAGGCTTGCTCCTTTCTTTCCTTTTCCCCCATTTCCAAACTGTGATCCATTCCCCACTCCTAAAGACCCATTTTGACAGAGTCTATTGTCCGCCTCTTCAGGACATTAGCCACCCCAACACAAACTCTTGGGCAATAGAAGTCTTCTGGGGGCTTTCTTCTCCCCCCGCCGCCCTCCCTGCGCCTTCAAATCCTAGAGGCAATGCCGCAGAAACCTATAAGCGGAGAGGATTTCTAATGCCTGCCACTTGCTTAAAATTGATTTTCAGATGAGAGCTCGAGAGAGCCAAGTATCCCCACAGTTTGGAACACTCATCATCGCTGACGATGAAGTCATTTGCTGCTATAAGCAGAACAAGGGTTAATGACCCAAAATCGAATAAATTACTGGATTCAGATCCATCATTACCACTGGTTTTAAAAATCATCTGGAGCAAGTGAGTGTGGACTCGGGGCCGTCACAAAGATGGACGCGGCTCCCCTTCCCCTCCTTTGCTTACAACAATAAATCCTTCCGAAGTGCATCTCAGGCTCACACACCAATTAACATTTCTCATACCAGTGCACGAGGGGCCGTGCAAAGTGATTCCATAGTAAATTAGTCTGGAAATTGCCTCGCATGTGACACTGGGAGATGTCTTCCGTCTTTGGGATAGGGAGGTGGTGGGGGGGAGGCAGGAGAACTTTCTTCCCTAAGTGCCACTCCACGGTCTCACCCAGGACGAGGTGGTGGGGACGGTGGGGCTGGCGGCTTTCAGCACCACAGTAAATCTTCACACAGTTTATCCAAACAAAGACCAGTGTGGGGAAAGGGAGACACACGGGGGAAGCAGATGAATAAGCAAGATCAATTATGGTGGGGGGTGACCCTGGGGCCCCGCTCCATGACACAGATCTCAAAGCAAATTGTGCCCAAGTGGAGCTGACACGGCTGGACTGAAAACAGTGTTCTCCTAAAGGATGTCTGCTCCCCCTCCCATTCACAGGCAGGCGAGGGAGCCAAAGGAGAGAATGGCAAAGAAGGGGAGAGGGGGGGCAGAGAGGGGCCAAGGGAAGGGAGACAAGGAGGCGGGTGAATGAAAAACCACACATCATGGTCTGGGGTTTATTTTACTGAGAGCAAAATGGCTCAATTTGAGCACTTTAGACTGTTGAAATTGGCTAGCGTGAGATACAAGGGTACCTCCAAGAGGACTGTTACATCGGCGGCAGGAGACTGTACGACCAGGGGGCAGAGAAAAGGAAAATAAATATATAAATATATAAATACACACACACACACACACACACACACACACACGCACACAAGCACGCCTCCTCCATCCTGCAAACTTTCTTGCGACCAGGGAGAATCACAGAGGTGATTTGGCAACAAAATGCTCAGCAAAACACCCCGATGCCCTTACCTCCTCGAATTGCATCTCTCATGTGTGGGGCGCCTCGTACTTTGCCCTCCTGCTTTGTGTTCCGAAAATGCCACATCTTTTAAAAAAGAAGCCTGGTTTATTATTTAGTAGGAACAGCGGGTGTGTGTGTGTGTGTGTGTGCGCGCATGTGTGTGTGTTTTAAGGGCTGCTAATAATTCTGATCCCCCTTTCAAAAACAATCCACCCCTCACTAAGAAAAAGTCAGAGCGACTGACTAATGGGAGTAATTCAAAGTACCTCAATTAAAATTCAGGTTTTGGCCTTTCGAGCAGTCTATTTAAAGATTTTTTTCCCCTAGATTGGTTGTAGACAGATGATTATTAAATATTTATGTGTCTGTGAAAGGGGCTCTTGGAGCTTGGCTCGGCTGAGGGCTGAGCTTTTTGTTGCTGTTGCTTCTCCTCTCTGAGGGTCCAGGGAATCATTACTTTATTTGGGGCCTTAGCCACCTAGTTTCCAAGAGCCCCACATGCCAGCCCGTGGGTCCTCCTAGGGTGGGACGGAGGCACCCCGGCTCTCTCCATGTGCAAGGTGGACAAATCAAGGAACCTTCTCTCTGCTGAGCTAATTCGGACTCTTCTTCCAAACTCAATCCAAATTCACTCCTCTGAAGAGTTTTCACTGATGACATCAGTCCCAAGGGGGCACGAGGACTCTCCGGTCTTTTGTGATCCTCACCAGGTGTTTCCCTGTATTCGTGCGTTAACTCTCCAGGAAGAGAAAGTTCTGTCTCCTTTAATGGTTTATAAACTCTGAAGGCAGTGTCTGAAGATGTTGCACTATCCACCCCTCTGACTGGCTTGTTTAGTCTCCTTCACTGTGTGAAACAACGACTCCTTTTCAAATTCACCTGAACCCCTACACCAGAGAGGTTCTTGCCACAGCCCAGAACTTTCCTTTAGGAGAATTAAGTCACCTTATTTTAGCACTAAGCTTCTTTTGGGGAACAGAGAGAGTTTGAGCAAGGACTTCTCTGTGCTAAGACCAGGAACAAGGACATGGGTGGGTAGTACAAGAGAGCTGTCGCCTCTTCTTCAAGCAGCAATGGTTTATCAACATTTTTCTACATGCAAAGGGCTGAGTGAAGTAAGCGGTTTCCGCAAGCTGGAAATACTCCCTCACTTCTGTACTCTGGAATATCCTATAGCGTTAAAGGTATGGAGAAATATGGATAATGTATCCTAAAAAGAATGCAAATAGTACAGTAATATTTACATAGTGGTCCTATATGTGGGGGAAAAATTGTACAAAGTAGTAAGGAGAAGACTGGAATGCTACCTTGGCGGAAGGGGATGAATCTGTTTTGTTTGGCTTCTAGCAATAAAGATTTACTGCTTTTCTAGTATGAAAGGAGACACCAATAAAAAAAAATACTTTAAAAGAAGAGGTCATAATTTCTGCCCTCAAGGCTGACTTTCGTAGAGTGATTAGTAAGTCCCTCCACCATCTGCAACAAAATCACCTGAGAAGGGATTTAAAAATACAGATGAGGGGCGCCTGGGTGGCTCGGAGGGTTAAAGCCTCTGCCTTCGGCTCAGGTCATGATCCCAGGGTCCTGGGATTGAGCCCCGCATTGGGCTCTCTGCTCAGTGGGGAGCCTGCTTCCTCCTCTCTCTCTGCCTGCCTCTCTGCCTACTTGTGATCTCTGCCTGTCAAATAAATAAAATATTTAAAAATAAATAAATTAATTAATTAATTAATTTAATTAAAATATAGAGGCTAGGGACCAAAGCTGGAACTTCTACTACAATAGATCTGGAGTATGGACACAGCCTGTCTATGTTTCCCCAAGACTTTCTGATTAACAGACAAAGTTTGGTAATCAGTAGGCCAGCATATCTACCAGATATCCAATCTCCGGCTTCCATCTCTAGATCACAGTTAAAAACTAGGAGGAGTTGTTGACAGGATTAACAAATTTATCAGAATCTGCTCCTACTTTAAATAACCAGGAGAAGTTACATATTGCTTTTGAGAATACTCTTTATCTTGATTACAGGTATAGGTAAAAACCTGACCTGGACTACACCAGAATATCCAAACACGCTTTTTAAAAAGTTGGATCATTTCTCATTATATTATTTGAAAATTTACCTAGGGGTATAAACCCCTATCTTTAAAGCAAAGCATCTTAAAATAATTACCCTTGAGGCTAGACACTCAACCAGTAACTTAGGATGTGCACTTGTAAATTACCCATTACTCACAGAAATGAATTTTAGTCAGTCTTTACTCATTGTTCACTGATTTATGAATTCATAAAGTTACTCACTCAGTCCCTCATTCACTCATTCAGACGCTTAGCCAACAAACATTAGAGACTAAGCTACAGAATGCTGGCTTCACACCCTGCCTCCCCATCTCCATTAGATACCAAACGCTACCTGGTGGTACCAGGTGGTACCCAGCACTGTAGGTGATTAAGGGCAATCAGGCAGGCAGGCAGGCATGGCCATTCCTCCTCTCCATTAACCATGCTGTTTCCATTTGTTAGGCAGAAATTTTATTCCAGGAATTCCAGTCTTGGCCGGCTTCTTCCTCCCCCTCCCAGACCCTGCGAGCTCAGAGACGGCCAGCTCATTTTGACAGTACTTTCCTCCTTCAGCTCACTTCCTCAACTTGCTGACTGTCCTAATACAGCCTCTGCTGAGCACCATGTGCCATAAAACAGCCTGCTTTGCCACCTCCATCCAGGACGACTGATGCTATTATCTGCTTTTTCTCTTTTCCCACAACATGTATGGCCTCCTAGCATACCATATCATTTATTTATATATCATGTTGACTGTTTAATGTACATTATAAGGTCCATGAGCATGGTTGTCAGTTTTGCCCACAGATGTAATGCAAGCATTTAGGATCATGTCTAATGCACAGTGGGCACTCGAGGGAGGGAGGGAGGGGTTTTCCTCCTACCATGGGCCAAGCTTGACTTGAGTCAGTCAAGAAGGTTAATCTGCTGTTGGCAGCCATGAATCAAGAGGAAGGGTTTGGGGGATTATCAGCTTCCTCCGATTTTCCACCTGCCAATCCCCTCCAATTGTGGGATGCCTGGGAACAGACTACTGTCATATCACTGCCCATCCATCCTCTCAGCTAGGGGTGGCACTCCCTGCTCTGTTTGCTCTCTAAACGCTGGCCACCGCTTCCTTCCCCAGGAACCAGCACTTTGTGAAGGCCGGAGCCATTTGCTCATAAATACAAACTCCTGCTCCCCCCACCCTGACTCAGGCTCCAAACGTCCCTTCATTTACAAAAAAACGAGTCATTTCAGTTTCTGTTCCTATTCTGGAAATGGCTAAAGTGAGACCCCAAACTGGGAAGACTAAGCTTGGGTGAAGGGACGTTTTTGAAGTAAGCTTTTTACTGGAAGAGGGTAAAAAAAAACAAACAAACCCAGCTTTGTCCTCCCAGTCTGGGGGTCCTTCAACCCCAAATTGTGTGCCTTTTCCAGACTTGAGTCCTGACGAGCCTTCTCAGTCCACCCTTTGCCCTCTCGTACAATCTGAGGGGTTCCCACAAGCCTGAGACTTTCCAGAAATGTAGAAATGAACTCCTCTTACAGAAGCCCAGTGTTGCCTAAGTGCCAGAGACCACCTGTCTCCTGTCTCTGCCATGTTCCTTGGTTCTGTCTCCCTGTCCTCTGCCTCAGCCCCTCACACCCAGCTAAGTGTTCTTCAACAATGAGCTGCTATATTCATTTAATTAAGATGCCCTCAGATGAGTGGGGCAAGAGCTACCTACTGGGTGCGAGGCCCTTTACAAATATTATCGCTAATACAAGTAACAACTCTGCAAATGGATTGTTATCCCCATTTTATAGAAGTAGAAACTAAGGCTCAGAGAATATAACCAACTTACACCCTAAGTCACACTGCTAAAAAGTGGTAACTCTGGGATTTGAAGCTCGGAGCCATAGATTGCGAGGGCCATGCTTTCCCGCAACGGATGCTATGAACTGAATGTTTGTGTACTCCCAAAATTCGTATGTTGAAGCCCCAATCCCCATTATGATGGTATTGGAAGATGGGGCCTTTGGGAGGTAACGAGGGTCAGATGAGGTCATGAGGGTGGAGTCTTCATGATGGGATTAGAGAGACCAGAGTTCTGAGGACAAAGTGAGAAGGTGTCTGCCTGCATGTCAGGAAACGAGCTCTCACCAGGAACAGAAGCCAGTCCCTTGATCTCAGACTTCCAGGCTCCGGAAGTGTGAGAAAATACATGTATGTTGTTGAAGACCCCCAGTCCGTGGTGTTTTGTTGTGGCAGCCCGAGCTGACCCAGACACTGCAGCAAGGAAAACAGGAGCTCCCCCTGAATCCCCACGGTCACCTCTATGATACTCAGGCCAGTCCAAATAAGACTGGCCCATCTGGGGTCCCTGAGGAGTGTTAAATGCTGAAGCCCAGGACCTGGTTTTAGGTGGGTGGGTGCAAAGAGGTCTGTTCTCAGTTTCTTTTCACCCATGAGGAGCTACAGGCCTAGTGCTAAGGGCCCTCTTTGAAATGCTTGAATGGTCAACAAAATCCCCGAGATCTGAAAAAAAATAGGTCCGACATGTGAATTAAAAATTACAAAACTAAGACTAATAAAGGTTCAAATAAATTTCAACAGAAAGAAATATTATATTCATTGGTAGGTCAAGTGCAAATCAAGCCAAGCTCCTCTACGGTTTAATATAACAAAGTTTATCATAAGAAAATTTATTTATTCTTAAGCCTCAAAACTGTGAAAATGATTTTTAGGATCCTTTCAAAAATTTCATATTGAAACCTCATCACTCATATTTAATGTGAGTTGGAGGGGGTCATTTTACTAAGTTTAATATGTAGTAATATGGGGTCTCTAAAATAGAGGTACTCAAGTTGTTCCAAGGTCTTAAAATATCTCTACTTTCCAGTGAGAAGTTCAGGCTGGCAAAATGTGTGTGATGGTTACCATTTTCCTTTTCGTTTGTGTTTACTGTGTTTTGCTAGAGTACCCAGCATGGCTGAGCCGGGTTCCAAGCCAGGGGAAACCACAGCCTTGTAGGGCACTGGAAGCCATGGGAGGAATCACCAAATAATGGCAAAGAATTTCAGACCCTTAGGCTTCTGTAGAAGGCAGGACCTCTGGGGAGGCAGTACGGTGTGCTTCAAAAGCACCAGATCAGGAGTCAACAGACCTGAGTTCTATTCCCAACTTCACTACCAACAAGTTGTAGGACTTGGGATACACCCCCAGCTCCTAGAACTATGCACCCAACAGGATTCAATAAAATAGTTGAATGAATCAATATGAGGGAGCTTAATAAGTCAGTGTTCCCTAATGGCATGTGTGAAGACCCCCCGGGGCTGGAGGGGGGCAGGGGGACAGGCAGACTTTGAACACCAAGTGTTCTCCCCCATCCTGCTCCCAGCCACAGTCACCTGCCAACTGTAGTCATCTTCATGTAAATCAGACTTTCCAAAAGCCCTTTACTGCAGGGCTGGGAGGTGTCTAAGGAGACAGGGTCAGTAGTACATTGTGGGGTCACATGATACAGCTCTGAAGTGTCACATCTTACCCAATATGCTGGGCCACCTTTGTCACAAACGCAAAGGGCTCCCTCAAGAGCCCCAAGCCTGTCCCTCTGAGCCTACCCTTTGCCTCCCAACTCTAGGTTCACCTCTAGGATTCATTTTCACCAGAGTCCCTGAACAGGGCTTTTCCAAAATCTCGAAGCAAAGGGAAAACAACCAGCTGGATTTAAAGCCTCTCCAGAACGAGGCAAAGCCGGCCTCCTCCCTCCGCCTTCGTCCAGAACGAGGCTGCAGGGAACCGAGGCAGGCATACTGAGTCAGAGCCATCCCGGCACTCACAGACCCACCTCCCAACCCCGCAACCTCCACAGAAGGAAGGCTGACAGCCTCCCACAAGACACACCAGCAGAAGCCATCTTCATTTGCAAGAATTCACATGTTCCCTAATTATTTCGAGAGGACTTTCAGACTGAGGTAATCACCTCCCCTTTATCACTTGCCACACGCACCGTGTCAGAGCTCCGGCACTCATCAGCAACACCCTCCCAGTCCCGGCCCCCCACCTCCACCACCAAAAACCCAAATAATTCCAAAAACATTTTTATCCTAAAATGTTCCCCTCAATTTAAAAAAAAAAAATTATCTTCAAGCAAAGAGGTTTCTTTCCATTTCAATCCCACAACAAGGAGAATGTCAGCCCAGCTTTTTTTTGACAGACAAATTATTGAATCAAAGAGAAAATGCCATTAAGCTCACAGGTTAGCAAGTGTCAGGAATGGTTTAAAGAGATATCCCCATTTATCTTCCAAACATGCACGAAATGTCACTAATGTGTGTTTATCATGTATAATCAGACAAAGAAAATATCGAAATAAAGTACTCCCGCATACAATAGAAATCTCCTTCCATCCTTCAAGATATCAGTGCTATTCAAATAGAATAATAATGATGAAGCCTCTCTCTTGGAAATGGAAATCAAGTGAAATGTAGATAGAAATGATTTTTTTTTTTTGGTCGTTGATGTACATTTCTAAAGTGCATTAACAGGAAATCCAGAACTTTTTAGGTCAATTATATTGTCAGTATTGTCAATGCCACTGAAATGAACACTCAAGCAGTGCCTGTTCTTGCTGGAATCAAGCTACAGACGAACCCCCTAGATTGGGGACTTAGAGAAGAACCAGAGACACACTGGAAGCCTGACATTGTTCAAGCATGCATATATATGTATCTATATTTTTTTCATTCAAATCTGTCCAAGCCCCAGGCATTTTCGCTTACTATAAATTTCAATAGGAGGGAAAAAAAAATCTACAGCTGATCTCAAACCTGGCTTTATTTTCCTCCCTCTTCTCCCTCCATGATGACGAAGCATATTTTTATAAGCCAGGTGCTATGACAACAATAAAACGCAGCCCCGGAGTGAATGCTCTGGACAGTGAGAGCACTGCTACACATTCTTGACTTGTGAGAGACCCGGGTACACGAGCTGTCCGCTGGAGAAAGAGACACTCCTTGCATCAGAACCGACCGTCCCTTCCAGATCTGAAAAGAGCTGGTATTTCAACCTGGAGAGAATTTCGCTCTTACTGCTTTCTCTCCCAACCGTCCCACCAGCTTTGTGACTTATTTCCCCACTTTCTGGGTCACGAGTGTCCTGAGAGCAGAAACTACACCTGTTTTAGTGCATCACGGAGTCCACTGACCTTCAAGCAGCTCATGCTCAGAAGCTGGTCAGTGAGCAAGGGAACGGAGAGCATAAAAAGCAACCTTTCCTTTCTGGGCTCTCCCAAACTCACCTCCTCTGGCTCTGGGATACCTCGCAGCCCCATGGAGAAATGGACAAGGTCGTGGACATCCACGTGTTTGTAACTTACCACTTCAAGAAAGTGTCTGCTCTCCCCAACTGCTGGCATTAAACTCCCGTGTCAGGTACAACGTAAGGAAAGGAGATGGATACAAGAGGAAAGTGTCCTAAAAATGGGGAATACGGTACTAAGACAGCAAGCTCTCAAGTCAGCCTGTCTCCACCACCCAGCTGTGTGGTCTTGGACCCTCGATCCTGCCCTGATGATGGGGATACAAGTCACTGTTACCCCACCAACGTGGGTGAGCTTCAATGAGTTAAGATGTGAAAGCCCTGATGACAGCGAATGGTATGTAATAGGTGCTCCGAAAAATGTTAGCTATTATTTTTAATACCTACTTCTTTTTTTTGCTATACGCATCAGGAAAATGAGACTTTAGGACTGGTGCAACTCCTTAGGAATTTATGAGTGCTGAACTGGGTCCCAAATACGTCCTGCAGAGGCCCCGTAACTGGGCCACTCTATCAGCTACTTACTGGATGCTAGCGATCCACAAAAACAATGGAAGCAAGTCAAAGTAGACAAGGGACAAAAGGAGGGAAAGTGAGGAGACTGTGGGGGATGGGTTTGAACAAAACCAATACCCTGAAATAGGAGGCCCAACCTGGCTGCAGAGTGAGGTCGGTCATGCACCAGGAACATCACTATGAAATTCATCAAATCAAATGTTGTTTCTTCCACAGGCCCACAACCATGTCTCCATCATGCTTCATCAATGATCTGTTTGCCCTCTGGCTTTCAACCCTAGCTGGGCTTTGCGGACCGAGACTAAACACATCTTTGTTGTACACTCTGCATCCAACGCAATGCCTGGAACTTGATGGGCATTCTCCCCAAATGTGGGAGATAACAAAGGGAGACAAGCTGGCAGGCAGTCCAGTCACCATTCTGAGATAGTGCTGGATTTGTTGGGGGGAGAATGAGCTATCCAGAGGGAGAGCCCAGGAAGCCCGAAGATGCACTGACGGGATGGGAGATAAAGATTTACCTCATCTCCAATTCTCAGGCTGCTGAGTAGCATGTGGACCACAGACCACACCTGATGGAGGGTTGTAAAGACAGCCCACAATCACCACCATGTCAAATGAGGTTCACCTTTATAGGGGATGCTGTTCTCACCTCCACGTGGGGAGAGGGGCCAGCAAGGCAGATGCTACCACGGAGGCACACGTGCTTCCCTGCACCCCACACTAACCTTGACTTGCTGTCCATCCTTAGGCAAATTAGAGCACCTCTCTGTTCTTAAGTTTGCCCAACTATAAAATGAGGACAAAATATCTGCCTTTCAATTTGACATTTTGTATAACAACACTCAGACGTGAGGATAGAAATTTCCTAGCCATTCTATTCCTAACAGTCTATCTTAAGGATATAATCAGAGGTGCGTTTAACAGAAAAGAAAAAAAAAGTGTATTTCCTGGGGCATTCTTCCTGGTGCTGAGCAGAACAGGGAACAACAGAAAATAACCTGCTTCCTCAACAACATCATGATGCGTATCTCCTTTATAACAGAAGACGATAAAGACAGTAAATGTTGGGTTTTCAAGGACTACTTGTAATATGGGCAAATGTTTCTAAGTAAAAAGCGTGAAACAGAATATTATCTTTATAGAATGATCCCAAACTTAAAGATATAATCCACAGATATATGTATATATGCACAAAAGTTATCTACAGGGTTGGATATATGCCAGAATGGTTTAAGGGACTATTTCTGGCAAGTGTTGATTTACGGGCAATCTTAATTTCTTTCTTCTGATTTTCAGTATTTTCCGAAAGTTCTATAATGAATATGCATTACATTTATAATCAGAAAAAAAATCTTAAAAACGTAATTTTAGAAAACCCTCATCATATCTACCTCATAGCACTATTCTGAGACTGGTTATAGTAACAGATGCAGAAGCACTTTGAAATGTATAGAATGATCCATAATTTGAGTGACTGCATTATAGCTAGTCATTAAACATTTTTGGTTGACCCCATCCAACTGCCTCCTCCCAGACCAAGGCTATTTTGAGCATGGAACTGCGTGGTATCCCACCATCTTACCCCAGTGCACTGTGCTAGACTTCGAACTCCTTTTACAAGTAGCAAATGCAAAGCAAAGCAGATGACCAGTTCTGAGGATGAGAACTCATGAGACATCCGATAGCCTGAAGAATGTCAACCCAGATCTCTTGCCACTAAACCAACCAACCAGACAAACTCCACACATTGATTCTAAGCTTAGATTCTAAGGTTCTGTATGAACCAGCTGGCAATCCACCCCAGATTTCTTGAGGTGTATCCCACGGATGCTGAAGAAGCGTTCATCTTGCCACCAGGAACACCAATTCCAAGAGGTCTCAATAAGCAAAAGATGTCCCAGAGATGTTAGGGCCCGGTGGTGGTAAAATGCTTATCACTCCAATGGCTTGGCAAGTGTAAGTAGCCTTCATATCAGCACAGTGACTCTTCTTACACACACACTTGGGCTTTTAAATTGTGCTTAACTTGGTGGGCTTGAAAGTAGATGAGTGAGTTTGAAACGTTGGGGTTTTCACAGGCAAAGCACATTTATTGAGTCAGTTGGTCAGTCACTGATCTAAAGCAATCATTTTACCTTAGAAACTCTAGACCCTGAGATGTCTCAAAGGTCTCTGAGATCCAGAAATTCTCCCTTGAACACAATCCAAGTGCCAATAAATAAACCCCACTCATGGCGGGAGGCATTACATTGAGTGTCCTTAGCTCAGAAAATGACCTGCACATCACAATAAGTCACACTCCATTACTGTAGGCAGCAGTGGAGATCAGGGCTGTAGACTGGCAGTGGCTTCAAAGGGAAAAATCCACACTGATGTCTCATACTGAGATAGCACAGCTCTCGGTAATTCAAAGCACATGCAGATGGATCAACACGCATTGTTTCAGCTCCATCTAGCTACAAGCTTGGAAAGGCAGGTACGATGAGGGCGAGGAACAACAATTTAAAAATAAGGGAAAAAGTTAGAAGAGGTCAGTGATTGGCCTGGCCAAGGTTGTGCACGCAACTGATGAAAGCTAGCTTCATGCCCCAGTTTCCCATCTAGGGCAGTCAACTTGCCATTGAGAATGACCAATGGTAACCAAGCCTGGAAGGATGATTCAGAACCAGCAGCTAAGTCAGAGATGTTAACTGTGTGTCCGAGAATCCTCCTTGTGATTCAAGGACCAAGGGAAGACCAAGCAAACAAGTTTCTCCCACGAGAAAGTGAAGAACCCAAAGCTCCTTTTTTCCTCAGAAGGCAGCGTTTCTGAAAGGAGGCAGGACAGAGTCATCCCATCCTCTTGCCTCTTCCTTCTCACTTGCCCCCGCAGTGAGTGCTTGGGAACCACAAATTGGGTAGGCTCGCTCTGAGGCTTGGCAGCTGTTTCCCTCTCTTATCCCCAACCATACAGAAAATAGAAGTTGAACAACATTCCACTTCTCCAAAAAACTTTATACACTTGCATGAGCATTCCCCAGAATATATGTAATAAACTGGAAGAGCACCCAAGTAAATAAAGGAAAGATCAAAAGGGAGGTATGAGGCAGCCACATTCAACTCTGTACTTGAAAATTTAAATGAATACTCCTTGAGAGAAAACTACAAAATGCTAACCTTGAAGTGCTGAGTGGCAGGAAGAATTATGGGTTATTGTACTGTCAAAATGCCAGACAGCTGTATGTTAAGTTGCTGCGTTATTTAGACAATCAGAAACTTGGAAGCTAATGTGACATATTTTTTTCGGTGTGAAAGCTCTTGACATGCATCACGATACTTTCTAAAGGGACAAAATGTTATATAAAAAAACATGGTGCCTTCAGGAGATGGCCTCATAGGTAGAAGAGCCCCGAGCAGGCAAGGCAAGACATCAACAACTTGGGCTTCCCAGAGGTGAGTACCATTTCCTTCCGGTCTTAGTCCAAGCATGGCAGCCCCAAGCAACATGGAGCACCCAGACTCTGGCTTCCTACGCCCACCACCTAAGAAACGCTCCTCGAGTCAGCTGCCTGGCTGCAGGCTGGGCTGGGCTGGGCTGGGTAAAGCCCACTAATTGCAGGATCATCTCCCATCTGGATGAGCAATATGGAGATCACATTCAGAGGATGTCACTGGAGATCATGGCACTGTGCAAACTGGCAGTAGAGATGGGGTGATAATTCTAACTCTGTCCTCACAAGTTAGTTTACCCTCCATGTCTGTTCTTATTCGGTTTGTGGACAAGTACAATCAGAATGAATGGCAGCCATTGTAAGGGAGTTCCCAGCTTTGAATCTCAGGTTGGCCCAAGGTCAGCATGAGAGGTAGGCCATGGTTGGTTGCAGCTGAAATTCTGCCTTTAATATTTTGACTACAATTAAGATACAAATATCACTGAGACAGGTGACACATTGAGCTTTCATGAATCATCTCTAATTTATAGCAAATGAAAGTTCTGAGAACTGGTTTTCCTGGGGTGGGGGAAGAGCAGGTGGGCATTTGCCATCCAGGTGAGGGAGAGGGGCCTATGGAACAGATAGGAAGTTAAGCCAGAGAAAAGTCCTGATAGAAGGGACCTGCTGAGATGCTCTATATGGATTTGCCTTCTCTTCTCTGCATTTCTTCTTGACCAAAAGGAAAACTATCTCAGTGAGGAGAAGAGAAAGTGGCTGGAGACTGGTGGGTCAAGGGAAATGTTCCTCTCCGAACAAGCACTTCCAGTCAACAAGCACAGACTCCGTCCTGAGGCCACCTCTACCACCTGTATCAATAGCATGACCTTGAGCAAATTATTTAATCACAGTTTCCTTAACTGCAAAGCAGGAACAACAATAATAACATCTTCAAATGGATGTTGGAAGATTATGTGGGTTAATTACTTAGAGCAGTGCCAGCCAGTTGATGATGTTTCTGCTCAAACATTAGCACAGCATCTTCCTCTTCTTCATCATCATCACTATCACCATTATCATCACAGCTAACATCCAATCCCTATTGCTGGCTACAGAAGGTGACTCCCCCAGGACACCTTTCTAAGGACAGCAAAGCAACTTTGAATCACAGAGTTTCCTGTACTCTCTGCTATGTGATCCCAGAAAGGATCCCACACCCACCCCAGGGAAAGGCCAGCACACCGTGCCATGCGGAGAAGCAAGCCCATTGCCAAGATGGGAATCACCTCGATTGAGATGTCGTTCTTCCACAAGCTCCGCTAAGAGTTTTAAGTAAAGACACTCTCTCCTTTTTTTTTCCACCTTATTAATTTTTATTTTTATTTGACAGTTAACCTGAATGTTAAGATAATACCCTGTAACTTGGGTACTTAACAGCTGATACATAGCCAGAGGATAAGACTGGTAGATAAATGAATCTGAAGCTGATTCCAAAAGCTGTGCTATTTGGCTCTCGCTAGTCAGGTAAGATTAGGATTACAGTGACTGGGGTCTCTGCCTTCCCACACAACAGGGCTTCGATATTCTCCACCTACCATTCCCGGGGCCACTCTGAGGAGGTGCTCAAACCTCTGGGTATGAGACAGATTACTCAAGTTCCCTGCACAAAGGGAAGAGAGTCAAAGTCTGCTAGAGGGAAGACTGTTCCTTTTTCCAGTATCAGGGCTCACTTCTTTCTGAAGTCAGGAAACATCTATACCCTTTAGCAAATTAGCATAGCAGGTGTGCTCACCAGAAATGTCACTTTTATGAATCATTATGGTATTAATTCTTGCCTACAATATGCATAAATGAAGAACTGCAGGCACAATCTATCCAATTCCATCCAACTCTTGCTTGAGTCATGACCATAAACATAGAAGTAGACACAAGGAAGTCCTGCATTTGGATGGAAAGAAGATTCTCCCCTACTCACTATAAGGTGCCTATCAGGAGCACTGACCACTGACTTTCCTAATCTTCCTCTGCTACTTAAAAGTCCTTATACGTGACAGAGGCTGCATCGATGCTACCCCAATGGGTGACAGCATTGACAATCCTGTAGGAGATAGGTTCATATGACCAGTGACCCAAAAACATGCTTTAAAGTCTGAAAGACTTTGAGGCTTGCTAGCTTATGACTCTGCAGAGTTTCTTAACCTATCTGGACCCCATTTTCCTCATGCGCATAATGCAGAGACTATCATCCAGTGGTAAGACGGTTATAATTAAATGAGATGCTATATACCAAATGCCCCAGGACGTAGAAGGAGCTAACTAAATGAGTTGTCGTCATCATGACCATCATCATCACCAATGCAAATAGTATCGTGGCCTTAGGTGTCTGCAGGCCGCCACACATAGTGAGGAAGACATCAAACACTTTGTCCACTCGAATCCATATTCTCCTAAGTCAGGGACAGCAGAGTGTTGTCCTCTGGGAGGTAAGCAGGAACACCGAGGCTACATATAGTCACAGGGCAATGTGCTGTGACCTAAGAGTTCCTTGAATTGGATCTAAGTCTGGTCCTGGCTCACTCTGTCAGTCTGGCCAGGGCAGTTCACTCAATCATGCTAGGTTTGGGTTTCCTTATTTAAAAAACAAAAAAAGGCAGCTTCTCTTTCTGCCATGGTCCTGTCCCTGTGCTTTCATAAAATCACTTTTTGCACCAAAAAAATAAATAAAATAAAATAGACAAAAACAAAAACCAAGAGAATGTGAACTGTCATCATTTCCCATTCATCAGCCCTCGTAGGCATCACTAATCAACCACAGAAGTGCTGAGCACAGTGGCAACTCACGATCTTTCTCAAAACAGTACCTCTGGAATTCATCACCATAGGGTTTTCTTATGCAATATACATAGTTGCCATCCCTAAACTAAATGATCCCTGAGATTCCTTTCTGTTATAACAGGTTATGATTTTATAAGCCTTTACTAGATGCTTGGAAATGTAAGCATTTAACCAAACCCTTTCACTCATACCGGAAGGTGGGCAGGGAGAAGCTTCAGCCGGACTGGAAAAAACCCAGGGAACCTAAACCTGACTCTGTGGGCAGAAGAGTCCTGGCTGGTAAGAGGTACCCATTTGTCAACAGTGCTTTGAGACCATAACTTTTCTCTATTTCCATGTTAAGCTTATTATGTATATCTGCCCTATATTCTCTTCCTCCCACTCACCACCAAGCAGTCACAAATATTACCCAAACATGTACACATCTGGGTGTGTGCGTACATACACACACACACACAAGTAGATACAAAGTGTGCCTATGTGCTTACATGCATCAGCATGTACAGATTTTTTCCAACCCTCCTCTTTCACTTTTGCCCTCAATGGTTTCTCTCTTTAGGCCTCATGGAAACTGCTCTGCTGACTGTTTTTGCCAATTTTAAGCCTAAACTATCTACTTATGTCAATTTTGTGAAACATGCAGTTCCATTTAGCAGATGAGAAAGCTGAGGTTCAGAAAAGTTCAATGAGGGCCATCGAAGAGCCCTGCTATCTTAGGGAAGAGTGGGATTGCAAACCAGGGTGTGTGGTTCCAAACCAGGGCTCATGATTCCCACAGCTAAGCTCTGAGTGCAGCCACTCACATGTTGCTGTGGCCCAAAGGTACCCTTCTCGAGGTCCCCCTTCCTGCTGTCTCCAGATGCCCTGCCCATCCCACCATCCCCCTGCCCTAGTCCTTCCTACATCTCTGCCTGGGCCTGATAGCCTCTGGCATTTCCCACATACACAGTTCAGCAAACTGGACCATGGCTTCTTTATTATCTACACAAATATTCTTAATTATTTCTCCTCCAACCCAAAGTACTTATTTCTTATTTATGGGTGTAAATATAAAGCCAGCAGGGCTCATATTTCACAGGGAGCCATTCCAACAGCATCTAGAGCCTTCCAAATTTAAGGAGCAGGAGAGCTGATTCTCTGCCCGTTTCATTATAAAGGGGTTTACCATAAATATTAGAATTTGAATTCCACCCAAGTAATGCATTAATAGATACTAAACCATTAATAATTTCTGCACTTTTTCATAAATGGGCAAAGTCCAATAAATAAACTATATCTTCTCCACAGCAGAGCAGGGTTAACAAGTACCAAGGAGATTTCAAAGACAAACTACTGGTAGGGGCTGCCAGGAGCGAAGATTCATAATGAAACTACAAATTCTAGAGACCCATTTTTTACTGTCCACCATGGCAAGTATCTAAAATTAAATGCTAAGCAGAAATCCATCCCGGAATCTGACACACAGCAGTTTAGGTAAACAATCTCTGAAATTAAAAACAGATTCTGGATAATAAATAAGTCCGTGTGTGGATCTCTCTGATAACAGATACCTCTCCCTGATAAATCAAAGGCACCGGCCCTACCAAGCCTTTCTAAATTAGGCCAGATGATTCACCTAAAATATTTCATCTCCTGTCGCCTGTCTTAATGAACGGCAGTAACAGATAGCTTCTTACCAGTTACTGCATCGGGGCCAAAGGCCTCCAGGCTAATTATACTGAAGGCCTGGGGAAGGTGGCCCATCTGGGAGGGGCTGGTGGACAAGGAGGATTTCACCATGATACTCATTTACTTGGTCTCATGACCCATGTCTACGAGCTTCACTTGCAACTGCCCTAGAATTCTAGAAGATGATCAGAGTCAGAGATGAATCAGAATCAGAGATGTCAGATATCAAAGGTAAATAGCCCATGGGGGGGGGCGGGGAGGTGGCAAGGAAGTGAATCCAAACTTTCCCATTCCTAGCTGTGTGAACTTGGACAGATCCCGGGAAATCTTCAGGCCTCCCTTCCCTCATCTGTACGGCTGGGATAGTAACAGCTGCCAGGCCTGCCTCCTGGGGCTGTGGTGAGGTTCAACAAGGATGTGCACACAGAACTACTCTGCAGGCCCAAAACACTCTTCTCCTATTACTATAGGTAATATCATTCAGTCGTTTATTTGCCAAAATTTCTTGAGTGCCCCTTATGTATCAGGTGTTAGGGATACCTTGCTGGCCAGACAAGACCCACTCTTCATAGAGTTGGATTCTGGGGATGGCCTGTGTGCAATGTCATTCAAAAGGTGACGTGCAGAGCCTGTTCAAGAATGTTAAGTCTGTGCAGAGAAATAAAGCCATGGAGACAGCCAGGGTCAGCCTGGGCAGGGAGCAGAGTTGCTGTTTTCAATAGGGAAGGCCTCACTGAGGACACAACTCCTCAGTGAGGCCTTCCCTATTGAAAAAGTAAAGAAAGAAGGAAGAAAGAGAGTGAGCCTCATAAATATTAGGATAGAAAGAACAGGAACATCCAGGGAAAATACCTCTGAGGAGAGTCTGAGAAGCCACAAGGATAGGACAGAGCTGCTGGAGTAGAGGAAGCCCAGGGCAGGAAGGAGACCTGGGGGCAATGAGTGGGCATAGCCGGGAGGACGTCAGCCTTCAGGAGGTTTCTAGCAGGGGAGTCATGTTTTCACAGGAGCACTCCATGGCTGCTGTACTGGGAACAACAAACAAATATCCTATCACTACTGTTAATATAGTGTTGTTGTGAGATTCTGTTCTGATCCACTGTGAATCTGAGCTGGAGAAGGAGAGAGAAACAGAATGGGGGCTAAGTGGAGTCCTAATGCTTTTCTTTCCCAACTGCTCAAAACAACTAAGCATAGACAGGATTGTGTGTGTGCTGGTGGGAGAGTTCAGAGAGGCAAGAGTGGTGGCAAGTGAGCCCCAAGTCAAATGGAGACTGGGGAGCGGCCCGATGCACCCAGGCCTGCCTCTGTCTCCTGTTTGGTTGTGGAGACCCGCAGGGAGGGGAAGAAAGGTGTTGGGTGGAAGCAAGTAAACCCACTTTTCTTGAGTCCTCTGCCTGTGCTATGTTCAGTGAAGCAACGTGAAGCCCTATTCGTTTTAAGCCTGGGGCCTGTCTCTTTATTAAAAATGAAAACAAAATTTTCTTTTAAAAGAAGGGAGCTTGGTTGAAGGCCACAGACCATATTTGATCAGCGTCTGGCGTCAGCAGAAGTGGCAAGAACAACACAATGAGAGGGGCCATCTCGCCTCCTGCGTCGGAATAGAAAATGATGCTGGGGTCAGTCCATTAGTGATCGCAGCTGCTTCTGAAGGAAACACATATAACCTGAATCCAATTAATGAAAGTACCCAGCAGTCCTCACCGATGCTAATGCTGAATGAATCTTCAAACCTTGCTCATTCACCAGCTCTGTGTTGCACCAGAGTTCAAGCTCTCCAGAGCACAAGCTAATGCCTGAATGAAGGAAACTATGACTCAGCATTTCACACACATCCCCCACAAACACACCCCCACCTTGAATTTCTGGCAACTCTGTATTTACCATGGGGCCATGGTGTGCTTTTCTGTCTTCCTGGACGTCTGCTGCTTCTGCAAGGACTGGGCACGTCTACAACAATGTGGCCCTGGCTTGTTCTTCCCAGGTGCTCACAAGAGCAGGGACTGTCACTGATGGGCCCACACAGAGCCACAGGGAAAGGCTCTGAAGTGGAGCCAGTGACGGGGGCGGGGGATGTAGGTGTCCCATTCTGAGGCCAGTAATGGCACTCCAGTCCCTCCGCTATAGCAGGGCTCAAACCTGGTCACTCAGAACACCTTCACTACATTTGCTATGTGTATATAATACTCACCATTCTTATTTACCTCTTCAAACCCATGGTTCTCACTGCCTGGGGACAGTGACACCCCCTGAGGATATGTGACCGTATATGGAGACATTTTTTTACTCTCAGAACTTGGAAGGAGGCAGCGCTACTGGTTTCCGGTGGATAGAGGCCAAGACGGCTCTAAATATCCTACAGTGCCCAGGAGGGCACCCTCTTCCCCCTCCGCAAGCAAACAAATTATCTGGCTCGAAATATCATTAGTGCTATTACTCTAAGTGACTCATTGTCCCTTATATTTATTTTAAAAGGGGATTCGATGTAAGTGTCATGAAGAAAAGCCACGATCACATATCATAAGTAGAAAGTGTTCAGAGTCCTAAGGAGAAAGTAATCAGAGAAATATGCGCAATGAAAACAATATTAAATTTTGTCAGGTGCAGCAGCCTGCGGAAGGCCTTGAGCCTGACAGCTTCTTTTAAAAAAGAAAAAGACATATTACCTCCAAACTGAGACTTTCTCCTTGTTATGATCAAAAGGACAGAAAGAGAATTGGAAAGGGAGTAGCTTTTCCCTATGTGATTAATGATGTATCCGTGCACCTCCCCAAATCATCTTGGGTACCACAAGCAGAAGGTGATATTGGCAAAGCTAATCTTAGTCCATCTTCTCAGGGCCAAAACACAGGCATTATCGTGGCTGTATACCGATGAGGAAGCCCAAAGACGCAAAGGCAGTGAGAAACCCGTGTTATTTGCATTATAAATCTCCCAGAAAGCTGATTATGGCGAGATGTTTGGCTTAGAGGTGGGGAAACCCTGCTCAGAGATTCATAGTGGAGGGAGGTCCCTTCCAATGTCTGAGACAAGACTGAGTGATGAAAGCCTTTCCAGATGGCTTTGTGTGTGCAAATCAAAGAAACAACAGCCGATTCCTTAGGCACTATTTTATGAACCATATTGGACCCCATGCTAGTGCCTTGAGAAAAGTATCCTACAGTCACATAATCTAAAGGTTTTCTTGTTGTCAAACTTCTCAGAGCCCTCAATATGATAATGAGCATTGCAAATACCAATCCCTTTTCCCGCAGGGGAAAGGAGATGCAAGATTTCTCAAAACTCATCAAGCACATACTTTTACTTTTTTCTTGCGGAACACCCTGTCACCGCCCCCAACCCCGGTCCCCCCAGTACTCCAGGGAGCGCAGCTTGTGTAACTTAGTTGTAAAGGAGGAAAATATCTCCTCTTCATCAAAGATCATGAGCGTCTCAAGAGACTGCAGTTGTAAAACCACCCGTACTTCACAAAGAAAGCAAAAATGATATTGATTTTTTAATCACTGTTATCTGCTGAACACTAGGTGCTCAAAATACGTTCATCCCAACTTAGGAGTCTATCTTCTCCTGGCTCTCAAACCCTCTGAAATAATTGGCTCTAGAAATGATTAATCTGTCCAAATAATCCTATCTCTTAATTCCACATCCTCATAGGGGTGAGGTGGGGAGAGCAGGAGGGATTTTCTACTTTGCAAGTGCCATCTAGAAAGCATCTTGCTCAAGTCCTATTAGAGGCAAGAGAAGTTCTGCCAAGTCCACTCCACCATGCAACCTCTGGACTCTCAGGCAATGGGCAGGCTTGGTTTTCCTGGGTTTCCACCTTCACTCCCCCTTGTGTCAATAATTCTTTTCAGATCCCCTTCCAGCCGGGTCCTGACTGCCCAGGATGCATGGGCCTTTCTTCTGATAAGAGCTCCCAGATGGGCTCCTGGGGACCTCCCATTGTGGATCCCTGAGCTCTGTGGTGGTGACTCTACCTCAAGCTCCAGGCAGGCATACCCACTGGCCTGGCCAGTGAGATCCCACGGACTTCTGGGATTGGTTCGAGATGGGTACATGACCCAGTCAGGGACCGTGAGACCCAATGTGGGCTTTCTGAAAGGCTGGTAAGAGGGAACTCTCTTTTTCCAAGGAGGCTGCTGGGAAAAGAATTTGGCAGTCCTGTGGGGTGAGCAGCCAGCCTGCCTCCTTGAAGGAGTCTGAGACTCACCAGTGGGAAAGCAGCTGCCTGAGGTGGGCAGAGATGTCAGCTGGGACGGTTAGGATTTGGGCTGTGGGTCCAGCCGCACTGAACATACACCCCTGGCCTTTCTGGATATGTGGACTAGTAAGTCTCCGCTTGTTTATGTTAATTTAAACGGAGATTCTGATTAATAAAACATGCAATATGCTGGAGCCCATGGTTGCTTGGTATCTCTAACACTTCTGCCTGTTTCCTTTCTCTCCATCTTAAAAAACTCCTTACTTTTCCTACTCACTTCCTTTCCTGTTCTTCCTTGGATTTCTCCCTCCAAGTCAGGAAAAAATAAATGTAGGATGGCTGCGCTAAGCCCTCACGTTCAGGGCCCAGCCACACTACTTTCGTTCTTCCAAAGACACAGTCAAACGTCTCCCCACCTCGGGGGACAAGGAGTTCAGCCACAGATAAGTGTTTACACAGACTGTATACTGAGGCTGTTATTGCATTAGTACAGATAACTAGACAACAGCCTTCATTCTCACCATTGTAATATATCAGGGTTTTCAGGCCTTGGACTTGAAGACTTAGACATCTGATGACCTAAGATTTGTTAAGAATGATGTTGGGGGCAGAGGGTGAGGAAGGACCTACCACCCTCTGTTCTTGAGCCCAGTCCTCTTAAACACACGTCTCGACAACTCCAGAGGAAGCGGTTTCATCATGCACAATGCATGCGCAGGAGTCGCGCATCGCCGCCTTCTGGTACGGGCCACGGGGACCCTTCGCGGGGCTGCAAACGTGGACTCGGCTGGCTGCCGCATTCCCTGGACCCCCGCACAGGGACACGGACAAAGGGACAAACCTAGTACACTCCTGCTCAGACTGCATGACAGAGGTGTCCTTCCTGCGTCGGGCCCTGCGTGCAGAACAAGTGCCCTCGGACCGTGACCAGCCACACGGCTGCTTCCCTTGGCAGGCTTAGCTGGCCTTTCCCAGCCCTGCTGGGAGGACATGTGGCAGAGAAGGTGATATCTATGTGGCTTTGACTGTTCCTTTCCGCTCTGCAGACCAGGCCACTGCCAGGGACGCTCCACCAGGCCTGCGTTCTTTTCCCTTCCTCCTCCTCCAGCTGCCAGCTTGGATCTCATCCGTGTGGGGCACAGCCACAGCCACACAGCCACACACACACACATGCACAGACACACAGACACACACACCACCACCACCACCACCACCACCACCACCACCACAGGAAATCCAGACAGCCAGGCATCACAGGACCAGAGCAGCTTTATCCAGCAGTGAGTACCCGACAGGCCACACAGCCAGCCACTTACTGTCCTTTTGGGGCACAGCGATGAGCTCAGCAATAACCAGAGAAATCACAAAGTTGTTGAAGGAAAGGCCTGTCACTTAATCTGCCCTGATATTGACATTCTCACATGACCTCGTGGAACATGGTCAGGGCTCTGCAAGGCACAACGCACTTGCTCTGCCCCAGCACTGCCTGGCCTGCTCCCTACATGAGGAACAGCATTACAGGCGTGTGAGAAAATGCAGGAAAAATAGAAAGGCTTTTGGCATATGCATGCATGTGTATACCCACGTACACATAATAATACACATGGAAGAGACATGCACACATAGGCATATGCTCTATTTTATTTTTTTTAATTCAAGATTTTATTTAGTTATTTGAGGGAGGGAGGGAGGGAGAGAACGAGCAAGCATGAGTGGGGTGAGGGACAGAGGGAGAAGGCGGCTCCCTGCTTGGCAGGACTCAATCCCAGGACTCTGGGATCATTACCTGAACCGAAGGCAGACACTTAACCGACAGAGCTACCCAGGCCCCCGACATATGCTCTATTTTAAAATATGTAACTTCTGAATATAAATGAGAGCTACGTCAGGGAAATTAAAAATGCTTTTGGGATACATGCATACACTGCATTTCCATAATGATTAAACAAACAAATGTGAATTATGTCTTTTAAATCCAACAAAGCCACATTTCTAACTGCACTTAAGTATTCTTTCATCATTTTCTTACATTTAAAGGATCAGCAGTATGGGGCTATAAAATTTCAAAAGCTAGCCTGGTGGTATTCTTTGCAATAACCACCTCTAAGACTCATGCTCTGACCAGAGAAGAATGGATAGGCCTTGGAGCAGGCAGGTGACTTAGCCCCAAGTTCAGACATAGACCAAGGACAAAGAGTAGAATCCACTGAGAAGATTCCTACATCCTGGGGAAGAGACATAGCAAAGGTTTGGAGGCTGGGCGCTGAGTGGATTAAACACAAAGTAGCACAGCTGTGCAAGGCAATGGAAGTGCCCAGAAAAAGGCCATGAGTGTGCCTGGATCCCTTTTCTCCACCCCAATCTGAAACGGCCAGAGGGATTATCCTTTTGCCTGAGCAGGGAGTAGAAGGCCTCTGTTCCTCTTCCTAGGATCATAAGTCCTTGACCCTTCACTGGGTCCTAAGAGCCAGACCCCAGCTGCCACACTCTGCCTAGGACCAGCACTGGGTAGCCTTGTGAGTGGCAACTGAAAGCCTGCTTTCTCAGTGCTAGTGATGAATGAGGCATGAGCATGAGAGAAATTTCTTCTCATCAACAAATATTTTTAGTTTCTTGCTGCTGAAATTGGATGGCAGGCCACATGGAGAAGTTAAGAGGGCTACATTTAGTAGCAAGATTCCTATTCTCTGCCAGATGGGAGAACTGTGTGAGACAAGCTAAGACCACCAACATTCACTTTGGGAGAGGTCATGTACTAGACAAGTCCTCCTTACCCATATGTCCATATCCTAACAATATAACTTAAATGAATCAGAAGACAGTTCATATACCTTCAAGGTCAAGAATACTTTTTCACTATCTCCCAAACCTCCAACTTTCATCCTATCATAATGGGTTTTACCAACCCTGCCCAATGGAAGTTTCAACCTGATACTCTAGTCCTGTAACTATCCATGAAAAATTCAAAATTCAACTCAGTAAATGCAATACAAAACATAAAACATTTTATTTCATACACACACACACACACACACACACACACACACATACATATATGTACTGGGTCATGATATAAAATATATTTCACAGCCCTCAATAACATCCCAGAGAAAAACATACTTGGTTATTCAGTCCCTTGAGAAAAGATCTCCTTCTGTGTTTTTGTTTTGCTTTTCCATGACTCCACAGGCAATGGCTGGTCCTCTAAAGGCCCTTTCGCCTCAACACAACAATCTTCAGTACTCTAAGCGCTACCCCGGCCTGGGGAGTTCACTGCTCCAGACTCCCTCAGACTATCAGGACTGTGAGGATGACTTGTGATCTACCCCAAAGACATTCTGTGTGTAGGAAGTCTTCAGGAAAGTGAATGACACCCTAAAGAGGAGATCAGCCCCAATAGGGGCTGATGTTGACTGGCATAAGATTGCTGAGTGTTTGGAAGATTTAACAGGTGATCTGTAGCAAAAAAAAAAAGGGGGGGGGGGGGACATGTATGTAAGAAGAGAAGCACTGAAGGTTAACTTCATTAACATCATAGTTTTGTGGAAGGCAGATTCATGTTCCCAAACTTACCTGTGCGTGCCAGCCACACCCTTGTATGCGCGAGCGAAGTGCGGGTCAGGATTCATCTTTTTGTTGCCTCTTATTTCTTACTTCCTAAAAGTCTAAAGGACCTAAGAATAATATTGTTGAGTCAAAGCCAAAGAAACCATTCTAGTAGAAGAGTAACTACAGTGTCTGAAAATACAGGATTGTTATGTGGCATTTCAGTAAGTGAAGCTGAAAAGAGAAAAAGACCTTGCTGACAAAAAGATGGATACGAGAACCATGTGTGCTCAGTGATACTCCACAGAGTCTTCATGGTCCTTGGCACAAACTAGGATTCAATAAATGTCAGATGAATGAATGATCCAAACCAGAAAATAGATGTTTATCAGATGAATGAACTGACTTAGCCCAACACCAAACACACGTACACACAAAAGCCCCGCTGAGATCAGAAACTATTTTATCCCTAAAATGAAAGTAAAATAATCACAGCACATTTCTAAATTAAAAGTCCAAAAATGAACCACTTCAATAAACAGACAATTTACGTAACTTGCAACTCTGGAACATTTATAACTACCCATAAAAATCTTTGATGTTCATGACAAGAATATTAAGTCGGGCTGCCAACTTTCGTGAACTCATAGTTTAAAACGTGCTAGGGGAGTGTTCCAGAACACATGGATCACCTTGCTTCCTTGTTACCAATGGGTTAATATTAGAAGCAGTATTGACTGGTTTCTTACCGGTTGCTAAGCAACATTGTTTCCTTTCCCCAATGGTCTGAGAGAGAGGATAAAAAAAGGGCAGAAAATGAGAAATGTTGGAAAAATAGGAAAGTGAAATTCAATGGATCATAAGGTATAATTTGTAGGAAGAGTAAAAGAGGAAATAATTCTTACAGGATATACTAAGACATCAGTTGCTTTATGATATCACAAGAGTAACACATTGAGCCTCCAGCTCAAAGATAGAGAAGAGAGTGGAAGATGAATGTCCCCGATCCCAGCACTGTGCTAGTCATGTTCAGTTCACGCTTAGCCAGAAACACACAGGGTCCATGGATGACAGCAAGCCGACCATGATGACACACCATTATAGCCCAAACAAACAAACAAACAAATCAAGTCCGAAAAGCTCAACCAAACTTTCCCCCTTATAATTCACTGTCCCATTCCTTAAGGGGCCTTTTGTTCCCCTCACATCTGAAAGGCCTCAAGTAAGTGACTCATGTATCAACAATACCGGACTGAAGGCTCACGGTGTGTCAAGCACTGGGCTGGGAATTGGGAGGCCTGGGTGGAGGTGTGTAGTGATGAAGCCCTTGCCCTTCCCTGATCGCACGCCACTGTGCTTGGTCCCCCTTGCTCACCATCTCAGTGTTCCACTTTTGTCAGGACTCTAGGATAGAGCCATGTCAAAACCTCACAGAATGACCGAGGAGATATCAGAGGACGGCCCCCCCAACCCCCCAGTTGACTACAGGACAGGGCTACCAGACTGCTAAACTGTTTCCTGCCTGGGATCTCCAGTCTTATTCCAAAATTAATTACTCAGAGATATAGCATATTAGTCCATTAATGTCCACGTTTGTAGATGAATTCATTACACTAGATGCTGTCATCTGTGTCCTGCGGGAACACGGACACTGGACAGGTCAGTTGTGATAGTGCAGAAAGGCTTAGGAAATGGACCATGCTATGAACAAGCTGGCAATTAGGATGTGGGAAGGGGAACAGGAAGGAAGAGGAATCAGAAAGGCCTGGTGGCAAGGTAGGAATAAAGGAGTTCTGGATAACCCAAAGGCAGGAGGCAGCCCCCAAAGGGAGATGGAGAAAAGACTTTTATCAGCTGGGGCCTTGAACTGGTCCCATGATGACAGAACATTCAGTAATTTTCTTAACCTGCTCACACTGTGTTTCTCCGTCAACAGAAGAGAAAGAACTCTTAGCCTGTAATGCTGGGAGAATCAAAAATGCTATCTTTTTTTTTTTTTTTTAAGATTTTATTTATTTATTTGTCAGAGAGAGAGAGAGAGAGAGAGCAAGCACAGGCAGACAGAATGGCAGGCAGAGGCAGAGGGAGAAGCAGGCTCCCTGATGAGCAAGGAGCCCGATGTGGGACTCGATCCCAGGACGCTGGGATCATGACCCGAGCCGAAGGCAGCTGCTTAACCAACTAAGCCACCCAGGCGTCCCCAAAAATGCTATCTTTAAAGCAAACCCATGGTACCCAAACACAGTAAATGCCATAAACTCTAATCAATGTTATTATCATATATGGAACCACTTTAAACCACAAAACACTAGTTTTAACTGTTAATAAAACTATTATTTATAACTGTGTCTCAGATTGGTCCTGGTTAACCACCAACCTCATTCTTCTAAGCCAGTGTTTCCCTAATTTCAGTCAGGCATGTAGCACCCTCCATTTCTGCTCTATCCAAGTGCTATCTTTTGTCATTAATAATAATATGACTACCAGTAAAAACCACAATAATGGTAACAGCAGTAGCAACAACAGCAATGAAAAATGTTCACAGAGAAATGATGACATGCCTAGCACTATTCTAAGAGCTTTTAAGTACAAATTCATTTAAAACAACTCAAGGAGGGAGGTACTATTATTAACGCCATTTTACAGATAAGCAAACTGCAGCACAGAAAGGTGAAAGTCATTTGGCCAATGAGGGGTGGACCACAAATTCAAATTCAGACAGTCTGACACCAGAGCCCACACGTAACCACTCTGCATCCTGTCCCCATTCATTTCTGTATGCCGCATTTACTTAATTTTGTAGAAATTAAATTTTTTGGTAAATTTTTTGATAATTTTTGTAAATTTCTTGGTAAATTTTGTACATTTTTGGTAAATTTTCTAAATTTTTTATAAAAAAATGACTCAAAAAAACTTAAAATAAACTATGTGATATCTACAAAATCCTGTGGTAGATATTCTAGTTATAATTTTACTCATAAAAAAAGTAATTGCAAGATTATTTTAAAATTTCCATTTACTACCTAAAAACATCCGTGAAACAAAACAGGAAAGTACTGCCGTATGTACCTGGAAATTCCTTCTGACGCCAGCCCTGAAAACCATGGACCCATACTAACAACCCATCTGCAGCTGTTATTTCAACACCCTTTCTCTACCTCCTTCTTATAATTGAGTCTGTTTTTATCTGGCATATGGCTGCCAAAATGAAGGAGTCTATTTTCCTTCAGCTACTTGTGGCTCTGTGATTAAGTTCTGGCCAATGAGATATAAGGAGATGTAGTATGTGGGACTTCGCACAAGTTTCCTTCAAAGAGAGCGAGCCTGTTCTTTGTTCTTTCCCCCTTCTTCCTTCTTGGAATGAGCACATGATGACAAGAGCACAAGTCACCATCTTGAATCATGAGAAAATACACTTAGAATGATAGAGCTCAAAGAGAAGACAGCTAGGGTTCCTCATGACATCATGAAACTATCACACCAACCGTTCACTATCTACCCCTATATTTCCTTTATGTGAGAAAGAAATCTCTATGTTAATCCACTTAATGTGAGTCTTCCATGTGAGAAAGAAAGCTCTATAATATTAAGTATTATTTAATTATTAATTAATATTAGAATATAATTTAAGTCTTTCTCTTACACACGCCTGAACTTCATTCTAATGAATACAACCACCCCTCTCTTACTCTGGCACCACACCTACCACCCCAACCAAGATACGATTGGAAAAACCCTACCCAAAGCATCTGTCCCTTAAGTACTCAGGAACTAAACAAGGTCCTGGGACAACAGGTGTTGTCATTTAGGTATTCATTTATGAACCACTGGTCGACATGTTTTATACACAGTATTCTATTTAAATCTCCCAACAAAACTATGTAGGTCCCCATCATGTGATGGGGACCATTATAACCTCATTTATATAAACAAGGTAAAGGAGGCAAAGAAAATATTTAAGTACCATGCCTGAGGTCACCCAATTAATAAGCGACAGAGCCAGAACTCAAACTCCGGAGTGTGACTCCAAAGGATAAGTTCTCAACCCTACTGTTCTCTCTTGGAGCCAAGGGGCATCAGACTCTGGACTCTCAGAGGAGCTGACTTCTTAGTGGTTCAAACAGCGTCCCCATCAGAGACCCTTGGCCAACTGCTTTGAAGGTCAAAATGACTTTGGCCTTTCTAAAAATCACCCTGGGGCATCAGTAGCCCCTTTTTGTCATCATAGTAACACTGTATCTCAAGTAGGACCGAATACAAATCTGATGTCTCAGCATAAATGTCTGAGTTATTTTGTAGGTCAAAGAAACATTCAAAAATATATTCAAAAGGAATATCCAGAAAATCTTTGTCTCCTGCCCCTCATGAATTCCATTCAGCTCCCCAGATGCCCTGGACGAAGTAGGGCATGTGGCCCCCCACGGCCACCATGGAGTTAATTTGTATTTTCAAGGCCTGGCACATGTTCAGTCAAAAACCTGGCTGAGTGCCTGTTGTTTACTGAAGCTGGGGAAGAAGCATCTGCAACATTACGAAAAGCATATTGTAAAAGGCAACACATGCAAATTAAACCTCTTGAGCTATGAGTAAATTGCTGGGAAAATTTATAACTCATTTAATAAAACTTGAAGTAAATACATAGCCTGGCTCCCAGGGAAAACAAAATATTTCCCACAATTCTCCCCTCTTTAAAAAAAAAAAAAAAAAAGGGACCATCGGGCCAGACAGCTCTATCAAGTATAAAGTATAAATAGCAGCTGCAGTAGTAAGCAAAACCCATTTTTGAGTTGTTAGGTGTTTCATATCCACATGGGCAGTGCCATACCCCGTACCCCTCCCCCACTCTGGCATGTATTGGATCATGTCCAGGCCCAGAACATTTCCACAATAATCCAAATTATTGGCTCTAGTGGGCCTCTTCTATGCACTAATTCATTTAACAAGTATTTTTGTCTACCTGAGATCCACCATGATGTGGTGACTGAGAACACATGCTCTGAAGTCTTGCTCCCTGCTTTCGAATCTAGGCTCTGCCACTTAACTTGTTGTATGACCTTGGGCTCTGGTTGTAAACCTTCTGTGCCTCAGTCTCCTTACCTGTAAAGTAAGAATTAGACTAATACCCACATCCTGAGGTCACTGCGAAAACTGATTAAACACATGCGTGTAATATGCTTAGAATAATGTGTGGCAAAAAGCAATTTCTTATTAAATATCAGCTGCTTACTATTTATTAGCTGGTATTCCAGGCCAGCCAGTCCAGGAGGTACACAGAATCCAGGGTGGAACAAAGTAGATGAGGCCCTCCCTCATGGAGCTTATCTTCTGCTGGGGATAGATAGATAATACACAGGTAGACAAATAAATAAAAAGACAGTAATTGGTACTCTGAAGAAAACAAGATAGAGTAATGGACTAGACTGTGAGAGTCAGTTGGGAGTGGGGACTATTTCAGTTACACTTATCAAAGAAAGTCTCTCTGAGGAGATGACATTGGAGCTGAGACCTGAATGATAAGAAGGAACCAACTAAACCAAGAATGTTCTAGAATGTTCTACACAACAGGAATAACTCCTTAAAGATTCTAAGACCAAAATGTCTTTGAGTGACAGCCCAAGACCAGCAAGGGGCTCGTGTGTCTAGAATGGGGAAAGGCCCAGAAGGCAAGGTGAGAGAGGCTGACAGGACCAGATCACATCAAGCCATAGAGGCCATGGAAGGACTTTGGATTTTATATCAAGTGCAAAAGGTAACCCCTGGAGGGATTTAACAGAAGAGTGACATGATCTAATTGACAATTTAAAGTCCTGCTCTAACTGCCACGCGGCAAAGGCAAAGGAATTGCAGGGAGGCAAGAAGGGAAAGGACAGAGCA
Source organism: Enhydra lutris kenyoni (assembly GCF_002288905.1). Taxonomy (NCBI): domain Eukaryota; kingdom Metazoa; phylum Chordata; class Mammalia; order Carnivora; family Mustelidae; genus Enhydra; species Enhydra lutris. Next base: position 29,509,567 of record NW_019154096.1, on the reverse strand, counting down.
GGAAGCTACTGTGGTTGTTCCAGCAAGATGTGATGGTGGCTGAATCCAGGGTGGTGGTGGTGGAGACTCAGGAAATATTTTAGGAGTAGAGCTGACAGGACTTTGATGAATGGATGTGGGGTTGATGGAAAGAAAAGAAATTAAAAATGACTCCTAGTTTGGGGAGGTCTGGTTTATTCATCAGCCTGTGATGAATATTGTAGAATATTGAGCAGACATGGCTTCTGTTTCTAAGAGAGCTTTAAAGATAGTTGGTCAGAGCAGCCTAATATCCATGACACAGAACAAAGAGAAAATGTGGTGTAAGTGCTTCCAAGCTTCAAAGCATTTTCAAGGAAGGTCACAAAAACAGGGCACCCCATCTGACCTTGAAGAATGCAGCCATTGGCATTCCATGAAGAGAGGGTCACATGAGCATATGCAAGTGTGTGTTGGAGGGTGAGGCAGTCCAACATGGTCCACTCCAAAGAAGTAAGACAAATCACTCAACAGAAATGGTAGCTTCCATCCAGTTCACCACCAATTTACTGAAAAATCTCCTAGAAGCCTGGTGCTGAAAGGATAGTGGAGGGAGGTAATGACCTCATTGCTATTTGGTCACCCTTGATTCTATTGTTCAGATAAGAATTATGAAGTCCCACTGCCAATGCAGAGACATTCAGGCATGTGAGGCAGTGGCTTAAAGTCCCAGGACTTTCAGTCGCACAGCCCTGGGTTCAAATCCCAGACTGAACACTCATTGGCCACATGACCCTGGACAAGTCACTTAACCTCATCTTATCCTCGATGTCTATGAAATGGAATAATAATGGATCTACCAAGTAGAATGAAGGAAAACAACACTCCTAAAGGACTTAGCACAATGACTGCCATGAAATAAAAGGTCTCAGTAATTTCTATTTAAAGAAATGATGATTCCCTCCATAGCATCCCGTAGGTCTCATATCCCATAGTTTGTATATACCTGATAGCTACTGCCCGCATAAGCATCTCTACTCCTCACCAGTTTGGGGGTTGCTCAACCTTACTGCTCATAGCTAACATGGTGCCTAGCATTAACAATAATACTGTGATTATTATTACTTGTGGTGACAATATTTACTGAACCTTACGTTCAAAGCATGACACCAAGCACTTTTGGGGTGTTTAATCATAGGAAGGGAATAAGATGGTGGTAAAGAAATCGTTCCTTTGGAATCTCTGCCCCATTGTTTACCAACCATCTGCCTTTAGCAAATGGCTTAAGCTTCTACAATTCAGCATCTTCATCTGCAACATGGGGAGAGAGCAGGATGAACCTCATTAAGTTGCTGTGAAGATTAAATGAATTCATAAATGTGAAGCTCTTAGGACAGTTTTGGCTTTTAGTAGAGGTTATACAAGTGTTCGCTCTAATCCTAATCATCAATCACAACAACCCTTTGACTCATGCACTGCTGTCACCCCCATTTTACAGACAAAATCACAAAGGCACAGAGAAATTCAACAACCTCCCATGGGCACACATCTACTAAGAGGCAGAATCAGGATTTACGCTCAAGCAATCTATCTCCAGAAACCAGACATCTAACAAATATGTTTTGGAGGAATAAATGAGCATCACACTTGGCTGGGTGGCTCGTCACTTGAAAGCTTTAGGCCTGAACGTGCATGTGTTATTGGCAGGAGCACGCCTGGCAAGGTGTGTTATCAGTCTCCCCTCGACAGCAGCCCCAGGGAGCAGTCCAATAGAACACAGGACCTATCTGTGGATGAAGAAGACGCTGTATCTTCCAAAGAAATTAATAGAAGACAGAAGAAGAAAATTGGGAGTAACGGTATATGAACTGACAAAAGAAGATGGAAAATTGACCACCCTAAAAAGGAAAAGTTTGCTGTTCATAATTCTGCCAACATCTACAAGGCAACGACTGAGACTGCCCAAACCACATGCCACGCCCTGGCAGAAAAGCCCAGAATCAATCGGTAAACTGGGCTCCACCATGTGACCTAAATGAAGCACACATCACTATACATATTTTGGGGTCTCCTTTGTAGATACTCTAAATCCAGATTGATTTCAACTAGAGAACCCTTCCTTCCAGGCACAAGCAGCGTTTTTATCCCACCCCTTGGGGCGCCTTTGACAACCCCATATTCATGGTGCTATGATAACTTATCTCCTTAATCCAGGCGCCCTCATGCTTCAGAGGACAAGGGCACAGGCCTCACTTGTCTTGCAGGTCCTTATAATTGTCATGTTTCTTTCACCATGGAAAACAGACAGTCATGGCACTTGAGAACTGCATGTGACTTAAGGCACTGGGGCAACAGTGTCACACAAGACCTGAGCATGAATCCCAGCTCGATCACTCATGAGTTGCATGGCCTTCAGCAAGGTACCAAAGTTACTTAATGGAGCCGAGCCTCAGGTGCCTCATCACTACAGTGGGATGACACATAGTACTGACCGCAGGGCTGCTGGAAAATGAATGGGAGAGTGCATGTGAAACCCAGTGCCCAGAACAGAAGCACTCGTCAATGTTAGGAGCTACTGCTACGGTTCTTATTGAAGTGCTTTCTTCCTGAAAGGATTTCCTGCCAATGTAGGATTCATTTGTGGGGTGGGATGAACAGGTGGAGCACAGAGTATTTTTAGGGCAGTGAAAACACTCTGTATAATACTGTCATGATAGAGACCTGTCATGATACATTTGTCCAAACCCACGGAATGTACACCACCAAGAGTGAATCCTCATGTAAACGATGGACTTGGGTCATTATGATATATCAGTGCGGGTTTATCAGTTGTAACAAACTCCGCTTCCAGATGCTGATGATGTCAGGGCAGGGAGTATATGGAAATTTCTGTCCCTCCTTCTTAATTTTGCTGTGAACCTACACATGCTCTTGAAAAAAAAAAAAGTTAAATCAAATAAATCAATCTTTTGAAACAATTTCCCCCAGGATAGCCCATAGGCCAGAGGAACTCAGTACCATCTCTTAACTGGAATTTCCGTAAAATATACTCCAAGGATTGATTCCCCGGCCCAGGCCTCGCACACTGCAGATGGCAACAGTGGAGATTCAGGGTTCCTGGCACGGGGGAAGTTTTTCAACTCCTGACAATTGTTCTCAGAATAAAGGCAGAGGATGACTGCTTCTGACGCAATGCTCCAGGCCTCTCTCCAATCTCTCCTGGATTTGGACATCACTCAGGCCCATCAGAATCCCGGGACTGCTGTCTGCTGACTGACAACAGAAAGGGAAATTTAGAGGTGTGAGTGAAATGACAGAGCTGTCACGGCTGCCTCTGAAACGACTCTTTTCTTAAAGAAAGGAAAGATAACGGGGGGGGCGGGAACCCTCAGACAGCTGCGATACCCTGTCACAGCGGCTGGGAGAGGTTTTTTTCAAAAAGCTTCAGATGGATTTTAAAAATGAGAAGGGCAAAATACTTACCCCAAATCTTAATCTCAGTTCTTACAGGACTAGAATAGAATTTGGGGACAAATTCCCACCTTTGGACCCCGTATAAGAAAATGTTGGCTCAATATTTTTATTGGAGGAATGGCAGCATTTTTTTCCTCTTTTTAAATTAAAAAAAAAAAAATCCAAATTCCAAATCTCAGACTCCCAAATCACCTTCATTTGAGATCAGCTCATGACCTCAGATCCTAATTTTTAGGTGGGCTTTTGGTCAAGCAATATATATTCTTCATGGAGTTCTCCAGCCCTGACTCCTGTAATCCAACACATCAAAGTCACTTTTCTGACAAACATCCAGAAAACAGCTTGGATGATATGCCCAAGTTCCCAATCTCACTTCCCCTTCCTTGTCATCCAATATTTCCACCACTGTTAGTTTAAAATGTCTTGTTTCTTTCTTTAACATCCAAAACATGAAAAAGTGACCATTTGGGAGGACTCTCTCACAAACAAACCACTCTAGACGGAAAGGAACACGCCAGCTCTCCACCCAGCAGCCCTTTTAGCAACAGAGAAGTCGTTGGCCAAGGAGATCACGTTTCAAAGGCTCCCATTTTTCTCAGTTTTCTGAGAGCCCTAACTTTACAATAACCATGAGAAGAAACAGATTCCCAGTCTCACCCACAGGTCAAGCACAGCCCAGAAAGGAATGCCTTTATTAAGATAATGCCTTGGAAAACCAATAATTCTAATAGCAACTAAAAGAATAGATCATAATAGATGGAAGGAAATTGCAGTTGGGAGTATTTTTCCAAGAGTCCAGGAGGGTCCAGCAGAACCAAAGAAGAAACTCCATCCCTGCTTGTAAAATGCTCCAGAAGAACCACAAAGCTACCCTGAACTGCTGATTGATGTAACACTTGGATTAGAAATACACTGCATGAAATACAATTTCCAGAGAGGAAAAAGAAGTCTTTGATGAGCCTGGTGAAAAAGTGATGAAAGCTTCACTCAAGGCTTCCACTTCAGTATCAGATTGTGGGAAACTTTCATTGAAACGACCCAACTGAGTCCATCAGCCATCCATCGGCAAGCACTACATAAACCCTTAACACCTCAGCTAGGAAAAGGACCCCTAATCACCCTGCTTTCCTGCTGGGAGGAGAGGGAAGGAAAAGCAGCTGCCTGAAGCCACCCCAAGACACCTTTCTTCTTTGATGGGGACAGAAAGGAGGGAAGAGAATATCCAAAGGAAGGAAGAAATAGTCAATTTCTTCTCTTCTCTTCTCTACTATCAATGTACTAACCACAGGGCCATTGAGAAACCACCCACTGTGGAAAAGAGAAATGGAGATAGTGTTAGACCAAGAGTAAAAAGACAGGGTCCTGATTTGGGCTTTTACTACCTGTGTGACTTTGGCACAGGATTCAACACCTGCCCCAGGTCTAGACCCAGGACAGTAACTACTGTCTTTCCTATCTTCTAGGGTTATTCAGATTTCCAATGTAACAATGGCAGTGAATGTTTTCAACATTTTAAAACAATGAACAAATAGAAGGCATCATTACTATCTTAAATACTATGTAAGTCATGACTCTAGAGTTTTTTATCTTTGTCACAGACGCCCAGAGCTATAACTAGGACATGGTCTTCTGTGCCCATCTCCCTTCCAAGTCCTCTCTCTGTTCATCCCTAACCCCTTCCTAATCCCTTCATCAAATTCCCTAGCTTTGTCCTGACTTGTGGTCCCCAGGGTTGCCTGACAGAAGAGGACAATTCAGTGACTAGAATAAAACTCCATATGCATACATACTAGAAACTACCATGATGCATACTGGGACCCAAAGAATGAAAATTGTTGGCTACAGAGAGGAGAATATGGATGTGGATTTCAAAAATTTTGGAGCACCAGCACTTCTCTTCCCCAAACGAATCTTTTGCAAAAGTTTAGTGTAATTAAGTAGATCATGGTAGAAGAGCTGGGCCTGAAGTAGAGGTGAGGCTCACAAAACACATCCCAGCTTCCACTCACCTGTGAGGTGGACAGGAGAAGTCTACAAACCCATGGACATTTCATCTTTTACTTGTACAGATGAAGAGACTGGAGCCTACAAAGAGCAGAAACTGGACTAAGGGCCCAAAGCTAGTTCTTGGCCAAGCCAGATCTCAATGTCCTACTCACTAGCCCGTGCCTTTTTCACAGACCACATTACCCAGAAGGGGGCACAGGAAGGTCTGTGTTTGACAAGAGAGCTGGACCCACAATTAGCCAGACAGAGAACCATGGAGGCCTCAAGGAAAGAATACACATATCTTGGGAATCATTCAGTGACAAAGGTCAAACGGGCCACATGGTCAAGACTGATTTTTTCACTCAACCTGAATTTCACTGTAGCATGCCCTGTCTTTGAGGTCTACCTCAGACTACTCCATTTGTATAGAATCGTTGATAAACCAATAGATAAGCCAAGTACCCTCTAGGACATCAGCATAAGAGCAAGATTTCAGCATGTGGGAGACACCCCAGTCCACCACTGTCCCCCACTTGCAAGCTACCTTTTGGAAGGCATTATATTTAGAAGTTGTGTCCAGGAAGTCACAGTTCAAGTTCCCCTAGAAACAGCATTACTGCTGACGAGTTTCGAAAGGTAGCCCAGGAAAGTCCATTTGACACCTAGTTTAGGATGCTACTAAAGGAATCACCCTTTTTTTCAGGGAAAGAAAATTACAGCATTGGGCTGATGCT
>NW_019154096.1:29428412-29498412 GCF_002288905.1 Enhydra lutris kenyoni | reverse complement strand
AGCGTCCAGAAACGTAGTTTCCACATAATATATATAAATAATGAACACAGAGCTACATTAATTTTAATTCATGTTAAATATGGTTTCTGGGTTGAGTTTATTTGTAACACATTTCTTCTCTGTGCGATTTCACTCCTCCCTACCATGTCACTATTTAGCTTGAAATTTCACAATATGGACAAATAAACCCAAACCCAATCCTAATTATCTCCTGCAGGATCATAAAAATAACATTAATAAAATGTGGTAAATATCAGTGGTGATCATTACCAGGCCCGCATCACCAGAAAATGAAATGCAGCACCCCAAAGCAAGAAGGATTAAAGGAAGCCCGCCACCATTAAACATACACATTTTAGCATATTTGCTCTGTAAGCAGATTTAATGGTAATAATAAAGTTGCTTTTAATCTGAACTGGACAAAAATTTAAAATGTGCATGGATATGCGTAGAATCTCGCACACCTGTACGCTGCTTTATATTTCTCAAAGCTGTGTCACATCCACTATTTCATTTCTGTATCCCTATCACCCTCACTCAAAGGCAGATAGAACGGGATTCATTCTACCTGACAACTGAGGTCGAGAGAGAGGACAAAGACGTGACCTTCCCAGATCCACCGAGGGAGTCCACACACTGGGGTTGGTACCCAATCCCCCGGGCAGCCAGATCTGTCACCTTCCCATGAAAATAACCTTACTTCAGGATAAACCACATGGGCTTAGTGACAAGAAGGATTCCTCACTCATTGTATGGAAATATAAAGAACAAAACACAATTAGTAAGAATAAGAGATAAATAAGGTGTCTTACCAGGGACTGAAGAAAAGAAACAAAGCAGCCTTTATCCAGCAGTTAATGATGTGAGAAATCAGCAATATTCACTGCCCAGCTTTGTTCTACAACAAGGGTTACAATACATTCATACAGGTACGATGGCTAGAAAAAGCGCATTAGGTGAGGTCAGATGTGGAGAACGTGACCGGCCAGTGTGTGACTCTATTGCTATATACTTGATTAGTATAAATGAGACCCTCGGTATCAGGAGGCCAGAGTAAAAAGTAAACTTTGGTTCCTGTTATAAAATGCCTGATATGTAAAATTTTAAAACACTTAAGGAAATTCAAGTACATTATCAACTATTGACAGGTACTTATGTCTGTAAGAGGATAAGCCAAAGACATTAGCCTAAATAAATAAATAGATATAACAGCATGTATGCTGGGCTCTAATGAATTAATTCCCTAATTGGTCTTCCCTGAACCCCACAGCAGTCTCCATTAGGTCTTCATCTACAATCCATACGTCAATAACAGGATGCTTCTATATCTACGTCTACGGGCCAGCCATTTAGATGGCCTTGAGCATCTCTTAAGAAAGAAGAATAAAGAGCAGGCAAGTTGCAGTTCAGAGAAAATAAGAGCCGCATTGCTGCACAAGGAGCAGCATCTGAAAACATAGGCCCAGGGCCTGGTCCAGTGCTTTGATCAATAAACATTGGTTTGAGTGAATGGACTTTTCTCTGTGGGGGTTAAACGATGCACAATGGAAGAACAGAAGGCCCTTACAAAAACTCTGGAATTAGTCACTTAGCTACTTCTCTAGGACAAGAAGTAGTTTATCATTGGGGTTTAAAGAACTGGTTGAGGTCATTTGCTAGACCTCCGTCCCTTCAGGCAGCCTACGTGCTTGGGGTTGTGCCTGCCGATGTATGTTCCTAATGTTGACCTTTGACAATTCTGATCCTAAAGATCATGAAATCCAGGGGGGTTCAGACTTAAGTGTGCTCCAGAACCATCTAGAACTGATAAAACACAAACTTCTGAGGCCCATCTCCAGAGTTTGATGCAGTAGGTCTGGGGTGAGGCCTGAGAATTCGCATTGTGGTAAGATCCTGGGTGAAGCTGATGTCGCCAGTCGGGGGACCTCACCTCGGAAGTTCAGCACCCACATTTTACAGGAGCAGAACCCCAGGCCCAGAGAAGGGAAATGATTACTCTCAGGACCAGTCTTCAATGGCTCTTTTCCTACTGCCTGAGGGAGTATGAATTGAGTATGAATCCTTTTAGTTATGAATTGAATTGTACCCCCAGTATCTCGGAAAGTGAACTTATTTGGAAATAGGGTCATTGCAGATGTAACTGGTTAAGATGAGGTCATTAGAGTGGTCCCTAATCTAATGTGACTGGTGTCCATATTAAAAAAACTGGGGGGTGCCTGGGTGGCTCAGTTAGTTAAGCGCCCGACTCTTGATATCAGCTCAGATCTTGATCTCAGTGTCCTGAGTTCAAGCCCCATATTGCACTCCAAGCTGGGTGTAGAGTTCACTCAAAACAAAACCAAAAAAAAAAAAAAAAAAGGAAAGAAAGGAAAAGAAAAAAGAAAAAAATTGGAAACAGACATACACACAGGGAGAATGCTGTGTAAAACTTGAAGGCAGAGACAAGGGTGATGCATCCATCTATCTAGAAGCCCCAGAATGCCAAAGATGGTCGATCCGCAAACCACCAGAAGCCAGGGGAAAGGCATGGAACACGTTCTCCCTCACTGTCTACAGAGCAGCTCTCCCTGGCTCTGCTGTTCCTTGCCATCTTCATACAGTGCTACCAAAACTCTGCCAGAGCAACCTTGATACCTACTTTTCCTCCCCTAGAGCCTTGAGAGAATAAATCTCCATCGTTTTATCCACACAGGTTGGGGTATTCTGTGAGGGCAGGACTGACCAACGAATACCCCTCTACAGAAGACTATTAGAGTAAAGATCCAATTCCGCCTGAGAGGATATTATAAAGCAGTCCAGCTCTGTGTCTCTCTGACTTCTGAGGCGAATTTTCCACACCCCTCTACTGAGAACCAAGGGCTTTCGTGTCCTTCAAAGTCTGTGCCCAGGACTTGGCTCTACCGGGGGGTGTACGTAGAGATAAGGCCTCATTAGAGCAGGGTGCAAAAGGTCTCAGGGACCTTTCAAGGGGTTCACATCCTAAGCTGGTACTTCTACTTGTGGGGCTTCCGACTAAAGAAACCAAAATCCATGTAGGGGGAATACATGTACCTGCAGATTGAGTAATAGGAAAACAAAATGAAACAAAACCTTGCCGTAAGGATATTATATAGTCATTAAAGTACTTTTCATTAGGAGTATATAATTATATGGAAAATGTGCATGCTATAAAATCAAGAGAAAAGCAGAATATAAAATACTCTATATTTAAAAAGTGGAAGGAAATATATCAAAATATTAAGAGTCTTTAATTTGGGGGCTGGCAAGACTACTGGGACGATTTTTCTTCTCTCTGATTTTTCTTTAAAAAGCATCCATTATTGCCATAACGGAGAAGTATCTTGGGGGTGGGGTATCACTTCCTAAGATTCACGACTTGCCTTTGTTCACCTTGGCTCCACTGTTCCTTGCCATCTTCATACACTGCTACAAAAACTCTGCCAAAGATGTGACAAATTTGCCCCCACACGGAGGCAAGGACTTTTCCAGGTTGGAAAGTACATTTATCTCCTAAAATCTGATGAAAATCACTTTCTGCCCCCATTACAGAAAACTGCAGTTAGAAAGACTATGCACTTTTGCACAGAAGCTTTTCTCTCTTTTCTGTTCCTGGTGCCTGAGGTGGGTTTCTGCCTTCCAACCTCTCCAAATGTTCCTTCCACGAAGAACAAAACCCACATTTATCATCCTTTGTCTTTTTAGCTGCTTTTTGTCTTCCAACAAGATTTTTTCCTCATTAAAATTTTTTTTTCTTTTTTTTTTACAACACCAGTCCCTAAAATTCTTCCTTTTTTACATTGCCCCAAATTCACTAGCTGGAGATTGATTTGAGTTCAAAACAAGTCCTCTTTTAACTAGGATGATCCCTAAGGAATTTGCAGGGAACAGACATCCACACCTTAGTACGGATTAGCTCGAGGGCTCTGTCTTCCTCCCAATATCCAGCTCAGATTATGAAAATGAAGAACTGAAGTTCTGAATGGATGCTGAAGAAGGTGAGGTTGCAGCATGGGGGGCATATCGTGGGGAGAGGGCACTGGCCCAGGTGGGGCCTTTGGTATGTGAGAAACAGAGCCGTTGAGGACAAGAAGGAAAGGAGGTGATGGCAATCTCGCAAAGGCAAAGGAAACCTCCTCAGGGTTTTGCTGCATGGCTCCTGGAAGTAGCCTTAATTCACTTATTAATTTATTTTGCAAAGGGAGAATTTCTGCTATAACTTTTTTTAAGATTTTATTTATTGTTTTGTCAGAGAGAAAGACACAGTGAGAGGGGGAACAAAAGCAGGGGGAGTGGAAGAGGGAGAAGCAGGCTTCCTGCTGAGGAGGGAGCCTGATGCGGGGCTCGATCCCAGGACGCTGGGATCATGACCTGAGCCGAAGGCAGACCACTTAACCACTGAGCCACCCAGGCGCCCCTCTGCTATAGCTTGTAACTAATATTCAAAGTAAACAGAAGCACCAAAACAATTTTTATATTACATGACTATCATATGCCCTTAAGAAGGCAGGGTCTTGGGTCACCTGGGTGGCTCAGTGGGTTGAAGCCTCCGCCTTCGGCTCAGGTCATGATCTCAGGGTCCTGGGATCGAGTCCCACATCGGGCTCTCTGCTTGGCGGGAGCCTGCTTCCCCCTCTCTCTGCCTGCCTCTCTGCCTACTTGTGATCTCTCTCTCTGTCAAATAAATAAAATGTTTTTTAAAAAAATGCAGGGTCTTGGGATTCCTTTCATAGTGAATATTGGTCATTAACAAGTTACACATGAATGGCATGACATTAGTCATTTTCCACGATAAGCAAATGCATACACATTGTGTGTGTGTTCATGCACACACATACATAGCTGACCCTTGAGCAATATGGGTTTGAACTGGGAAGATCTGCTTATATTTGGATACTTCTTCGATAAATATACTATAAGTGTATTTTCTCTTCCTTATGGTTTTCTTAATGTTAATTTATTGTAAGAATACATCATGTAGCACATGTAAAATACAAAACGTGGATTAATCAACCATTTATGTTATTGTCAGGCTTCTAGTCAACAGCAGGCCAGTAGTAGTTAAGTTTTTAGGGAATCAGAAACTCTACGGAGACCGTCTACTTCATGGGGAGTTGGGGCCTTTAACCACCCAGTGGTTCAAAGGTCCACTGCGTGTTCATACATGTGTCTTTGTGTGTGAAATAAGCTTTCATAAGGACTTAGCTGAGGAAGGACTTAACAAGGAATTCAGAGAGGTAGCAGACGCCCTTGAATTACAGGCAGTAATGCGCATGCGTGTGCTCCAGTTCCTGGGCAGACGGCCTATAGATCTGACTGCATTCTCAGAGGGCAGGGGTTAACCATACTAGGGACAGACCTTCTGAATCAAACACATCCCATACCAGGCTCCAAGCTATCCCGTGCACGCCCCCAGCATCTTGCCCAGGAGGTACTCCATAAAGAAGAGGAAAGCTAGGATCATGCTGGCCAAACACAGTCCTCTTCCCACATGGGGTGAGGCAGCAGCTGGTGTGCTGTGGCTGGGACTTGCTCCCTACAGTCTAACCAGCTTCTGTGGGGAGAGGGGGAAACGACCTGGGGAGGGGCATCTAGCTGGGTTTTCTCTAAGACTCTTTGATCCCAAGGAAGCAAACAAGCTGCTGATGTTCTCAGAGTTTCCACTTACTCTTCAAAGCACTTCCATTTTCGCCCCAAATCTGCTCCCAGTTATACAATCCAATGGCGAGTTCCATCCAGGTCCCTCTTAGTTTCTTGAAAAGGAAGTTTCATTTCACAAAACTCCAGTTATGAAAAAATGTTTCCAAAAAATTAAAGCTCTACATTTATAAGAGAAAATGAATAGGCTTTTTAGCAGCACATTTTGGGGATGCTCTTGCCCCCGGACACATTTCCTATCTTCAGGGGAAGATCACAGTCACTGATGTACAAATTATAAGCCAAAACCCCCACAAAGGCCTACAATGATAAATTCACTCCTGTGACTTTTCTAAGGCAGGAGTATGAGTGAACACATTTTATAATGTTTCTAACAAGGTAACCGGAAAATTGAATTCACCAGAATATCCCAGTCCCAAACCATCCCAGTTAAGAATGATACACCTACTTCAAGACCCATTCCATTCCAGTTTCACTTAACATTTGCTCTCGGCAAGGGAAGGTGTGACAAAGGGAGCCGGGATCTGCCACGAGCAAGCAACCAAGGTGTCCCTTACACAGGCCCTCGGGACTGCTTCGCATCCACTTGCCCTCCGACTCCGGCGCCTCTCCCCTCTGTGCATCAGCAACAGCCACAGCCTTGCAAATGCACTCCTACCGCCAGCGCCGTGGCTGGCTACAGTTTTCAGTTTATAAACCTGTGACTCTGATACCATCTCCTTTCTGCCCTCTGCACAAGCCCATAAACATCCCCAGCTCTGGCTCATGACGGGTTCTTTCCTCTAATGGAAGCTCCCTCCTGGATATCCCAAAAGAGAAAGATGTGTCTGGTAAGTGGGAGAGGTCAAACCTGAGCACAGCTATTTATTACATATACTGCGACCAGATGGATCTAACTCATCCATCAAAGCCCTCGTCATCCTCATCACATTAGCTTCTTATAAAAGCCTCCTGCTCTTTCCCCCACAGTCCAGCCCTGCCGCTTCTCGGCTCCTCTCTCCGTCTCCCTCTCGTTCTCTCCCTCTCATGCACTTTCAGGAAAATGAACCCTCTCTAACCCCGTTGCTGTTCTCCTTAAATCATGGCTACCCATCACTCCATGGCTATTTTTAAACTTTACTTTTATCAATACTCATCCTGTAGCTCAGGGAGATATTAAAACTGTACTGGGGCAAGGAAGGGCGTTTCTGACACTTGCTCCCTCATTCATCAGTTCCTCATAGGCCCGTTGGTGACAATGAAAAGATTTCACAATACCGTGAGGCAGAAACTCATTCTCCTGCTCATCCATCATGCTCAACCTAGCAGCAGCTCTACTGACCTAATCTGCAATGCCTCGGTACTCACTGGAGATTTCTTAAAGGTACCCTTCATTGTTGTCCGTAACAAAGAACAGGTCTGGGCCATTCGATAAGGAGGCTAAATGGTGCAAGGATTAATGAAATATTCCTGCCTCTCCCCCAGTCCTGGGTTCAAAGACTGCGTGGCGGGAGTAGCCAAGCATCCTCTCGCAGGCAGAACTCAGCCTTGCCCACTCACGCTCAGCTCGGTGCATTCCAGATACAAAGAACACTGACTGGGGCACCAAAGAATGAAGGGCCCGAAACTGTAGGCTCTGTCTCCCATCCATTTCTTCATCTGTTCACTGCTATGTTCCTTCACCCAGCAGACACCTTTGATGCATGTATTATCCACTGAATTCTAGCATAAACACGGGGGTCATAAAGGTGAGACGTGTAAATGCTGGCCATAAGAACTCATTGTTTAGTGGAAGGGAGGGAAAAAAAAATTAGTGATAGCCTCTATGGCCCACTAACTGTCCCCTGGCATGCTTCCCCCCGTTTTTATTTCAGTTAATTCCGTAGGGTGAATTGTCACAGGTTATAGTTCAAAGGGACTACATCTCCCAGCTACCCTTTAGCACAGAGGCACCACGTGACTAAGACAAAGCTAATGGAATATTGGCAAAGTGTTGTAGGCGAAGCGGATGTCGTAGCCTGGAAAAGGAAGCTGGCTGTGCTTCATGGTGCCTCCCCTCTTCCCAAGGAACAGAGCAGGTTTAAGTAGCTGGGGAGCCGGGTTTGGCCAAGAAGACGAAGACAGCTAGCTAAGGAATGGCAGAGCAACCAGGAAGGAGCAGCCCAGGTGCCTGAATGACCTCCAGGAGCGGGAAGACCACTCGTATCAGATGACCCTGCCCTGGCTGTGGCAGTGACCCAAGCCCCAGTGGCAGGTCTCGACATGTGTGAAGAAAGGGGCCTCAGACTCCCAGTTTCCACTTTGACCTGCGGAGGCTTCTGAATGGAGCCCAGAGAAAAATAAAAGGCTGCCCTAAAGGTCCCTGTGTGTTTTGCAGCTGACATCAGCCCATTTAAATGCCAGGAATGAGGACAAATGAGAGGCAATTCAGAGACCCCAGTAGACAAACACAATAAGCACTCCTGATTGATTTAAGTTCACAGACCATTTACCCCTAACCCTCCAGCTTGTTCCTTGCTAACCAAAACAAACCCTCTCTAGAATGTTCTTAACAGTCCACACTGTTCATTCAGTTAGCTACTCACATATTCTTCCAGCTGTCCCCATTTCAGGTCTCCGTCCACTCTCTGGAATGAAAACGTAAGCTCCCCAAGGGTAAGACTTGCCTCTTTAGTGGCCCTCTCACACGGAGCTCAGCAAAGGGCTCAGCAAGCTACAGGCACTCAAAAAACACAAGCCAACTTACAGAGAAATGGGACAGCAAAGAAACGCAATTAGGACTGGACAAATTTTGTGAAAATGAAACACTAGTGCTGCAAATAACATCTGAGGTGCTCTGGCTTAGAGCCCCTATTACACACAGAAGGGGAGAACCCCCATTACATACCAAAAAAGAGAGCTCCAAGACAGATGAAAGCTGAGAACAAGGTCTTATAGCTAGTTAAGGGCAAAGATGCTACAAAAATAGGGCCACCTGTGTTCCTTCTGCTCTAGCAGAATTCCAAGTTGGGCCAAAAACAAAAGCAAAGCCATGTTACAAATACCAAGGGCACCTACTCTCACCACTTTTGGCCCAGTCCAAGACTTTCAACCCACTCCTGCCTGAGAGCAACTTCCAGATGAGAGCCCCAGGACATGTGAGTCAGTAGAGAGTAGCAGAGACATGTGTGGAGAAGCTGAGACACACAAGGAGCAGAATTCTAATCTATATCAGGCTCTCCACCCACTCTCCTGGATTCTAATCAAGAGGCACCTGAACAACTTTAAGCTTTAAAAGGCACCAATTCTGGGGTGCCTGGGTGGCTCGGTGGGTTAAAGCCTCTGCCTTCGGCTCGGGTCATGATCCCAGCGTCCTGGGATCGAGCCCTGCATCGGGCTCTCTACTAAGCAGAGAGCCTGCTTCTTCCTCTCTCTCTGCCTGCCTCTCTGCCTACTTCTGATCTCTCTCTGTGTCAAATAAATAAATAAAATCTTAAAAAAAAAAAAAAAAGGCACCAATTCCTCCACCAATCACAAGGTCAAAATTCCAAATTCTCCTTTTCTAAGGAAAATACCCCTATCTTATAGCTAATGTGTAAGACACAAAAATGTTGTATTTAAAATTACTTGAATCTAATATGCCATTGATTTTAATATTCCATGATTTTATGTACCACTAAGAAAAACAGAGCTATTAAACTAAAACATGTTTTCTGATCACTTCAGATTTTTATTTTATACTTACCAAAAGAGTTCTTTTAGACTACTTTAGACATAGATTTTTATCACTTGTATGAATGTATGTATAAACATTTGCACACACACACACACAGAATACACAGCATAACGTGTTCCAAAAACTGCCTCTTTGGAATCAATTTTCACCTCAGAGCTGATTGATGTTTGTATTTTCCATGCAAAATGCCACCTTCTCTGTCAGTCAAGAGTGTAGCTGATGGCAGCCACCAACAAGCATTCTTCAAGTTTTGATATTAGCAAGTTCTCTGTATTACCAGGAAATGTCAACAGAAGGTTTTCAGACAATAACCAGAGTCGTAGTCTTTCCTCAAATGGTCCCTTGGTAGTTTGTTGACTAAAACCATAAGGGTTACAGCCCAGAGGAGTCTCAAAGATAACTGCTAAGGCTGACCCAGCTTAGGCAGAGACAAATATGCCGTGACAGACCCTGGTTGCAGCTTTTTTTCATAAGATGCTGTAATATAGCAAGATCCATCCCTATCTGGGAGATTTGAAAATGTGAAAAAACATACATCTTAACAACATAAAATTCGGTGTTACTTTTGGTGGGCATGCGTTGCATTATCTTCCCAGAACTGGGTTCCCTTCCTTTGGGGCTGTCCCTGAGCTTGTGGCAGGGCCTGCCTATCGTGGGAGGATATGCTTTGGCTCCTGGCCACTGAAGGAGATACAGGACTCCAATCCTCCAATCCTAGGACTTCACCTGCCGCCACCCCGACCAGGCCGCCCCCCACCCCACCCCCACCTCACATCAGCTGGATTTGACACCCAGGGTACCTCTCACAAGGCCAAAATCAAAGTGTCAGTCAAGCTGGACTATCATGCAGAGATTCAGGGGTAGGGGAGGGGAAAGAGAGGAACCACCTTCCAAGTTCACTCAAGTTACTGGTAAAATCCAGTTCCTTGCGGTCACAGATCTGATGTCCCTGATAGCTTCCCGGCTGCCTGCTGGGATGCACTTTCTGCTCCCTGAAGCTCCCCGAACACCTTCTCACAGGAGCTCCTCCATCATCGTGCCAGAATGTCAAATCCCTCTCCTGCCTCATCAAATGTCTATGGGCCCCCTTTTTTTTAACAGCTGAAGAAGGTTCTATGCTTTTAAGGACTGTATGATTAGTCTGGGCCCACGTGGATAATCCCATTTTTAAAGGTCTGTTTTTAAGACAATCCCCCCTTTGTAAAGGTCTACATTACACCATAACACAATCATGGCAGTGACAGCACATTCATAATTCTCAGGGCTAGGGGCCAAGAATTTTGGGGGGCTATTTTTAGAAGTCTACCTACAACATTTTTTGAATTCTGGGAACTATGAGACTGAAATAAGAAGCCTTCCAATAAAATCCTTTATTCTCTTACACTAGGTCAAGTTGGAGTTCTGAGCCCTAATACACTATTAAATTAAGTAGAGCTAAAGACTAATGATATCAAGAGTGACCTGACTCATTTTGACCAAAGGGTAGCAGATAGCACTGTTCTTAAATTAATCTAAATAAAGCTAATTCCAATTCCATTTGGGAACACAGGCCCTTCAGGAACTAGATTAACAACAGTGAAAACACAGGGAGATTACAGGAGTGCCTCAAACATCTGAACAGGAAGTGGGATGTTGCCTACCCATCTTCACACAGGGCTGGCAGAGATAAGAGCCCTGAGCCTCTAAAAGACAATTTTCTTAAAAAGAAAAAAAAAAAAATCCAAGATCCATGTTTTAAATCCTTCACATAATGGGAAAAGTAACTTTCCAAGCCTTTTGTCCTAATTAACAACTTCAGGGCATTCGGCTTGGAATATCCTAATCGGGTTGGATAACATGGTCTTTGTTCTGCCATCTGATACACTCAGTGAGGCCTCCTCCACTCACCAGAGTATCCCTCACCCACCCTGTCTTGCCAAAATGGTTCCCATATTCTTTGCGACGCGTGATCAGAGAGTGCATGGAAGAGAGGAAAAAGGAGAGAACACCAATGTGTCTGAAGAAAACCATTTCAGAATTTTTCTTCAACACTTATCTCCAAAATGGCCCATTTGATTCATGAACATCTCTAATGTATATCATCAGTGACTGAAGGAGTTTTTTTATATGATTTTTGACAATTTAACAAGTCCTCCTGACAAATTAAATGGTTGTGTTGACAACTTAACTGTACTGCCAATCAATATTTTCAATTACTTTCATTGTCATTCAGAAAAAATACAACACGAGGTCACACAGTGGTAAAACCAAGGGAAAAAAAATAAAACGAGGAGCGGTTGGTGGGGTGTGGGTGGGGGGTAGGGAGGAAGCAAACTTTAAGGCACAACACACCATCATCCTCTCTGGGCCTAAGAGACCCCGGGTTTCTGAGACATGTCTGGAAAATGGCACTTCCCTTGGGATGACTCTCTCAGGCTCTACAATGGAGATTTTCCCCTTCCTACAAGCTATTTAAAAGTCATTAGATTTGAGCCATGGACACACAGCATTTTATTAAAAGGCCCTCCTTTCAGGCGTTTGCCAAGCCACAGCCGGCGCAGCCTCAGTCCTTTGGAAAGGCCCTCCAGGACCCGCAGGTAACGTTTCACAGCCTTTTCCAGGGGTCGATTGGTCAGTCTGAAAAATTCAAGTCTGAGAACGTCAAGGCAGAGGTCAACCTTCTTAAGCTTTTCAAAGGGGTAGCAGCAAATCAATATTTTCAAATGTGTATTTATCATGTGGGAAGAGAGGTTACCCACAGAAAGCAGAACAAACACAGAAATATTCCAGTGTTTTACTATCCAGAGAGTAGAAATGGAAAAAGATGATCTGGGGGTTAAAGGCAGATTTCAAATATGATGATTTTTCTTTTTTTTTTTTAAATGATCGCTCAGAGTAAACAATTTAAAAGGGATTATTCAGCAAAAGGCACCAGCTCTCAAGTCACAGATAAGCTGTGGCAGTGTCCCCGGTCCTTGTGACTTCTGGCCACTCCATCGCTTAGAGGTTGTTGCCCATGAGAAAAGAACATAAAGCCCTTCTCTCTTCAGCTTTGCCTCTCTCCCAAGAAGCTGCCCATACTGTTCTCCCCCTCCCACAGGCGGTCCTCCCACCTCCTTGGGCCCTGACACTTGCCTCCTCCAGGCAGTTTTCTCTGACTGCCCTGGCTCAGCATGCTCCCTCACTTTCCCAGCTTTCCTGGGATTTACCATCATCACCCCCCCCATATCCATTTAGCTCTGAATCATTGAGCGTCTTGTATTATTATCTAAATGTTCCACATACTAAGCACTTTAGAAATATTTACTTAATCTCCTTAGTGAACTTAAGTACCCTTGGGAAAGAACAATGTCAGCCTTCTCAGGACCTCTCACCACAAACGATGCGAGGGTGGCAGGAAAGTCACTGCCAAGACTAACGCCAAATGATGTCCCTGAGCTTGTGGAGGGGGTGATGGGTAACAGCTGCCAGGAATGACATGTTGAGCCAGACTCACAGAGGATATTAGGCCTCACTGAGGGAGAACACTGTGAGGGAGCCGGTGGTGTCTGTCTTGGGCATGGAATCAGAAAATGGTGATGCATGTGTCTTTTTCCCTCTTCCTGGACAAAACACTGATGTGTGTACAGTGGGTTCTCAAAAAAAAAAAAAAAAAAAAAAAAAGCTAGCTTAAAGAATTAAATCATTTACCAGGCATTAGCACTCAACAATTCCAGAGCCATTAGTCTGTCACCAACTCTAACTTCATTTATTCCATCAACAAATGTCACCAAGCCATCACTGTATGCAAGGGACAATATCAGGTGATAGGAAGGCAGAATCCAGTAAGACACATCATGGCCCTCAAGGAGCTCAGTGGCCTGCAAGCATCAGAGACAAGTGAATAGTATTATTAGTAATAATACAGCAGCTAGTCCCCAAGGAGAGCTTTGTTTCAATTTGGGGAAGCAGGAAACACTTCCCAGGGGTGATGGCTGGCACTAATACTGGGCCCTGAATGATAAGAGAATTTAATGAGCAGGGATGAGAGGGATGAACATCTCAGAGTAAACACAGAATGTTGGCTTAGCCCTTAAAGACTACACAGTCTAGAGGGAAAGAGAAGGCAAGGATGAACAAGGTAGGAATGGAAGAGATCAACAGTCAATTGCTATCAGAGCTCTGTGGCCAGATCAGTGTCTTAGAAAGACCATTGAATCAATGAGTAGGGTAGGTTCAAGGAGAAGGAAGCTGAAGGCACAAACTAGCTGAGGTGCCATTATGAAAGCTGAGGGAGGAACCGATGAGGGCCTTGGCCAAGGCAGGGGCTAAAGGGAGGGAAAGAAGGGGACGTCTGTGACAACTCTGTTGGCAAAGGGTTCCGAGTGCCTGGTGACTGGACAGGTGTGAGGAAGGAGGAAGGGTGATAAGCCCAGCCCATGAATGCTACAGTTATCTATACACATGGCTAAACAGGGAGGATAATATCTGGATCCATTCATAAATCTCAGCCTCTTAGCAAGGGCTTTTCTAGATTCCTACCTCTAGATGATGTGATGATTCAGGAGACCTTTTCCTGCCAAAGTGAAGGACTGCTCGAGTTCTCTAGGCCTGAAGGCAGAGCATTCCTGTTGCCAAGAAAACGTGTTAAGACCAACATAAGACAGCCTTGATAGTATCCAGATATCTTGGACAGGTGAAGAAGAACCCTCAAAAAGGCACAAGAAAAGGGAGGTGAATGGGTTCACTTCAGCCCACAGCACCTGCACATAAGAACACACAGTTCCTCAGAAAGCGAGCTTCTCTGAGGTAAATACGGACACACTCAGAGCACATTACCTCTATAAGGTAAGTCATCTCAAGCTCCAAATCCTGGTCTCCAAAGGGGAGACTCGTAACACTTGGGCTTCTGAGGGGCCATTAGTTATAAAGGCTGGAGACAGTGAGCTAGAAGAAAGCTCTACCCCATTCTCTATACTCCTTCCCCAACTTACACCCCACAGCCTGGCCCTGCCCCTCTCTTCTGGAAGAACTGGGTGAGCGCTATCATTTTCCCGAGTCCAGAACCTGTCCACTATACTATGAAGCACAGTTCTGTTCCCTGGGTCTCTCTGAGCCTGTTTCCATCCTTTTAAGACTTTTACTGAGAAGCCCTCAAGGCTCAAACATTACAAAGCTTTGTCGAACCAATCACTTGATTGCACAGTGTGAAGAAAAATTGACAAGCTACATAACAGAGGCTCCGATTTTTGTGTTCTCAGGAGAGGGGCCTAACAAAACAATGTCCCACTGATCACCAACCTCTTTAGCAAGTGGCCAGCTGTCTCTGGTGTTGCCAGACACTCCCCCTAAACACACACACACACAACTTTCCCCTAATGGCTTTTCTTTGTAGAATGAGCAAACATTCCCTCAGTCCTCACACTAATAAAATGTTAGCAATTAAAAAAAGAAACAAGAAGCAGAATTTGGTGCATTCCCATCAAGATACACACACACACACACACACACACACACACACACACACACACACTTACTTTAAACAAACAGAAAAAAAAAAAAAGGGAGAAGAAAAAGCAGCCTGGAATCGAAGTTTATACAGAGAAAAACCGGGTTCTTGAAACCAGTCTTCCGCTTGTGTTACTGAAAAACCAATGGATTGGCTCAGTTCTGTTAACCATCAGTAATTATCTTCCTGTCAAAGCTAAAGGTAACAAATTTCCCCATATCCAGCGAGGCTATATCACCAACCGGACACCAACATCATCTGACGGCAAGTAAATCACCACAGCAGCCATGGGCCCTGACAGACAAATGCTCTGTCTCGGAAAATCCAGGCCTATCACTCAGGAGGGGAAAAAGGTTCTCTCAGCTGGTCTCGCAGGGAAGAGATTAAATGTGGCAGATTTGGTAGGTAAGTACAGTAGAAAGCAAATCCTAAATATGAGAATTATTAATGGACTTTACACCAGTCCTCTTAATCTGTTGCAAACATATGCTCATCTATTTTACCTTGTTTCCTGATGGACATAACAGGCAGGAGCAGTGCATTATCCCAGCCTTAATCAGAGCCAACAGCACAAGAACAATGTCCTGTTACCTATCAAATGGGGACTACTTTAGCAATAGCTGTTCTTTTATAATGAAGACTGTGTAATAAAAGATACCACTAATATGTCCTGTCCTTACACTTAACAATAACATTCATTTCATGATATGCTACATAATGGGGATATCAGTTCTTAACCTGCTCAGGAACAAAGTACTGCATTATCACAGGGCAATTGGAATCTGGCTGGAATTCCCTGATAATCTATGGGTGGAAACAGCATCCCCCTCCCCAAAGGACCTAGAGCACTGGTGTCAGACTCTAACGGCCAGTTTACTGTTTTGAGAAAAGCCACCTTTAACCATCACAATCACCAAGCATTAAATGTGGGGTTGAAACATGGACCATTATGCAAACACCACCAGGGAAATCTCCACCAGGTTACACAGTAAGTGTGTGACTGTCTGCAAAGAACCTTGTTTCATCCACTGGTTTATTTCATTCAAGAACCTCTATAAACCTAGGGTTGAAGTAGGAATGGCTAGGGTCCCAAACAAAGCATTGTCCTTAATAAAAATGCCATCTACCCCAGAGGACGAACTTATCCACACAACTCAAGCATCTAACGAGAACCAGTTATGATGCTCAAACTAGACATGCAGAAAAGGGGAGAGATTTATAAATGGGCAAATGGTGCAGTGCTGAGTCGAAGGTGACACTATTGGCTTAGTAGCCTGGTATCATGAAGTGTGCGAGTACACGTGTGTGTACGTCTGTCTGTTTAAAAATACCTATTTATTGAGGCCTCACTACACACCAAGCACTGGCCAAGGACTTCCGTATATTATGTTGTTGAATTTGTACAAATCATGATGAGAATCTCATTATTATGCTAAAGAAGCGAAAACTAAAAACCAGAGAACTTAAGACCCTCAGTCCAAGGTCACCCAGCTAAAAAGTTGAGGACCCAACACTCAATGTCAGGCTCCCCAACATCAACAGCCACTTCACTTTTAACTGTATCAGAGCAGTCAGTGGTGGACATCAGCCTCCCCTCACTGTGACCACCCACAGCCCCATCTGGAACATCGCTGTTGGGGTGGCTGTCTGGGGAGAGGCTTGTCAGCTGGGATGGGGAAAGAGGCAAGCTTACAAAGTCCTCTAACCTGTGACCTGAGCTCTTCAGCTTCATGCTTTGGTCACCCAGGCCAACCTACTC
This sequence comes from Enhydra lutris kenyoni, assembly GCF_002288905.1. NCBI lineage: Eukaryota > Metazoa > Chordata > Mammalia > Carnivora > Mustelidae > Enhydra > Enhydra lutris. The sequence continues at coordinate 29,481,837 of NW_019154096.1, read as the reverse complement.
CCCAGATCAATAACCATCCAGAGAAAAAGGCTAGAAGGCCTGCATTTCTTAAATGTATAGGTCCTTTTGGTCAAATTCTCCACATTAGGTGGAACCATATGAAACTGACATTTCTATAGGGCAAAACTGGTCCAATATTAGCAATTTCACGTTGTTCAGAATTAAGGGCAGGAAGAGGAAGTGGGGCAAATCATCCACCTTGGGTGGAGAGGATTTTTTACCCTAGAGAATATATTCTGCCTTAATTTCAAGCCAAAGTTAAAATGCTACAGTCAGGTAAGGAAGACTATTGGACTGGTGGGGAGGGATCTAGAAAACAGAGTTCCAGGTATGTCTTTGACCAACAACTATATGGCTTCAAGTAATTTGTCCTCTCCTCTCTACCTCCATTTCCACCTATGTGACATGAAGGTGTTGAAACTCCTACAAAGTTTCTTCCAGTTCTGAAATGTTATCATGCTAGTGCTCTGCAGCAGACACAGGATGTTCTCCTGAGAGGAGACACTTGGCAAAGGGGAGCAACAGAGAGCCTAAGGGAATGAGAAGCCTGCAGTAGGCAGAAGGGAACTGCCATAGAAGATAAAAGGAGCCCAAGAAAGAGAAATTGGAATTTAAAAATGAAGTTTTTGATTTTATAAAATTGAAAAGGACCAGACCTGGAAAAATACCTAATGTTTCTTCCATGTCTACTTATGAGTACCCAAAGCTCAATAAGAAACTGGATGGGCAGTTTGAACCACATTTTTCTCATCATATTCCTCTAAGAGGTTCAGAGACCTTTAACACACTCACAAATCAAATGTCAGCAGCCAAATGAATCTGGCATTATCCTTCTCAGGATTTATGGCTGATGTACCAATTTCTTGTCTGGTCCTAAATCTACTATTTATGAAGGAAGTATCCAAAGGCCCCAAGTGCATCCATGTACTCCACATCTGCCTGCACAGAGGCACAGTGACATTTGGTGACAGGACTGAGTTCGGGAAAAAATTCTCCAGCATGACAGTGCTTTGGATTAGGACATCAAAGAGCTCACATGGGCCTGGAAGTCAACTGCCAACTTTAAACATAAGAATGATCTGAGGAGAGCTGGACTTAGCCTACCAGCATGCCTATTCTCACTGTGCCAAAAGTACAGTGCACCAAGCGGAAGAAAAGAAAACCATCCAGAAATCACCTGCCATGGAGTCTCCTTCTCTGGTTGGTTTTATTGCTTCTCCACATCCTTCAAAGGTTATTCTCTGATATCTCCCATGAAAACTCACCCAGTGTCATAGCATTTAAGAAGTTATCTATTCCAGCAGGTAGATAAAGAGATATTAATTTGTCCTAACAGAGAAAGTACTTAGCTGAGAGTGAGAAACCTTAAATCTAGTTCAAAATCTGAAAACTGGAGCAAATAAGCCATACTCGACCCATAGGGATGACTGGGTTTTGGGGGCTCCATACAAGGTACCTGAATATCAGTATAGCTGCCTATAACAATAATAACTAGATTTCAAATAAAAAAAAATGTCTGGCTTCTCTTCAGTAATAAGATTTGAAGTGCAGTTTCCAGTAATGGCTGAGTAGCTTATATTGGACTAATCTTCCCATAGGTAATAATGATGAATTTTGGAGAAAATATTTTTAAAAAATTAAATGTTAATGCATTGTAAAGCAACCAAAACCAGGCAGAAACTGGAGGGAACTCTTCTCTTCACAGACATCTGCAAGACAGAGTGGCTACACCACAAGCAGAAAGTCATACTCTTATTGGCTAGACAAGTCAGAAGATGGATTCTACCACTAGCAGAGCAGTCAGAGAGTGAGGGGAGAGATCCCAGAAAGGAGGGAACAACAAAGAATGGGGTTCCCAAACCTGCAAAACACATACAACCAGATCCTTGGGTGACCTTGAATGGCACAATTTCTGGAAAAATTACATGAAGTTGAGTGAAAAGTAACAACTGGAAGCTTCAAAGAACTGAGCAGAGATCTCAGCTGCTGCTTACCACAAGGGAGACACAATTTGTAATTAGAGTCCAGTCAAGTTACCTGCTAGAATAAAAACTCAACTCTCTCTCTCTACACATATATATATATATATATATATATGTAGAGAGAGAGAGTTGAGTTAGAGAGAGAGAGTTTTTGAGTTTTTATATACACTATATACATATACACACACATGTATGTGTATATATATATATATATTTATTTATATATATTTGTATTTATTTTATATATATATATATGTGTGTGTGCTTATTTATTTATTTTTTTATTTAAAAATAACAAACTATAGTCTATTGATCTATACAATGTATTACCCACAATGTCCAGGATATAATAACTTACTAGACAAGCTAAGTAATAGGAAAATGTGACCTATAGTCAAAATCTTTAAAAAGTCAATAGAGACTAAGCCTGAGATTACTCCACCTATGGAATATACGCATACGTTAAAGTAGCTGTAATAAACATGACCAAGTTCTTAATAAAAAAGATGGTTATAGTAAATGAAAAGATGGACTGAAAAGTCTCATTAGAGAAATATATTTTAAAAAGTTAAAAAAATGGAAATTTGGAAACTAAAAAGGACAATACTTGAAATGAAAAAAAATATGCTAGATGACCTTAACATAAGAACGGAGATGGGAAAAGAAAAGTTCTGTCAATAGAGACTATTTAATCAAAAAGAGGAAAAAAATATTTTACAAAGCAATAAACAGACTCATTGATCTTGAGACTATTTAAGATGATCTAAGATATGTGTAACAAGAGTATCGGTAAGAGAAAAGAAAAAGGCTGGGGCAGAAAAAAGAGAAAGATTAATGGCCAAAGGGTCCCCAACTTTAGTACTTCAATAAAAATAAAAAATACATATATAATATACATATATAAATACGCAATATATAAATATATACTATTTATATATATACATTTGTATATATAAGATATATACATATATGGATGTATAATAAAATATATAATAAATATAAATATATACATTTATACATATGTTATATATCTAACAAAATTTAAACATAAAGATGCAAGAAACTTAGAGAAATCTATGCAGTATTTTTTTTTGGAAAATTTGGAAATTTTAGAAAATTTGGAAAAACGTACCATACCTATAAACATCATAGTCAAACTTCTGAAAACTGTAGTTAAAGAGAAAATCTTGAAAGCAGACCGAGAAAAATGCTACATTACCCTATACCCATAGGGGTAAACAACAGTTAAAGGTGACAACTGACTTCCCATGAGCAACAATGGAGGCTAGAGACAATGGAAAGACTGCTGTGAACTCCTGAAACAAATCAAACCAGAACTCTATATTCAGCAAAAGTATTTTTCAAAAATGAAAACAATATATAGAAACCTTCAGATAAATAGAAACAGAGAATTTGTGTCAGAGACTCAAATGATAAATGTTTAAAGAAATTCTTCAGACTATAAAAAATCATTATCCCATGAAATTTCAGTCCTACAAAAAGAAATAAGCAATGAAAATGGGTGATATGTAATCGACTGGAAAGACTACATTTTCTTTCAATATTTTTCAATCATATATAGCTATTTAAAACAAAATTTTTAACATTCTAGTGTGGCATTCTAATGTAAGTGTACATGAAGCATCAGAGCATACAACCATGCCTACCATGCACCAAGTGCCCCCAAAAATATTTGTTAAATAACTATTGTGGAATTTAGATGGCCACCCTTGAGCTAGATAACTATCCCAAGGCACCTTTCAGCCTTATCTTTACATGATGATAAAGCAGCTATGACCAAACTCTTATCCACTGCTACTAACAAAATGTAAATAATCTCTAACAGTAATTCATCCAGAAATGTCTTGGTTTCATTTGGGTTAATGTATCAAAGTCTCCCAATATGCCATTGCAGTCCTAGCTACAAGAGCCAATGTATCACAGGAGACCAATTAATCATCTTGGTTACATGACAGACAGGAAGTCCATGACATCTCCACTTGCCTGGGATATCTTTCTATGTTTCGTGACATGTAGGTAATGTACAGAAGTTAAGAATATGAGTTTACTACTGGAAGTCATTCCGTTGGACTATGTAATACTGGATGTGTGGCCTAGGGAAAGTCCTTAAGCCCTCTATGCTTCTGTTTCCTCCTCTGTGAAACGTGAAAAGTAATAGTTTCATCGTACGATTATTGGGATGATTATATGAGAGAAGGTTTATAAAGCTCCTGACACCTAAATGAGTGAAAATGGGAGATTCCTGGTTGCAATTATTTAATAATTTAAAAGGGCTTTAAAAGTATTATCCTCAAAGTAGTTAAATGAGAATGGACTCCAGATGATTCTACCTATTGAATACATCAACAAGTGCTTCTGCTAGGCCATTAGGTTCAGAGCCCATTAACTGCATCCTCTGGATAAGCAACAACCATCCTGTCATAAACACAGTCCCTTGAAGCTTTGTTCCCATCCTGCTGACGATCAACGTGCTGTTACCACAAACTGGCCCATTTCTTCATATGAGCTTCTCCTCCAAATAAGTGAGTCAACTCCCAAGTTAATCTAAACCCATGACAGGTAGCATCACAGTAATTCATATCCCATACTCCCCCAGACTCATGGATGATGGGAATTCAAACCAGAGACTATAGAGAACCAGTCGGAACACAGTGACGGAGGGAGAACTGCCCTTTTTGACCTTCAAGTGCTAGTCATCAACTATGTTGCAATCAACCTCTCCAAATCCTTAGCTTCAATAACAACGATTCAAGACCTAAAGACCCAGGGTGCAACAACCAGCATCCCTTATCACTCACCACATTAACCAGTGAGAAGCTGACCAAGGTCAAATCCAGCAGTGCATCACCACGAAACCAACAGAGCCTACCTCATTCGTTACCAATTAAGCATAAGCCAAGCATGGTGTTCATAATCTCAACCTCAACACTGAGTTGCTTCTCTGGTTAATTATTGGTCAGGTGGCTTTCTACCTGCCCTTAACTTCCCATAAGTGGTTAACCAACGAGCCCATCATTACCAGCTTCATGAGGATTAGAGGTTAAGCATAAGCTTGATTATAAGCCATAAATGTGAGTAATTTGAAATGTTATTGGTTATTACAAAAATATATGATAATAATTTCCTCTTTAATGAAAGAGAACATGTTTATAGTGGTCCCAAGCTCCTTGTTCAGGCTTTGGGAAAGAGATGAGAGCATGATAAACAGCTCAGCCTCAGGATGGGCATCTGGGATGAGGTGGCACAAATGAATGCTCACCACTTAGCAGGGTCATAAAAATGCAGACACATCCCTGCATTTGTATGATAAATACTGAGTTTTTTGGCCCCTTCCTTGCAGGGGCTGCGTGTCACCGGGGAGGGTTAGGTGTCAAAGGAGTCAGAGGAGCCAAAGGAAAAGGATGCCAGAAAGACCCCTTCTTATTCACAGCACTGAACATTAAAATGAGGATTTGTCCAAGTAAATTCTACATGGCGATAACAGATATCTACAGAATGCGTAAGACATGAAATAATAATACAGAGTGTATTTACTGTGTATTTTAAACCTCCCAACCACATAATGTGACATGGAGAAAGGATAATGTGAAAGAGAAGCCAAGGAACAGCCGGTGAAATTTAGAAGAGATGCTAAAAACCTGAGTACTACCACGGACTAAGAAGGGAAGAAAAGTCTTCTTTCGCAAGAAATGGAAAGAGGACCTATCTTCCGAGAGTAGGCGATCGTCCCCTGCTTTCACAAGTGGTTTCTGGGAGGGGAGGGGAGGCTGGTGTTACCAGATTATAGGATTCCCTACATTTCAGGAAAGGATCCTTGATCTCAAATTCCAACTGATGACAAGGCAGTCCAAGGCCAATCGAATCATAGCTCTGATCAAGAGGTTTTGACACAGAAAGGGACCAGAATGGCACCATGCCAAAGAGATGTTGGCATCTTTCCTAAGCGCTTTGAGCAGGTGAAAAAACTCCTGGGGGAGCCAACCATAGTGCCAACACCAATAGCTAAGAAGCCTCAGGAAAGCAAAGTGGTGATAAAAGCTTTACAGCTACGCCTCCTTACGCTGAGTGCTCTCTTTCTAAATTAAAAGTCGTTTTCCATTTTTAACAGCCCCAACAATAACACTTTATAGAGCACTCTCTTTTCACAGAGCACTTTACAGTCATTAGTTATTTAATCCTCAGAGGTGTCTTAGGAGGCCAATGGGCAATGGACTCACTTACTCCCCTCTCCTTGTCCAGAAGAGCCGGAATGGGCCAAGGTGGTGGCTGGGTTGGCTAGAGGTGCTGGTGCTCTCAACATCGGAGTGAATAGCTCAATTGAAATCTTAAGGCAGCTAATTTGCATTTGCTGAGCTGATTGATATTTGCAGAATTATTTTTTTCAACATTGTCCAATCATTTTTGCACATAGAACCACTTTTTGCCTTTGTTCACCCTTAGCAGACACCAACCCTAGTTGTTCAGAGTGGTAAAGGTTTTATTACAACCTTCAAGTTAATAATCCCTCCAAAACATGTTTGTTGCCTGGAGAGGCAGGCGGACATCTCCAGCCCATCCAGATGTAACAAACCCACTCAGTGAGATAGCTACACAAAAGTAAATTGATATTTAATGGAGGCATTTCTATACAGCAGATCAAACTCTAGACACCTTCAAAAGCCACCCCCCAACCCGAACACAGGCATCCACAACTATAAATTTCCTAGCTCTTCCTTGTGATTCCTTTCATTGAATAAGTATTTACAGAGTACCTACTACGTACAAGACACTGCTGAGTGCTAGAAGGATGAGATGTTAACTGCACGCGGTTCCTCTGCTTAAGGATCCTGTAGTCAAGGAGTAGAGATGAGATGAACATACAAATTACTAGAACATTTAAGACAAAGAGTGCCAAGGACCAAAGTGGAGTGAGGATGGAATCCTGGACAGGCTCCCTGAGTACAATGATCATTTTCAGCTGGAACCAGAACGGCTCCACAGAGGAGATGGTCTTTGAGCTGAGCCTTGGAAAATGAATGGAAACTACAAATGTGGGGTACAAGCTATTTTGGGTCTTCCAGAACAGAGTGAGCACAGACACAGAGATAAGACAGGGCAGGGGTATGAAGGGGAGCCCTCCATTCCAATGTTTGTTGTATAGGGTGAGAATAACAGCCTTTCCAGACCACCCCAATTATAGAATCACCTCCCCACCCAAGCCACTTTCTATTCCAATGGGGTTTGGTTTTTTTTATGTTCTTCACTGTTTATACCAGAAGTTGCCCCCATTTGTTTATATTCCATCCCCGCCATTACCCCCTGTCATTAGGATGTAAACTCCATCTTATTCAACTGTGTGTCTAGACTACTGCTTGGCATTAACTTAGACACTCAATAAACATTTGTAGAATTAACTGCCTAATTAATTACTGTGTCGTGGAATCCAGGATATGTATCCGGTACCAAATTCTAGTTTTAGAAGGTGTAGGATTCTCTTTTTTCAGACCTTTGTTCTCTGACTGCTCAACTGTTTGCACGGGGTGGTTTGCTGACTTTATCTTCCTTCTGCTCAAGGCTCCAGTGTTGCTATAAATGTGTCATAGGGTCTATCAGACATCAGATGTTCTGAGGTCCCCCAGGGATGGTCCTTCTTCTCATCAGAGTCCACTGGCCTGGACAGCATGGATAAAGCTGATGCAGCATAGAAGGCAGAAGGTCAAGGGCCAAACAGCCACCTAGTCCAGCCTAGCCAAGCCTAGCAACAAGATCTGGTCTACAGAATGACCTCTGAAAGTAACTACTACAAATTCATAGCCCAGGTCATAGAATAGGGGGCAGGTGCTAAGGGATGTTGAGAACAAATACTTAATATTTTGAGAAGACATAAAGTGAAGTGTAACCTTCCCAGATTTTCTCAACATTCTCCCTTCCCACAAGCCCAAATTCTTCCTGATTAAAGCTCAATAGATTCCAAGGAAGGAAGCCCTATATCCAAACAGGAGAAGCACAGATCTTTAGAAGGCCTCTAGATTAAAAACGAAGAACGGGAAGCCAACCCCAAAATACAGGGTCCGAGATGCCTTTTCTTTCTTGGACATCATCTCTCCAAAAAACTTTAGAACATCAATTAACCACAAATAGGAAAAAAAAAAAAAAACCAGCAACTAAGTCCACTTCATGTTGGGTACGGGTCCCAAAACTTGGTGCTGTTCCATGAAATCCAGGGTGAAAACCTACATCTTTCCAGTGGTCACACTCCAACACATTCATTCCAGCCCCTTTGTGTGTAAGGTAGTGGCCGGCCACATACTCACACCTGGCGTCCTCATCGGACCAGGGCCTCTAACGCCTAGGAGGATTTACTTCCACAAAATATGTTTTTAGGGCCACAAGGATAATTGAGACAGAACGCTAAGCCGGCATGATTTGGGGGGGATCCATCTAAAAAGCCTAATCATGGCTAATTCACCATTTGCGTCCACCCTGGGATTTCATGCAGAGCACTGGTTTCACTAAGGTAATTGGTGCTATTGAAACAAGCCAGTGCTCTGCAGTTCCCTGCTTCCCTCCTCGCCTCTGGGCACGGAGAGGATCAATATTTGTTAGGATTGCTTCTTGTTCCAACAATGTAAGATTTACAATACTAGCTGGGATTCTCACTTTGTCTTCACACAACTCATCAGTGGAACCCAATTACTAACCTCAGACAAACAACATTAACATGAGCCTCTATGCTGCTTTATTGCCCTTCATCCAAGTCTCATTTCAGGGTCTTCAGGCAGTGCCACTATAACAGATACTACACTTTAAAGTGTGCTCCAAGGAATAAATTCTCAGTCTTTCATTACTCGTACCTTGATTTACTTCATATCATCTTGCCGCTATAGACAAAGATAACACACTGTAAATTACAGCCATCCTGTCTCGTAGTTTCAGAGGTAGGGGGAAGGCAGGGAGTGAGGCTTTCTTTGGCTTCACAATTAGCAGTGGACCAGGCGCTATCGCTCCCACACTGCCCATGATTAGCTGGTGTTTATTAGAACCATTTGCAAAGCGTGGTTTGGACACAGATCCCTGCCCCCAACCTCCATCCTCCCTTCTGCCAGAGAGCCCATTAAATTAGAAAACCTTCAGAGCTAAATGAAAATATGGTTTCAACCACTCTTTATCACACTCTCTCACAGAGGATCAGCTCACATACGTCGGTTCAGGAGGTAACGCGGGAAATTTATTTAGCGCAGAAACCCTTCCAGTAATCAAGTTGGTGTTACTAGATGGCTCAAAGTCTCCCAAATCGGATGTAATTCTCGGCAGTTCCCTCTTCTCTCCACCCCAGACCCCGGTCCAAATAGAGCTATCTGGCTTCGCCTTGAATTTCAACTAACAAGAGAGCCTGAATAAGGAGAGACCTAAGGAAACAGTCATTGGAAAAAGTCCTTCAAGTTAGCTGTAGCAGTACCCCCTTATTTGTCCTCCAATTTCCTCCATCCTCCATCCTATTCCAGTAGCTGATAACTAAGAACATTAGTTTTATGCGACTTGTCAAGCTCAAATGAAAAGAGAGCTAACTTTAATGACACTGCAATTAATCGCCCCAATAGACAGACAGCTAAAAGACAAGATATTGACTTCATTAAGGATAATGTATTATGTCATTAAGTTGGTAGGGTCACCTTGTGTATCATACATGCCTGCTAATATATTGGCATTTTCCTCAAATAAGATAAATTCAGATATGAGTGATAAAGCTGATTAGAAAATGTTTAATCTAAAGAGGCTACTTTCCTTCTACGCCCGCTCTGCAGCCCCAGGTAGAAGTGGAGTCGTAAGAAACCATTAGAGACCCAAGATTACCTCAAATACCAGATCCAACTCATTTATAATCCAGTCCTTCCCTCCTTGATTTCTGCAGTTAAAAGGCTGCCTTCACTGATGGGAGTTGGAGAGATTTTGGCAACTTGATGCTGCGCATGCTTAGTTGGAGAGGTGTTGTTTTTAAACACAGCACCTGTTTTATTTTGAACCTTCACGTGCTCAGACAATTCCAGTGAACACAGCCACGTGCTCTCAGGGAAATGGGGCTAGGGGGTAACGCTATCCAGGCAGGCCTCCAAAGCCACTTGGGTAAGAAGAGGAATTGGAAAATACCGCAGCTCCGAAATGGATCACTCCTTTTAATGAGATAACTTCTCTTCAAGGCTTATCTAAAGGGAGTTGGTTGACTTAAATAAAATCATTTTTCATTTAGAGTGGAGTATTCACAAATTATGATACATTTGGAGAAGCTTTTCCTGGCACTTCATTTCACATAAATAAAATAAGCTTTTTAAACATTATTTATCTCTCGTCAACTAATTCAGCAAAAATGTAATCATGGTTCCAATGTTGTCTGAAGTTGAGGAATTCCCACAGAGAGTACTTTGTCATTCTCTAAACTGGTAACTGGTGCCATAATACACTTACTTGGGGAATATGAGGGCTCCTTGCCCCCACCTAAGTGTCACCGTTTTTACCCAGTAAATAGAATGATGATTTTACGACATTTCATTTGAGCTAAGTAAAACACTTACTTGTAATTGGGGTCTCAGTCCACAAACAATGCTTGGATGAGAACAAGCCAAAATAAAGACTAGGCTGCAGTGTTCATCGCCACCTAAAACAGCGAAAAGTGTGGCTCCACAAAAGATATGTATGTGTGGGTGTACGTGTCAGATATACACTCATATATATATGGCAGCACAAAGAGACTTCATACCCACAGACTATGTCCAGATAGGAATATTGAATCCTCAGATCATACCCACAAAGGGACCTCAGCAACTTTCTCCCACTCCTAAGAGTGCTCCCATTTTACAGAGGGGCACAGTGGACTACAGAGAAGTGAAGCAGTTTGTCTGTATTCACACGTCATTGTTAGCAGTTAACAATAACCCAGTTCTGATCATTCCCAGAATGCCTCTTTCCAGCGCACCTCTCCATACCCCTTCCCTTTGTACCCATTTATGTATATTTTTAAATCGACTTTCCACATCCTCAGACAGAAGTTTCTGGGTTGTGCGTCTCTCACTGGAGTATAGAAATACAGGATTCAACACACTGTGTGCCTTATCGACCAAGATAATAAAAAAATCAAGAGACATCTCACCAGTCTTGATCAGGCAGGCGACCTACACCTCATCACCTTCTCACTTAGAATCAGTCTCTTAAACAAAATAAAACAGAACAAAATAAAACAGTGCACCACAGTCTGGAGGCCAGAGCAAAACATCTGATTTAATGTCCCTCATCAAGAATCTCAAGCATCCCCAGCCCCCATTTTTCCTTCTTGCTGTTGCTACTGACATTAAAATCACGTGCTTGATGGTCCAATCCTCAGAGAGGAGGGCAGGACTGACAGTGGCAGGAAGCATCTCCGAGGCTTTTGGACAGATGCCTTCCCAGTGGTGTAAGGAGGACTTCCTGCCACGCCCTCTCCAAACTCACCACTAATTACCAACACCTGCAGCCCTTCATGCCAAGCCATCCCTTTTAACCTGATCCCTCATCTTTCCTATTATTTCCATTAAGGTTGTCAAAACGAGAAGTTTGGGAAACTTTCTCTGTGACCTTGGCATTTCTTTGCAGGCTTAACGTATTGGCACTTTTTTCTCTGACTGCATCTCTTCTCATTTGTCATGATTATTGCTGAATTTTTCAACTGTCATTCCCAAACGTAAATCAATGGTTGTCTACTTCCCCTTTGTCATATCTGCACAGCAAACAGCCTTTCCCTTCTAAATGAAGCTTCCTCCCTTTCCATCCATTAAAAGGGGCCTGTCTGCAGGAGAAGTCAATCCTTTGTTAGGTCATTGCATTTATCACGCTTCCAATCAGTGCCTGACACACTTATTCAGCCAGGTCTTCAACCACACAATCATTGTTCATCTGGGGGTTGTGCTGTAATTTATGTATGCATGGTGTTTTCACTATCCATCTTGGGCAGTTTCAAATTTTTCACCCCTGCCCTTCTCAGGGCAGGCAGATGCATGACCTGAGAAGAGAATTCCTTGGGACCCTCAGTGCTTAGAGGAAATCTGGAGAGTAGGAGGGGACAAAGCACAGTGATGGGGGCAGGGGAGAGGATGGAAGGGAACAGAACAAGGAGCTTTGTTTCTGCCTGAGTGGCTGTAGGCAAGTTCCCTTCTTTGTGAGAAACTGAGAGCACACCAAGAGAGACCTCACCTCGAGGCCTGGAGGCCTAATTACAGAGCACCATTTAAACCAGGAGACTTTCAAGCTGTGAAAAGTGCCCGGAGGGACAATTCTTGTGATGTCCTAAATGAACATTAAGTCCTATCAAGTTTATTAAAACCTTCTTATAAGCATATTGGATCCAACGGTCAGAAGGAACTTCTTTTAGAAGAAACTAGGCTCTAAAAAGGAATAGAAGTAACCCACTTTCTAAGAATTCACACCTCCTCCAAGTAGGTTCCTAGCTTGGAACAAGCCAGTGTGTGTGGCCAGGAAACTCCCAGCTGAACCTGGGACCGATACCAAAACCGTGAGTGGGCACTGACTGAGGCTTCCAGAACCAGCACCTGGATCCTGCACACTCAGCAGGCTGCTCGTCCCCACTTGCCCCAGACGAACCAGACGTCCTCCCTGCCTCCTCACGGTTCACGTTGTCATCGGAGGCTCTGGCATTCCATAGGAAGGAAAATATTTCAACAGAAGAAATTCAGGCCTTCTCTTTCCCCGTACAGGTTTTCGACTCAAAGTTCGGAGAAGGGCTGCCTCCCAAGCCGGCCAGGGCCCTACCAGCCGTCCAGACTTCTCCTGGCCTCCCCGTCTCTCCCATCAAGATATCCAAGGCAACGAAAACAGGGAATGCCAATGATTCCTGGGCATTAATCACGCCTGCTTCCCTTCCCCCTTTTATCAGGCAAAAACAGAATCCTAGGAAACCAACAAGTTCATACAAACAAAATAGCTAAGGGGAAAAAATACTCTGAGGTGTTTAATGAGCATAATTACACATGTTTGTGCCATAAGTAATTAATGATAAAGACACTCATCCCAATTTCATTCTCCTCAGATCACTATATGTTGCTTTCCCCCTCCCCAGGACCCACAAACACAGTTAAGAGATGCAGAAATAAAGCCCACTATCATTAAATAGCTTGTGTAAGGCCAATACATTAACCCAGAGGACAGGGGTTACCTGGTCCACCAATCACTAATTCTACTCAGAACTCTGAGAACTTTATTGCCATAGTTGTGGTTGAGGCCATTCTTACAGATGCTGCTTATACTTGTGCAGTGTATTACCTGCACAGCTGAAGAGGGCAACCCTTTATAAGTTGAGGAGACAGGAAGGGGAGAACAAGGTTCCTATAACAACCCTGATGCAGGCAAAAGCTTCTTTAAACAAATCCAACAGAGTAGGGTACAACTTGAGAAATCTAAAAATACATCCTTTGCAAGAATATAAAGTTATCAGAAACCACTGTATCCCTGCATTCTTCTTGTCTTTGCTAACACCTTCCCATTCATCTCACCAATCCTCTACAACTTGTGAAGTTATTTCTGGGTGATGATAGTGAGTCTTAGATACACGGTTCTGGCAGATGCATGACCTGAGAAGAATTATTGCTTCATTTATGTGATGGCCCTAGAGCCTCTTAGCGGGGCCTATATTGTACTCTGCATCTTCTGTGACCTCAATTATTACTGTGTTAGGAAACCACCCTGGGCTGGATCCACTGCTCTTAACAAAAACTAAGTCTTATTTCATTTTCCTGCAAACACGACATTGCAGCCATCACAGTATCTGGAATCTGTTTTGTCCTCGAAGTCCTCGTCCAGGTACGGGTATAGGCATTCAGGGAAAATGTTCAGCTATTTCCCCATTAGTGATGCCGCAGACCAGACTTCTGCGGTTGAATGTGAAATGACAGGATAAGGGGTTAAGGGTCTGATGACTCCTATTGGCCAGTCTCCTCCAGCACCCTCCTAAGACATCCCAGTAGCCCAACTATCCCTTTAGCCTGATCATTTGCTTGAAGGTGATGAAGCAGGAGGGTGACAGCTCAGATAAGGTTCCTGTCCACAACTTCCTGAAATTCAGACCTACTGTCAGAAATGATAGCATCTGGAAAGCCAGGTGTTGAAAGTACCTGTGATTATTTTTAAAAAGGGCTGGAACGAGGGTATCTGTGAGCATCTTGAGTCATATTGCGAAGAAAGCTATGCCTCGGTATTTCTGCAGAATTAAAACTGATTCTTGATGAAGGCACTGGTCAACTAACTTCATGGTTCCCAAGACACCTTCCCATAGTTCCCAAAATACCATTTCCGGCGGCTTATGCCGAATGGCTTTGATATGATCCTTAACAGTCTTCAACATCATCATCCATTCTCGGCTCCTTATTGTAACTTCCAGTCAGTTGTTTAATTAATGCATGGAGCTCACGAAGTATTGTCCAGAGAGTGGCCAAAATCAAGTGCTAACTATCCTTAGGAATAAACAGGATGATTTTTTTGTGTTTGTTCCCTCAGGCTGGTTGCTTGAATACTGAGCTGCTCCAGAGTCATCCCTTCTGCTACAACCAACTGGAAAGAGAGCCCGAGACACGTCACTCGTAGTTGTGTGGCTGGTGTGTCAGGCTCTGCAGATCAGAAAGCTTTCAATCACAATCAATGTGTTAAAAGCACATCAGGATGAATTAGTGTTTCAGGCTTGTGCATAACCAGAGTCACAGGAAAAGAATGAAAGACCTTATGTATGTACTGAATTATCAAACTTCGCAATGAGAACTCAGAGGAACTTGTTACTGGGACCAACGACAATGGTTGGTTATTGAGAGAGCTCAGAATGTCTCCCTTCTCACAGGGAGAGCAAAGTCAACTTCAAGTGTTCGGCTGTTGAACCGTGCAGGCTGTATGTCACTAAGGCCCCAGGGATTTTGTAGCCAAATGCAGGTTCAAAACGTGGTGAGCTGCAGATGCCATGAGGTGAAAGCCCATGGCTTTTGGTTGATCCTGCTGTGTGAACACAGACTCCCTAAATCAGTAAGCACTGGACACCCTGCATGTGGTGACACAGGCGGCAACGACAGCTGCGTGGACAGGATTTCCCCAGGAGGAGAATCGGATGGCCCAATAATGCTGACGAGGGAGGATGTGAAGAGCCCCTGAAAATTTCTGATTTCTTCTCTCTGTTCAAGAGTCTCACTGAAGCACACGCGTTCTCTCACGTGCATTTCCTCCAGAGGCAGCTCGGACAAATGTAATAATGCAGATTCTGGTTTCGCATGTTTACTTTCCATTCAGATCCTTGCCTTATAAGAACAGCATTAATTGCCAAAATATTCTGGCAAGTCTATCTCCAGCTGGGAAATCAGGGGAGATAGCTATCATTGGCATCCTTGTAGGTGGTAGCCCAGCGATATCCCAGAAATTTGCGTCTCCCTGAGGTTATAGACAGAAATTCTAAATGGCAGTCCCTAACTACAAAATGTCACTCACGTGGGCGCCTGGGTTGCTCAGTGGGTTAAGCCTCTGCCTTCGGCTCAGGTCATGATCCCAGGGTCCTGGGATCGAGCCCTACATCGGGCTCTCTGCTCAGCGGGGAGCCTGCTTCCTCCTCTCTCTCTGCCTGTCTCTCTGCCTACTTGTGATCTCTGTCTATCAAATAAACAAATAAAATCTTAAAAAAAAACCATCCAAGAGTAGGACCGTTAGGTCATAGAGTACATATATTTCGTTTGGTCAATACTTCCAGATTTCTCCAAGCGCCTGTGTCAGCCTATAGTCCCACCAGCAATGTGCAAGCATTCCAGTTTCCCCTCACTTCCAAATGAGGCACCAACAAATCCCAAGAAGTGTTCACTTCTATGAAAGACCTAAGCTTCACACGGCAAAAAAGCTTGCCCTTCGTCCATTCTCATTTTACTTCGTAAAATTTCCATTTCTAAACCATGATTGTTGGTTCTAGCGAGAGATGTTTATAAAAGATCTTAGTCTTAAGCCAAACAGGTAAAAAAATCACAAAAACTATTTTAGATATGTTTGGGCTTCTGGAACCATCAGAAGCAGAGCATAAATCTACTCAGGGCTCTTGTGATATTTTCTTCAGAATAAAAGCTTCTCTGCATATGAATCTAAGGAAAGAGAATGATTGACAAAATCTCCAATGTGCTTCAAGGTATAAATAAAAGATAACGAGATTTGCCAAGGTCTCCGGGTGGAGATTGTACCCAGATACTTTTCAGTAATACCGAAGGGCAGTTTCGCATAGTACTTGCGGCTCTTGGCCTTATTTTTTTTTTTTTAAGATTTTATTTATTTATTTGACAGACAGAGATCACAAGCAGGCAGAGAGGCAGGCAGAGAGACAGGCAGAGAGAGAGGAGGAAGCAGGCTTCCCGCTGAGCAGAGAGCCTGATGCAGGGCTCGATCCCAATCATGACCTGAGCCGAAGTCAGAGGCTTTAACCCACTGAGCCACCCAGGTGCCCCTCTTGGCCTTATTTTTTTTTTTAAAGATTTTATTTATTTATTTAACACAGAGAGAGTGAGAGAGAGAGAGAGAGATATCACGAGTAGGCAGAGAGACACGCAGAGAGAGAGGGGGAAGCAGACTCCCCGCAAAGCAGAGAGCCCGGTGTGGGGCTCGATCCCAGGACCCCGAGACCATGACCTGAGCCGAAGGCAGAGGCTTAACCCACTGAGCCACCCAGGCGCCCCTCTTGGCCTTATTTTTAAACAGGCCCCCAACTCCGTCCCAACAGACGTACGCGAACGGAGGCCTCAAAGAAGCAAGGCCTGAACTAACTCCTGACAATGACATGTTAGCATTTTTTCTGGGGAAAAAAAATGTGGTTGGGTTGGGATAAACCCTGGTCATCCTGTGCCATTGTAAACCTCACCTACTCACCTACAAGATCCCTAAAAGTAATAAAACAGGCACTCGAACAAAACAAAGAACCCTGAAAGACGAACCTACAGTTGTCTCTGGGACTTTAAAGACACACGTCCTCATCCAGAAATTGGATGACGGTGGAGGTGAGGGGCACTCTGACGTTAGGCTTTGTTCCCTTCACCCTTGGCTTCAAAATCTCAACAGGAAAGAATGAAGCATCCTTACTTCCTTGACTGAGTAAGGATACTAAGCTGGTTACCCACTATCAGATAGGAAAGCCAACAGGTCCGTGCAGGAAACACGCCCACCTATCTGCTGGAGGCCGATCCTAGCCCTGGAGTAAACAGAGACCTTCCTTAATCCCGCTACTCTGCAAATTCTCAATTGCATGACCTCGGGGGGAATTACTCAGCTTCTCCAAATTTCCCCACTTCAGACAAAAAGATAAAGACTAATCCACCAGGGCATTGGCCAGCATAAATGAGACCAGCAGCAGCCCAGAACAGGACCTAGCACACAGGCCTCACAGGTATGGCTATGCTCACATCTTCTTTCCAAAAACACGTGAGATGCAGATTCCTACTTCGGCTGTATCAACTCATGCACAAACTTATACTCATCTATTCACACAACTACATCATACACCAAAATGCTCAGATATGCACTCATACCCATACCTACCCCACGCCCCAACCACCCCCAAACACACACACACACACACACGCACGCCTGCACCCACCCACATTGACGGAAGTGTGCTCTGCCTTAGGGTACCACCCTGCCCCCTGGGCATGCAGAGTTTTCTGATCCCAGATGGTGGTGGAGCCGAAACAGGGCCCAGATGTCTTGCAACGCCAACTCAACTTGGGCATGGCAGAACTTTCCAAAGTGAGAATGGCAAGCCTTCTTGGAAATAATCCGACCTGGTGGTTCTGACACCACTTCTTTAGCAGGGCGACACTTTCTCCAAAGAAAATCTCACCCAGTGATCCCCATACAGAAGGCAGGTATAGGCAGTGCCGTACCTGTCAGAATAGGGTGGGTATCCAGAGCCCCGTTTATGGGCCCTCTCCCCACGGGACCCTGAGATCCAACAAAGAGCTACTGGGCTCCAGGAAACACCCTTCATTTAGCATATGGCGGAAGTGGGACCCAAGGTGTTAAAGCAAATCACAGGGTTCCACATGAGTGGTTTGTGGAAGGGCAGGACCTACACCTACGTCTACTGGCTCGGAAGCCACCACTCTTTCCCCCCGAGTTGCCAAAATATAGCCATCTAAATATCAGCACTTATATTAAGCATTAAATCCATTTTACTAAACAGTAACTACCGTCGTTGTATATGACGCACCCAGCTTTCGATGTCAACTAATTTGACTTACTCTCCTTTTCATTGCCCTTATATCTTGCTTAATAAGACATTTTATTCAGATACTGCTGAGGTAATAAAGGAAGGAGCGTGGTTGCCAAATGTACTGCCATTTTTATTTTTAGCTTCAGTGGAGTAAGGGGTTATTTTCTTGTGAAAAGGATGAAATGCAGCTGCCAGCCTTTTAAATCGTATCATGCAATCCTGCTTTTGCCCGAGCAATAGATTTCCAGATAACTGCAGCAATCTTCTCGAAGTGTTAAAAAAAAAAAAAAAATAGCCACTGCCACCCTCCCCAGCCCCTGGCCAGCCTCAACCATAATGTGTAGGCATGGAGGGCTGTTTGCACCTGCCCCGTGAATCTGCTGACACCTGCCCCCAGTGAGAACCAGGAGGCTGTCCTTCAGGCTCTGTAGTCAAGGCGGAGAGCTCTGGCACTCCCTATCACAGTTTAAAAAGTGATAGCGGTGAGGAGGAGGAGGATATTAAACGTTTACCGAGCGGTTTGCACGGACAGGTGTTATGCTGGGCGCTTTATGCGCATTATCTCATTTCAGTTTCACAATAACCCTCCGAGGGAGGCGCTATCATTATTGCCATTCCACAGATGAGGACACCAAGGCAACAGAGAGGTTAGGCAACTCACCCAAGGTCACCCTTTGGTATGTGGTAGAGCCAGGATTTGAACCCAAGCCTGCTGGGCTCTGGACCCTGCACTTAGAACCAGGACTCTAGACCTGCCTGGTAAATAGCCAAGGCTTTGGAGTCGGAAGACCTGAATCCAAATCTCAGATCGACTCCATAGTTCACTAGCGGTGCGTCCTCGGGCAAGAAACTTGACCTTTCTGAGCTTCCTCTTCTTCATTTATAAAACAGAAACAGCTGTACCAGCTTGCAGGTCACTGTGCAGACTGAGTCTTGTTCCCCTTACCTCAACCCAGGAAGTCCTTCCCTTAATATTTAAATTCTGAGCTCAGGTCCCACATTAATGAAAGGACCTGAGTCCTGGTGCAAGAGGAGTAAGTGAGGCATAAAAAACTGCCCAGCACAAGCTTAGAGAAAGCAGCCTAGGGAAAGGAAGAGGAGGAGGAAGAAGAGTTTTGACCGAGTTTCTCTCTGGCTGTGAGTGTCTCCAACAAACACAGAGGGACCAGCAAGGGAGGAAGAAGATAGACAAGTGTGCAGGCTGAAGATGTCATGGTTTTACAGTGGATTGTATGGTTTACGCATTTCACAGTCGGGAGCAGTGTAGTCCCAGGAGTCAGAATAAGGAGCAGCGGATGAAAGTTTCAGGGGGAACATATGTGGCTCATCTTCAGTACAAACTTCCTACTTGTCTCAAGCTGATTTGCACTGCTCCTGATTCTAGTGAGTTCCCTATCACTGGAGACCTCCAAGAAGGGACCCTGAAAAGGCTGGGTAAGGTCCATCCACTCTAACTCTGGAATTCTTTGATTCGAAGGTCCAAATCCCAGTTATGTCCCTGAACATCCAACTTGAGCCTAGCCACTAGCTGGACTAGTTACCATCCAGCTCTTAGATTTGCTGCAGCCACAGGGCAGCACAGAGCTCTGGAGGAAGCTTCTTAAACACACCTGAGGCCACGATGACTCCCACGAGGTGCAGAAAGACAAGGACAGGCATGTGTCCTCCTATGCAGCACTCTGGAAGGGTCATGGCTTAGGCTCAGGAGAGAAAAAGAAAGGCCAGAGATTCCCAGGAGAAAAACCACAAAATCTCCTGCTGGGGCAGGAAAACCGTGCACTGAATAGAAAGCCGCTCTGCTGATTTCGAGCCAAGTTACAGGCGCGGGAAAGAAGGATGATGGCAACGTGACTGGCCAATGAAGTGTGGCGGCATAGCATGGTCCCCCCGCAATACGCCACCTGTGGGGGTGACCACAGATGCTTCCTTACGCCCACAAACACCCAGGCGGAGACCCCAGCGATTAATCCATTTAATGAGCAACATCCTACTATACTGGGTGAACTCAAGATCAAAAGGGCAGTCTACTGGGTCACACCTCCAGCCAGGCCCTGGGAAGACCAAGAGCAGAAGTGCCCACCTCCTGGAAACCGGTTTACTACGACCCAGAACTGAACATGATGTGTGAGTATGTATGTGTCCTCAGAGCATGAGACTCAAGATTTCAGATGAGTGTTTTCGTTGTCGCTTGAAAGCTGGCTTGCCTTTGTGACCAGGACAGCTCTTCCTCCTCTCCTCGGATCGTTTGTCTCTCCTGCCCCCGCTTGTCAAGCTAGGGAGGACACAGAGAAGAGACCTCCTTCCGAATCAGCTCAGCCTGCTCTGCCCGTTGTTGTCGCCTGCTCCCAGCAACATCCTTTCCGAGTGCATCAGACACCCAAGAAAAAGAGAAATGAACCAGGAACCAAGCTGGCATCTAAGTGTGTTCCCCCACACTCACACAGCCATAGCATAAGCATAGCCCCTGCCGCCCCACTGCTAAGATTGAATCCTAATTCCAGCCCTTCCTAGCTGTGTGATCTTGTCCAAGTTACTTAACCTCTCTGGTTCCTTATCTGCAAAAGAGCAGTATGAATAGAACCAACCTGGTAAGGTGGTTATTGGAGTTAAATGGCTTAACATACATAAACATTTCAATTACTGCCTGGTACAAAAGAAGTGCTCACGTAAGTATTTGTTTCTTGCTGCCACTCCCATCTTCTTCCTCCATAATTGATACAGTCATCTCTTTGGAAAGAAACTCCTCACCCACCCCCACCAAACTGCTATCTCAAATCTATACTTGCATTGGGACCATATGCAGTTCAAGAATTTGGATGGTTCTCGGAACATATTTTTTTAAGGTCAGGTACACAAAGGATTTTTGATAAGAAAAACGACTATATTGCAACCCTTCCTGGACTCTTAATGCTCTCAAGCAACCGGGGCAATTAAATCGTCAAGACGTGATATGTGTACGGAGGAAGCACTCCAAGGCCTGATATAAAAATGTTCATTACCAGCCAGGTCCCTGCAAGATGACCAAATTAACCTCATCGCCAGGAGTATATTAAGGAAGAATAATAAATTATTCAAAACCTAATGCTGATAGAGCAAAAAAATATTTATGGAAAAATCATCAGATTATTGCATTTTAATCACGATCCTGTTGTACGGCTAAAGTGTTAAGTCCTCAAAGCACTTTGGCAGAAGATAAGCTAGTCCCAGAGTGACTTGATATCAGCGTCATCCCCAGGAAAATGGACAGCAGACCCCGAAGGGAAGAAAAGGTCAGCAGATGAGGCTGGAGATCGGAAAAGCCGGAAGGCGGCCGGGGCATCCTTAGGTGTGCTTGTAAGAAACCCACACTCTCGGCGACGGTGGCAGGCAGCCTTTCAGGACATGCCCGCGCCTTCACTTAAATCACCCTTCTCTTCCAAAGCAGCGAGGAGCCCCCAGCCCCTCAAATTTAATTCAGTGGTCCTTGAGAGAGGGTTAAAAAAAATCATCACCGGAAGGAAAATCTTCGGAAACATGCAGGAGACGCCTCCCCATCCCCTTCGCACTGCCTGCCTGGGCTCCCCGCGCCGGCCCCCGCACCCCCCACCCTGTTTAATGTCTCTAACTTTATGCCATGTTCTCTTCCTCTTTCAGCACGGCTGAGCAAAGCTGACAGGCGGATTCCTTTGCTTTTCAGGGTATTAAAGCCACTTTCCCGCTCTGACAGCCTGTTCTACTCTGCCACCTTATAGCTCTGACTTCACACTCCTCTGGGCAGCCAGTCCTTCCTGACAGACCACTGTCACTTCCCATCATCCTCTCTGTATATCCTGTTCTCTCCCCCTCAGCACGCATCCCGACTTTCCAACCAATGCAATTATTTTTTTTGACAAGCCATCCATCAGTTTTAACTTTAAAAGCACTTTCTGCTGATATCCATTGTTAAATCCTTGGCTTTTTTATGGGGCTTGCATGAGAGAATATGATATCAGACATTCAAACTACCAAACCATGTAAATTTACTTTGTTCTCAGCTATGTTTCCAATTTCACGTCCAATTTTTCGGTACATTATGCGTAGTTGTTGTGCTTAATATGATGTTGTCAAATCCCATTAAAGTTCACTGCATTGCACGGCTTTAAAAACAGGTTACAATTTGCATTCTATAAAGAAAGGAAGGAGTGCAGTCTGAAGTCAAGCTGAATCTTATTAAAATTATCTGTTCAATTGTTACATTTGTAGATGGAGTAATTTTGAGGCATTAGCTGAGACACATATGAAAATGTCAGCGTGCCAACTAACGACAATGAGAGCAAAAGGAATATCTCTGTGAAACTCAATAAAGCTCTTTTGCTGGTGACATAAATTTGATGATAATCCGAGGAAATGAATAAGGGCCCATCCCGTTTGAATAGGAATTACCTTTTCTATTAAATCACTTTGGTGTGTTTCCACTTGGCCTACATCTTGGTCCTAGGCCACAGTGCGCCTCTGGAGACTGATTCCGGTACAAGCAGGGAGGGGAGGAGGGCAAAGAAGGAGAATTTGTAAAAGAGAAGGTCAGTCCTTTGCAGGGCATGGTACTTGGAGGGGCCTCAAGGCGTCCTGCAAGAGAGTCTTTAAAAACATTTTCCTCCCGTGTGGAACAAGCACAAAGAAGCACGCTCTCTCGTGCACGAGCAGCACATGGGTGACTGCCCTGATCTGCAAGCCGGTCTCTGGGCAGAGCAAACCCATGGGGGATTGCAAACACGCCGCACAGGGGGAAAGGCTTCGGGTGCTGCTGGGACGGATGGGGATTTACAGGAAGGGCTGGAGATGGAGATTTATGAGATTTATGAGACTGGAACCAAGCAGTTTCTAGGGGTTTTCCTCTCCCATGGAGTTTCCCATCCCAGCTGTATTTCCAACACCACTGATTTCTGCATGTCTTGTCATTAAATCTAGTCTCTGATTTTAAAGGTATCCATCACTGGCACTGAGCAGAATTATGCCATTAGGGGCATTATTAACTGAACCATTGACTTCATTGACTATAACAAGTTGAATTTTTGTTTCACACACAAAAAGTATTCCCAGGGCACACATCTACACCCCCTTCGAAGTTATTTTATTAAGGAGACCATAATTTTAATTTTTCCAATACAGTCAGTATTTAGGTAAGCCATGATGACAAAGAATAAAATTCAGTGACTATGGAAGATATAATGAGGTGATGAGGAAGTTGGTAGTGAGGCAGGGAGAAAAGGATAGAGCATGTTTTAGGTTCAGCTCAGACGATGACTTACTGTGTGACCTTAGGAAAGTCACTTAACCTCTCTGGGCCCTCGTTTTCCTACCTGTAAAATGAGGGTAAGTATTCTTCACAGTTATTACAAGGATTGAAAGAATTAATCCATGTACAGCACCCTGTACATTCTGGCACATTGTAAGGGTTTAATAAACACTGCTATCCTCATCATCAACACCACCAATAATAGATCAAGAACAGAATGCAGAAAATAAAATGTTAAGAATCGGAAAGAAAAAGCCCATCAAGAAGTCTAGGCTGCAGATGAAAATGAGTGCTTGGGCTAAAGGCACCAAGAGCAAATAGGTTTTAATTCTCATGACACATCTAGTCATTTGGTGGTTACTGTCAGGGCACTGTTGAAAAAGATTCTGAGGCCTCATCTAAGTTCTGGGAGAAGAGCCGTACAGTCAATGACTAGCACCCACGGTGAAAAGTACAGGTGGCATAAAACACAAATTGAAAAGACAACCAAAATGTCAGGAGCCTGCATGGAAGGGCAAACATAAAGTAAGGATGGGAGTCTGGACAAGGACAAATAAGAAGATGGCAGAAGGCAACTTCCAAAGGGGCCAATAAAAACGAAGCAAACGGGCAAGAGGCTCCCCACAAGGACAGTTCCACACCTTTTTCCTGGCTTCAGACACCTGATCAGCGCATCTATGTCCCCTGTCCACCAAGCAAGGTCATCTGAAGCTTTCTGAAATATCAAGGAAGGCAAACCAAGCCATAGCCCACATTGCCAGGTCTGAGAAAAAGGAGAAAGACTGTGAAGGTGGTGACCATTTAAAGCTCCGGAGCAGGAGTAGCTTCTTTCTGCAGAGTTAAGAGATCTGCCTGAAAAGGAGGAATTAGCCCTTGCAAAGAAGTTTGCTTAATGGAATGTGGAAGGAATGATTCCCCCACCCCACCCCCTCGCCCCACCGTTGGAAAGCCTGGCCTCCTGCATGCAGAGGAGACAGATACCAGCTCTGAATCAAGACCTGTTCGAGTGTCGCATTTGGTTCCTCTTACCATAGCGGAGGAACCAGAAAAGAAAAAAGTAAAAGGGAAGTCCACGGGGAGAAAGGTAGGGTGGGCAGAACAATTGGAGGATGAAGGAGTTTACTTCTAGGGCACATTCATAAGTGTGGATGACAGAAACTGGGGGTGGAGCCATGGAACGGGAAGCTTATCAAATATTAAATGCCTCGTCAGGAAGGATCAGAGGGAGGAAGGGGATATTGAAACAGAGTTGTAGGAAAACTTCCTCTTGAAATTTTAGCTCTGGGAAATAAAACATGCTGATTTGGTTTAAAGGTAACCTCAAGGAGCCTTGCTCTTACTGCAGGAAGTACCTGTGGGACCTAAAAGACAGAAACATCTGTACCTGGGTGTGGGCATGTGTGCACACTCACACATACACACACACACACACACACACACACACGAACACGCGTGCACACACACGGATGGCTCTTCCCACCCCAATTAGAGGTCTTTCAAAACTCCTCTGAAAGTTCTCCAGATAGACTCCTACAGGAGCAGAGATTCAACCGCACACACTACGTCCAGGTGAAAATATTTCATGGCCCAAGTTTCCTCGTTTGAAGGGGAATGAGCTCTACACATCACCCATCCCTTCTCTGAATGTTTGGAGCAGAGAGTCCATCTAGAACCAGGCTGACATCTGGCCCATCCTGCTCTGTATTTGTGTTCGTCTTCCTACCGCCGGAGTGGACGTCCTTTGGGAGTGAAGACCGTATATTGCACTATTTTATGACCCAGCCTTGAAAACGCACCACCCAGTATGAAGTAGGACCTCAATAAATACATCTGTCTGAGAAAGCTAACGTCAGGCATCATGATTGAACCGAAAATAGTGCAAAAGGACGAGGCCTCCAGCCACTTGACATTTTTGTTTATTGTTTTTTTTTGTTGTTGTTTATTGCCAAATCTCATATCCTCTTAAAGATTTACATGTCAGTGACAGCAATATTCCTGTTTAAATATCTACAGAGTGACTCCATTTGCCTCTCCCTACATTATTAATTTGATTGGTTTTAAAGTTATTGGATGTGAGAGGCATTAGACAGACCACACACAAAACCTGTTCCCCTCTCTCTAGGAAATCACTCTAGCGAAACGAGATGGCCCAGCCACCCACCTACACACCCACTCTGCAGGCGGGAGGCCTTGGCCACAAGCACAGAAAGCTGCACGCACAGCAGGGGAAAGGTACTTCCTAGGGACCAAGCACGTCAGGGGCACCTCTCATGACTGCTATTGTGAGACCCCATCTGAGCTCTGCTTCATTTCTCTATTCATTCTTTTGACATTTTTGAGAATGTGATAGATCTTAGTGCCCAAAACAGAGGAGAATCGGGGATGTGGTACTATCTAAGGAGAAGAAAATACAGCTCCCGGACTCAGCTGTGCCATCACCAGCTACAGGACTATCCTTAGGAATTTTCTTCCCCATCTGTTGGCTGCTTCACCTGTGAAATGCACGGAGAAATATGGATAGGAGAGATGATAGCATTGACCTGTTGTCAGTCAAACTCTTAGCCTCACCAGGCCCAGGGGCTGGGAATGTGGGAAACCCTGAGCAAGAGGAGGCAAGGGCCCCAAACGCCACTCACGATGAGAATCAGGCAGAGTGTTCAGATTCAAGCAGAAGAAAATTAACAAACCAGACAAAGGTCAACCCCTGGGATTTGGTCAAGATGAGGCTGACATTCACAAATAGAGAGGGAGAGTAGCAGGGAGGGTGGGAAGAAGGGAGAGATAATTATTAATAATTCAGGGACACTGCATCTTTGAAAATCAAGTTTTTAACATCCTGTCTACTTGGGCACAGCAGGGAAGCATCACAAGGACCCAGAGCAAATTGGACCATTTCTCCAGGACCATAGGACGGCCTGTGCATCTTCTCCAGGCCACAAGTCCCAGGAAGAGGGGAGACGCATCCAATACAACAGATACCTCCACAAAAGCCGCAGTCTTATGACCATAGCAACAATTTTTATAGAATGTGCTAAGAATTCGAAAAAGCTTGTTTTGGTGAATGTACCCTTGAGTTTTCATGAAATGACCTCCAGAGACTGCCTGAGATTCCATGAGTCTAAAATCGTACTATCCCTCCCTCAAACGGAAGTATTTCTGCACCTCAGAATAATAAGTGGGCTAAGCCCGGCAGTACCAACAGATGAAATGACCCACACTGCTGAAAGATTTTTTCAAACAGTGCCAAGAACAAGGATATGCAGACCCACAAGGTAAACAAATTCTGAGCCTAGACTGTCATTCTCTTTCTTAGCCCAACAAACTCAAACATCCATCTTGACTTCAGGACTGTTGACAACAGGCCGCCGTACAAGGCCATGTGCAGTGAAGGGTTAGGAGCAGGAATCCAGGCCATGTAGTCCAGGTTGGTATTCTAGCTCTGTCTCTTCTTAGCTCTATGACCTCAGCCAAGTTACTAAATCTCCCTCTGGACCTCAGTCCCTCCTCTCAAAACTGGACATAATAAAAGTGCCAGCTTCCCAGGGTCATCGTGAGGATTAAATGAGTTAAGATATGTGGGGCATGTAGAACCATGCTCGACATTCAGAAACTTCCTCTTTTCTCTCTTCCGTCTGCAGGACACATGCTCCTTATCAAATATGTCATGGTCTTCACTGTCCTCTCCCACCTCCCAACTGTTGAGGGAGGGACTGTCTTACCAGGGACCATCTCCTTTGTGCACAGTGCCTGGCTTGAAGTATAACAGGTGTCTGATCAATGTCTGTAACCTGAATGGGTGAATAAAAGCAAGAAGGAGGCAGGTCCCCAGGAAGGCCCCCACACTCCTACTCACCTACACTACACAGCTATCCCCCCAAGATCAAAGCCCCTCTCGTCCGCCTGGTGTGATGCTTCCCCTTGTTCCTAGCCCAGCTCAAGACATCTGCTCCACAAGGCTTTAGGAGGCATCATAGTGTGACAGATACGGCGACAGTTCCACAACCACACTGCGCGGGTTTGATTCTCAGCGTTTCCACTTCCTGGACACATGTGAACCTTAATATTTATCCAACAGAACTCAGAAGCCGCGCACGGCACTGAAGGCCCCACTTCCTTAACTCATTTTATCCTTACAGAAACCCAGAAGGTACATATTTTTGTTCCCCACTTTATAGGCAAAGAAACTAAGGCTTAGAAAGGTTTACTTGCCCAAGGCCACTATGTTCAAAGTCAAGTCTTTCCTCCTTTCTGTTTGTGTTTGCTCCCAATGAATCCCTTTTAATTTCACTTTTTCTTTTGGTTTCCTTCCTTGCCATAAGGTACGAGGACTAAATGTACCATTCTGATGCCAGTGTCTGACCTCAGGTCGAGTTGCCTCCAAGGCTGTGCACTTTCTTAGCACCTGGCACAGGGCTGGTGAGAGAGATCACATGAGATAAGGATCTAGTAACTGATATTTATCCTCCTCTCCAGAGTCCAGGCACAACCTTGGTCTGACCACACTAACGTATCCACATACAGGAAGCTAGTTCTCCATGGAAAAGGGGCATGGGGGGTGGGTCCTTCTCCGAGCCGAGCCCCAGGCCTGCTGGCCGGCCAGCTCTAAACTCAGGGGACAGCACAGACAGCAGAGAGGTGTGTCTGAAGCGAAGCTGTCCCAGGATGGGTTTCTGCCAAGACTCAGAGAACACGGCCAGGGCTACCCTGGAGCCCTCACTCCCGTGACTGTTGACATCCCACGGCTTGACATGCTGCTGGATGGCAGCGCTCACGGGCTGGACTTCACAGACATGGAACCCAGGAGCTGCACCTGTCACCTGGAGACGAGGGGTGACCCGTCACCTGTCAGCCCAGGTGGCACTGACATCCCCTCTCTCCCCCAATCCTCAGGTATCATGTAACTCACCCACAAGTGTTGTTCCCTATTTGCAACCTGCGGAGCGAAACCTTCGATCCTGCTCCGACTCCTTGGCAGAGGAGACCGTCGGCCCTGCCACCGCTTCAACACAGCAAACTGTTGCTAGGTTTACGTAAATGCCATGGAAACCAGAGCCATAACACAGAAAGACTCGCGAAGAAGCAACTTAACATAAGGTCAACAGGCCCCCTGGCAGAAAGTATATATACTGCTCCATCTTCAAAATATGGCCAACTCGGTTTTCCTCCCTAACCCCTAGGCTACGAAGGCTAATGAGATTCACAGACAACGGATTAAATGATGGAATTCTCCACAAAGTTCAATTTCTTTCTATAAATAATTTTAAAACTATTAGCCAATAATGTATTGTAATAAAAAAGCTGACAGGGTCTCGTTCAACAAGTAATCAGCAACGTGTTTTCACACCTGGAGATGTAGAACTTTCTTATTATGGGCCCCTGGTGGTTTTTAGGTGTTTCCATAAAACTGTGGCCATTATTTATAAGCCACGGGTTACTTCCCTTTTCCATAAGCTAAAATTAATGAAAACTTATTTTAAAGATCCAGAAAAGCAGGGCAGAGTAAGGGATGTGTGCCAGGCTGCCCCTGGAGGGGTGGGGGCAGTTTTCGGAAATCACTGGCGGCCTTCCTCAGGGCAGTCCGGATTCCATCTGAAGGGCAGGAGGCAGGACCTTTGGAGAGGAGGTGACCTCCTGGGGATGAGGCACTGGGAAGCAGCAATCTCACCCAGGTATGGGCTGTGTCCTCCTCTGCTGCCTCAAGCTTGCCAGCCCAAAGCTCCAAGGGTGTCCCAGACCGCAACAGCGGCCATGCATCTGTTCTGTTGCCGAGCACTGACCATCCTGCCCACACCCACTGCCGTACCCCCTCCGGACTTGGTACCCACAGGGTCAGCATCCTACAGGGGCAACTTACGGGCTGTGGTGGTCAGTGCACATGCACACACACACAGGCCCAGGGTTCCCCACACCCATTCCCGGCACCCTCAGAGCTAAATGTCAGCATGAGGAGGAAGCAGGACTATGACAACAACCAGGTCCTTCCGACTCTTCTGCACATTTCAGGGCTCAGGGACATGATTAACACCAATGGATCCGAGGCGGCCCACTCCAGTGTCTAGAAAAGTCCTGTCTGTACTTCCCAGACCCACTTCAAATGGCGTGTCCTCCAAGAAGCCTTTTCTGTGACCCACCATCATCAGAAAGGGATGGGCTCCCTCATGACATCCATAGCAAGTGCGGTCACCTCCATGTCACCTACTCACTGGCCAGATGGTCTGGCCACTTGTATTTTTACCTTCCCCCCCTGCAGGACTAGATGGGTAAGTAACAACTTGGGTTGACCACATCTACTCATCTCTATAGTGTCAGTCACTCAGGCCCTCCTAAATCTGGGGAGAGCAGCCAAGTTCGGTCTAGGAAGGACACCAAAGTTGAACACTAACACATGGAAGTTCAGCCGCGGCAAGTCACTTAGCCTCTCTGAACCTCAGTCCCAACAACCATCAAATAAGAAAGGTGAGATGAGAGAACTGGTAAGGTCCCCAGTCAGCTTCTCAGACTTTATGATACAAAGCTATGGTCTTTGTAGCCGGGAGTGACATCCTAACTTAACCCAGCCAGATGACAACTTATTTTTTAAATGGGCCAATGTGCATGTGTTGGGAGGGGGAGGGGAGAAGGGTGTATTCTGAGGAATTTTTTTTTCTTTTCCCTTTTTCTTTTCTTTTCTCTTCTTATCGCACCATATAGATTGTGACCTCTGCTCTGGGCCACACTCACAAGAGGTGACACTGTCCCATGTTTCCCAAGTCACACCTGTCTCCTGATATATATGGATGACATTTAAACTTATTAATTAGCAGACTCCTCATCTGCTGAGAAAGTTACCTGTAATTAAGGTGCCAAATACGCAATTACAAGCCAACCCAGTTTATAAAGAAAGAACCTTTGAAGAGAGGGACACAACAGACGTGAGCGAACCGTGAGATCTGCACTGCGGGTGACATCTTGACTGAGACTTGCTGACCACAGCGTCGAATTCACAAAGAGGAAATAATGCATCTTCTTTCTCATGAGAAAGTGGGGCTCTGATAGCTGGAGAGAGCATGCGCTCACCAAATCATGCTTCTGAGCTTTGGAAAAAGAACTGAACGATGCATGTGTTAAAATCTCCCCTTGCTCCCCCAAATCATCATTTTGCAGACTTACCGGGTAGCACAAGGGCACTCGTACGATGCAAATCACGTGAACAGAAAAATGCCGCAGCTCTGCTCTCCCAGCACACGGGACTCACAAAGGCGCCCGCTGCCCCTTAAACATGGGGTAACCCCCCCTCCGCACGCTAACAGCAGAGGTGAAACGCGCAGTGTCGCCAGCTCCCCATTCCAACAGCTGGAAGCTACGGAGCAACCAAGCCATAGTGTAGCCAATAACTGACAGCTACAATTTTCTCTCCCTTTTTGATCCCTTTGCAAGTATGGGTTGCCTGTGTTTTGACTATTTTTGAAAAGGAGGAGGAAAACAAAACAAAACAAAACAATAAAACCCAAACCTTGGGCCGTCCTCGCCATGGCTTCTGTTTGCAGGCCTGCTGCGGGTGCGATGCCTTCACACAGCAAACCTCTTCTTCTCTGTAGTGATTTTTGAAGACACAGAGAGATAGTGGGGCATTTCTCCAGCAACAGGGAGGAGTCAGTGCAAAGGCACGGGAGGGACAGCGGAGCCCAGGGTGGAGGAGGGGTAGGCCTTCTGCAGGATAAGGTCACTAAAGATTCGGGAGGGAAACCAAGTCAAGATGACCCTGCTTGCCAGAGTCCAACAGACAAAAAGCAAGAATAACTCTTTGTGCCTGGGGACTCTTTTCCACCTGCTACGTTCCTCTGGGGCTTCTTCACTCGAACCCCTGGTCGGCCTGGAATGGCTATCCTGCCCGTGCCCTCAAGTCGCTCGGTCTCTAGAGCACCAGTGCTGAGGTCTCCCTCCTCCTAATGCTGGAAGTCTGCCGCTGTGTGAGCAGCACTGAAAGGACTTGGCCTCAGAGAAGTAGGTAGAATCATAGTGTCCCCCTCACACTAAGCAGGGCTGACTTCTCCGTCAGGCGCAAGACATACATTCCCCAGAGCCCATGAGACTTCAGAGGACCACAAAAAAAATGTTTAAATTTCTTTTAGAAGCAGAAAGAAAGAATGTAACTTTAGGTTGAAGAAAATACTAAGAGATTTTTTTTTCTATGCACCAGTAAACTTTAATATACTTTATGTAGGAAGGAGCCCATGACGTCCAATGTACCTGGAGCCCATGAAAGTCACCACGGGTCCCTGATTCCACGTCATTCTGTCCCTGAGCCTTCTGTCCATCCTGTGCGGGGTTCCCTGAATTCACTGAGTATAGACTCCACTCAACGCTCACCTCCTCCCTGATACTTCCTGGATTGTTAACAGTTTCCTCTCCTCAGTTTGAAATTCTCCTGCAATTAGGGACCACACAGTAGCCTCACACTTACTGAGTTTCTGCTTCGCATGTATGCTAGTCCTGCTCCCTGAGCCTCAAGACACACCCTATGCCCCCACTGCTAGGGTAACTGGAAGGCTCACCAGTGCCCACAAAATAGGTTGTCTGTCTTAGCCTCACATTCCAGCCCTCAGTAGCTGGACCCCCTGTAGCCTCTCCTTACATCCTCCAACCTCCAGTGTGCCCCGAACCACAGCTACACCAGATACTCACCATTTTCCAACATGCCTCCTATTCTTCCTACCTCCACGGCCTTTAAGAAGCTGTTCTGTTGGGGCGCCTGGGTGGCTCAGTGGGTTAAGCCTCTGCCTTCGGCTCAGGTCATGATCCCAGGGTCCTGGGATCGAGCCCCGCATCGGGCTCTCTGCTCCACAGGGAGCCTGCTTCTCCTTCTCTCTCTGCCTGCCTCTCTGCCTACTTGTGATCTCTTTCAAATAAATAGATAAAATTAAAAAAAAAAAAGAAGCTGTTCTGTCAGCCTGGGGTACCATCTCCTTCTACAACTTCCTAACAAAAGCCTGACCCATTCCATTTAAGCCGAATTCAGATGTAACCTCTTCCAAGAAGCCTTCCCAGATCCTCCTAGTTGGACTAAATGCCTCATCTCCTTCTTTACCTCAGCACGTTGCATGTCTTCTACAGACTTCCTCAGAGTCTGACTTCTATCAGAAGAAGTGTAGACCATGAAAGACTTCTTACTCCGAGTTTCCCCCGAAGCAGATGCTAAGATAAGGATTCCAGTCAAAGGATTTTGGGGGAAGGGACCTCAAGAGTAGGGGAGTGTGGAAGTGAGACAGGGAAGGGAAGGAAGTGAGTAATGGTGCCCGGTACCTTACTAAGTGAGTCACCACTGCAGGCAATGGGAACTCACTGCGGTCAGGGAACTCTGGGACACAGAAAAGAATGTGCCTCAGAGCTATCCCAGCTGAGGAAGATGGGGCGTTTATCCACCAGCACCTGTCAGCCCCTGGTGCAGGGGAGGCTGGACACAAGGGTCATTAATTCTCTGGCATTTCTATTGCCCTGCTACAAGTAAAAATGAAACAAAACAAAACAACGTGCTCCAGTTTTTTTTCTCTTGCAAGAGAAAGCTTGCAAGGCTAAGAGATGAGGAAGCTTCTGGCTGGTGACGGGCAGCGTGCGCAAAAACTCTAACACTGAAGGGCACACTACCCACAGCTTCTGCAGCAAGGGGCACGGACTTCGGCGGTCTCAAGCACCCAGCAGGACCCTGGGCATGCTGCAAGCACTCAGGAATTGCTCACAGAAAGGAAACCATCTTTAAGCTCTTGGAAGGCAGGGGCCACATTTTATTTGCTATGGGCCACGGTGCCCAACCTCCAGAGACTCAAATCACGCACGCCAGCTGAAGAACGGTTTCTTAAATCAGTGAATGATTTAACAGACCACCCCACCTCCCAAATGAGACCACACCAAATAAATTGAATTCCCAACTTATTAGCTGTTCTCTATTTTACAAATGCTATCTAATTCATGCAAGCATTATAAACCAACCCTGCCCTGTGAGATTTAGCAATGAGGACAGTAATGAAGACATAAGGAGTTAAATAGTCTCTTGAGAAAATGCACCTATATCCAGAGGAACAACCAAGAAATACCACAGGACTCTGGGCAGCTCCATAAATTTCCAGCTTTTGTGCAGCCTCTGGCACCTCGCCCTCCCAGGTGGTACTGCCTGTAGCAGAAATTGGAATAGAGAATATACTAAAGGTGCTCAGTGGCCCCCATCCCATCCGCCAGCTTCCTTGTGATCAGAGCGTGTCACACTGGGTGCACCAAGAAATGGCCTCGGGGCCCCGCCTTCACCAGACATAGCCAAACACTTGAACAAAGAGAAATAATGTAAGCTCATGCAATAGCATCAGGCAAGGGAGGGACAAGCCAGCTTGTCTTGCCAATTTCAGAGCAGAACAGATGTTTCTGCATCTCCAAGTTATCCACCCTCCTAGGACATCAGACATAGGTCACCCATCAGTCATTCATCTTTATGATGAGTTGCAGTGGCCAACACACAGTCAAGATTAATGCACATCCTTTCCAAGAAATGTTGTTTAATGGCAAGGATATACTGAGGGTGATTGTTCATGCCAAATTATTTTAGTCAATACAACCAACCCAGTTTCAATATTGTACTAGGAAAAGAAAATCCCACACATTGACTTGCTCCGAGCAAGAGGCAGAGTAACCCAGGGGCAGTGTATGAGTTGTGCTTTGCCTGTGAAGAACTACCCCCTGGCTGAGTTCCATGAGGGCTGGCCAAATGAGGACCTGTCTGGAGACCACGGGTTTATTGACTTGACCCAACTATGATATCCCTCAAGCAATATGGAATCAGCACACAAGAGATCTGGCTCCTTCTCATGGCTCTGCTCCCTGCTGACAACATCTTGAGCAAATCACTTCTCCCCTCTGGACCTCAGTTTCTTTTTATAGAAAATGAAGGGATAATTTCCAAGTCTCCCCCTTGCAGCTTTAACATTGTATGAAGTTCTAAGAATCCTCAAGCTAGAGTGTCCAATGTTAACTTTCATCCCTGGAGTGACAACAGTAAACTGGGCAATGAAAAAATAAAAATAAAAAAATAAAAGAAAGGAAGGAAGAAAGAAAAAACAACAAAATAAAACAAAACAAAAAACCCTCCAAAATGTGAATACCATCACTAAAATATTTTCCTCTGGATAAAGCAAACTGTCCTACTACTATTTTTTCTCTGAGACAACTTTAGAACTACAACATTCCAAAGTAAATTGCTTTCTGCTTTAATTAGAAAAGGAAATCAGCAAAAGAGAAAAATGGAATTTGAACACAGCTCTTCCACATGAACTTGATTTTATTCCACTCATCTGTTAGGAGCCACAAAGGAATTACTTTGACCACCAGAGGGCTTTCCACACTGACAAAATGCATTAATAAGACACAGGTGGTGAAATTAAAAAATGAAAAGTTCCAAGTTACACTATTTAGGTCCATAAGGGCCTGGGGTCTGAAAAGAAAGGAAAAAAAAGTTGGAGTTGCTCCTGAAGAGCATGTACTTCTTTACAGGAAAAATTCTAATCCCTCCTAAATTCCAGAAAATCATCAGAAGTATTTGGTGCATAGAAGCAAAGGAAATCACAACTTAGCTATAAGAGGCAGAAGAGTCTTGTTACAAAGTTATCATTCCTCAAATGTTGAACTGGGTTCTTGTATCCTGGTGCTTATTCAGTTCAAAAGGGCTCACAAATACAATGTTTTTAACACATGGGTTGGGGATAGCCAACACTGTTGAATAGTCACCATGGTACAGCCTGTGACAGTCCTTTATGTGTATTAACTTGGCCAATTCTCCTAACAATCCTATAGACAGACACCATGATTATCCCCATTTTACCTATGAAAAAAACTAAGGCAAAAAGAGGTCAAATAACATGCCCAAGGTCAAGCATCTAGTAAATGTCAAAAAGAGCTCAGGAATCAACCCTCTATCTGCCAACAAACAACCTTCCACTGACTACAGACAAGCATTCTATAAAAAGAGCCACCATGTACTATAACCTAGAGAATGAGGGGGGGAAAAAAGTGAGGGAACTGTCTACTTTTGGGTTTGACTCTCTCTCTCTGTCTGGGTTCTCAGAGGATGTTACAAAGCCCCCACGGTTCTGAGGGGCAACTCCCAGAGATGGCCAAGTGTGTTCATGGCTCCCATTTCTACCAGAGTCTGTTCACGTTTTTTGTTTCATGAACTAGAAGTTCTTACATATGATTTCATGTGGAATAAAAAATTCTATTAACATTAAAGTTTAAATCTGTTATTTCACTAGACATTTCAGAACAAAATTTCAGAAAAAAAAAAAAAAAGACCTCTTTGGGTTCTCTTGTCTTACAGCACTTAAACTCTACTATTGTGATGGGTTTCTATTTAGGTAGCTCCCTTTCTATATGATTGAGAGCTCCCTGAGGTAGGTGATAATATCTGTTCTCGTTTTTCTTTCTTTAGGTCCTCAACCCTTAGCCTAAGAATGGGCCCAAAATAAATTTTTCAACAAATATTTGCAGAATGAATGAATAAACTGGAAGGCTTAGGTTAGCTTCTGTGATCGATAAACTATGAAATTTTAGGGACATAACAGAATAGATGTTTATTTCTTGCTTATGAAAAGACCGATCAGGTGTCCACTAGAAGGCCTTCCACACAGTGATCCAGGAACTCAGCCTCCTACTTCGTGGTTCTACCAACCCTTATACCTCAGAGTCCTTCACCTCCACCTGGCAGATGGGGAAAGAAGACATCTTGGAGTCCGCAGTGGGAAGAGCCACTGGATTTCACTGGGAGGGAGAAAGAGTTCCAGCAACGATTGCTCACTGCAGAGGAAGAGAATAACTCTGGTGGACGGTTGGCCGGATAATTGCTCCACAATGACATCAAGAGGAACATCAGCCTAAACGCAAGACCCAGTGCATAAGAGATGGCTTTCAAAGAAAAAAAAAAAAAAGTCCCTTACCACTTCCTACCTAAAAATAAACAAGGACATAACTATAGCTATAGAGATACAAAATTATAATTTCTCAAGGAATGTTCATCGTATTTTACCATGACAAACCAGATTTGCCACCTATTGTTACAAATGGGCAGAAACTAAAACCCAGGTTAGCCTCAGAGTCAACATTCCCACCATTTACACAATGTCTTACATTTACAAAGTGTTTGACGTTTACAAAATTACAACATTCCCACTACTTACAAAGTCTCTCCTCAGAGGAGAGCGCTGGTGGGCAGAAACAAAAGGGGAAATGAATGTGTATTTGGAGAGGCCTCACTGCAATGCTGGGACACGCAGAGAAGCCCAGAGCCCCAAGTCTGCCAGTATCCACACAGGTGACCTGGGATAAACCAGCCAAGTTCCCCTGGGCCTCAGCTGCCCTCACCTGTCAAAAGGTAAAGACAATCCCTACCTCTCTTTCCACAATACCCCAGGCAGAGTGTGAGATCGTATAATAAGAGCTGTGAAAAAACCCATAAAATATTTAAAATCCTCCTAAGTACTTTGGGACAGGGCACAGGACTATCACAGGGTCATTTTCCCAGCGGATGGTGATTCCTGCAGCTCTCCGCCATTGCAGCTGAGATGCTTCTGGAAACCTCCTCATCGGTCACTCCAGCGTTTCTACTTTCACTTCCCGGACAGTCATGCTCAACTCCATCGCTCAGAGTCAACACGTGAGCAAACCCCTTAACCTCTCTGGACCTCCATAACCACACCTGTTCCCTGGGTATCGGCCACACTGGGGGGAAGCTTAAGGAGGGGACTGGGCCATGGCTCCCTGGAGGGTCCTTCTCCTTAGATCCAAGCTCCCATTGTCAAGTAGATCCAGTGGAATCCGAGAGATGCATGGGGCCGCCACAC
This sequence comes from Enhydra lutris kenyoni, assembly GCF_002288905.1. Classification (NCBI taxonomy): domain Eukaryota; kingdom Metazoa; phylum Chordata; class Mammalia; order Carnivora; family Mustelidae; genus Enhydra; species Enhydra lutris. The sequence goes on along the minus strand of NW_019154096.1, from coordinate 29,444,490 downwards.
AGATCCCATCCTCCCCCTCTCCATGGGTCTTACAGCAGTCTGACCGTGTGGGAGGTGCAGATATTAGCAGCAGCTCGACTCCAATGTTACCGCAAAGTAACAGCAGAGTACCGTGCAATCAGTCTTTAATGTCAGCCCTAACCTTCCTAAATGGGTTTGTAATGAGAAACCCTTGTTTGTCACAGAGAAGGTATGATTGATGCAGCCTAGGAGTGAAATGAAGCCACAGTGACCATCTCAATAACGTGAACAGCTGCCAGATCCTCATTTAGCGGAATGAGTTTAGAAAACTTTGAGCAGATTGCTTTCACAAGGCCGCCTTCAACAAAAGGAAACATAATTAACGAGCTAATATCAGCATGTGTCTGGCTAAGCTAATGAATATCAAATTACACAGAAACCTGTATAAATCATCATTACCCTGAATTTTAATTGAACTTGCAATTAAACATGACAAATTTTATATACACTAAACCTTTAATTTATACTTTCAAATAAGGAATAATTTATCATTTTTAGTATTTCATAGTTAATTTCCCAATATGTGCACTTCTAATTAACAAGGACAGACAGGCATTTAAAAAAACATACACACTCCCTCTCTCCTATGGCTCCGTTCATAACAATAATTTTCCCTTTTGTATACACTAGAAATTATGTCCAGGAGTTTGAATGCCAAAAGGCCTACTGGCATGTACAAGGAAAGATCTTACGGCCAGAGAATGAGAGGGATAGCTTCCCCTTTTGCTCCTCACCTCTCTCCTGCAATAACAGAGTTGAAAGAGGCAAGACACGTTAATGCAACCTGGCCAGCCTCTCAGCTACCCGCTCAACCTTGCCCCCAAACTCTGGTCATGTTCAGAACACAGAGTGCCCTGTGCTGGGTGAGCAAACCATCTCGTTCTTCAAAGCGGCACCACCTTCGAAATAAAGCACCTTGCTTCAGTTTCAGCGTCAGCTCCAAGCCCATTTGTTTACCTGGCCAGCAGTAATGAGCTCACTCTGTGGATGGATTTGTATTTTATTATTATAATTACGCCACCATTATAAACATACCTCGAGCAACCTCAGCATAAAAGGCAGGGAGTGCTATTAAAACATACATATAAATGCACAGGGAAACAAGACAGGATTGTAAAAGGGCTGCAACAGAAACTAATTGGGTTTGCTTTTCTCAGTAATCCCAGCCCATTAATATGGTAAACCGTGTGGTCTAGGGAGCCGCATGCTGGGAACGGGGAAATGGCAGTTCTATACCTGGTTAGGCCACTAATTGGCTGTGTGACCACAGGCAAGATGCTTCACCTCTCTGTGCCTCGCTGTGCTCAGGGGCCAAACAAAGACAATGAAGACAATGGTGACTCCTTTAAACATGTGAAAATAATTTGAAAAAGAAAACACTATAAAATGTAATAGCATCATTTTGTAGCTGTGGAGAAGATACACAAAAAGCAGACAACAGCGGACGCGGCTCAGGCATGCCTATTTTTTTAATGCAATGATCATATTAAATATTGGCAATGTAATTCCTATTTCTCATCTGATGTGTGAAGGAGGCTAGACAGATAGTATCATCACCATTTCAAAGATGAGAAAACAGAATCATGGAGCAGCCCACTCCGCGAGGCAGAGTGGGGAAGCCGGGATGAGAATGGGGACTCAGGGCATCTCGGATGAGGCTCTTCCGACCTCAGCATGCTGCCTCTCTGCACGCTCCCCGAGGAAGACTGGCACCCCTGTCCTGATAGGACTGACGGCTCAGCAGAATGTCTTAAGTCTGAAAAGGATATAGGCACCACTTCCCTTAGAGCAAGCTTGGAGAAGGCATGCAGTCAACAGTGTGGACGCTGTCTACGCATGGCCAAGAAAGCCAGGACACACATCAGCCAGATGAATGAGGACAGACAGCGTGAGAGATGAACAGAAATATGATGACAGTAAGAGAGAGTTGGTTGTAAGGGCCACTCTAGACATCCACCCCTTCCATTATAAATCCAAAGGCTCTGGAAATTAGAATGAACGGAAAGAAGCTAGGAGTGGGAGTCAGTTAAGGGAAATAAGAAGAAAGAGTCTTTTTGAAATATTAATTACTACATCATTTCCATTGCAAATTTTCACTTTTGTTTCCAGAGGTCCTCTGACCAAAGAAAACAGAGCAGAAAAGAGGCAGGAGAGAGGTGGGAAGTTTAATGCATTTACTAGAACACAGGGCTTGCCCCTACCCATGAAGCAAAGGGACAAATATTTTCACACATTATCAGATAGCTGAGTGAAACAGCCTCTACCAGAATTTACAACTGAAGGCTACCAGAATTTACAACTTGTGAAATCGTGCCTGTCCGTATTTTCTCATTACATTGGATGCAGGTTGCAGATAGAGTGTGCACTTTCTGTTTCCTCTTTTCCCTCCCACTCCCCTCCTTCCACTGTCTCACTACTTCCTAGTTAAACCTTGTCTCAAGTTATCAACACTCTCTGGAGAGATAAGGCTCCTCTCACTTACAAGCTGTCACTAATAATCGAACTTTCAAGACTCCATCTCTAAGAGAGACTCCCTGAGCCACGCAGGTCACCAGAATTAACTGCCACCAGTCCTTGCAGAAAACTCGGCTCATCAATCTATAGCTTTCTCGTCATAATTAGAATAACGGCTTCGAAAATTTGGGCTGATGTTGACTTAGTCTCAGGCCGCAGAGAGCGCTGATTAAAATCTTGGTGTGAAAGTTAATGGTAAGTGCTGGTGGCGTTGCCGTGGAGACAGGGACAAACAATTCCCTCGCTGTGACATTTTCAATGTCCTGGAGAAGAAAAACTGTCCTCTTTAGTGTGGCAGCGTATGAAGCTTATTTATGGCTACAGGGCTTGGTGGATTGATGACTGTCGTAACATACTGTCAAATCCTTTACTGACACATTCATTTTTTTGGAGCCCCTGGAGCAGAAATAAAATAAAATAATAAAAACAAAACCAGAGGGAAAATTCTCCAGCAAACCATAGACGGCCACCAGCGGACCTTCCTCTCGCTAGAGGACCTCGGATTTAATAGACAAAAAGACTTTGTACTTCTTGGCTCCGTGGCCAAGGAGAAGAAACAGACATAATCGGAAATTGCTGAGTAAGAGGCGAACAGTAGTATCGCAGCCGCCACATCAGCCCAGGAAGGTTTGTTATCAAAGTAAGCTATTTGTAAATATCAAAGATTGGTAACCATGAATAAGTATTCCTCTCTCCTTATCTTAGAGGATAATAGCTTAGAATCTAAGGAAGGTTTTGGAAAATTCTCCCAGCCAACGAGACAAACGAGTCTGGCTCCTGTCATCATTACTACAGAGCCTGCCAGCCACAGCCGTCACTTCCATGTTCAATATAGTGACATTGGTCTCTGAAATCCATGGATAGCTTCATGGTCTACAGAACCTGTTCCCATTTGCCATCACTTTTGGTCTTCGTGACACTGCAAAGCAAGCATCTTCATCCCCATTTCACGGATGAAGAGCTGAGGCTCTGTGAGTGCACCATTCCCCAAGAGACAAAGCTAGTTACGTGGCTGAGCAGGTACCCCCCAACCTGAATCGTCAGTAGTCACAATGTGCAACCAGTCACTCAGACCAGAAATCCAGCCCCATGGGATCTGAGCTGGATTAAGGCGAGGTCTGTGAAAAGCTCCCAGTTCGCTCTCCAGAGGGGCTGTGTTTCGGCTGCAGATAAAGGAACTCTCGGTGACCGCATGCAGTCCATAAACACTTCTCCAGGCTGTGCCATTTTTCTAGTTCCTTTCATTCAAGGATCCTAGTCATCATCATTATTGTTGTTGTTATTAATAATGATAATGAAATAAACTATGCAAATGTGGGGAATGGCTTTAGCCCTAAAATGCAGGCAGTAATGTGGTAATTTATCCAATAATGGAATCGCAAAGTGATTTTATTTGCTTTTATGGCTCCTTTCTTTCAGAGGAGCTGGGCATCAATAATGGCGGTAGTAATGAAATCAACTATGCAAATGTGGAAATCGTTTTTACCCTAATGTACCAATTTAGCCGGCAAAGGAAATTCAACAAGGTCTGCCATGCTTCCCGACACAGAGAGCCAGGCCTCGCATGCTGACCTGTGCTCAGTTCCCCTGATGTCATCGTTGGCTTCCTAAGAGCATGGCCCCAGCAATGTCTGTTTGACAATGACCAACACCTCCACTCTCCAGGGAAATATTTAGGAAACACCCTTACTGATTTAAACATAAAGGGGAAATTTAACATGGGAGCAAGATGCATTCAACGGAATTCATCTTCTAGGGAGAAGCAAAAGGAAGGGGCTGGCTGCCTGGGCCACCAGCTTGAGCAAATCCTCCTTGGACCCACCCATCTTAGCACAGCTGTAGAAGGCTTTCTGTGGGATAGATGCCCCCTGCCGGGGTCAGCCTTGTATCTGTCTCTAGTCTGGAATCAGTGGGGGCACATATCTGGCTGGATAATGGGACCTTGACACGAGCCCGGGGAACACCAAAGGAGCCCATGAGTACAGCATTCCCAATAGCCACTCACCTCTTCTAAGCCTAAGGTATTCACCCCTCACTTCTCTCCAGGATCCGTAATACTGGCCGCCAAGATAGGGAGGATATGGGTCACAGAGAGAACAGGCCACAAGTAAAACCCGGAAGGCCAAGAAATTGGGACAGATTTCCATTTAGCACCTATGATGAGTTACAACTTAGAAAAAGCCTGGGAATTCAACAACTATTGGACCCTTGAAGCTAGAGGCCTCACTTTTCTTGGTGTCACCAGAGTTTGGCCCAGTAAGTATTCAACAGATGTTGAATAAATACAGGAATGAAGGAATAAACAACAAAGAAAAGGGAACAAAGTAGACTTCAGTGAGAGGGCACTCCAGATGTACACATTCAGGTACTCAAAAGTAAAGAACATGCCTGTGCAATCCTGCCCTTAGTAACCACAGTAACCAGAGCCAAGTAACCAGAGCTTAGTAACCAGAGCCAAGTAACTTGACCTAAGCTCAACTCTTCAGAGGATCCCACCCTAACTCCCCTCTATCTGCCCCCCACCCTGTGATACAGGGAATCCACGGGCCCAGAATATGTCCAGCCTGCAGCCTATTCCCCAATTACTAGACCAGGTTACAGGTATCCAGGACCCCAGAATTCCTTTTTCAAATAGTCCTGAGCTTCTTAAGGGACTGTGAGAACTTCTTTTCTGGGTCCTACCTCCCAACATCCACCAGGGCCGTACCCCTAAGTTCCAAGGGTAGCCAAAGGTCAGCGGCCAGTGGGTAGAACTGGGTGGGCCAGTTGGACATCGTGCAGACACGCAGAGGCCTCTCATGGAGGAGAATGGAGTCACGGGTGGAAAGACAAGGAAGGGAGCCTTCATCTGTCCTCTCCCCTTCAGCCCCACAAATGTCCAGGTAGACTTGCATAGGGATCTTCACGTCCATCCTTCGGTTTCGTATGTTTGCTGTCAGTCGGGGCCCAAACCCTGGGGCTGGTGAGGGAAACCCACAGTATGAGAAAACACAATTACCTTCTCACTCCAGGATGGGCTGAGGACTTGTGGAGGGAAGAAAAGGACCACATGAAAAACCTCAGGTTCTAAACAGATTGTCAATATTTAAATAAATAAATCAAAAGGAAACCCTGGCTGTCAGTTCTAATTAATTCCTAGCAATCAGTTCCTCTTGTTCTATTAGTCACTGTTACAGCAACACACTCTTGAACAAAATACCAGAAGCTTTCATTAGAATCATTAACATGATTTGATAACTGATGGTATTTGATTTCTGACTTTTGCACTTTGACTTGAAGCTCGGTACAAGATGTGATCTCACTGACTGGCTGGTGTTCTGTTTTGTTTTGTTTTGTTTTCTTCTCTCACCCACCACCCCAACCACGAATACTTCACATGACATTTCTTTGTTAACTGTAATTAATGTTCACATTTGTCACAAGTTGTATTATTTGGAAAAGCGGTCGTGATGATAAAAGATGTGACAGAGACACACACATGTCTTCTTATCCAAAATGGCTTTATCCTAATTTAGGTTTGGGGGAAAAATAAATGAAATAAGTCAAGCATGTATTTGTTTTCACAGTCAGGATGGATTGTTTAAAGGGATGCCTCTTGGAGAAACCAATGCAATTAGCTTTCTTAAAAAAAAAAAAGTGTCATTAAGGCATGAGTGAAATCTAAAAGAGACAGAAAATTTGCATTGAGGGTGAACAAGCCAGATTGTAAATCTGTCTCCCTGCCATTGACCACAGGTGCTGGAGAAGAGAGGCTGTACCCAGACCACTGGGGTTCAAGATGACTCATACAGAGGTAGAAGCAGCCTCTCTTTCTCTCTCGCTCTGTAATTCCCTCCCTACCTTCCTCTCCCCCACTCTCCCGTTCTGCTTCTTTTTCTATCTTTGTCTCCTGTCCCCTCACTCTTTTCCACATTATCTTGAATTTTCTGCCATTGACCAATGGGAAAAATAACCTAGGCTCTATGTATGGAATCAAATAAACATTCCTAGGCAAGGACTATCTTTTTTGGCTTGAAAGGCAGGCACCAGATATGGGGTAATCTTTGGATAAACATTCTTATCAAGCAGGTACTTTCTCGTTTAGCCGACAGGACAAATAAGGTCTTTTTGCGGTAGGCCTTTATGATCTCCACAGGCACAAGGTAGGCAGACAACAGTGTTCTGTTTTTAAAAAGAAAACATGGGTTGGAGGGGAAGCAGGCAGGGAGGAGACATGTTCCAAGAAACCCAAATGCCCACAGACTGAGAGTTGGAGTGGAGCTGCAGGGAAGTCTACCTGGCCTGACAGGAACATCCACTGTGGGTATAAGAAGCACCATCTGTGTACACACACCATCCCAGAAGTCTACTGCTCACGGAGCATGCGTTGTGCTCACAAAGCTGAGAGTGGCCCAAACCAATCTCCCCTGGCCTGCCCTTCCCCCAACCCAGTCTCAAAGGGCTTTCCTCCATCACATACTAATGGTCTGCAATTTATTTTAAAGAGGCTATTTTGATCCTCAAGAAGTACTTAGGGGAGCCGGGAACCATAAACACCTCCTTTTTAAAAAATTTGTTTCCTTTTTCCCAGCCTGTAATTTAACTCTGACTGGCACCATTCAAATCAAGCCGTTCCAAGCACAGACCCCCATCAAGTCAGCTCCAACTTGGAGCACATTTTTACGACCAAGTTAGAAATCCCTTAAAACAAGGTTTTCAGAGGGAAACGTTTGACAGACTTAACTCTTGTGGTGCAAATATGCCACAATGACATAGCAATTAGTTATTCAAAATACGGGAAGGGATTACAAGCTTTTTCAAGTCGCTTCATAAATATGTCCTCTTCTGGTATACAATCAGTAATTATACCATTCTTACTCAACTGTAAACTTCCTGGGTATGATTTATATCTCATTGAAATCAACACAAAAGTATTTGCTTTCTCAAAGGAAGGACCCTGGCTCTAATCTCCAAAGCTCACACACATCAAAGCCCGGGAACTACTGTTCCGCCTCACCAGTGTAAATAAAATCATACACAAATGTTTATGCAAATTAATAGAGAGAGGTCTGTCAAGAAACATTTATCTTCGGCGCCTGATGTGGATTTATTTAGTGCTCCCCTAAGAACATTCCTTCAAGGGGGGAGAGTCAACTATGACCCACTAAAGAGGAAGAGGAAACTAAGGCAGTTCTCTTGGACCCTGTCCTTGCTCCCTGCAGGACTAGGACCTCTGGGATATCACAGGAATGAGTTGCATTGGGCCCCACAGGCTGAGTGGATGAAACATCCACCTCCTATCCATCCCACCCCAAAATCCAAGAGGCTACAGCAGCTGGCATCCACTGGGAAAGAAATGAAGAGAAGAGATAAGGCCTCTTTGGCTGAATGGATGCCCTTAGCTGCTAATTCCAAGGCCCTGGCTCTGGCCTTGCATGGAACAGCCACCCCTTAACTGCCTGTGAACACAAAAGACGGGTTTACGTTGCAGCTCAATGGATAAGACGAGCTACAAGAAAATCTTCCTCTTAACACTCGCCCATCTACATAATTTTAGTCACTTCTCTACACAGCACACTGGGCACTTACTCCGTTCCGGAACTCGACATATTACACAGAAATGATGAGCTTCAACGTCTGCTTTCTTCACGGGACTACAAACATCTCCATGGCTAGACCAACCCTAGTATACCTGGTAAGAAATGTTTATCATTAGATCTGTCCCAGAAGATTCTGAACCAAGTTTGGTAGAAGCGACCCTATTGGAAAAGCAAGCACTGATTTGTTTGAGAGGCCGGGAGTGCGAGAATTATTGGCCTACAGCCAAAACTCTGGCCTCCCTCAAAATTCTGGTTTGCATCGACTATTTCATTCCACATGAGAGCTCAAAGTCCCCCACCTCCGAACCAGACTAAGGCCCAAGCTGCAGGAGGTCACAACATCGCCATTCTGTCCACCTCTGTGGAACCGATACTTAGCACAGTACCAGGCATAGAGTGTCACTCATAAAGGTTTTCTGTGAGGAAGGACGCAGAGATGGGTTACTTTAGTGATTCTGAAATAGCAGTGTTTCCAAAGATCTTTTTACGTCTGATCTCCTATATTGTCCCCAAACCCTGCCATAAGAGTCACACTTCAAGGTGAAGGCCCTGGACCAGCAGGTCCCTATTGAAGAGAGAAAGGTAAGCAGGCCAAGCCTAGAAGTAAATTGCACTCTAAAGTTGCCTATGAATTATTCTGTAACTTGGAATCTATTTTCTCGCAGAAGCAGATTTATATAGCATGGTCGGGCCTCAGAGTGACCCATAAAGCTTTTTATCTTGGATATTTTTCAACTTTCAGACTATTTAAAACCTCAACTTCTTTTATCTTGTTTTGGGGAATTCCCCATATGCGAAGCCTTGGGATGGGCAGTGGCTGCACTAAGTCCGAGTAGAAGCCAGCAAGTCCGCATCTGCCCCTCCCTGCCTCTCTGGCAGCCAAAGCGACGGCAAATCCCTGAGCCCGGTCCTCAGACTTAGGATCGGGAACAAAAAAACAAAAACACAGGGTGATGACAATTCATTTGTGACAAAGCTGTGTCACGTAGGGAGGGAAATGTTCTTGCCTCCAGAAAGTTGTCCTGTGTCCTCCTTTTGTAACTTCTGGACCATCACCAGGTCCTCCAGCCCATGGTCCGTACAAAGAACCTGCTAACAGATCCCCTGGCCCACTTTTATTAGATTGAGATTGAGGCAATATTTTTTGTTTTGTTTGCAACCAAGAGCCTCTGTTGATACCCAACAGACCAAGAGCAAATGAGCTCCATTTGCCTTGAAAAGTAGTAGGAAGAAGTGATCTAAGAAAACCAGATCATAAATCCCACAAGTCACAAAGAAGTTCTGCTTTTCCTTGAGCATGAGTGCTCACAGACAGACCATTTTGATCAGAAGCAGATGGTCCAACCTGAGACGATCTATTATTCTGGTCCAAACAACCTATGTGACCAATGACACATTCCTTAATCACTTTGCCTCAGTTTCCCCAGTTCCAAAGTCAGAGGACAGATCAGATGATCCCTCAAGTTTCTTAAAGCTCAAGCATATTAGAAATCCAAAGTCTGGCAAAGGTGAGGAAGAAGTACCATGGGGCACCCCTAAGCACCCCATAGTCCTCTCCCAGCTCTCCCCAGACATCCAAAGAACAACTGTGAGCATTAGTTCCCCAATTCTGTAAGGCTGTTGACCCTAAACCATGATCTTGATTAGAAAACGGAAGACAGGAACCCTGTAATGTTAAAGGCCTAATTAACTCTGTCATTAAATCAAACACTTCAACTTAACCTTTGGTTCTTAGGGAAGGAATTGTTGATAGAAAATTCTGCTCCTCATTGGAGAGCCATTACCCATTCCAAGAGGCATATTTAAACTTATGATTGCCCCAAACACATAGCTAGATATTCTTATTATACATGGGGGGGGGGGGAGAGAATGGCCACTGGTTCAGAGCAAGGCTGGGTGTCTGCTAATGTTGAATACATTTCAGCTTTTCTATGGTAAGACCTTAATTTCAGAGATTTATAACCAGCGTAAATCTGCCTGGAACAGAAGCCTGACACAAAATTACTTTGCCCAGTAGCAATTTTTTAAAGTTTGGGACTAAGTGCCTTTTATTCAACTTTACAACCAAAAAAATAAAACCAAGCAAAGCACCATAAGAACTATCTTTTGACTACAAAAATGGAAACACATACACACACGTGTGTGCAGGCATGCACACAAATGCATGCTTTCAGAGTTCGTGCTGTTTCTCTGGGCTTCTAGTGGAATAGGGGCCATGTCTCAGTGCAAGTGCCAAAAAGGGAGGAGAGGAGTAGAAAAATGTGCAGTCAGAAGTTGCATCTTCCCATAACAGATGGGCTCAGGCCTTTACGTGAAATCGTCACCCACATATAACATCCCAGCAGTCACGGTCACTATAACAGTAAAGGATCTATGATTGAGGGTGCATTCTTAATACTTAAAGAGGACTCAGCCAGGAGAATGCCATGAGCCCACAGGTCCCTAACCCATGTGAGGGACGACCTGAACATCTAAGTGTTTCAGAGGCAACAGGCAGTGAAGAGGCGGAGCCACAATTAAAAAAAGAAACAACTTTCAGATCATTGAAAAACAACTGAGAGGACAAGGTACCATTCCAAGTGCATATACATGCTAACTTACATAATCATCATCATAAACCCACAAGGTAGCTGCTACTGTGTTCCTGCAGATGGAAAAACACAGACGGGTTAAATGAATTACCCCAAATCATACAGCTAGCAGGTGATGGGGCCAGAATTGGAAACCCGGCAGCTCCCCAGTTCATGTTGTTCTCATTTGTGCCAAAGTACTCTCTCCAGATAGTGCTGTCATTATTTTGTCCCAAGACCCATGAATTACGGTAAGAATGATAACCTCAACAGTAATAATGACTGGTATTGATGTCAAACATATTATGTCATGTACTTTACATACCCTTTATATCCATTAGCTTGATCTTCACAACATTCCTCTGAGGGGGGTACTTTTATCATCCCCTCACTATACAGATGAGAAAACTGAGATGTAGAGGTTATGCGAATTGCCCAAGGTCACAAAGTTATTAAAGAGAGGACTGGAATTCACATCCCATCTGCCAAACTCCAAAACCAATCCTCTACCCATTTCCCAATGCTCACATCTCAAACAACCTCTATGACTTCTCAGCAGAGGGCACACAGGGCCTTTGTGCTAGGAATTTCCTATTCTAACTCCTCTCCCATGTTCTGAACACAGACCCACTATTTCAGAAAGACTTCCTGCTCTCCTGTATGTGTCATTTTAAAACCTACTCCATTCCTTTATGCAACATGCTCTTCCTCACTGGGGATTTCCTAAGCATGCCTTAGTTATTCCAATATTGTACTGCACTTGACATTTACTCTTTCTATCCTATATCTCAGGTTTCCATTTCCCCCTTGTCATTGCCAAAGTCCCAGGAGGTATGGGAGCCTGTACCAGGATAGAATCCAGCAGTCTGGCTGCAATTCTAACCCTGATACTAGCCAGCTACATGACCTTGGCCAAGTTAGTTCTCTGGACCTCAATTTCTGCATCTGTAAAATGGGCATTCTATGAATACGTACTTCACAGGTTTCTGTGAAGATTTAAAAAGATGATCTGTGTGAAGGACTTAAGAGAGCACCTGGCACATACTTAGGATTCAGTCAATAGTTTTTTTAAGATTTTATTTTTTGAGAGAGAGAAAGCAAGCAAGCAAAAGCTGGGGTGGGAGGGAGGGGTGGAGGAAAGGGAGAAGCAGGCCCCCACATGCTGAGCAGGAAGCCCAACGCAGGGCTCCATCCCAGGACCCTGGGATCATATCCTGAGCTGAAGGCAGATGCTTAACTGCCCCAATCGATATTTGTTTTAGTTGATAGTAGTATTTTTGGAAATACCTTCGGTCCTAGCTAACTAACCTCTACCTCCAGATATCCCCTGGCTGAATCTACCAAGCATCTGACAGTCAGAGTCAGCTAAACATATCACTTTTGGACACCTGGGTGGCTCAGTTGGTTATGCCTTCAGCTCTTGATTTCGGCTCAGGTGATGATCTTAGGGTTGTGAGATTGAGCCCCCCTTCCCTACTGAGCTCCGTACTGGGTGTAGAGCCTGTTTGGGATTCTTTCTCCTTCTAACTCTACTCCTCCCTGCTGGCACTCTTTCTCTCTCTCTCTCTCTCTCTCTCTCTCTCTCTAAAAAAAATAAATAAATAAAAAGTAAAAATAAAACCCGCTTTCTTCCTGTTGCTCACTGGCTCAAAATCTGCCTATCATGCCATGGATGAAGTTCCAATACTCACTACTGAACACTGGGTCACATCAGCGGTGGCAGTGTCCATGGGATTTCCCTGTAACTTTCAGGGTAAAGTTCAGTCTCCTCTGCAGGACTTTAAGGTCTTCTGAAAGCTGCCCCCTTCTCACTGAATTTCTATTGTTTCTCCAAACAAGACTCCCCCTCGAGGCCAGGGAACAGTGGTCACTGCACCAATGAGTCTCACTGCCCTCACCCTGTGCCACTGCTAGCGTCCTTCTCATGGCAGCATGTCATTCCCACCTCCGTCTCTACACCTAAGTCCTACCTCAGCGGGGCTTCTTATGCCTCATTGTGCACCAGAATCACCGGGGACGTGTTCAAACTCACAGGTGCCCGGTAGGTCTGGGCTGAGGCACAGGCATCCTTGGTTTTGATCACTTCCCAGGTAATTCCGATGGGCAGCCGAAAGGTGCACGTGTCCTCGTGACACCGAGAAGCTCTGTCGCCTCTGCATTCGAGTTAATGTTGGGCACTGTTTGGCTATTTGACATTTCACACAAGTGTGCCCTGCCTCCCCAACTGGACCAGAGACCATCTGAGGGCAGGAAATCAGGCTAACACGTTGATAAATACTTGGGCCCATGTTGTACCCACCCTCTTAGGTAGTCACACACGTTTTCGATATGGGTGTTAGTCTTGATGTGCTGGAGAACAAAATTTCATGGCAGGTGGAGATGAATGACACTTGTTTTGGTAACGATCTCCGTGCCCAGCACCCACGGAGCACTGGATAACCAACCCATGGGAGCAGAGCCGGCCAACAACAGCAGGCCAACAGCTCGGTAGCTACAGGAAGGCTGTTTGAGTAACCAGGTCATCTTTAAGAAGCCAGTGTCCATACTGTCCCACATGTACACTATATAAACACCACCAGTAATGTAATTCCTACACAAGAGTCCCATTCAATGAACCCTTCCTGAGCGCCAGTGACCAGGATACTGAAAAAAAATGAGCCACCTTGACGTACAATGGCAGCGGTTCTGAATTCTTAACAGGCATCTGTGATGACCAGTCATAATCTGAATGTCTATGCTGCTCCGTCCCTCCCCACCGGGGCTCTACACTTCCACCAGGCCCAGCTCTCCAATGGGGGCTCGGAAGCAAGGCAAAAGAGCCGTTTAGCCTGATGAGCTCCTTAGGCTTCCCTGAATCTTCAAAAACAGGCAGTGCTTTAAAGGTTAAGAAGTTATTGGTGATCCCTTAGGCCCCTCAGAAGCAAACCAATCCAGAACCAGTGAATAGGGCCAGGAGATCAGCCTGATCCCTGGGCAGACGCTTCCCTCCACGCTGGCCACAAGTGCCAGAGGCAGAACTTCAAGATGAGTCCGTGATCCATTATCAGCTGCTATTACCATCCTACCATAGCTGAAAGAAAGAGGCCATTACACATAATACATAAAATAACATTTAGTAAGGAAATCTGGATAATTACTTAGTAAAAAGGACATTGAGCCAGGTTCTAAGCCATTGCCCCGAATTGGGAATGGCATTACTTATGTCTTAAGTTAAATTGAGTAAAACTTCCTAAGCACTCCCTTAAAGAACACCTGTAAGTAATGAGTTGGCCTATCTCATCCATCCTGCTTTGTGCGGCAGTCCTGAAGAGTAGACGGAGATTACTGGTCCCCCACTACCCACCGCTATCCGGCCTGGGCCAGTTCAAGGGGACAAGCTCATCCAGGCCCCCGGTGGAATCAGGGTCCCTCTGGTGTGCACTGGAGCTGGCATAGACAGAGAAAAGCCAAAGCGTTCAACCGATAATGTATTTTCTTTCCTTTGCTGCAATTGATGGACATTAAAATGTATTCAAAATTAGAGTAGACAGAATACAATGAGTGAGTGTGCTGTACGGAATCAGAGATCATTACAGCTGACTGTCTTCCAGTAATACCCACACTCACCAGAATCCGGTGATCATCACCATCACTGGAATGCCTTCCGGGTACCTAGTGCAGGTAAACGGATCTCATTCACCCATGACTTCAAATATCGCCTACACACTGACAGACTCCCACATTTTTATTCCCAGGCCTGACTGCTTCCCAGAGGAGCCTCCCAATTCAGTTGCCTTCCCGACATCGCCCCTTGGATGGCCAAGAGGTACTTCAAATTTAACAAGTCCAGAACTTAACTCATGATTAACCCAAACCTGCTCATTCATGCCAACAAGGGGCACCTGCATTCTTCCTACTGTCCCTCTCTCTCACAGGGCCCTTCTCACCAGCAATTCCTTTCAATCCGTCCTTCTAAACAACGAGAATGTGACCATGCCTCATCACCCTCACGGCAAGCACTCTAATCCATACCAACCCGTGCTCTCGAGTTCGACAGGTGCAACTTTAGCTTCCCTGCTGGTTCCTCTGCACACCATCGCCACCGTGATCAGTGTGAGATCTAACTCAAGAAAATTCTGCTCAGTGCCTTTCAGGGGCTTCTCTTCTAATACAGAATAAAGTCCCCAATCCTGGCCAGAGCCTACAAGTCCCTGCATGACCCAGCCTGTGGAACAGCGCCTGACTTCCCGAGTCATACAGTCCTCTCATTTGTCCACCTCTCCAAACAGGTGACTGGCAAGTTCCCACCCCAAGCCTTTGCGTGGGCCAGCAGGCCATTCACCCCTCACCTCCCCCAGGTCTCTGCTGAGACACCGCTCATCAGAGAGACTTTCCCTGAGCTCCCTTTATGAATCTCATCTGCCCCCTTCTTGCTCTCTAGTCCCCTCACTGTGCTCTACCTGCCCTCCTCCCCCTTACTGCTCCTTACAGAGATGCGCATGATTAGCGTGTCTCTCCAACACATCACGCGGGACAAGGTAAGCTGTGGGAGGGCACATTTGATTTCTGGTTGGTTTTTGTTGTTGTTGTTTGTTTTCTTTTTTTCCATTTTAGTCGCTGCTGTCTGCCAACATCTAGAACATAATAGGTGCTTAGGAACTATTCGTTGAAGGTATAAATGAGAATGCACGGTGTTAGCACTCACCAAATGTTAACTGCTCTTCTGTGGAGAGACTGTGCCTCCATTTGGGGTCAACTCCCGACATGAAAGTCAGTATTCTTTCATTACATGATTCCACCACTTCAAGTTAACCAAGCACACTCGTACGCTTTTATAGCATTTTATAGTTTGTAAAGCACTTTCACATATAATTATCTTGATTTTGAATGCTTCTCACCATGACTGTCCAAGTAGTTCAGACAGGGAAAAACAGTAAGAAGGTGCTGGCATCCAACCTAGGCCTCCTGCTCCTCGGTCCCACGTCCCTGCCTCACATACACAACCTCCCTGCTTGGGGGAGACGCTGGCAGCACCAGGCGGGAAGGGAAGAGGATTCACAGGATTCCAGGGTTCACAGAGCTCAGCCTGCACCAGGACATGAACAGACATGTGCAGGGTTTAAGGATGACAAGTCAAACGTGCAGGTAAAATGCTCCCAGCAGTGGCATTTCTGGAGAAATAGGATATGCTGGTCCTCATCCACAGAGGAACTGGTAGGAACCGACCACTCACCCCACATCCTACTCCACTGCCATGCACACCAACCCTTCAGAAGGTTCTGGAACAGAAGCTGAGAGGATACAAAGAGTTAAGATCAGAACAAGAGCTGAATCCTGGCTGCTGCTGCCCATGAGAATAAAAAGAGGGGTGTGTGTATATATATATATATATATATATATATATATATATATATG
>NW_019154096.1:29088189-29428312 GCF_002288905.1 Enhydra lutris kenyoni | reverse complement strand
TATATATATATATATATATATATATATATATATACTTTTTTTTTTAAGTAAAAAGGCCTGGCCCCACCTTTGACTAATTAAAACAGGAGCCAGTGGAGCTCGAACACTGGCATCTTGTTTCAAGCTCCTTCAGTGACTATAATGGCAGGTATTGATGCCAACCCCTGGTATAGGGCTGAGCCATTGTAAAGGGCTTCCTCTCAAAGTATCTCCTTTAATCATTCTCTAGGTGGGGCAAGCATAAATATCCCCAAGTTCACGGAAAAGAAACAGATTCAGAGAGATGGACTGACTCACAGTCCCCCAGTTAGCTAATAAAAGACAAACCTGGGACCAAGCCTGGTTCAAGAAATGAGTGGTGAAGTCTGAAGCAATGCTCCCCAGACTTAGAGGATGAACACATCACCTGGGGATCTTGTTCAAACGCTGATTCTGCTTCAGGAGATCTGGAGTGGAGCCCAGGAAAATGCATTTCTAATAAGCTCCCAAGAGCTATTGACAATCTATGGACCACACTTTTGGTGGCAAAGACCAAATAGACACACCTCAATAGTGACTAAATGGAATCCATTGCTGTTTCCCCATGTGGGAAAGGCCAGGAACATTTCAACAGCTTCCCGACCGCTTTCCCAGTCCCAACAGTTTCTCAGTTTCTCTACTACACTATGTAAGCTCTATACCACAATCAACCGGCCCTCCCAGCCTCTACCTGGTACACCAAGCCAATCTTGCCACATTCTATGAAGCATTACGCAGACCCACTCACCATCACCACCAACACACACACACACACCCCAAAACTACCAAGGTCGAAATGACTTCCTGACCCGGGCACCACTCTCCAAACAACCTCTTCTGTCCACTCAGAGAACACTGGTGTTAGAGTTCCATAGCAGCAGCAAAGATGGCCCTTACCATCATTTGTCAGGCTGGAATTGATTACACCTGACACCTCTCCATTCCCCAATATTACTCCTTTATTATTCAGGGCAGGGTACACTATTCCTGAGGTCATTTTTAAATGTTTTGTGTGCCTTTTAAATATCAGCTGCCGCATCTATAGAGAGACTTCAAATGACTGTCTAAGATATTCCATTTTAGCCTTAAATCTTTAAATATACTTATGAATTTTTGACTTTAACAGATTGCCTAATGTCTCTTCCTTCATAATGGAAATAGATCCCAGGGAATCCTCATTAACTCTATCTCCTTGGGGCCCTCTCCTTGGGATGGCCTTACATCTCAAGATTCAGCCTCACAGTTGCTCACCGTGAAATGTACTTGGGTTTCTGGTCCTTGGACCTAAGCATGGACCTGGGCCAGTCTACATCAAAGCACAAGGCAGCCATGTTTCTGCTTACCTACAATAGATTTTTCTCCCATGAGCCTTTGAGCCACCACCAACTGCAACCTCGAAGCAGCTAAATTTGAATTACCCTCCAGGTTCCAGTCTCAAAGCCTTGGTCTTCCCTGCCCAACACAGCCCTCCTTGTTGAATCTCTGCAGTCCTTAATTTCAACCAGGCACTACAGCAACTAATTAAACACAACCGTATCATAGAAAAGTCTTGTCTCCCCAGCCGGGGAGGGTATGGCCCCTATCAGATCCCTTCACAGTCCGGTTTGATGCTGTACACAAGCAAATGTTCAGCACCCAACTGCCGATCGACTTTGAGAGCGGACAGTGGCTATGGTCAGTACCAACACCCCACCACCACACATCTAGCTCTGATCAAGCAAGTTACCAGTCTAAGAACGCCCTGGCACAACCAGCAAACCTCACCGTTGTTCTCTGCTGCTGCCCAGTCCCTTCCCTCTTTACCTAAGAATGACTTCATACATAAATTTGATCCAGGAAAAAAATAGAGCAATCCAAATTTTTCCAGTGCAACATCATTGACACCGCAAGCAAGCAAGCAAGCAAGCAAGGAGGGGCAACTCCAGACAGTAATAACCTCTAATCAAAAAAAGAGGAAGAATTCCTTCCATGTGTGCTATCACGCAAATCTTCCCAACCAAGGAAGTAACTGAAGGGGAAGAATCCCATTTTTTCCCCCTAAAAGCTTGATAAAGGAAAAGAGGCGTTCTAATATTCCCAAGAGGGGTCTTCATTTTGGGTTTAAACCTAAGGAAATCTGGCTCATTGTATTTACCCCCAACACCTGTTTCTGAGGTTATGTCATTTGCTAACATTTCAGTGCCTTACCCACGCCGGTTATGACGTTTCCTGAATGGAGGCTGATTTGGTCTCAGCTTCTCATACCTCCACAAACCCCCGTCAAGGGGGTGTTTCTGTTTCAGGCCACTTAACATATATAATTCCCACCCTTTCTCAGGAAGTTCACGTTTTAATGCTTCTATTTATAACTATTGATCTTGCTGGTACTGTCTAAGTTCCTGTGCCACAGTTAGGGAAGAGGGAAAGGGAATTCCCAAACAAATGGGGAGTGGGGCATTAAAAAAAAAATTCTAAACCATACTGCCACAGAAAAAAAAACATTTTTATGCTAATATTTACTTGTCTGTCTCTCGTCTAAGTTCCCCTTAGTGTTTACTAAAATCTTGACAAGTGGACCTTTCATTTTCTATCCCTCTACTGAGATCATATTAAATAGCCACCCCAAAATGAGCAGCATATGATGTTGCAAATATACGTATATGGATGACCCAGCTGCTATTTGTACATTTGAAGTATGACATCTCTACTCCTCTGTCATCAAGCAGAATTAATTAAGAATAATCAAGTGGGTGTTAATTGGATATAATGAAACAATCTCCAGTCAGCCCGAGCCTACTATTTGCTTCCTACTAATAATTATGAACACTAAACACTCGTGCTAATCTCCTTCTTCTTACAGAAGCCAAACAGAGATACAGTATTTACTCAGCTAATGGCTTGTTTTGTCTGCAATTTAGTCTGTTTTAAAGCTAGGAAACTCATAATTTGCCAAGCTGTCACCAGCTGCTGGGCCCAGACCAGGGGATGCAAGATTCTTAGTGACAACAGTTCAGGGTATGTCATCTGAGATGAGAGGACAGATATGAATTAAGCCGACCTCCAGCTGCAACCATACCTAGACAGGTCAATGCCAAAAAAAAAAAAAAAAAAATCAAAGTTCTAAGTCTACATTCATCAGAAGTACTTGTAGACCACGCACTCATTATTGCCCAGGGCTTCATGAAACAGAAGAGTTTCCACACGTAACTGTCATGAGGTCTCTATTCTTCTCCTCGGAACTATCTCCAGAGGCCTCTGCCACTACAGAGCTGGGGACTGGCCTTTGATCATATTACTTCAGGAGCATCTTGGCTGTCAGAAGACTATTACACAGTAGCGAACTCAAAGTGTCTTATCGAGAGTGACCATTAGAAACATATTACTGGCCATTAAGTAGATGGTTAGATGTTTTTAAAGAGCTCTTACATAGTAATAGAATCAGAGTCGCTGACTATATGTATTACTCTCCCAAGAAAGTGGAAAAAAGAAAAAGATTGAGTGTTTGTTCCAGAGGTGGTTAATTTCAGTCTCTCAGGATCACCAGGAGATCACACACAGACTAAAACTGGCAGCTGGTGAAAGGATTCTACAACAGGCTTCTGAACAATCTGATTAAATTCCTTCCTTATCAGAACTCAGGTGGGATTCCAAATCAAGATCCCTGCCTAGCAGAATCAGAATTTTAAAAACAAAGATGCATCTAAACCATATGTTAGCAAACTTTTCCTGTAAGGGGTCAGAGAGTACATATTTTAGACCTTACAGACCACAAAGCACATGTCACGACTACTCAGATCTGAAGTTATGTGGAAGTGGAAGTAGCCACAGACGCTAGTAAATGAGTTGGCATGGTTGTTTGACAATAAAACTTTATAAATACAGAAGGCTGCAGGATTTGACCTATAGGTCATATTTTTTTTTAAAGACTTTATTTATTTGACAGACAGAGATCACAAGTAGGCAGAGAGGCAGGCAGAGAGAGAGAAGAGGAAGCAGGCTCCCCGATGAGCAGAGAGCCCCATGTGGGGCTTGATCCCAGGACCCTGAGATCATGACCCGAGCCGAAGGCAGAGGCTTAACCCACTGAGCCACCCAGGCGCCCCTAGGTCATATATTTTTGACAACACCTGTGTTGGACCACACTGAAACCTGCTTTTCCACTAACACACACTTCTGTATGACGTTTTATCCTCATTTGCGGATGGAACTATAACGAATAGGGGTCAACACCCTGCTGCTCAGCAAGTATTATTATAGGACTGCATAGTATTTTACTATTATTTATATATTTATGTGCATATAGAAATATGTTAAACGTTATGTATTACATATTATGTACGAATATTCACATATAAATCCCCTCTGCTTCTTTTGTTCATAACTTCAAACACTGAGTTTTCTTAAAGATAAACCACCTGTAATTATTTGGTAAACAAAATCTGTCCATTCCAGGTCCACTATCAAATAGGAGTACATAACTTAAAACAAAACTATACCCTGGATACAGCAAAATCTGAAAGGATTTTATTGACCTTCAAGGGAAAGTGGAAAGACACAATGATCTAGGGGATGAAGGACCCTAATGTTTCAATAACTAGAGAACTGTGAGTCCCCAGACACATTATTTAACCCCTCTAAGCTTTGGTCGCCTCTGAAAAAAATGAAGGAGTTATATCAAAGGATGGCTAGAGTCACCTCAAGCTTTCATATTCTCTGATCAGTGGACAGAAAATAGCTTAATTAGCTCACTTGATTACAGGATGATATTAACGAGGCCAAAGGAGCAAGTTAAATAGCCATGCAAGGCTAGCTAGTTTTAAATAGAGCAAAACACTGTCACACAGGTTATAACTCAACTTGCTTGACTAATAGGGCATGGCTAGTTCAGTCCTCCTCAAATCAATAACACAGACAATACGTGATAACAGCAAGCCAGAAATAGCTTTATGTAAAAGTATCCTTAATATTGCTCTAGAACTATGACTACTAGACTGGACAACCAGGTATTTCACCCTGCTTCTTTTCAGGGATGTGGTGAAGAACCATGTCTTTCCAGTGTGTCCTGGGCCAGTCCATGGTCCTACCGTGCATGACCTGAGTTCAGGGTATGCTACGTGGCATTTACTACGGAAGTCTGACAAGACGTGGACTCGTCTGCACACTGCTTAACAAGACAGATCTAGTGATCACATGCTTGGGGGTCAGGCAATGCCAAAGTACTGGGCAAGTTCCTAAATAATTATGCTCCATTTCTATACTTCTCTTATTCTGGACTGGTAGCCATTTGCACACCCCGTCAACAAATAGATAGGGTCTCCTGGTTGCCACATTCTGGTATGTAGAGGAGAACAAAGCTACAGCTTCAAGGAGGCAGGAAAACCAAATTACACATAATATCACCATGGTTTTTTCTTCTTTGTCCAGGTCTTTATTCTCTCGCTATTTCCCAGTTCACCTTGGAGAGTCCAAGCACCCATCTTCCAGGTCTTAGATGTATTTGCTCGGCTATTCAGCAAACATTCACTGAACGACTTCCATGTGCCTGGTAGTATTCCAGACACGTGGGAACCAAGGGTGGCTAAGATTTGGTCACTGCTCCAGTAGAGCTGAGGAGTCGTTTGGGTTTTTTGCTTGTTTTTTGTTTTTTTGAAGAGGCATGTACTAGGCATATATGTTTATACTGTATCTATGTTAAGTACCTCAAGTGTAGAAAAAAGTATATCTTATCTGAAACTCAACATTTTTACTACTTTTTTTACATACTCAGTCCCAACTTATTAAATACCAGATATCCACTAAACAATCTGATGTCTTTGGAGGTTGAAAAAAAACAAAACAAAATTGATCCTGTCTTCAAAGAGCTTACAGCTTAGATGACTCTTCCATGGGATACTTCAGGTTGGTGAAAACCAAAGTTTTAGTATCAATTTTATTTCCATAGGTTCTGTGAGGCTGACTGTAATCACAGCGATGGCTAAACCGAGAGCTCCTAACTGGGCCTACTTAGATACATCCAATAGTTAACCAACAAACTATACTTGAGCTCAAAGGGTCCACAGGGACCTTCTAACATTTTACTGATAAAAATCTGAAACCTGGGAAAGTGAAGTCACTTGTCCAAAGTCACACAACTAGTAGGTAAAATTAAGCTCTAAGAGGATCAAGTCCAAAGCGGGCTTACTAGGCCTAGCTCCAAAGTTAGCCAACACATTCACGAAATGGGTCTGCCGGATCAGTCAGTGGAATAAATGGAAACAGGATGTTGTGGTAGCATCACTGCATAAGGAAGTTTGGTGATGCTCTAAGAGGGCTTGGGTAGACCTGATGTCCTCTCCAGATCTTCTGACCTCATGATTTCTATGATATTAAATGTCCCTTCTGACTCCCAAACCCTATGGTACAAACATTACTCCACTACTTTGGAAAACTAGACAGCCTACTAGAAAAAAGCATAAGTGGGTGGAGGTCATGCCATTACAATCAGGCTCTGCCTTACTCCTTTAAGCAGCCATGGTCAGGTTCATTTAATAATGGAATCCAGAAGCTTCTAATACTCCCAGCTCCAGGTCTAGACACAAACTTATACATGATCTTTCATCCAAGTCCTACTGAATTCTGACCTTCTTCTTGGTTCTCCACCTGCTGCCTTTCCTAGACCACAGCACTTGTTACCTGGTGCTGTCCTCCCATTAAGACCTTGGACATAAATCCTATTATCTAGTCTCCAGCAGCCCCGAGAAAATGGCTCCTTGGATCCCACCTAGACCACAAGACCCCCATCTCAGCTTACACCTCCCTTGGGAATTTGTTCAAATTATCCACACTTCACATGATAGCACCCCTACCCTGCCCCACCTGCCCACCCACTCAGACACACACAGTCCTTCCAGTCACTAGCATAATGGTGGAGGGGAACTTTCACCAAACTCTGTGAAATTTTCTACTAATTCAACACCACAGACCCAAATCTAAAAGCTCTTCAAATCCAATAATGAGCTTCAACAGTAGACATACAAATGCTAATATATGTCCTATAAACTAGGAATGACCAGACTGTCAAGGTAACCAAAAGAAAAAAAAGAAAAATCCAAAACTAGCTCATGGAAGGTCAGAATTCCTCTAATTAACAGCAAACACCTCACAATGAATAGCTTGATGAGGACGGGGCTCTGCACCGCAATGAGATTTTTCTTCTATTTGGCAAGCAATGAAATCATTAAGGTAATAGATCACCCTTCCCGCTAACAAAATCTTTTCGTGTCATCTCCTTCCGTGCGCATGCAAGCAGAAGACACACATCTATTGTCTCTTACTTCTGGAAGTTGTAAGTAGAGGGAAATTGTCATCATTAAATTGAGCATAATGGTCCTCCTTCCCCACTCCCCCTTTCATTCCCTCACATTGTTCCTTAGCTCTGTCTGACACATACCTTGTAAATGTCAACACACAAGTATGTTCTGAAGACCAATGGGCAGAAAGTTCTGATTACCAGCAAAAATCCGTCATGTGATACCTAATAGTCACCCCTGCAGCGAGAGGAAATGATAATTGCTTTGCCGTGCAAAGTGGAGAAGCTAACCTCAAAGTGTCTCTGGTGGGATTAACATGTAATAAAGGTGGTATAGACAAAGGCCACTGCTGAGCACACCAGGGACCCCATCAGCCGTCCTCACCTCCGTGGTGTGTCGTGGAGGAACACAGGGAGCTCTGATGATAGCCTACTCTTCATCCTCCAATATCTTAACCCAGGGCCTACTTCATTCAACCCAAGTGGGGAACCAGGACCCTCTCAGTGGGTCAGGATGAACCCTAGAATGTTCCCATCCAGGACTCAGGAGGGTTCACACCAGGAAGCCGACCCCTTTGGGGAAAGACGAAGGAACAGGGCAAGTGAGCTCTGCCCAGAGTGCCCAGCTGGTGTGCCACCATCCAAGAAGGATGTGGAACTTTGATGCCATGGGCATGTACCTTGCGAGGTCACAGACAGAGCTCCTCCAAGCAACCAGCATGCTGAGCCAGCAAGGGGAAGGAGGTGGCTTCCCAACCTGAGGAATTCTGCAGGAGGCCTTGCTGTCCACGGGTTGTCAGGGCTGTCATTGGGCCACAAGGACTGTTTGGCCTTGAGCATTAGTTATGTTATGTAAATTACTCTTAATGAAAGTGAGGCCTTGGTCCATAAAAACTTAACACTGCATTTATCTTCATTTGAGCTCTCCCCAGCAGCCACCACCTCCCTTTACAGACCATATTAGCTAGGCTTTCACTGCCCGTCCCTGTCCTCCACAGCCCCCGTCAGGAGGGCCCCAGAAGAGGGAGAGGAGTTGGCTTACACTTAACAAGACAGATGTGCCATTGTGGAGGTGGCATCAGGCGGCCCAAGTGCACACGCTGAATGATGGAGCAGATGCAGCCCTGCCCATCCCTCGTCCCCGGGCCCCCTTTGTGAACAGCGTTCAGATGGCAGCAGCAGATAAAACTTCTTTGTGCATTCCTGAGAGCTGGGTGTCACCTCTGACTGCTCAGCAAGCATTTATGAAGTGCCTCCTGTGTACGCAGCACACAGCCAAGACATCTCTCTCTGCCTCTCCATGCAGAAAACAAGCAGGCAACAGTGTCGGACTCTGAGACACCCCAAGTGAGATGCCCAAAGCAAAGTTCTAGGTGCTCTGCCGCTGCTGCGATAGCTCCGACGCTAATCACCACCTCTGAAGAAGGAATTAAAAAAAAAAATTTTTTTAAGTCAGTCTGAAATCCTCAACTACAAGTTTTAATACAGGTTCCCAGAGTTGAAGAGGAAAAGAATTGGGATTATGTAGGAATTGGGAGGAGAGGAAGTTTGGGTCTGGCTTGCCTTGAATGCAGTCTTCATAATTATCAAACATTTTAAAAGCTAAATGCCTTACTGCTGCCTATTAAAACCTTCCACGGACTGATGCTGCCCGTCTGCCAGGCTCAGCTCTGTCTCTGTCCTTCACTCCCCGATGGACACACAGGCCTCTTCCGGGTGCCTCACAACCACTAAACTCTGTCCCGTCAAGAACCTTTCACAGGCTGTTCCCCTCTGCCTGCAATGTTCTTCCCTCACTCCTTTCCTAATTAGCCGTGCCTCCTTCAGCTCCCTGGGGAGAAATCCCTCATCAGGAAAACCCTTCCAAAGCACCCTAAGTCAGATTAGGTCTCACCGGGCCCTTTTCCTCCTCAGTCCCTGCCCCAACTATGATTGAATTTCTGTTTCTCAGTGATGCTCTCACCTCCCCTGGACCGTAAGCTCCATGAGGGCAGCGGCCATGTTTCCTTTTCTGGACCACCAAATCCTGAGCATCAAGCACACCGCAGGCAGCTAAAGCAATTACTGGATACACGTGCATCCATACATACACACTGATCACTTCCTCTCCAGGACGATGCAAAAAATACCAAGAAAGGAACTATGCTCACATTCGCTGTATGGGAAGAATTCAGAAACCCCAACAGTGACTGAACATTAGAAAGAACTGCCAGAAGAAGGCAGGTAGACGCTAGGTGAGAACATCTTCAAGAACAGATCACCCCTTCCAAACAGGACCGCAGGCAAAGAGGTGAGCTGACCTTCCACACACCCGGCCATCCCCGTGGTTTCTGTCCTGCCCGCCTGACTGGTGAGTCATGGCAGCTGCATCTCATCGTCTGGTCTGGGAGCATTTCTACTTCAAGTTCAAGTGCAACCTTTATCCCCACTCCTTGTTGCGCCACTTGGCTCCCAGGAAGGAGATGGGTTTCATTTTGTTTTCAGGGCAGCAAAATACAGGAAATGACTATGATAAAGCTCTGGGCTGGCAAAGACTGGTTTTCTCAAAGTCAAGGGCCAAATGTGTTGGTGGCCCTGTCCCAAAGCCCAGGAGAGGAAAGGGTATAATCCCCAATGAAGGGATGTACTTGCAAAATTCCTCTCTCTCACCTAGATAAAAAAGGAGTTGCATATTTGAATTAGTTGGCCACAAGTTCCTGGAAAAGGAGATTATCCCAATTTGTTCACCTCACAAAGGAATTGTGTGAATCCTGTTTGACCCCTGTTTTTCCAATCTAGGGTATGAATTTAGCTAGCTTTGAAAATGTTTTAGGGCTTCCACAGAAATTTGTAAAATGTCAGCGTGAAAATTTTAATTGAGTTATTAGCAATATCTCTTCTTTGAATGACCTTTTAGTACTCCTTATAACATATCACCCCCTTTTACTACCTTCTGGCTGACAGTTTCTAATATATTCCTTCTTCCTAGATGATATCATCTGTCCTTGGGTAGAATTAACTAAAGCACTCTACATTCAGGAGCTGACATTAATCCATAGCCCCAGATTTGTAACAGCTGCTGGTATAAACACTATTTCCATATATTGGGTTTTAACAATGACTGGAAGAAAGGCACAGTTTTCGCTGGAC
Source organism: Enhydra lutris kenyoni (assembly GCF_002288905.1). Taxonomy (NCBI): domain Eukaryota; kingdom Metazoa; phylum Chordata; class Mammalia; order Carnivora; family Mustelidae; genus Enhydra; species Enhydra lutris. The sequence continues at coordinate 29,417,898 of NW_019154096.1, read as the reverse complement.
ACTGACAGCATGCACACAAATGAATGAGGGTGACAAACATCAATGATTTTTTTTTTTTAAATTTTAATTGACTTTAACAGTATACGTGCTGCACAAATCTAAATGGATATTTCTAAGTTCATGGAAATTTTGTATTTCTCTTAAGGATCACACGCACAGAAGCAGCTAATCAAGAGAGGGCATTATAAGGATGAATGGCAAACAAGTTGTTTGTTCAAGTAACTTTCTGATACTCAATAAAGGAAATGCAGAAAATACAGTCCCCTATTCTTCATAACCCAGACATTTTGCATCATTCCAAGAAATGGAAAAAGTAAATCAACATGGCTTGCGGACACAAAAAGCTCCATTCAGAGCTGAGAATCACCAAACAGGGAAAAGATAAATAAAGCCCATCCCCCCAAAATCCCTAACTCCAGTGGTTTCTCTTAACAACCTCAAGGCACCCAAACCCCATGTCCTCATGTGAAAATGACCAACACAAGAGCAGGAGGCCCCGGATCTCTTTTGACTCCTCCTGGTCTCCTCCCACAGATTATATTCTGTGGAAAAGAAGCATGTATACATCAGTGCAGCCAGAAGCAGTGACATCTGTAGGGACCTCACCGGCGCTTTCTATCAGCTCAACCATGTTATTTAGAATCTGAGGCGGTAATGACCATCGTGAATGCCAGACTGCTGAGGCAGGTCCCAGGGCTCGAGGTGGCTGATAATTAAAGTGTTGCTACCCTCACCGTGTGGTGAGAACCCAGTGGTGGGAAGAAGAAATTTCCAAGGGTAAAGGAATCTGTAAGCGGGGCTAGCGGAAGCAAGATTCTGCAAGGGGGGGTTCAGGAGTCCTGTCCCTTTTCCTGGTGCCTCACACTCTGCACTCACTGACCCTTAGGAAAAAACACCAACCGCCTCTTCACACCCCAATACCTTGCCTGACTCAAGTCGCAAGATGGCCATGGCCACCATATTAGGATATTGTGAAGTACGGCCATAATGTGACAGCTCCGCAGAAAGGGGGCTGAGCATTCACCTGATGACTGGAAGGTTATCGCTGCTAGTATTTCACCTGTGGAACAGGGGGGTCTCCAGATGAGCAGCAAGGTCGGAAGAGCAGACCTAGGTCAGTATGAGAGAACTACCTCCCTGGTCTGGATTTAAAAGGTGCCAAGCACCTAGGAGGGTTGGTTCCTCATGCTCTGGATTAAGAAAAGCAGCTACAGCACGGAAGCAAACTGCCAAGTGAGGACTCAGGTGACTGGAACAAAGTGGACAGTGTTCAGAGCCCTGAGAGGCAGCTGGTCAAGGCAGAATTAGAACCCTGGGCTCCCAGGACTCAACTCCTGGTACGCCCTTGATCTCTCTTTGTCATCCTCCCCGCGAACTGATCCAGTCTGTCTCAGTTGTGCCAGCACAGAGAAAACAGCCTGCCCCTAGGACCCGTGGGGCTGCATCAGACATGGAAAATCCACGCAGGGGGATCATCAGCCCCTCCCCTCCAGCAGAGTTCTGCTAATTTTGGAAGGTTCTGCATTTCGCTTTTACTAAGTAAGTAGTACTTTCTCCTCATGCTACCTCCAGTATTCAAAGCTTAACCATCATATTACTCTCTAAGCCAGTTTGCCTGGCTTAACCATCATATTACTCTCTAACCCAGTTAGTAGGTCTAATTATTTATATTCTCCAAGTAACCTATTTCATTCACTTGTTCGTCCACTCAGCTTACTGCCCACTTAGCATGAGCCCTGCGCAAGATATAAGAGCTAGAAATGCAAACAGGGTGTGGCCCATGCCCTCCAGGAGCTCACACACTCTCTAGAACACAGCCTGGTAACAGAAACTTAAACTTGTGCCACCCCTGGAGAGGGAAACATTGGAGTTCAGGGGGCTGTTTCGGAGGATATCTAGTTACACCAGGAAAGCAGATGCCTCCTCTGCCCAGGCACGATGCCAGCCCCCTGCACAAGACTCCTCGTTACAGGAAGGGATTCAGGAAGCACTAACAAGAAAATCAATTTCACCCCATGAGGAAAGGGGACTGGAAGCCCAGCAGGTAATGAGTTCCACCAGTCTTGGCCTTGCATGATGGGAGGTTGACCTTGTGGTAAAGAATATGAACTGGAGAGTCAGACAGACATAGGTTCTCATTGCAACTCAAGCAGCCTGGGCTAAAGATTCAGCTGAGGCAAGCCTCAGGTTGGCTCACCAGTAAGGTTAATAACCCATGCCCCACCCTTGTTGCAGAGCAGTGGTTCTCAGGTGTGGCTAGCAGCACCAAGATCCAAGGGAACTTACTAGAAATGCAGATTTTCAGGCACCATCCCAGACCACTAGAGTGTGAAACACTGAGGACAGTACAGCTGATTCTGACACTCTTTAAAGTCTGAAAAAGACAGATGCCTACATTTAAAGGACTGATGCTGATTACGTGCTTTGCCAAGTGCCCGGTGCAAAGGAAGCCCACATGCATGGCAGCTGTGTCACAAGGTCCTGGGAAAGTGACATAGAAGAGGACATGAAGGGATTGTTAATCTTTGCTAGAGGTCAGAACCCAAGGGGAACCTCAAGTGCTCCAGCAGCTTACATTGGAAACCCCTGGGTGATTATCAAACTGCAGATCCCTAAGCCACACTTCAGGCCCAGGAATATAAACCAGGGCCCGCAGGGTCTCATACAGGCATCTCTGGGGTAAGTGCTCTTCTAATTGTTTGCTGAGGGATGACCGGGGTGGGGGTGCTTCTTATTTTAATTATACACTTATTTAGTGATCGTTTATGCCCACATCTACCTCAAGAGAGCTCCCACAAGAAGCCCCTTCTCCAGCTCTTTTCTCTGCCACCGTGGTACAGATTCCTCTCTCACTCCTTCTCCTTTCCTCCCTCCACCTCTCTCTCTCACCTTAACTTCTTCAATCTGGCTTCGTCATTCATGCCCCCATCTCTAGCCTTCCTTCCCTTCTGGTCTGTTCTTCAAAATCACTTCCCGGGGGGGTATTTCTAAAATATAAAATCTAAGCATTTCGCTTCGCACTTGAAAACGAAGAGAAACAGGAAGCAACCTTCGTTGCTCCCCTTACCCCAAGGGAGGTTTTATGGCACAGAATTCCAAGTCCTTGCTCTGCCCCTATCAGAACTTCCCCAGGCTGAATCGAGGCTCCACTGCACCCACTTCTCTTCAAGTATCATCGATCACCACCAGGGTCCAATTCCCGCTCCCCTATCAGGACTCGCTCTTCCCCGGAAAGAAGTGAACTTCTGCCTTTTCTTCAGAGGAGGAACCTCCTGTCCTCCCCCAAATTCCTCCATCACTGATGTGAACATGGACATGTTTACTATTATCTTTGCTAAACCAACAAGTCTAAGAAGGAAAAGACTCATTTATGTAGAGTCTACTCCTTGAAAAATCCCACCAAAATAAGCAGGGAGGAGTTTGGAGAGGCAGTAGTGGCCCTCCTCACTGCCCTCCACCTAACCAAAGGGCTGGGGTAACCATCACTCCCCCTCCCTCTCTAAAACACACAAGGATGTCAAGTGAATCTGGACAGCTGCAACCATTGTCAAGGGGACTGGGGTGGTGGGTGGTCAAGTAGTTGATACTGGCATGCCAGAGCTTCTAGGGACATGTGGGTCTGATGCTGAATAGTTACTCAGGATTACACTCCCTGCCTGGCTGCACAGGCCCACACCGGTATGGTGCATGGCAGCCTTGGGCTCACAGAACTGAACTGACGGAAAAGATGGAAGCCAAAGCGTGAGTGCAACAGTTGTGCATCTTCCCATTCATCACAGTGGGTAGAGCCGGAGAACTAACCTTCCCTCTTTTACCCTCTGTCATTACTGCATACTTCTACACATTCAGTATCTACATTTCAAAGACCTCAGCTCACTGGGTGGTTTGGATCATCAGACAGCATTGTTAAGAGTTGGGCCAACATTGTACAGCATAGTATTACAGGAAACACTTTCAATTCTAGAGACAAAATACCCGAGTCTCTTCTATTAGCAGTGTGACCTTGGGCAAGTCACTCAAAACTCTTGGGCCTCAATCCCCTCGACTGTGGAGTCGAGTCACTGCTTCAGGTCAGACCAAAATCACAGAGTCGCTATGAGGATCATCTGACTTAAGAGAAAGGAACATGCTTGGTCAATATAACTCATTTTTCACTGACCATTGTGCCCCATTCAAAAATCTTATCCCACATAGTGAGGCAGGTGTCTAGATACCTTGCCCTTTTCTAAGAGTATTTGTGACAGAACTACCTCAAACTCCTCTTCAGCTTTTCGTCTTTCAGAGTCTAGGCCCATGAGATCACGGCCATCCTTCTGAAATTGTTTGTTGAATGGATAACATGCGATTGTCTCCTGTAATGCTTCTAGTCTAAATATGGGCTTGAACTCCTTCTTTCCTCCCTCTTTCACTTAATTAGTTCTTTCTTCCTGATCTGCTTAATTCATTCACACATTCTCTTCATCGAAACATCTCTTAATCTCAAGGCTTATTGGGAGCGCAAGGGAAACAGTGAGTGTGGAGTCGGGGAAAAAGGCCCCAGTGAGGACACGGGTGGGTCTTTACAACACTTCCATAAGTCCTGCCAACTGGCAGACAAAGACACAAGGAATGGTTGTTTTGTTCTAAGCACAAACATGCCACTTGGTCATTCTGTCCCTTCCCTGGACTTACCGCCTGCCATCCCCATGTCAGATCTGATGCCCTAGGAGGACAGGAAAGTCCTGATTAGTCACCGTTCTGCCACAATTCTCTCCTCACCGCTACTCCCTGCTGATGACACCAGCTGGAAGACTGCCAGAGCTCAGAGAGGAAAAACTCACCAAAATGATCATAAAGCCATTTAGGAAGATATGAGCATGATCAACACACTAAATAATAATTACTCACATTTGTATTCCCTGCCAATCTTCATATACGGCGTATAACTGTAACCTGCTCCAAATGAATCACCAGGTTCTAAATGCCTGAGAGTCACAGTCCTAGGATTCTGGCAAAGTAACCCACATATCTCATACCACGAGCTTATAACAAAGACATTGCTGTGAACTGAAACCCCAAGAACAAAGCCAATTGGAATTTTTAAACATTTACTCCAAACTTTTCATTATGGGTTATATTCTTCTCAAATATTTCATCATGCCTTTTTCCTCTCTCTGGTTTAAATCTCAATCACTAAAAGGAATGATTCGAAGGCAATAATGTAGAAACAAAAGGGGAGATTAAATACAAATTAAGCTTTCATTTGTACTGTTTTTCCAGACTGAATTAAAGTGATTGAGCTAACTTTGGTGTAAAGTAAATTTTACAGCTGTTGGAAATGATAGAATGTAAATTGGATTATACTATTTAAATATTTTACAAATAATTGAAATGGCATTATTATAAGTTATATTCAAATATTCACGTTCAAACATAGTAGATCATGCTGACTGGCTCCAGATATATATCTTTCCTTCTGCTTGGTATTTCTTCCATTACTAAAATGAAATTCAAAAAAAAAAAAATCACACAAAGATAGGTCATGGGTACCAGTTAAGATGGCAATGAAAAGGCATGATGGGATAATTTACCTATTCAAATTAACTCATTCTAACAGATACTTATTGATTACAGAGCACTAAGCAAGCCCCTGGATACAACAAGGAAGTAACCAGTCTTGCCCTGAAAGTGCTTACCATCTCCCAGAAGGAAGGAAAATAAGCCATATTAAATTATGCTACTTAAAGCAGAATCATGCAAATGCATACCACACAGGAAGTGCAGGGAGAAGTTAAAGAGGGCAGGTTGGGAGAAACTATGAAAAAGGTATTTAAGCTAGGTTTTGAAGGATAGATAGAATTTCTACTAGGTAAACACTTTCAGAAGCATGTATAAAAGGCAAGAGAGGAATAAATAGCCCCAGTTCATGGGAATAAGAAAACATGGGACATGTCTGGAGAACAGAGAATAGAACAAATCAAAAGGAGCTAGGATGCCTAGAAAGGTAGTGAGAAATTCTCTCAGTCATTCACCAACATTTATTGATTATCCATGTTCCCTTAAGCTCTATGGGGGAATATAAAGAAAAATAAAGATCCCTTCCCTCAAGGAATTTGCATTTTAGCAGATAAGGCCTGTAAATGAATACCAAGTAGAAAGCAAGAAGTACCACACAGAGGTAACAGATCTAGTGTCTTGTCAATTTAGTGCAGGGAAAGGTCACCACTAAGCAATGAAGAGGAGAAGAGACTTAAAGGATGAAAAAGCAAGGATAAATACATTCATCCATCCATTCATTCATTCATTCACTAAAAATATCATTTATATTTACTTTCCTCCTGTCTTGGATATGGAGCAAAATAATGGAAATAAAGGTGAACAAGACACAGTCTTCACCTCAAGGAACTCAGTTCGACTGCCATAAAGGGTAAGGGTGAATAAGAGAATACCAGCAAGATAGGCTACTGTCAAACCCAGATAGCCTAGGATTTCAGGCACAAACAGCTCTATATCATGAAGGTTTGTGAAACCACTGATGGTGTGTGGCAGCAGCTTTCAGAAAACTGGTCTTAGTTTGAATCCCCCTCAAAGCAGAACCTGAGATGAGCACACAGAGGCAGGGAGTTTATTTGGAAGATGATCCCAGAGAAAAGGAGAGGGAGAGGGGAAGAGGAAAATCCAACATCAGTGTGCATTATCAAGGTCAATTCTCTGGCACCGGGGCATGACCTGTTCTCTGGCATGCCCAAGAAGCATATTGGAGTCCTCCCAGAACTGTCGGCGTGAAGGACAGGTTACTGTCACCTGTAGTTCGCCACCGACTGAGGGTTACCCCTATGGGGGCCACTGGTTTCCTTGTACTTCAGACTGAACTGAGCTTAGGCACAGACTCTCAGAGCTCCAGGGAAAGTCCTTGGGCAGAAAACCTCACAGAATACCATGAGGTGAGACACCGTCAGCAAGAGTCTGAGCTCTCATGAACCTGAGTGCCATGACTGAAACCGTGGGTAGCCTGAGGAGTTGGGACAGGGGCCTCGCAAATGTCTGGTAGAATCAGGCAGCAGCCAGCACGCAGGGTAGGGGAGAAGAGAAAGAGCTAGAAAAACAGCCATTGTGTAGCCTGGAGAAGAGAAAGATAATGGGGACCTGAATAAAGGTGGCGAGACTGGTGAGAAGGGATGGATCATGAAGGATGAAGCAACCGATGACCTCTGTGGAGCTGGAGAGATCACAGATCCATGAGGCTCTAAAGCTCCACGAGTGAGAACAAGATGGCACCACAGACAGGAGCTTAAGTGAATGAGAGGAGAGCAGCTGAGAGCAGACGATGCCCAGAAGGAAGGTGGCCATACAGGACCAGAGTTCCGGAGAGAGTGAACTGGAAATTATCAGCAGAGAGACAACAGCGGTATTCACAGTGTTGCTAAAAAGACAGTATAAGAAGGGTTTGGGGGAGAAGAGCTTTGAAACCCAAGAAACCTCTCTTCTTGATGAATGGGAAGGGAAGGCAGATGATGAGACAGGAAAGGAGAGATCACAGTGTCTACATGAGCAGAAAACAGACTTTCAGGAATGAGAGTCCCGTCAATGGGGTGAAATGGTGCAGAGAGGATGAAATTATAAAGGCTTAGAAGGGCCTACTTGACATTGGGACTGAGAAGTCACAGGAGGGCTTTTAAGAACGCAGTTCGGTAAAGAGGCAGGCTAGCTCCAGGATCTGGTTGACGAAGGTTTAAGGAATAAGGGAGAGAGAATCAGTTCTTTTCAATGGGGATTCTTCATCTGAATCACACAATGTGCTTCCTGTGACTCTTTTCTCATTTCTCCCAAGAGTGGTACTGAACTAGTACCTTTCTAAATGCACAGAAGTTACCATCAGGGCCCTAGACCAGGGGTCAGCAAGTTTTTCCCATGAAGAGCCACACACGGCATCTTGTGACTACTCAGCTCTGCCGCCGTAGCATCAAAGCAGCCAGCCATCAATACCACTAAAATGAATGGCATGGCTATGTGCCAATGGTTTTATTTATGGCCATTGACATTTGGATTTCTCATATTTTTCATGTGTCAAGAATTATTCTTTTTAAAAATGACTTCAACTTTCAAAAAATGTAAAAACCATTCTTAGCCCATGAGCCCTACAAAAAAACAATGGGGCTACATTTGGCTTTCAGGTGATAAGGTAGCCCTACTGTATGACTTTAGAGCTTAGTGATCACCTCAGTTATCACCTGAAGGTGACAGATGCCTATAGACACCTCAAATAAATGAAGAGGAGAGAAGACAATAGCATGAGACAGAGATAGCACCAAGAATTTGTTTTTTGTTTTTGCATCGGTTTGTTTTTTGTTTTTGTTTTTGTATTTGAGACAGAGCAGGTGCGGGGAGGGGAAAAGGGAGAGAGAGAATCTCTGAACGTGGACCCGAAGGCAGGGCTCGATCCCATGACCCCGAGATCATGGCCTGAGATGAAAGAGTCAGACACTTAACCAACTGAGCCACCCAGGTGCTCCTCACATCTGTTTTTAAAGAGTAGGAAAAACACATGCATCGTGTGGATAGGAAAAGTTACCTTTGGAGAGGGAAAGTTGAAGCTACATAAGAAAATGGAAGGAACTGGCAGATCCACATCTTAGATGAGGGAGAAAGGGCACAAGATGAAGGAGTGAACTGGGCAAAGGAGAGGCAGACAATGTCCTCTGAGAGGGAAGGTGAGGCAGAAAAGCCTGGAAGTAGATTACTGAGGACCTAAAATGCCAACCCAAAGAGTTCACACTTCATGACGTGACCAACGAGGAGCTACTGAAGGTGTTTAGGCCAAGGAGTACAACCCGGGAATCAGTAATACACTGGGTCTCCCCGCTGCAGACTGAATAAATAAGCTGATACTCTGTATACATATTTACATAATGGTGGAATGAGCAGAACAGAAGCTGAAAATATGTGATAACAGACTCTCCTGCTCAGAAACCTGCTCCACCAGTGCATTCTGGGAAGGCAAGATAAGACCAGCTGACATACTCAACGATAGCTAGTTCAATATATCCATATATCAATGTGCTCTTACCCTCAAGTATTTGAATATTGGCTATAGCAGGAGCCCATGACTTGAGCTTATAGCAGCTTGGGGTTGGGAGTAGGGTGGAGTATAGTAACTAGGACTAGGTTCTGTCCCCGGCTTCATTATTAACTATCTGCGTGGTGCTAGCACAGGTAACTGAGCATCTTTGGGCCTCAGCATCCACAGGGTCAAATGGGAATTTGAGTATCAGTCCAAGTATCCCAAAAGTTCATAACAAGGATCATTAGGATCAACAGTGGACATTAAAATACTCTAAATCTGCAACAGTCAACACAGATATAATACTGTAGCTTAAAAAAGAAAAAAATGGTTCCATGAGGTCGCCTGTCGGAGTCACTTCTCTAGACCTTCCCCTTCCTACATACCTGAATCTTTCTCGCATTGGGCAGTAGTAAATGACTTCACTGAAACTCCTATCCTTTGACGGGGCTCTTTTTCTTGATGTTTCTTGGAGCACAGGATGTCTTTCTAGAGTTGTGGTCCTGGGGTAGTCAAGCCATTTACACAGGATGCTACTGTGGGGGTTTGGGAGCTCAGTGAGGACTTCCTGGAGAAGGTGGCACGTCGGGTGGGCCTTGAAGGCCAGCTGGGATGGGAAACCCAGAGAGGAGGCAAGGCTTTCGAAGCAGTGGCCCAGGTCAAAGTGCACACAACTGCTTCATTGAGGCCGAGCATCTGGGTGCCCTATAGGAGCAAAAGCCCAAAAAAGCCACCAGGAGAGGCTCAGAAATACCCAGCCGACATCAGAGTCTAAGATGAAAAACGAAAATATTTGTTATCTTCCTCGTACAATTCAAATTCCACTTCTGTTTTCACAGTGGAAATCCAGGAGATATAATCCTTTAATATGAACAACAATCATAGTTACCGAGAACCACCTCTGTTGGTGAAGTGGTGAGCATCCCACCAGACTTACATTCACGTTTACTGTTTATCAAAATTCTCACTTCTCTTAACTCTTTGATCTGTAGGAGAGTTGTGTCAGATGGGTATGGAAAATAAAATTTACCCTGTTGCATAGAAAACAAAACAAAACAAACAAACAAACAAAAAAAAAACTGTGGCCCAGAGAGGTTAAGGGACCAGTGTGAGGATACACAGCTAGTAAATGATATGGGAGGGTGTGGGAAAGTGGGCTGCGTGCCTCCAAGACCAAACTCGTTGTTTATCCAGATCCATGATAGGCTTTCCTTGCTATTGAAAAGTGGAGCCTTCCTATGAAAACTTTCATAAGCCAAAGTGGTATGACAGGATTACCAATACTTTATATGAAAAGATTTTTGAGCATTGCCTGACACATCAAGACAGACCACAGAGGCTCACAACACAGTTCAAAGTTAGCATGACTCGATACTGAGCTGCCCAGTGCCGTGTGGGGGCAGGAGGCTGGCTGTGCATCTCTGGCTCACGAGGTGTGCACTGCCTCCCCAGGCTCACGGCCAAGCAACTGCCGAATGGTGTGCCCCTGGCTCACCTTTCCATCACAATGAAAATCCACTTTAGATTTCCTTTGGCTCAACGAAACAGATAGCACTGAAGGTCTTTCGTGCAAGTGAAGCAGCGTAACACAGAGGTCTGAAAAGCGGGGGTACCTGTGAACCTCTTGGATGAATCCAGCCAGGACTTCATCTTTAGGTTGGCAATGACCTCCTACCAAAAGTCACCGTCACCGTGTTTACACACGGACAAAAGGAGAGCAGCAGGACAACAAAATCGTGAAGTCAGAGGTGAACAGACTATGGTCCATGGGCCAAATGCAGCCCACTGTCTGTTTCCGTACAGCGTGTAAGCTAAGAACGGTTTTTATAGTTTTACATGCTGGGCGGGGGGGAGGCAAAACAATGATGACATGGGAAATTACGTGAAATTCAAATCTCAGCGTCCATACTGACACTGAACAAAGACTCGCCCGCTCACTTATGCACAGACTATGGCGGTTTCTGTGCTGTAATGACAGAGCTGAGTTGTCACCACAGAGACTGCATGGCCTGCAAAGCCAAAAAGACCGACCAGGATGGAGTGCATCTTTACAGAGCAAGTGTGCTGACGGCTGTCCTAAGTCATGGGTCTGTAACAACAGTAAGGATAAAACATGGTAATCAGAGAGGGGGATTGCAGGAAACAATAGGACCGAATTCCCAGATATTCCCTATTCCACTCGCAAAAACAGGATTTCGAGGGAGAAATTCTCAAATGGCTGGTACCTCGCCACTGGGTGTTGCTGGGGTTCGTGCGACAGTTTCACGACTAGAACTGCTTCTGACAGTCCCTTTAATTTCTCCCCCCCCCACCCACCATCAGGCTCACACAGACCGAGCCTCATTGCCATTAGAAATGAAGAGACTCTGGTGTCAGCTCTGAAATCAGTATCTCACTTCCTCAGACAAGTGGATATTTATTGACAGGGTGTGGGATGGAGAAAGAAAGGAGAGACACTGCCTGTCCAGAAGGCAGTAACCTTGGTGGAGATGCAATGTCGCCGGCCCTAAACCATCATTCTCGCAGATGTACAGCATATTATTTAAAGGGAAACAAATATCAGCCACTGAATGTCACGGCAAGGACACATCTCCTGCCTCTTAACTAAACTTATCAGAGCTGCGGTTTAATATGGTTCCTTTTTCATCATCCCTTCAAATTCATCTTCCAGGGCAGCTCTTGACACCACCAGCAAACAGTCGAGACGAAGATTTAGTGACGTGAGCTCCCAACAGATCTAGATTTATTGACACGTGGGGCTCGCCTGCTTTCTCGGGAGCTGCAGTACACAGGATTAATTGTAACGGTTCCCTAATGTTTCCGCGCTGCTTTGCGAATGCCCAAATGTCTGACTACTGCCCGGGGATGGGGGGGGGCGGGGGATGGTTTGCAAGGGGACGTCAGTTTCCCCCAGCAGCACGACCCTCCCTGGTGGCTTGCGCTTTCTCTCATCGGGCTGACCATTCTGTCTTTTCCTGAGAAGGCAGAACCTCAGCAAACCTGCCGCCAGAGCCCCTTCCCCCTCCCCCATGTCCTTGAAGCCACCACCCCTGCCTCTCCCCCAAATCAGTGAGGAATCAGCGGAAGCGGCAAGCCATCTCAGCGGCTACAAAAGCTTTGCATCTTGTTGTTTTCGGCCTCCCTACGTGCCTCCTGACACTTCGGAGTCTGAGTCTAGGGACAGCCAGCGGCAAGCCAAGCCAGTCCCTCTTCCAAGCCCGCTGCATGGTTTGTGGGTCTTGGGCCACAGCGTCAAGGAGCTCGGCCCGCTTGCTGCTAACGTGTTCTCAGAGCTCACTTGCTGTGCCACGATCCGGAGCCGGCCGTGCCACGGATGCCTACTGGCCACGGCAAAGCCCGGTACCCGACTCACGTCCTTCCCCGCTGGCCTTTTGCTGCCCAGGCCGCGTTCACACCAGGACACGGGGCAGACCCAAGAATGAGGGCCACGTGGGAGCTTGCAAGCCCAGGGAAGAGGGGAGCAAAGAAACCACATAGGAGGAGAGAAGAAATAAAAATCTCTGTCAATCCTCTCCTAACACGCAGCTGAAGAACAAATTTGCCGAGCTCCGTTAAAAGATTAACTGCTAAATGAAAAAAGAGCTACTAAATGTAAATTTAAAAGTCCAAAAACACCCAAGAGGCATAACTATAATTATTGCTGAGGGAAGCTCTTTAAGACTAAAAATACATTTCCATTAACAATCAAAATTAGTTTTCATTGCTTTTTTTTTTTTCTCGAGCTTTCAGTGAATAACCTTTGATGGTAGTACATGATAATGATTCATTAGAAAAAGTGGATTTGTGTTTTAGAAGTATGCACCAAAAAAAAAAAAAAAAATTAGCCAAGAGAGTATTCCTCCATATAAGTCAAATGGCAGAAGAAGGGAACAGTTTTAGAATGAATAATGGCTCCCTATAAAAGCTAACCCAGACCTCGGTACCCACTTTGAAAATCCTTGGCTAGGAGAGCTGACAAACACATTTCCCCCTAACTTTCAACGACTTAGAAGAACCAGTAGTGTGGTAGAACATCTTTTTCTTTAAGCCCCAGCTAAGAAGGGATAAGCAAAAGGCATCATACTGCCTCAAAATTTCCACAGCATTCAATCATCGTTAAAGGTGCATCTAAAAGGACATGTGTAAAGGACAGGTAATTCGTAATTATTTTTTTTCACGTTTCTACTGCGATCTATTTACACAGAGTGAAATGCATAGACCTCAAGTGTATAGTTCAATCTGACTTGACAAACCCTTGTGCCCATGTTTAACTACCTCAGTCATGACCTAGAACATTTCTAATTTCCACCATCTCACCAAATTAGCTCAGGCTCCCCAAGAAGCAACTACTGCTCTGATTACCCCCAGATTAGCTCTAGAATGTCATACAAATGGAATCACAGAGTAAGGACTTATTTGTGCATGTCTTATTTTGCTCAGCTTAATATTTTCGAGATTTAATTTTGATTAATTTTTTCCCTAAAACTTAGCTACATAAAATTTTCAGAAGCCAAGTGATTGGGGGCATAATTTGACAAGCAATAGCATTTTCAGAAAGAGGGAAAAGGAAAAAAAAAATCATAGGGTTTTCCTAGAAATGTGTTCAGCCACAGGACAAATTGGAGATTTTCCTTTAAATGTTGTAAATCATCCTGAAAGGCTCTGGAAATCCTGCTATCATCTCTAATTCACTCACCTATCCCAGGGAGGTGTGATGTGATGGGGAAGTGTACATAATTCATAAGTCTAACCCTAATTATGATGAGTGGCCTAGAAATCTGATTAAAAATCATTAGTTCTGCTAAAGAGCCTCAAAACAAAAATGAATATATAGGAAGGATAAACTGCTCTGCTAGATGGATTATTCTTTGAAACTCTGAAGCAAGAGGATAAAAGTAAATTATTTCAAAGAATCACTGCCAAACTGTAAAGTGTGAAATGTAAATGCTGAGTCGCTGGTACCAGGGCAGAATGTGTGGCCTACATTAAATGGTGGGGACAGATACACAGCCTTGCGCCCAACAGATAAACAATAAAGAAATAACAAGAGCAAGACTGGTGTCTTTTCTAAAGACATGGCCAATCAGTAGCACATGAGTTGATTAAGGGGTAAAACTCGTTGGACCCAACAACCCAGGGAGCCTGGGACTCCTCTGAGCCTCCGTGTCTCGGGAGGAGCTAGGATTCCCACCCAGAGCATCAGGGGGTCATAGAGTTGAGGCTTTTCTGTATTCAGAAAGTACATCCGGCTGTTGTCAGAACCCTTTCACATTGGTTACAGCATCTCGTCTCTGTGAACCTCTGTTAGGTGGCATTACACATAGTGTTCTAGAATATCTGAAATTATGTCACTAACCTCATCTCATCAGATTCACAACATAACCCTGGAAAGTAGGCAGAGTGTGTGACTCTCTTCAAATAAAGTCTTCTGCCAAGGTAATAAGGCTATTCAGTGGCAGCCTTGGGGCTACAGAATTTCTCTGACTTTAATCCAGTGCCCACTAGCCATAATACCATGCTCTAATGAAAGCCCAACGACAGATGAGAAGACTGAGGCAAAGTAAGGTTAATCCTTAAATGCTGGGTTATGCCAGAACTCAAGACACTTTTTAAGATAATGTATGGGAGGAGTGCGTGGGTGGCTCAGTTGGTTAAGCAACTGCCTTGGGTTCAGGTCATGATCCTGGAGTCCCAGGATGGAGTTCCACATCGGGCCCCCTGCTCCATGGGGAGCCTGCTTCTCCCTCTGACCTCTCCCCTCTCATGAAGTCTCTCCTTCATTCTCTCTCAAATAAATTGAAAAATATATATATATTGTATGGGAGAAACTGATTTTCAGGACCAACTTTCAGACCTCAAGACATCCTTCTCTTTCTTGGTGAGGGCATACCTTCAAAGTTTTCTTTCCCTGCTGAACCAAAACTGAAGTCAGAGCTCCCCTTGAGAGTAACCAGGCCCTCCCGATACCCCTACCTCACCCCCTCCTCACTGGAGTTGCAATGACTAGCATGTAACAGGAAATCTCTCTGTCTAAAACAAATCCCAAGTATTCGCCAATGTTACTCACTCAATCCTCACAACAATCTGATAGGTAAGTACTAATAGCATCCTAATTTTTCAGGTGAGCAAACGGAAGCACACGGAGGTAACTACCTTGAACCAGGCCACACAGTAGGAAGCAGTGCAGCTGGGATCTGAACCCAGGCAGTCTGGCTCCAAAAGCCACACTCTTCACCACGAGACTATAAGGAAAGTTCTCATCTATCCAACACTGGATCATCCCCAAATTTTCTCCTCCAAAGGGTAGGAGGGTGACAAGAATGCTGCTGAAATATAGATTCAGTATATATTTTTTATTTCAGAGAGTGGGCTTATATTTATATGTGCAAACAGATTAAATAAATCATGATTACAACAGTAAACATATAAATTCTGATCAATAACTACTTGCCTTCCCCTCCCCCCAACGCTAACAGCTGCAATAAAGCTTTAACTGTAAAGCGATGCACAACCAGCCATAAAAGTATGTAAAATAAATGAGGATAACATAATGAGGGAATCCAACATTCATCTCATAAATATAACATAACGACCACAACTAAAATGTCAGAGAATCTAATAAATCAATATGGTAGGACAGAGCTATCTTTATGTTCAGAATACATAAAAAATATATTTACATGCAGGGTGTTTTCTTTCTTTTTTTTTTTTTTTTTTAATATAAGCCAGGACCAAACAAAAAGAATTATAAGACATTTAACCCTTCATTCACCTAGACGCTCTGGTTTGACAATGATATTTTCAACACTCCATTGGGTTGTCCCACATGGTTGCATGGTAAGAAATGGGCTCTCGTCTAAATGTGCACCAAAGGCCTTAGATACCAGGCTCGTGTGCAAATGGCACTGGAAGGGAAGCAAGCAGGAAAACATCCTGAGGGTACTTTGAAAGGATCAATTACAGGCCCTGGCTTAGAATACTTCTGATCATGGTGATTTCTGGAACTTCCAGCTCATTTTATTAGCGCCAACAAACCCTGGGAGGTTTAGTTATTTCCCTGTTAATGCACTAGCGATTGATGTGGATAAATCCCATAAATACTAATGAGGGTGACACAAGTAAATCTCCTCTGAATTAATGAGAAGACAGTCTCCTGTACTGACCAACGTGCCGCCTAATGACTTGAAATGATGGATTTATAAATTCTTCCAGGTTCCCCTGTGGACTCAAGCTGCAGAAATAAATATCCTTACCCAGCCACCTCCTCCCATGGGCCCTGATCTAGGGAGCCTTGTGTGAAGGGAAACGGCCTAACTGGGAAAGGGACAAATACTTCCTCTACCATCTATTCCTTACTGAACTGGACAGACCCCAACTCGGGGAAGGACAAAATCAGGGCGGTAAGTGAGAGTTAAGAGTCTTCTGATAAAATAGCCTGAACCCAAGTCTAAAAATGCCAACTCCCCAGAGAGGAAAAACCGGTTAATGCTCATACATTAAACTGAGTTTACTGTATGTGTGTGTGTGTGTGTGTGTGTGTGTGTGTGTGTGTGTGTGTGTGAACTCTGCTTTTCAGGTACCTATTGCTATGGGACAAACATGGTCAACGTAAACAACAACCATTTAATTTGCCCATAATTCTGTGGGTTCGTAGGGGGCTCCCCTGGGAAGTTCTTCCATTGGTCTCACTCGAAGTCCCTCCTGTGTTTGCTGTCAGATGGTGGCAAGAGATGCAATGTCCAGGATGACTTCACTCATGCGTCAGGAGCCTGGGCCGATGCCTCAGGGCTATGACATGTCTCTCTCTCACTCCATGGCTAGCACGAGCTTCTTCACTGGGCAGGTGGCCTCTGTGAGCAAGCACTCTGTAAGTCTCCGCTCGCATCCCACATGTGGTCACATTGCAACGGCCAAGTCCAGAATCACTGCGGATGGCAGTTACACTGAAGTGTGAATACTGAGACTTGTGGATTGTTTGGGGTCACCAAAGCAACAGTTCCCCACAGCTAGCACGGTTTCCCTCCAGAGAGGAAAAAGACTGCTGCTGCCCTAACAACAAGCCCTGTTACTGGTTTTTGTTGTTGTTCTTCTTCTTTCTCTAGTCTTTCACTTTAATATTCAATGATCTCATATTCCGATTACTGCTTAAGTGTCGGCAATTGGGGTTCCATGTAAAAGTTGGGCAAAGCATGGCAAGAAAGAAGGAAGCGTTCCACGATTGATAGACGAATAAAGATCCAATTCCCATTTTTTAAAATAAAACCAAATTGGGACACAGCCACTCATAACACAGGAAACTTGCCACCAGTTCCTCTCTGGCCCTTGACTCCTTTTGCACAAGAACCTCATACAGTATTCATTCTGACTGTTATTCACACTTAAAAGACTGTCCACACCCTCTTAAAAGACCAACACCACACCTTTTTTCACTCAAGTGGGTAAAGACTTAACGGCCCCCATAAATCTTGCTCCAACAATTTTCCCCTGAGGATATCCTACTAATATGACCCTTCTTCACTGCAATAACCCCATGGGCTTGGTTAATATTTGCCAATTCCAGTCCACCTGTTGGAATTCGTCAGCAATAAATAATTTGTATGGCATTTTCAATTTTATCAAAGCACATCCCATGTGATGCTCGCAATAGCTCTCTGAGGTAGGTGAGACAAAGATTTATTATCTTCATTGGACCAAAATAAAAACAAAGCCTGTATACATTAGCATGTAAGGCTAGTTTTTGTAGTGTTTTATAGTTGGCAAATGTTCTCTTATACATTATTTGTATCAGGATTCCTTACAGCCATCCTGAGAGAGAGATGGTAATAGCCCTACTAATAGAGGGGATAGAAAAGTTAAACCCTTACCCCAAAACCCCAAGGTGACTAAGTAGCAGGCACAAGTCAGATCACTGAATCCATCCTCCTCTCCAGCTCGTAACAGGAAGCATGAGTGATCTATGGCATAAGAGCCTATGGGAGAATTAAAATTAGAACGTCTATGTCCTGATAGGCATCCTCCTGCCCAAACTCATGCTGATTCTTACACCTCAATTAGAATCCGCAAGATTATCCCGATGTTAGCAATAAGATGGGCCACCCAAGCAACAGTGAGCTTTGAAAGAAAATCTAGGAGTACTATGATGATCTAGCTTTCCAAGAACCCAGGAACCTAACATAGTCCACGGGCTTGAGAGAGTACATTATGGTTGATTCCAACGCATGACAACAAGGTTTCACAAGAGGACCTCTCAGCCTCGAAAGGTTACTGAAACACAGCTCTAGTTAAATGCTATTTTGTTTTCACATTTCCAACAGTAAAGCAAACAGACAAATAGATCAGTGAACAGAATGTGTTTAATTAGGAATTTTTTTTTAAAGATTTATTTATTTATTTGACGGAGAGAGAGAGATCACAAGCAGGCAGAGAGGCAGGCAGAGAGAGAGGGGGGAAGCAGGCTCCCCGCTGAGCAGAGAGCCCGATGCGGGGCTCGATCCCAGGACCCCGAGATCATGACCTGAGCCGAAGGCAGAGGCTCAACCCACTGAACCACCCAGGCGCCCCTAATTAGGAATTTTGTATGTGATAAAAATAGTGTTTCAAAGTGGTTAGCAAATGGCCTTAAAAACAAATGGTTTGGGATCAACTGGCTAACCACTCGGAAAAAAAATAAAAATAAAAAAATATATATATATATATATATATGTGTGTGTGTGTGTGTGTGTGTATGTATATGTATATGTATATAAAATATTATAATAGATATTATATAATACTATTATATATTATTAAATAATAATATATTATATGTCATATTATATAATCATATAATATATAGGATACAACATAATATAATATTATAATAAGTTATATATTATAATATATATATTATAAAATATTATTATAAAAAATAATTTTTATTTCAAAAGCATTCATAAACAAAAACAAAACCCTCCAATGAATCAAGACCTAAAAGGCAAAATTAAAACAATCAAAGCTTTAGAAGAAATAGAGGAGAGTATGTTTATGGCTGAAGGATGAGACTCTGGGTCAGACCCAAGACACATATAGCATATAAAGAAAAGACTTGTTGGGGCCCCTGGCTCGCTCAGTGGGTTAAAGCCTCTGCTTTCGGCTCAGGTCATGATCCCAGGGTCCTGGGATCAAGCCCCGCATCGGGCTCTCTGCTCAGCAGGGAGCCTGCTTCCTCCTCTCTCTCTGCCTGCCTCTCTGCCTACCTGTGATCTCCGTCAAATAAATTAAAAAAAAAAAAAAAGAAAAGACTTGTTAATTTGACATTAAAATTAAAAACCTGTATGTAATAAAAAGCACCATAAAATTGAAAGGCAACAGAATGGAAGAAACTATTTCTAATATATGAGAGACTGAAGCCAAGTATGCCTGAATATATAAAGACTTACTAGAAATCATTAAGTCACACAAGGCAATAGAAAGAAAAACTGGGCAAATGATATACACAGGCAATTCAAAATAGAAAAAGAAAAAAACCCAGACGATAAATATATGAAATGATTCTTGAACTTGGCAGGAAAATGAAACACTTTAAATGGCAGTAGAACATGCCAATAGATTGCAATAATTTTTGAAGAGAGCTAATACCAAATGCTGGCAAGAGAATGGATCAAATGCTAGTCTTTCCACACATCACTAGTAGGAAGGAATATTGATAAAATCACTGTGGAAAATAATTTTACAGTATGTATTACAATTTAAAATATGCATACACCATGAATTAAGCCTTTCCACTTCTTAAAATACAGCCTAGAGGAACACTTGCATGAATCCACGAAAGCCCATAATGAGGACTTTACTGAGGGGACAAAGAGAAATCAGTAACAACCAAAACGCATCTCAGAAAACTAACAGTCAAATAAACTGTGGCATAACCGGGGTGCCTGGGCGGCTCAGTGGGTTAAAGCCTCTGCCTTCAGCTCGGGTCATGATCTCAGGGTCCTGGGATCGAGCCCCATGCTGGGCTCTCTGTTCAGTGGGGAGCCTGCTTCCCCCCACCTCTCTCTCTTCCTGCCTCTCTGCCTACTTGTGATCTCTGTCAAATAAATAAATAAAATCTTTAAAAAAAAAAAAAACTGTGGCATATCCATACTATGGAATATTATACTCAAGTCAAAAAGCCCAAGTATGTACCTGCGTGTACTGACACGGAAAGTCATCTGAGACACACCACCGAATGAAAACAGCAGGCGGCTGAACTTGCACAGTACTATCAATTCTTTAGTATTCGTGTGTGGAGATCTGTGTGTATGAGGGTATAAATTCAGGGGAGGAGGATAAGTAAACACAGCCAACTCCTCACACAGTTCCCTCTGAGGAAGAACAGGGATTAGGACAAGGGGCAGCCAAAGCGGACCAAGCCTGAGCAGTCAGCAGTTAGCATGGAGTGTAGTTTACTTGGGCGATTTCATTTTTAATAAATAAAAAGACATGGTGGCGCAAACCTTCCCCCCAGAAAATTCTCCCAAGCATTCACAGGCTTTTATGAAATTTATAAAAACACAACAAAACCTAGCGGAGGTTATAACAGAGGCGGATGACAAGCGACACAGTGCTCTGGTTGGGGCGGACAGCCCTAGGCACTGCCAGACGGCGCTGTGACATTAGAAAGAAGGTTTCCACGGGTAATAAAAGAGGAAGGCGTGGACCTGCTCATGTGACGCCTGCCTCTGTGTAGTGGACAGAGTGGCCACGGCACCGTCAGTGGCCAGTCACAGGAGCCCCAGAACCCGTGCTCCCAGATGGAAAGGAATCACACGGAACCAATCACAGCAGAGGGCCAGGCCTGGCCACAGGCTCCCGGTAACCTTCTCCAGACTTGGAGCCATCTGGGCTAGAAATCCTGAGGAAAATAAACCTCTTTTTGCTCTTTCTAATTAAAAACATGAACGGGAATAGTAATCTCCATAAAGCCACACAATTTGCTTTAAAAATGCCAATTCCTGTCGGGCCCATCAAACAGAGCTGAGCGTGCCCTCCTGCAACTTCACAGAAAGAGAGCGAGGTATTAATGAGTATCGCTTTAGATCCTTGCGAATCTTGTCATATGGAGTGGTATTGCTTCACGTGGTCATTTTACCCCTGGGCTAGTGTTCAGGTTGTCTGGTTACCTCGGCTCTATATAAACAAGAAAAAAATGATTTCCCACATGTGCCCAGCACTCCGCAGCTTGCAACAAACCTTTACGTTTATGACCCAATTTAATTCTTCCTACAAGCTTTTTATTCCCATTTCACAGATAAAGAGACAGAGGCTTCCAAACCAATGGATTATTTTCACCGTCATATTACATTGGAACGGCAAAGGCATTTATTGCCTCTCTTGTCAGCATCCTGCTCTTTTCGCTAGATGCTAAATCAACCCTTTTGTTTGACTGAAGAGCAAATTCAGCTTCTCTCTCTTACGTGACTATCTTTTTGCATCTGTTTTTATGGGGCGTTCCAAGAGCCCTTGGGGAGAGCATCTTTCCTCGTATTCTTTCTCCACACTAAAGTGGAAGGGGGAATATTTTCTTCTTCTCTTTGTTACGCTGGGCTGATGCGGACTTAACTATTTGCATCAATGTCAAAGTCAGGTTCAGAAATCAGGCAAAGCCTCTGCCCTCTCACCAGGTTTCTTGGCTTATTCTGAGGAAGAAAGAACAAGTGTTTAGCCTCTACCTATCTATCCGCCCAGAAATGTGCTAAGTTCATTACATGTTTTATTTGATCTTCGGCACAAATCTGTGAAGGATGCACCATGACCCTCATTTTATAGATAAAGATACACAGGCTCCGAGAAGCTAACTTGCCCAAGGTCCCATGCTAGGGAATAAGTTCAAAGTCTGCATATTTCCAAAGCCTTGGTTATATCTCACTATGCCACGGTCTCTGCAGGACTGGGGCAAGAAACAAACATTCCTTTCAAGTCCTATGTACGGGGTGATCATCTAAATCTGGACAGTTCTGAGAGTAAAAGGTAGAGAACGCAATTTCAATTAATATTTATACCAGGAAAAACAGGTATAAATTGAGACTATTCCAGGGAAAACGTGACATATGGTCACCATGCTCATGGGCCACACAAGGGAACATCACCCAGGAAAAAAAAAGAATGTTCTAAAACCCATCAACCATGAGTGATAAATGTTTCATTCCAGGAGGACACGGTTGTGCAGATGGTCAGGACCTAGCTTAACCTCTACAGACCTCACGCACAGAAGGACATCTAACAAGGACTAGAGCTACTGACTCAGATGAGCTCCTCTCCCACCCCGACTGTGTTTCTAACAATCAACAAATCTTTACTGCTTGCCCCATCATGTAGCAATAATTCTAAAAGTGATGCCAGGCAAAACCATACTGAGAAAGACATACAGGATACCCACTTTCAGGGAGGAGTCATCACTATGGAGGTCTTGCTTTGTCCTGGAGCACAGAACACTGCCCGGTGACTCATAGATTTCCAGAATTAGTTCAAGAAGACCAAAAGCTATGTTTTCTTCCATGACCCCTCACTTTCACAGCAAGCACAATTGTACGATTATGAGTAGGAAGCTGCCAAGACTCTGGAGGTGTCCAGAGGATTAGGACATCCTCTCATCCCTCTGGTGTGGAACGGTCCACGGAATCTCTGTGAAATTACAGACTTGGCTGCTTTCAAGGACACAACCCAGAACATCTCTACATTCAAGATTCAACATCCTAGGGAATAATTGCTCCTTCCTCTTTCATGACATACTGCTCAATTATTTATCGTTAAGCTTAGTTCTCAAACTGGGTTATTCAGATGCACATACAACCCAGCACTAACGAACCCCAACATCAGAACCCAGTCACACAGGAAAATTTACACCACTGCACTCACTTTAATACCAGGTTGGTTTTTGTTGTTGTTGTTGTTGTTTAATATTTTATTTATTTATTTGACAAAGAGAGAGATCACAAGCAGGCAGACAGGCAGGCAGGGGGTGGGGGGAAGCAGGCTCCCTGCTGAGCAGAGAGCCCGACGCGGGGCTCAATCCCAGGACCCTGAGATCATGACCCAAGCCGAAGGCAGAGGCTTAATCCACTGAGCCACCCAGGTGCCCCAACACTAGGTTGTTTTTGAATCCTAAACGGGTGTGCATACACACACACACACACACACACACACACACACACACACGCATACTCATTTCATTTATGTGGAGGATTCAGAACAGACCAGGACACCCAAATGATCACCATACAAAGAAGTAAGAGAATGTGCTTCTTACAATCCAGAAGATAATTTCCATTTTCCAAGGCTAGTCTTTACATTTACTCTACTGGCCACCAGGGGAATCTGGCTGGGCTGCAGCAGATGGTAAGAAGTTTTATAAAAAGGAATAAAGAATGCTTTTTCCTTTAAAACCGTTTCCCCATTCCATTCCCTTCTGTGGAGTCCATACAAAATCTCCAATTTGTGGACATTCACTGTACACCTGACCAGTACCCAGAGTTCCCAAGAACTACTTCCTATTGCTATCTTCACTTCCATAAAATTGCCATCCGCCTCTCCACAGAGGCCAACAAAAATCACACATGCACTCAATGGAAAGCAGAGAATTTCCTTGTGAGTTCTGTCCAGATCTGCTAACGACTCAGGGTCACGTGTCTAAGCCGGACCAAACTTTTGAGACCACCTCCAGGAGGGTTTGGGTTTTTTTTTGGTTTTGTTTTGTTTTCGTCAGCAGTCTCAACTCCAGAACCTCAGCTATGACAGGTATAGCGGTCCAAAATAAAACTAATTTACAACATTCCCTACCATGCAATTAACCTCTTTTCCAAAGAATGTTGCTTTTTTTAATGTCTGTTGTAAAATAGGCTCCTAAATGAATATAATTTCCCACCCACCTCTTAGCAAAAATTATGTGCCATTTCACACCTAATATATGCAGATTGCAACAACTCTCGAAAAGGAACCCGAGAAGTCAAAGTGGTCCATCTCAGTCTTTCCCCCAGTTTTCAAAATCTTGGTTTTCACTGAAATCAGGTGAAGTTTGGCTTCTCGGGCCTGGCCAGAAGTTGAAGTAAGATGCTAAAACGGCCTGGGACCTACCACCCGTCTCTGCATCCTGCCATAGAAAACCACTCCCACAGTGCCTGGCCCTCATGGGGGCTGAGTCCTTAAATAAGGACCCTGGGGAGATCCCAAGGGTGGATATTGCCCTCTCTAGTTTGGCCCTTCCTAAGGCAGCATTCATGGATCTCGACATACGCGGACCTTCTTTGCGTCCTGAAACCATGCCACAAAGGTGGATTACTTAAGAAACAATTAGGTGCGTACACAAAGCAATTTGGAGGCAGCCGCACTCCTTCAGCTTTCTAAGTGAAGGGCCTTTCAAGGCTGATTTATAACACTGTCGTCTTCAGAAGGCAAAATAATTAATAGGAGCATGGACTTCTAATTTCAGTGACTTCCAGAGAAAGTGGATTTCACTTGATTTATGACGGCCGGTGACTTTGCATTTTATCAGTTCATTCACTCATTATTTATGCTGATGGCCAATTTCAATGGGTCGCTATCATCTAACTCGCTACTAATCAAAGAGAATTAGGGTTCACTGCATTATTTAGAAGTCGCTAATTTATCTTCAGGACAAGTAGTGAGAAGTTTGGGGCCTTCCACAAGAAAAAACTGAACAGCTGACTGGAGCCAGAAAATTTGGTCAGCATTATAAATGAGTTTTATCAGGGGTATTGCAAGTTGATGAGTTTCGAGTCAGAAGGAGAGAATGAAGAAAGGAAAAGAGAAGCCAGGAGGTAAGACCAAACAGAATAAGGCTAGAAAAAAGTAAAAACAAACCCTGAGTTACCACCATGGTCTGATCAGCGCCCCCTGATCACAAAGGGCCGCTCTAGTCGTACAACCCTGGGATTTGGGCATCTGTCTATTCTTAGTATTCAAATGTCCCAGCACCCTTCAGTTTAGTTCAATAAGCAAGTATATTTGCACTGAAATAAGCCGAGTTGCCTTGTTTCTCATTTTAAAGTCATTTTAATATGTTCTAGACACAAGATAATGGATCACATTTAAACACGAGAAAATTAAGTCCCATCAGCAAGTAATAACACCCAATCATATTCAATCATGTTGAACAACCACCTCTACCAAAATGATCCTCTTCTAAGCAAGGTTAAGAAAACAACAATTAAAAAAAAAAAAAAAGAAACAGAGACAGAGAGAGAGAGGTTGTTGTTTTACTTTTAGAAAAACCCAGCTTTAAAATCTCTCCATGTCATTTCCCCTCAGGCAATATATTCTCTCGGGTTCATACGTCCAGATTTCTGTATACTCTGGTCCCTCTTATCAGAATATTTCTCTGTCTTAATGCTTACCAAGTAAATTCCTCTTGTCTTTCAAATTTCAGCTTACCTGGTCTAACTAGGTATCTTTTCTCTGCTCTCCATACTCCTGGGACTCCCCCTGGTTATTGCCCTAATTGTCTGTACCCTTCAGTGGATTATAAGCCCCATGAGAGTAGGAGTTGAGTGATAGCTTAGTTGCTAAATGCCAGGACCCCATATATCTGCTGAGTCAATATGGTTGATTATGCTGTTGCTTTGACTTTCATGTTTTCTATACCATTCAACAGTTATTGTCTCAATCCAAAGTCTCCCCTTTAGGACAACTAGATGGTAGTACATGAGCAACAGGAAAACACCAGTTTCTTACCCACCCAGTATTTCTTGGCACCTTAAAAACCAAGGAGGGGAATAAAGAAAGTAGAAAATAGTATCAATTTTTGAACACTTTCAAGTTTGAATGGGAATGCCCAACTCCTGATGCTAATAAGGGCTTTGCCAGATTGTTGGGGCAGTTCCAAAATAATCCCAAGGGAATATAAGACTCCTAAAATAAAAGGCTCTGTCATTTGCAATTTTCATAATAATCCTACTATGCCTTTTTATCTTAAATAAGATGCAAAAATGGCTAGAGACTAATATAAATGCAATCTGTAGAGGAGCTTTTAATCTTTCTAGTCCTAATCCAAACACCACTTTTAGCTTCGATCAGGCTCTCCTTGTAGTTTGTACCTGGCCCAGTGCCAGACTATCAAGGTGCTCATATAATAAATATGGCCTTATTAAACTGGATGGAGTAACCATGTGGAGTTATGACTATGGGAGTTTCTGTAACATGAAAAGCCATGTTTATCATATTGATGATCTAAAATAAAGTCTGGGACTCCAGCACTTATTTTCAACCAGTGTGACAATTTATATGCTACCCCAAGTAAAATAAGACTCATGAAACCCAAACCAGTTCACTTTCACTCTCTCATCAATTGCTTTTTCCTCTGGCTACAGATGAAGCAAACACCATGTTCCTATAAATGGTACTGCCATGTGTGGCCACATCAAATCTGATGCTGTTAGTTTCCAAACTTGCTTTCCTTCAGTCAATGGGTTTTTATGCAACCCGACTGTGTCCGGCTCTCGAAAGACCCACAGACTGCCAAGAAGTCCTCAGACACCAGAGAACTGCATCATTTAAGGTCAAACCTAAAAAAAGGGAGCTACGTGCTTCTAAATATTTACAACAGAAGGCATTTCTCGCAGGAAATTGGATGCACAAATGATGGAGAAGCAACAGCAAGAAACCACAACCACCCTCGGGCTGAAGAGACAGCAGAGGGCAGGGACAAGATCTCCCACCCACGTGAGAACCCTGGTAGGCCACATCCCACAGGAACTGGAACTAGGATAAAGACTTAGCCCCGACAGAGAAGCCAGCAGAGGTGGGGTGGAAAGAAGTGTCGTGGCTTATCCTTCCTCCCACCTTCCAGTCTCCTGCCAGCACCTTCCGTTGGTCAAACCCAAGAGGAAGCCAGCTGATGAGGGAAACTGGGAAATGTTCCTGCAGGTGACAGCTCCTGTGACAGAGGGAAAAGCAGGTCAAGGGCAGGAATGGATCTGAGAAGGTCTCTGAGCCAGATGGAACTTTAACAGAGGAGATGCCGCTTGTTGTCTACACTGCTTTCACTTTTCGTCCCCAATGAGTATCTGGAGTCTGAGTACACAAGATAATTAGAGAGGCATTAAAGTAACAACTCTAGTGGGTAGAACTGTAATTCATTTGGGGTTTCCTGAAGATTTATGAGCCTAGTTCTCCTTTGGAATTTGAAAGCAAATAGGCAGATGCATATGGAAACCTGTAGAGAAGGAAGCAGGACACGAGGTGGCTCGGCTGGGATGTGGACCACTGGATCGCATCGGTGGGCCTCAGCAAGGCAGAGGCACATTTATAGGCCTGCTGAATCGGTAGTGATGTTGGGTAGAAAGCTGCTCATTTAGCCTGGAAAGCAACAGACCTCCACTCCATTACCCCCAAAGAAAACCCACACTCTATCTCAGTGGCATGTTTCAAAACACGAATCACTTTACCAATGGCCACAAGGTGAAAAAGACCTGCCGAGGAAACTAGGGGCTACAACTACCAAAACGCAAGACCTACCTCCTCCAGGAAGCCTTCCCTGCTCACTCCCTGACTACAATAATTTCAATCACAAATAAGCTAAAACTATATTGTTTCTGACTCGATTCTAAGATCCCTTAAAGGTAGGGACCAACGGCTACTTTGGTGAGTTTGGTGACTTCCATTGCTATAAAAACACATAACATAGAAGTTACCATAATAGCTATCTAAGTGTACAGTTCAGAAGTGCTAAGGACATTCACCTAGCTCTCTAGAACTTTTTCATCTTGCAACACTAAAAATCTATACCCACTAAACACTAATTCTCCTTCATTTTCCTTTCTCCCTACCCCTTACCAACCACTTTCCTACTTTGTTTTGACATCTTCAGATGCTTCACACAAGTACAATCATACAGTACTTATCCTTTCGTGACCAGTTTATTTCACTTGGCACGATGTCTGCAAGATCATTCAGGTAACAGTTTCCTTCTTGTTTAGTGCTGCATGATATTAGACTGTATTGCCTGGACCATTCATCTGTCAGTGGCCACTTGGCTATTTTGAATAACACTGCAATGTGCACCTGTGTGCAAATCTCTCCCTTTGAGATCCTGCTCTGGATTCTTTTGGATATAAAGCCAAAGGGGAGATGGTTGAATAATAAATTCTTTTTCTACTTTTGTTAGGAATTCACTTTTTGGTCTTTAACCCAAAATAAAGGCCCAACGTTACTCTTTTACACATGTACATCCAGTTTGGCCAACACCGTTTGCTGAAGACACTGTCTTTTCTCCCCTGCCCTGTGTAATCTGACACACTTGCCAAAAAATAATCTGAGCATATACCCAAGGCTTGAGATCTCTATTCTATTCCCATGATCTACACACCTGTCTTCAAGCCACACTATCCTGATTACCTCTGCTTTACAGTATGTTTTGAAACCAGGCAGTGTTTCCAAACCAACTTTGTTTTCAAAATTGGGTTGGCTACACAGGGTCCCTTGAGATTCCAGATGATTTTAGGATGGTTCTATTTTTGCAAGAAAGAAAGAGAGAGAGGAAGGAAGGAAGAAAATGGGGAAAAATGCTACTGGAAGGGAGGAAGGGAGGAAAGGAGGAAAAATGCTACTGGAAGGGAGGAAGAAAGAAGGAAGGAAAATGCTACTGCAGTTTTGATAGAGATTATAGTGAATCTGTAGATTGCTTTGAAGAATATGAACATTTTAATAATATTAAGTCTTCTAATCTACCAACACCAGAGGTCTTTCCATGCATTTGTATCTTCTTTGATTTCTTTTAGCAATGTTTTGTCATTTTCAGTGTATAGATCTTCCAGCTTCTTGGTTAAGTTTATTCCTAAATACTTTATTCTTTTTGATGCAACTGTAAATGAGGTTAACTCCTTTGGTGTTTGTTGCTGTTATCATTTCTTGTTGGTTCTGCCTCTCTTTCATTCTTAATATCATGCTTTTCAATAATATTTGATGACCAAGAAATCTTTTTTGAATGGCAGACTAACGAATGAATATACTTGTCTCCAGCTAACCTAAAAAGGAATGTTAGAAGGGTTGAGGTTCCCTCTCTCTTTCCCAGAGTAGTAAGACCACCTTGGGCAGTTCCTTCCAGGGACATTGGTACAGATAATAAACAATTTGTTATGCTCAATCCTCAATTTCTCACCTGTGTTGATAAAAACAATTTTACCAAATGCAACGCAAACGAGACCAAGACATGAGCTTTCTCATTATTTGACTATTGCCTTTTATTTGAGACCTGTTCTTTATTCACTTTACCTATAAGTTCCTCTTTCCCTTTAATTGATTTGAATGGCTGGAATGAATTTGCTCAGTAAGCTGGGTGAACCCTCTTTGTACCTTGCTGAGCTTAAAGAGAGAAGTTCTCACCCAACACAAATAAAAACGTTAAAAAGACAGCAGCAGCATTACTATATGAAGTAAAGTACCCTCGACGTTTGAGGTCCCAAGAGGTATAAAATATATATGTATATTATATATATATATATATATATATATATATATATATATATATACATAGTAAATATGTGGTAGGAAGAGCCATAAGGTAAATCCATATTAGTGAAGATATGAAACTTTGGGGGTGGGCCCCAAGTTGTGACTGTACACCCTGAAATGCTAGAAAGAACTACACAGATTAAGAGAGATTTTAAGCACTAAAATTCTACTATCATTTCCTTCTATTTCCAGCTTCTCTCTCTGCCCCCCTGTGGTTCTTTTATTTATGGATGTAATACAGGAGGGCCCTTTCCCAGTTTTTCTTCTCTCTATCCAAGTTACGGGAAATTCAACAAAGCAGGTCGCCCTGGGACACAGTTACAAAAAATGTAGACATACCTGGGGCCCCCCAATCAAGAACTCAAAACACGAGCCACGCACAACTGACAGACTGATTCCTGGCTAAAATGGTCACGTGCCCTTGACCTTTGCAAGTGTCTGGCACCATGGCCTTCTCCAAAAAGATAGAGAGAGAGAAATGCAAGAACACAGCCTCAAGGCCACTATTATCAAATGCCCGACTCACGGCAGGAAGCAAGCGCGGGATAGTCAAAGGCAGATGAGAGGCCCAGAAGCCCAGAAGGGGACCACAGGACTCACTGCTGCCCTGTCATGACATCCCGGCAAAAGCTGAAGAGTGGGAGTTTTTGAAACAAATGCCAGTTAAATGATCCATTCAGTTATACTTGATATGTCTGGTATAATATAGCTTGTTCCAGATGTCAAGTAATATTGCCAAACCATGCTCACTAATGTGAAAACCATTGTTGCTGATAAGCCTAAGTGTTGTTGGATTTGTACAACAGACACCCATCTGCAAACAAAATACTGCATTAAAAAAAAAAAAAAAGCCACAAACCTGTGGCTCATAAATTAAGCCGACAAAGGGACTGACTGAAAAATATAATTTATAAAAAGCAGTTTTCCCCTGAGAAACTTTTTTTCAAATATTTCACGTTTACACATTTAAGTTATATTCCATTTTATACAAAAATTATAGTAATTGTCCTTCACCTAACATGAATGTTATAATTATACTTTCAGCGTGGCTGCGTTTCAACACCCAGCCGTAAGAAAAGTCTGGTGTGTTCATAACCAACTCGGGAAGGAACAAATAGATTTGCAGGGTCTGATGTGACCCCTTTAAACATCCAGCTCTAAAATATCCATTGTTCATAAAATTCATAAAGGGCTGCATATGTACATCCCAACTCCCTTTGCCATTCGATATATATGAAAATGCAATTTACTGTATGTCAAATGAAAAATGCGGTTTTCAAATGCAGTGACAACAGGTGCTCGTTAAATGATCAGACGCTATTTGTTACCTAGCCCCTCACTCTCATTTGCAGCAAGATAAATTGCATTTTAGAAGAGTAGGGCGATCTAAGGGGTCTTGACATGTTTTTATTGATTTGCATAGGTTATATGCATGTATTCCTGTTTGTAGGCAAATAGTGCCACAAGTAAATTCAAGGCGCCGCGCCTGTGTTTCGAGAAAATTGGAGTCATCACAGGGGAGCCAAGATGGAGTGAGCCTGGGTAAAAGAGACACATCCAGCCTGCTGGAATCTCAGAACCTCTATTAAGATTTATAGGCTGTAGGATTCTTTTGGGCTTCAACATTATTCTTAGTAAACCCTTTCTGTCTTCTGTTGTTTATAAAAACTGGCAGCTTTAGCAAAGACAGAAGCTTAAGTTGTAGGTAGCACAATTTAACATAATAGTTCTCGCCTGTCCTCCAAATAGCCTAATGCTGATTTTGCAAAAGGAAAAGAGAAAAGGCGAAGAAAAGCCACATGAAACCACATACCATAGGCTGTTGCTCTGACACGGATGGATTTGGCTGTCACTACAGAAAAGCATTGGTGAAATTTGATTATATTTCTAATGTCAAAATTTACTAACTTTTTAGACTCCCGGGTTCCATTTCTCATTTGATTTTTCATTTTGTTATCTCAGCACCATCAGGCCCATCACGGAGAGTAATGCACCAATTAGCCCAGGGAGTCACTCACTCAGAAGGGACTTTTTCATCTACACGGTCTCCCCTCTCAGCTGCCACTACCACGGCGGGACTGTGCCTTCCCTTCCACCCAAGAAACACACACCTCTCCTCCACTCCCCCTTCCCACCTCTACCCAGAGCACCCACCTCCCCTTTTAGAGTCCAACACTGAGCCGGGTATGCACAGCCTTATGGAGTCTCCTCTGCCGTGGTCCTATTTAAATCTTTCATCGTTACTGATCTTTTTACCAATATAATGGCGAGGACTATGGTGTTCTTCCCTTAAGGACCTTCTGAGAACCTTCCAGTCCTTGCTGTTAAGCTGATGAAATGATTAATAGCAACTTTTGAACTTCTACTTGAACTTCTGTTCCCCACTGCGCCCAGCACATGCCCCGCCCAAAGCAGAGGACAGGTACCAATATTTTAATGTGGTAGAATAATAAGCACTATCTCTGAATGGGGTTTGTATTTTCAGGTCCCTGTCTTACACATTTCCCAAAATGGTTCTCACAGCTGAGGTGTACAGCAGTCGTGACCGTCATCCTCCCCTCCCCTGGGTTAGAGGCGTTTGCAGAGATGCAGTTCACAATAGAATAGGCACCAGAACTCAGGACCCCTAATCCAGTGCTTGTCCCCTTTTTAGGCACTGGACTCATCACATGGTGTATCTATCCTTTGGGATGATTCTCAAACCCTGCTTCTTATATAAAATCTTCTACAACAAAGAAAAAAGTGATCTGCTCACCCACTGACATGTCTGTTCTTATCCCAGGACTCAGCATGCTTCACTGAGCATGAAGATATGTCCAGAGCTTGTCTAGTAGCTGGGTCCACAATAGTCAACAACCACGTCTTTACTTCCCCCCTGAATTCATTCATTGCCTCAAAGCACTTATGAAAGCCTAAGGGAACAAAGATGAGTAAGAAAGGTTCTCTGTCCTCACAGAGCTGACAGTCTCGTGCCATGGTTTTCCAACTCTGTGACCACAATCCACTTCTAATTTGTTGTAATGACTCATTATATGTGTATACATACACACACAGATACACTCCACACAGCCCTCTGAAAATACTTCCTAAGGCAATAATTAACCCTACTATGTGCAAGGCACTCTTGTATTTTCTCTTATTTTATTCTTTATTTCCTCTCTTTATAAAATGGTATTTGTACCCATCTAAGTTAATCTCAAAACAAATAATGGATCCATACCCAGAGTCTGAAAAACACTCATCTAGTGAGAATGTGGAATGACTGAGATCAGGAGTTAGCAAACAAATTCTGTAAAGGGCCAGATAGTAAATATTTTTGGCTTTGAGAGGCAAGCAGTAAAATCAAGGGTATCATGTAGGCACTAATAAGAGAAAAAAACTGTTTTCTACTTATTTTTTACTGATGAAATTCAAAAAAAGATAATAGTAGAATGTAAAATTTTTTTAAGATTTTATTTACTTATTAGAGAGATAGAGAGAGAGCCCAAGTAGGCAGAGTGTCAGGCAGAGGGAGAAGGGGAAGCAGGCTCTCCACTGAGCAGGGAGCCCGATGTGGGGCTCAATCCTAGGACCCTGGAATCATGACCTGACCTGAAGGCAGCCACTTAACTGACTGAGCCACCCAGGGGCCCAGAATGTAAATTTTGGTAACACACATTTAATAATGACCAGGGTAAAATTTATTCATGGACACTTAAATTTGAATTTCATGACATTTTCATGTGTCACAAAGTATTATTCTTCTTTTGATTTTTCAAACTATTTACAAATTTAAAAATTATTTTTAGCTCATGGGCATATGAAAAGAGGGAGCAGGCAGGCAGTTGGCTAACTCCTGATTTACAGCAAAACCAGTCTTTATTAATATTCCTACAATTTCAATTGTTTTCATTACAATGCTGGGTATAGAGAATACCTTCAACTCACGTTTGAGAAAGATCCAGCAAGACGTGGGTATCTAAATAATTGAGAAACTTTAAATTTAACCCTCTTGACATACTATGAGTCCGATCCCATTATCTTTATCTTACCAAGGAAGAAACTGAGGCAGAGAAGTTAAAAGGACTTACTTAATAACTTCCAAACCCAGGGCTAGGTGCACCACACTTATCTAAGCACTTATAGGGGCTAAGATGACCAGGAAGGGGAGACAAGATCAATTCTGAAACAACAGCCCTCACTCCTCTAGAGGCACCAGGAGAAATTATCATGCATTCCAATAAACACATTTTCTCTTCTACCATGCAAATTACCAAAGAGGGCCAAGGCCAACTCTATCTGCCTCTCGCCCATACGCTGATAAGCTACAGGGGGCTTGGATCTCAAAGTCCCTGAACAGTAATCACTTAGGCTAGAACATAAGTTACCCCTGAACCTCATTCACAGGCGAGTCATCAAGTTTTAAAGGGTATTAAGCAGGAAGACAGATCCCAGTATCCAAAGTCTCTACATACATTCTCACCATCCTGTGTATTTGGCCTCATGCCCACACAGCCAGAGGGAACAGCAGGGTTCTCAAATTTTGGGCAGCAGCATGTGGCAACCACAACCCATGACCTAGGCTCCTGAGACTGGCTCAAGTCCATGCTGTGCATATGTTCTTCCTGAGGGCAGCCGTTCACAGAGACAAAACACAGCGTTCCAAACCTCAGGTTATATTTATGTGCAATAATAAACTGTAGGAAATCCAGGGCTACTCAAAGTTTCCAAGAATATATGTGCCCCACTGGGGAGTTAGGGGGCCCATGGAAGGAGAGGATTAAAACACAGCCACCGTGTGACCCCATTATTTTGTCCTGTTGGTAAGGCTTTGGGAACGTGTGTTACTTTTAGGAAGAATGTGGATTCAACATTAGCTAAAATAATGCTTCTCGTTACTTCACACTGAACCTCCAGTCTATGAACTCAGCTGAACATGACCCCCAGAGCTAGAGATTATATAAGCACAGTCACAAAGCCTTGGCAATGTTAGCATTTACAACACAAAATGCGTCCTTGGACAGTAGAGATGTAGGTCTTTAACACACAAACACTTAAACTTAACATATCAAGTCAAGGTATAGGCAGCCAGCCAACAACAGCTGAAACAATGTAAAAGTATCAAGTTAAACAGTTGGGAATATCTACCAGTAGATATTTTCTAAAATACTAGAGTTCTTCAGGTCTGCCCCCAAGGTACTGGAGGTTTTAAAAATACACAGTTTCTACCAAGAAGGGACAACTAAAACTGTGTTGTATCTTTCACAGTGCATTACCAGCAAGATAAAGCAGTATCCGGTCCTGAGGTCTGTATTCGAGCTTCTGGGCTTTGTCTTGGTACCTTCGCCCCATCTAGTATGATACATACTTATGAGCATGTGCACAGACACACGCAATGGAAACAGACTTGAAGTCATGGACCCAGTATCTCTGTCACTAAATGTGAAGCTCGAGGCAAGTAAATGTCAGGAATTTAAGTATATGATAACTATAAATGAAAACTCTATAAAGAGAACTCTCGGCCCATTAATCATAAACTAACATGCATAGGAACTGTAAAGTGCTTTTCAGAATTCCCAAAACACTTTTGCTTGGACCAACCTTGGGAAGAAGGCATTAGTATCTTCATTTAACAGACCAGAAAGTAAAGGGACATAAAAGCCAGACCCCCAGGGCGCCTGGGTGGCTCAGTTGGTTAAGTGACTGCCTTCGGCTCAGGTCATGATCCTGGAGTCCCGGGATCGAGTCCCGCATTAGGCTCCCTGCTCTGCAGCGAGTCCGCCTCTCCCTCTGACCCTCCCCACTCTCATGCTCTCTCTCTCAAATAAATAAATAAATAAATAAAATCTTAAAAAAAAAAAAAAAGAAGAAAGAAAGAAAGAAAGAAAAGAAAAAAGCCAGATTCCCATTTCCTGGTGGCACACAAGGGGCTAGGCATTAAGACCAACAGGCTGGACGAGGCACCGAGGCAGAGGAAGGCTGAAAGCACGTGCCAGCCAAGACCTGTGCTCTCGAAGCCCTAAAAAGAGGAAAGAAAGACTAGGAAGGAAGGAGAAGTGGGACTGCACGATGTAGGTAGGATTAATGACGTTTTGCCAATGAGGGAAAAAAAGCTTCTGGCCAACTGATTTCAGAAAACAACTTGTAATGTATCACTGCAAAAGTTGGATACATCCAAAGAAAGTAGAATTGCAAAATATCAAGGTCAAAAGCCATAAATATTTTCACCCTCCAGCAAATCTAGACAGTCTGCTGGGTAGTAGGCAGGATGAAGGGGCAATAGAGTTACTGCAGAATGGGCGAAAAGGAAAAATGAAGGTACCCCACTCTAGCTGTCGCCCCAAGGCTGGTATCGCCCTAAGGGTGCACGGAGAGTTGATTTGTCCGCACACCCTCCCCATCCTTGCATGCCCTTACTTCCAGGGAAAAAGAAGTGTGTTCAGCAGAATCATAGCACATGCACTTTGTTTGTGCTTATTAAATAAAAAGAAAGGATCACCTTCAACTATATTAATGATGGACTGGTGGATGAAGGATGCCTGTGAAAATTCACAACATCTGTTTGCTCCACTCTCTTCTCAGCATGCTGCACCTATTTCTCATGCTTAATGATGCTCAGCCACTCTGCAAGTTTTACGAACAAATGTGTGTTTAGCCACATTCATCATTCTGAATGAGCGTTCTTGATGAAGCCTCCACTGGCCTGTTTCGCTCTTTCTGCTACACTTTAACAAATGACAACGGCCCTACGTATTTTTCATTTGTTAAAAATAAAAAGCTAAGTGAAGGATAGGCCTGGAGGATTTTTTTTTCCCCTTCCCTCTGACTCCCCCTAGAAACTTCAGCCCGCCATCCACTGGATTCCACACCTGCCCGCCCTGGCACGGAAGAGGGCGTGCTGGGAGAGCTTGCCTAGAATCCTCGGGGTCCAAGTGTCACTGGCTAGACCCCACCTGGAGAACCCT
Source organism: Enhydra lutris kenyoni (assembly GCF_002288905.1). Lineage (NCBI taxonomy): Eukaryota > Metazoa > Chordata > Mammalia > Carnivora > Mustelidae > Enhydra > Enhydra lutris. The sequence continues at coordinate 29,381,430 of NW_019154096.1, read as the reverse complement.
GTCTCAGCAACAGATCTTTCCTTTCTCTAATTAGCTACCACTCTTGGAAACTCTATCACACAGCATGGTATTTAAATATCTGCCTTTACTCTTCACTGGGCAGGACTTTCAACCAAAAAGTTGGCATGAAATCATGAATTGCTCTTTGTATTACCAAGAATGTGTAAAACATATTAGATTCGAAGAGAGGAGATAAATACGTGTTAAATTGACAGTATTTCTCTCCAGTTCTCCAGAAGAAAAGCCAGGGTGCTCACTTAGTTTTGACAAACAAGGTAATATTTACATTATCACAAACTCAGAATCTTCTGCCAAAGCAAAAGGCTCAACTTTTTCATCCCAGAAAAACCTGAACTCACCGTTTGAATGACCTACATAAATCAGGTCAAGCTGGCTAGAATCTGGGAGATCAAAAGAGCAGAAGTATTATAATATGTTAAGAAATAATCTTTTAGAATTTATTTTCAAGTGATCATTTTTATTCTGATCATTTAATCAGGAACATGAAAAGCAAAAAAAATAATGATAACAGTAAGTTATTTCCTCTGTATTAAATATTCAGAATCATTGGAAATCAGTTTAAATTCTATTTCCTAAGACAATTCATTTTTCTTTGTATTTGCAATGCTGAATATTGTATTAGTATTTGTATTACATTTGACTCAGCATGCATGGCAAAACACCCTACAAATAAAATTATCATATTATATATTCAATAAAGCCACACTGTCATATCACCAGTTTTAATCATGGTGGTTTCTGTTTTTTCCCCCTTCCTGATAACATTATGAACATTTGAAAAGGACAATGTTTCATTCATCCAGTCATCAAATTTAATCATATCTCTCACCGCTAACCTTCTTAAATGCCCCATTGGTGACTGTGGTTTTATGTATCATTAACTGAATTGTTAAGACATCTCAATAGAGTTGGGGGGTGAAGCTTCTGGAATCAGGTACAAAAAGTGTTTAGGACACATCTACTCAATAATAAAGAAGTTAAACCTTAGCAGTTAAAAAATGGTTAAAAGCAAAAAAATCAAGTAATCTTAAGCAGAAATCCATCAACATTACCCAAGCATTTTTTCAGGTCTTACTTCACAGACTCCCTGAGGATCCTAGTCTACCAAGGAGCCTCAAAATTTTTGAGCCCTCAAATCCATACTCATCGTAAGCTCAAGTGGAGAAAGAATTAAAAACATATATTACACATATGTGTAAATTAATCTTGAACTTGTATCACTTTCTGTGCATTCTATTTTGTTTCATAAATAACATTAAAGATACAACTATCACCATGTGGGCAAATGTGAACATGTTTGACATTGAAGACCTTCAAACTTGGAAGTGTTTGATGTCAATATCCAGCAAGAAGCCAAGCAAAGTCTACCTCCTCCATTAAGAGCTCTGCCAACTACCCCAGACCACAGAGACCATTCTCTTAAGCTTGGAGTGGCCATTTGTGCCACACAATTTAGGTCCACCCAGCACTACTCCTGATACTTTGCTGCATCCTCTCTACAATGAAAGGATTATCTAAGGCCTGGGATCTCCTTTTACACTTCCCTCATGTCTCCCATGTGCTTACAGTGAGCACTAAATCATCTCTAGCTCTATCTATACGGATACCATTGGCAATATGTCAATACAGAAATCCACACATACTCATTGATTAGATCTATCTCCAATGAATTTATGCTTAAGTGTGAAGTTAGATCTTTATTCATTCTTTCCACACAAACTTGTTAACCCCTCTTTCTGTTTTAGGTACTATGATAGATGTAAAGACAGGTAAATTCCTCAATGACAATATACTGTAACTGGGAGAGAAAAAGTATATTGAAAGAACTACTGTGGCCAATGCCATTTAAAAAAAAAAAATCAAAGACCACAAACACAACAGGAGTTTAAGACAAAGAGAGGGTCATTTCAAAATAGAGAAATGAAAAGTCTGCATCTACAAGGATGGCACTGGGACCAATCCTTGAAGGTTGTTAGCATGGGGAGATGTGGGCACAAATTTCCAGGCAAAGGAAATCACAGAAATGAAATTATAAAGTCTTAAAGGTGTGGGGGCTCATCTGAGTACAGAAGATTCCTCTTTTCAAAAACACAAGATTTAACCTACCCTTGCAGACCAGTTTAGAAAATCCTATGGCCCTCCCAAAGGGACCTCTTTTCAAAGTCTCATGGTCATACTGACTGCTCTTTAGAAATAAGAAAAATATTGCATATGAGTCCCCAGGGGCACAGAATCCCAGAGGAGAAGATGAAGAAATAAATTTCCTCTTCTGAATTTTCCTAGACTCAGTGTTCCAATTTTGTGACCTGATTTCTTCGAAACCTTGGCTGCAATTAACTTCCCTGTTTTCCTTGTGGAGGGCTTAGAATCTATGACCGCCTCCACCTCCCTGGAGCTCTCTAACACGTGTTGGCTCCAGCCGCCTTCTTTGCAGCTGCAAGAATCCAGCAAAGCCCATGCACACTTGTTTCCAGGCTCCTTCTTCCTCCGGTTGGAGGCACGAACCTTTGGGATGCTTTCCCATCCTTCCGCAGCCTTGACTTCCACCCCAAGGGCATAAGGAGCTCTTCAGTCAGACTTACAGATTTTAGGATTTGAATCATCCTGACCTGCCTTCCACATTAGTCCATGATGATTCTTTTCATTCATTTCATCTAACTACCATCTAAGAACAGCCATGTTTGGTGATACTTTTGCTCTCAGTTGATGGGTTCTGACTAGAACAGGGCCACGATCTGGCAAGAGCAGCCGGAAACTGATCAGTGGCCACAAGAGAGACTCACCACCCAGGTGCAGTGCCGGTGTGGCTAATTCACTCCTAACTTGGGACAACTGGAACTCATCATCTCTTCTTTCTCAAGAAGCCTTTGATTGCAGTGAAATCCCAGAACCAAAGAGCAGGAACAGTGGAGCCCTAAAGGACCGTAGCCATCACTCAGTTTAACCCCCTTGTTCTACAGCTGATGAAATTGACACATGAAGAAGCAAAATGACTTGTTCTGTGTTTTGTCACTTTTTAGTAGCCCAAGTGAGAGAGAAACCCAGCTTTCCTAACTCCCAAATTAGTCCCACTGCTCCATGTTGTCTATCAACCTTCTAAAAGCTGGCAGTGAAAGAACGGCAGGTGGTACAAAAGTTAAACAACTCAGCTAGGACACCGAGTGGGCCCACATCTTCATCCCCAGAACCTGTGAGTATTACTTTACAGGGAGAAATGGACTTTGCAGACATGACTGAGGATCCTGAGATGGGGCAGTTATCCTAGGTGGGCCCAATGTTTCACGGTGTTCCTTCTCAGAGGGACACAGGAAAAGCCAGAAGAGAAGGGGATGTGAGGATGAAAATGAAAACAAAGTGATATGCTTTGAAGATAGAGGGAGGGGCCACAAGCCAAGGAGTACAGGTGGTCACCAGAAACTAGAAAAGGCAAAGAAATAGATTCCACCCCCACATAGAGCCTCCCAAATCAATCAGCCCCACTAACACCTTCATTTTAGACTATAAAATTCATTTTAAACTTTTGACCTCCAGAACTAGAAGAGAATTAATTGTGGTTGTTTCAAGCCCCTCAGTCCATGGTAATTTGTTGTGCTGATAATAGGACACTAATAGAGATTTTAGCACCTAAAAGTGGGATGTGGCTGGGACAAATATCTAGAAATACGGAAGTGGATTTACAGTCTCCTGATGGAGAGGAGCTGGAGAAATTCTGAGGAGAATGCTAGAACAAGACCTCCATAGGCAGCCTGTTACCAGAAATACTGGTATTCCTGACTACGTTAGCGAGGACTCGGAAGGAAATGACAAGGGTGGAAGAGAAAGTCAATATTCCATAGAGAATTCCTAAATTATCGTAAGCAGACTTTGTTATAAGTATAAATGTTAAAGGTGCTAGTGAAAGCTCAGAAGGAAATGAAAACATGTCACTGGACAAGAAAGGTGGTCCTTGTGATACAGCGACAGGAAGATCAGCTCAGTTGTGTCCTATAGTGAGATGGAAAGCATTAACTTGAAAACACTGAAGTTGGCTACTTAGCTGAGGAGGTTTCCAAGCAAACACTGAGATGCAGCCTGCTTTCTTCCTGCTGCTTATTGTAGAATGCAAGAAGATAAATTGGAGAAAGAACTGCCATGGCAAAAAGAACCAAAGCTTGACAATTTGGGAAATTCTCAGCCTAGTCAGATGGAAAAAGGTACTAAAAATTAGGAGAAACACTGTCAGGAAAGGACGTTCTGGGGGGGAAGTCCTGCGGTCTAAGTGGACCAACCTCTGACTAGTGCCTCAGAAAATCACAAGATCAGAAGATTTATTCACAGAGGGGGTTCTTCAAAGAGATCAGGCATAAGACTCATGAACCCCCCTCAACCATCTCAGAAGAAGCCAGAAACAGTCAGAATTTTTCCGAAAAAATCTCCGGAAGACTTTTGTCTCATGGAGTGAATCCCATGACACACCTGGGAGATCACGAGGATTCTGTACAGGTTCTATCAGCATAAATACAGCCACCTTACACTGACAAGAACCAAGAAGAGAGGATATGAAAGAACGCTGTCAGGTAACCAAAATTCTACAGAAGGAGACAGGCTGATAAAAGCATTCAGCTGTAAACACATGCTACTTTTCAGCGATTAAACAAGGAAGGATGACCCAAAGGTTGGAGCCTCAGGCCTAGAGGGTAGAGCTATAGACCCAGAGGACAGATCCCCAAGCTACACAGCTTAAAAACCTAACAGAATTTGCCCTCTTGGATTTAAAAATTGCTTGGCACTGGTAGAGGACTCCTTTTTCCTTTCACTTTCTTCCATTTTGAAGATTTTCTGGTTTTCTGTGACTGGTTTTCTATGACTATTCCACCATTGTGTTTTGGGAGCAGATAACTTACTTGTAGTTTCCCAGGTCCACAGATGGGAAGCAACTCTGCCCCCAGAGTGGATTGTACCCACAGCCTCATCCCTAGCTATTATAGATTACCGCGGTCATGAGATCGGTACCTTTGAGCTGTGATGGAGATGAGATTTAGGACTTCAAGCTGTAATGGTTGAGACTTTGGGGACCTTGAGATGAGATGAATTTATTTATATGACATTGAGGTGAATCTTTGGAAGACAGAGAGAACATACTCCTGTTGTCTTAGCCTACTAAGTTTGTGGTGAGTTGTTGTAGCAGCAAATGGACCCTAATGCAGCAGGGAGAGAAGAGATCAGAGGACGCCCCCACCACAAATGATCTTACTTACTTACTTACAAATGATCACAACCCTTGAAAGCAGCAGGGAACAATCTGTATGTTCTTGCTACACTGCTCTACTGCACAGAGCCCCCCAGGACATGAAGTCTTCAGGGAGACTTTCATGTTCCAATATCCAGTCACACTCTCTCTGCAAAACCCTTCTTTTTCTTGTGCTGGTCAAGTATCCCATGACATACAGGAAAAGGACATGGGATAACATATTTGATACTATTTTCAGGTGCAAGAGATCAGCTGAGCGATTCCAAAACTAGGTACCCAAATGTTCAGATTTTCTAGACATTTCAATAGTTTAAGAACAGAAAGACAAGATATTTTAAAATGAGACTTCCCCAGAAAACCTGTGACACATGCTCACCTTATTTATCCAAACAACGAGACAGAATGTGGTGATGTATATAGGATCTCAGAATCACAGTTCACAAAAACGCAGGCCCCTGAAGACAAGACCCAAGTCCCCGATAAGCAAAGACCAGCAAGAGACAAAGGGTCAAGTGCCACAGACTGAAGCAAAATAGCGCATCTCTGTCTCCTGCACACCTGCTCGGTTTCTGGAGCCTCCCTCAAGGGGGTTATTGAATGAACACTTAAAGAGATTTGGGGCACCTAGGTGGCTGAGTGGGTTAAAGCCTCTGCCTTCGGCTCAGGTCATGATCCCAGGGTCCTGGGATTGAGCCCCGCATCGGGCTTTCTGCTCAGCAGAGAGCCTGCTTCCTCCTCCTCTCTCTCTCTGCCTGCCTCTCTGCCTACTTGTGATCTCTGTCTGTCAAATAAATAAATTAAATAAATAAATAAAATCTTTTTAAAAAAATTTTTTTAAAAAAGAGATTAAATAGATTTTTCCACTTAACTTCGTAAACAGGTAAGTGGCTGGGCTGGAACCCTAAAACACTTCCCGCTCTACCATGTTGTCAAATAACCGGATCCCACGATAACTGATCAGAGAACATCTGTGATGAGAAGAGTTGGAAGGAGAGAAGCCTTTTGTTTGGACATGGGATAAACAGACACTTCTGAAGGCAGCAGCAGAGAAAAATTCTTTTTATGATGAAATAACCAAAAAAAAAAAAAAGAAAGAAAAGAAAAAGTTAGGATATAACTGACATCCCTTAGCAGCAAAAGGTTTGGTTTATTCAAAAATTGATGCATTCAACATTCAGTCAACAAACATTTATTTTACGGGCCAAGTGCTAAGCTAGGTACCAACCACAATTTAACACCCACAAGATAGCATCCTTGACCCCCAAAGAACTCACAGAAGAACAAAGATAACTGATCCATTTATGTGACTATGTTTCCCATCCAAGCACTAACCAGGCCCGACCTGCTCAGCTTCTGAGATCAGACGAGATCAGGCACGTCCAGGGTGGTATGGCCGTAGATGATTTGATTATTTCTTCTGGAAAACCTACGTCAGCTAATGAATGCCTCATAAGTGTCACTAACATAACCTAAGGAGGAAAAAGGCATCAATCTATTTTATTCTTTAAAAGAATACAGTTGACCTTGAAGGTTGATTCAGAATGCCCGAATAGGGTGAAAATAAAATAAAGTAGAAAAAGTGAGCTTGTTTTTTTTAAATGTCCTAGAAGCATTCATTTTTTCTCTTTAAAATGTGATTTTTTTTAAAAGCTCTGTACCTCCAAATTGAGACAAGTGAAGAGAAGCTGCAGGACACTGCAAAATACAGTCACAATAAAGAAGAATGATCCCAGGAAAGCTGTTGATCAGCAGGGCAGCTGCTGCTTGAAGAGCTCGGCTCCCCGCCGCTTGAAGGATTCAAGCAAGGGACCGATCAACCATCAGGGGTGGTGGCGGACGGATCCCTTGTCAGAGATGGGCGGCCGGAAAGGATGACCTCTCAAGTCCTACCTTCGATTTCTGGAAGTCCTGGACCATCTCCTCATTGGGAAGGGCTCAGCAGACCATCGGAAGTCATTTGGCTCAAACGACATTCAAAGCATGTTCATTTTGTCAGGACTCGCTTTCGAGTCTTGTGCTAGAGGTCATCTTGTCACAGGAACTCTAGGGGACACAAGCATTCCAAATAGGACTCAACTAACTAGTCCTTCACCTTGACTAGCCACAGTAGCTAACCCCTCAGGCTGAGCGGCAAGAACCAGCTGACCCCAAAATGCTTCCTCCAGCCCCATCTTTCCACAGTTCCACATCTCACTTCTCTGTCTGGCTGAGTAAATTACCACAAGAAATACCTCCCTCAAAGACCTATAATAAAAAGATTCAAGAGGACAACAGCGAAGCAGGGCAGCATTCAGGAGAACTCAGGGATGGAAATTCCCAGTCGGCCTTAATGCCGGAGAATTTACTTTAGGATGTAAAAATAACGCGTACTGCTATATTTCTTCACTTTATTTGCTCTCCTCTGCAGAGATTATGGCTGTGTGCGCAGCGTCATAAGAGTGGAGAAGGTCAGGTTGACAAAACTTCTTGGTGGGGAATAATCGTTAGCCCTCCAAATATATGTGCCTTGCAACTTCCAGGCCACAAGAGCAAACTCTGGTTCGGAAAATGCCAAGTCTCATCTCCAAGGAAACTCAATAACGTCCAAATGGCCTCACGATCACATTTGTGTGGTTATAATAAGCCATTAAAAATATTAAGGAATAATTCAGATTGAATGGGCTTTCAGGGTTGTGATTTTTTTTTTCCCTTCGTTTTGGCAAAGATAGTATAAACCCCGATGAGGAAAACGTCTGCTAAAGAAAACAGGAAAATAATAAAATTAGACCTGGTTGAACTTGCTTTTCATCCACTCCAAAACTTAAGAGAAACAATTATCCTGATGCAGGGGAAAAAAAAAAAAAAGATATTTCATAGCTTCTCTGTGAAAGAAAATGCACATGCTTTCAGGATGAAAATATTCTGGGATGGTTCTAAAGAACGGGATTCTTTTTGTGGGGAGCACTATCGTCTCAGACCAAACACGGAAACAGATTGCGAGTCTGGGCAGGTTTCAAAGGAGACAGTAAAGGGGCACACAAGGCGTGCTATTCAGCACATCGGTCCCCAGGCTGTATTTAAAAGCCAGAAATGAAAATGGCTTAAGGAGTTCGTGAGCAAAGTTACTGCGTTCCCTGGGAATAATGGCCCATCCACATCGCCAGCTCTCAGGCTGCCATTCTAAGAAAGTCCAAACCCTCCGAAGCATTCTGGCCCATCCCGGAATCCGCGCCCCACTGCAGAATGTTACAACAGCTGGAACACCAAAGATCACCATCTTTCAGACCTCATATGAAGCCACAGCATGATAAACAAATTCAATAAAATTACGAATTGGCAAACTGTTTGCAACAAATGTTATTTCCCGGATAACAAGATGGATAACGTACATTCTGCAACATATGCGAGGAATTATTGAAAACAGATGTAAATGTTCTCAAACTCGAGTCTTTCTTTGGCACAAATCTGAATACGTTGATTTCACACTTAGCTTTGCAGCCGTGCCCCCCAGTCCCTCCAACAGTAACCCTTGCACGGAACAGGGGACGTTTCTGTTGCCTTCCCCTAGCTCCTGGTCCTCGGGATGGAGAGAGTGGGTGTCTGGTCCAAAAGCCCTTCCGGAAGGCACCAAAGAGAACTTTGAATCCCAAATGGAAGAGCAAAAGCAAGGGTGAACTGCACACGGAGCCTGACAGTCACACTGAAATGACCCCGGTCCCGAGGTCCGCAGCCCACACACCTGCCCTGGGAGGCATTGCTCGTGACACCCCCGCTTGGAAGCCAAAACCCTTTCCCCTTAGCTAGGGGCCTCATGCATATTAGTCTTCTGTGTTTTTCTCTGGCATCTCTGCTGACTCGTCTATGTGGCAAAAGCAGCCATGTCACTGCATCCTACCTGCCACACAATCGAGATTTTTCTAATTGTAAGGAAAACGGTCTCCTGAGCATGCACAAAAAAACATGCAATGTGCAATCATCACATTTTGGAGATGGGGGCCCAGAGAGGTATTTTCCATGAAAAGTAATTTACATTTTTCAGCTACAAATGCATCTTTTCTTCTAAGAAGAATCATCTGTACAACAGATTTGTATCTGAAAATAGAAGGCCGGATTTATGCAAAAATGATCTCAAGGGATCATCTCAGAAACACAAAAAGTAATTTTCTGCCAAAATTATACAGAGCACTCACAGATATGTTTTTCAAATATGACCACTAAACACATAAAATACACAAATGAAATGGAATTAATACAAACCAAGAGTTCCATGGCAATCTTAAATTATAGAGTTTGGGGAATGTCAGACAAAATATCAGAACAAAATTCTTGAGAGTTTAAAAATTACAGAAATGTCAAATCCCATATATCTCACACTAAAAAGAATCTCTTTTGCCTTTCCAAGGATTAGTCTCTCCAGGTTATTTAAATATGCCGCAAGTGCATTGGACAATAAAGTTAAGTCTCCAAAATTCCCCAACTGTGTTAATCTGCCCAAATACAAAACTGTTACTCTCACCCACAGTAGAGATGAGTAAGTCGAATCATAAAACTTAAAAGACAATAGTTTAAAAGAAAGAGCTCCACAGGCCCAGAATCATAAAATGAATCCAGAGTGTGAGCCAGCCCATGGTTTTGCTGACGATCGCGCACGCCATTTGCAAATCAAGTAACAAAGGGATTAGGGGTCATTCCTAACTACCCTGTTCCTTAAAAAATCAGCAATCCCAAGTAACTTTGTGCGCAAACCAAAACAGAAAGGTAGAACAGAAGGAGCTCTGGGCCAGGACGTGAGATATTTGCGTGCTTAGTACCAGCCCGGCACTTAACCAGCAATTAACTTTGGCAATCCCTTGAACTTCCTGAGGCCTCAGTGTCTTCCTCAGCGAAAGCACAAAGAGTTACACCAAAAAGTCTCCTAAGATTCCTTCTGGCTTCAGCATCTAACATGTGGCAGATACATCATGGTCGGATTAAGCAACACTCAACACCTTAATTTTTGAGGAGGTCAAATCCCATCTACGTTGTAAGAATGAACCCAGAATCACTTCTGAGCCCCTCCCCCAAAGCCACATGGCACTTTCTCTTCTCCTGGAAGATTGGAAATAAGCTCCATTTGATAGACTCGAAAGGGAAGCAGAAGACAGAGAAGGTCCCATCTCTACTTGTCTTGACTTTGACGTTCCACACACAGTCTCTGTTTATGCGGACTGTCAGCCTTTGATTTCCACTGTAGTTTGCAGCACGGGGGTCACCGGGTAACCTCTGCCTTCAAGAATCTTATGAGCTCTCAACCCCCAGGCCAACAGTGCCTATGTATCTGGCGGGCTTTCTCTGACAGTCTCCAACACTTGGCAAGAGAAGATCGAAAAGATGCAGAATAATGTCTACTCGAATAGTAATCTGTTAGGTGAATGGTTCTCTGGCTTACTACACAAGAGTAGGTTATGGTTCCATATATCATGTTCAATGTGCAATAGATATTTTTTTCAACCATTCATATTAAACTGGTGTAAATGTTTTTATTCCTTGCCACATTTCTGGGTGGTAAGCTCAGGCTCTCCCAGGAATTTGTTTGCTTTAAAATGCCATGCATCTCCAGGCGGCCTTACCTCATAAAAAATGGGCACGTCTTCTAAATGAATTTCCCCTTTTTTGCAGTTCATAACTAACCAGCACAGCAGAAATACACCATGTGTGAAGCCCTGTTTACTATAGGTGGTAAATCACGTGCCTAACGTCCTGTAATTCATTCCGAATACTGTAACTCCATTCACTGCAACCCATTCTGCTCTGTGCTGGGAGGCATTAATACCAACCCAAAATTTGCGGTGAACCTGATTCAGATTGAGGGTCTTGTTCTAGGAAGGGCACTTAATCTGGGGGGAAGAAAGCAAAGAGGGCTTTTTAAGGCAGCATCAGGCCGATCTGCCCTCTGATGAAACAAAGACTCTGTTACCCTCCCATGGCCCTTGCTCACAGGGCAGCCTCGGGAGAAGACTATGATATAGGTAAGGACGACTGGCCACTTGCACCATCCGTCCGTATGTTCCGTCCCTCCTTTCCAGTCTTTATCATTCTCCAGAGCATACACTTAGCCAGCTCAAGGTGTCTGCTGACAACGTGTAAAATCACACACCCCCTTGAGATAGCTTCTTACTGATGCAGTTCTTAGGTCTAAATGCCTTTAGGATCCCCAACTGTTAAAGTATACTAGGGCTGCTCAGAGGTCCGTGAGCCTCTGAAGTCACTTCATAAAGTCATCCCTACTTAGCAGCCATTACTCTGTATCTAATGGAAAACATTTAGAAACCCTGGAGTCAGCACCCAGGTTTCCACACTCCTACACTGGATGGTAAAGGGTTCCAATCCCACCCTCCAACCCCAGCCAATTTTCTGGCTCTACATTTACTCTCTCCAGACTTGTCCTAACACACAGCAGGGTGGGTTTGAGGTTGACAACTTGTTTAGACAGAAGAGTCTGGCGATAAAAGGGGGCGCATGCCTGAAGCACCTCTAAGACAACAGGGGGATCCTTGGTTCTCTCTCCTTGCCTACGGGACTGAATCACAGAGCAAGTACGAGGGCCTCCCGGATGGCTTTTAGGTCCTGCCATGTCTTCCAGAATCTTTTCAACCAGCGTTCAGCCACCTCTTCCTGTAAAGATCCAGATGATGAATATTTTATGCTCTCTGAGCAATACAGTCCCCATCGCAGCTAGTCATCTCTGCCACCGTTGCACGCACACGGTCACAGACAACACGTAAACCAATGGGCATGGCTGTGGGCCAATCAAATTGGACTTATAAAAACAGGCAGTGGGCCGCCACGTACACACGGATCTAGAGGGGGGCTATCCAGTAGAAAATGAGCTGTGGAGAGAATTTGAAATTTTCTAGTGGTCACGAGTACTTCTTTACAGGGAAGGAACAGTTTTAATAGTATACTTTACTTAACCTGATAGATAACATTATAATTTCAATGTGCCATCAAAATAAGAATATCAAGATATTTTGCATTCTCTTTTGACTAATTTTTGGTGTGCATTTTACAACTTATGGCACAGTTCAATTGGCCATGTTTTAAGTGATGAACAGCACACATGGTTCGCGCCTACCGTATCTGGCTCTGCAGGTCTAGACCCGCCACTTTCTTGCCCATTTTCAGCACCGTGGAAGAAACAGTCAGGGTCCTGATCACCAGAGGGCTACTACATCATCTCTTCCAGAAATGAGTCCCAAGTCTCTGATCTCTAGGACATCAAAGGTGCCACAGGTGCCAACACAATGACACACCAATCACCAAACATCACTGGAGAATGTTTAGAGGAAACATGTTCCGTAATTGGCACAGCTCTATAAGAGCCTCTTTTTGTTAGTCAAAAAAGGTAAGCAAATTTAAAGGCATTTGAGGAGAGCAATTGAACGCTAAAAGCATTTTCCCAAAAACAAAACCAAAAAAAAATAAATAAATAAAAACTTTCACTTCTATAATTTTTCTTTCTCTACTCTCCTACTCCTTGAAATCTCATGTTACAGATTCAGAATGTTTTCCTATTGGATCTGAGGGTAACCCCCTCCCATGACCACCAATAGCAAACTCTAACTCTTAAAGCACCTCTTCAATTTTAACAAATGCTCAGGAAATGTCACTGGTAGTGACCTTTTCAGTACCAGGCCCCCCAAAATAACACCATTTCCCCATCTTTGCTCCTGCTGTTTAAACATAATCCTCCTCCCACAGACAAAGGTTTGTTTAGTAGGACAGAAGGAGGGAGGAAGTTGAGAGAACTTTCACTACAATTTTTATTGTAATAAAAAGCCATCAAGACATTTGCTTTCTTTCCCAATGTTTTCAACTTACACGAGATTCTTTTTAAAAGCATTCTCTAAAATGTGCCTAAAGTAATCTTTTCCATAGGGAAACACAAACCCAACAAAACAGCCCTTTGTTTCAACTAACATTTAGCAAATAGAAAATAGCAGTAGCTGGCAGGGTCTCAGGCTTGAGGAAGTTGGGCCCCACTTCACTCATGAGGGGACCTGAACACCCGCTAATGGATTTCAGCATGCCCTATAATGGCCAGCCGCCATGACATCACTAGTACCAGAGCCAGTGTTTATAAAAGATCCTTCCCTGGGACTCAGGGGAGGGGGAGAACACAGAAGAAAACCAGGAGTTCTCCTCCATCCCATGACAGGTCTGTAGTCCACCAGGGATGCAGACTAGAAAGAACATTGGCCCAGTAGTCAGGAAACTTCCGTCCCTACAAGTAATCAAGGGTTGGCTTCATTGCCACTTGGCAGGGATGTTGGAGATGGGGGTGGGCACCTTTGGAGGAAGGGGGAATGCTGGCCTAAAGCCTCTCTCAACCCTGAGGTTTTAACTATGATTCAATAAGATTGAATCCCTCTAGACACTAACTAAACAAGTCACCCACATATCACTCAGTTTTGTCATCAGTAAATGAGAATGGTACCACCTACCTAGAAGGGCGGTTGTCCAGAGGAAAAACATAACACTGCAGACTGCCTAGCATATAACCAAAACTGGACATATGACAGTTATTATATATTACTATTATCTGAGAAATTGGGTGGTCTATAAGATGAGCCACACAGGTTGGCTAGGGGAGACTGGCAGCTGACCCCACAACCCCTACACAGGTAGCCTCCTCTTTGCTAGCACAGTTTGCCTTCCTCTACCTCATCTTCCCTAAAACTAAACTGTGGGCATGTGGTGAATCATGGCCAACAGGACATCAGGGGAGGTTTTCCCGGGGACATTTTGAAAGAGGATCTCTCAAAGGAAATGGGACGCAGAAAAGGAAACCTTCTTGTCACTGCTCCAGCATGGCTTTGTTGGGACTATCTGTGATGCATAAAACCATCACATCCAGCCTGTGGCCACGAGGAAATAAGCACTCACACACACCAAGTCAACATGCTGAAGTTGGCAAAGAAAAAGACGCAAAGAGGTTCGGTCCTTGGAGCGCCTGGATGGCTCAGTTGGTTTAGAGTTTGCCTTCAGCTTGGGTCATGTTTCCACAGTCCTGGGACCAAGCCCCGTGTCCGGCTCCCTGTTCAGCAGGGAGTCTGCTTCTCCCCCTCTCTCTGCCTCCTCCCTGCTCGTGCTATTTCTCTGTGTCTCTCCCTCTAATAAATAAATAAAATCTTTAAAAGTTTAAAAAAAAAGGGGGGGGCGGGGTTTGGTCCTTGACGTCAGTTGCTAACCAATTCCTTAACTGCTCAACTCAGTTCTGCTCTTTTGAGAAGAAAATGTCCTCTACTTAAGCCACTTTTTCTTGAGTTTTCTGTTACAGTAAACAGGAATCTACCTACAAGAGCCTTCTAGTTCTACAATATTATAACTATAAATCCAGCTTCCTAATCTCATCATACTAACACCATCATTCTTTCACCCTCCTGAAATTCAACTTGTTTTACCTTCCCAAACCAACAGAGCAACTCTTCTCTCATACATACCCCACACTCTCTTTGTGTCCTTACACATTCTCTGTGTCTACATGGAACACTTTCTTTGTGCTTCATCTCTTCACACTTTCCCCTTTCTTTAGGGCCAAATTCATAGCCCAAGTACTCCAAAGTGCCTTTTCTGAACACTTTTAGCATATAGTATTTCTTCCCCATTGATTTCTCTAGTTCTTATAGTTTGTGTCACTTGGTTTATCATAAAATCATAGAATTACAGAACAAGGTTCATCTCGTCCAACGTGTTGGGTGAGAAGAGATTTCTTCAGATAATATCCTACAATAGAAATCAAGTTACTCCGTATTATAAAATTTTAGCATCAGGGAGAGTTTGCCATCTTAAAAGAGTAGCTCATTGCACTACTAGAAATGTCCTCATATTAAAACAAAATGTGACCCCTTGTAACTGCTAGGCATGGGTTCTCTTGGATTTTCTGGGTTGAGTTGTGGCTTCAAATCCCCTTCTGGAGCAGAAGTATCTCAAGGACAGAGGCATTGCCTTATTCATATTCATGTCCCCTGCATTTAACACTGTGACTGTCATATACTAGGCATTCAACATATGTTGCTGAATAAATGACAGATTTGATCCCACCACCATTACTTATGGGGTTCCAAGTAGATCATGACTCAACACGGATCAAAATTTCTCTTTATAGTTTGTAGAACTGGGAATTAGGCCTCATGTTCAGTCTCTGACAGTTATGTAAAATAAAGACCCATAAGCTCCGGAACCATATTATGGCCATGACTCCCCATGAACATGTGGCAACAGAGAAAGCTAATGGGGCAGAGTGGGAGAAAGCCAACATACTGAAAGAACAGAGAGAAGCCCTAAGAATCGAAAGCGCTGGGACTCTAGAGAGATTTCAGGTTCTTGTTCCAGTCCCCCATCATGCCTAAGTGCTTAGTCTCGGGGTTCCATAGATGACCCTATGCCAACTGCTGTTTCTCTGCTTAAGCAAGATTGAGAAGGTGAGTCGCTTATAACCAAAAGAACCTTGGCCGAGGCATTCAGCTAACTCGGTATAAGACGAGGTGTGAGTGTTTATGAAAGCTGTGTCCGAAACAAACCAGCTGGAGGCAGAGTAGAACAGAGGAACTACTACCCTTCCCCAGAACATATTAGAACAACTGAGCAAAATCACACCCCTTGTAGGTCCCCTGCCGCACCATGACTCCTTTCTGCCAGTGTAGGAAAATTGCCCCACACCTTTCCAAAGCAATAAACAGCTGAGCAGACCTGTAGTCATTCCAACCCCCACTTCTCCCGGGAGAGTCTGCGTCAACCCCCTCCATGGAGGTGCCCCTAAAAGATCAGGATTCTCTGAGCTCAGAGCACAACTCAGCAGACACTAGCCTTCATAAGGGCAATCCTCAGCCCAAGGGCAACTCTAGCCCTTATTTCCTTCTTATCTCCCCTGGAGCCACTGTCTTCCTTTCTGGTGACTTAGGCGCAATTTTGGAGCACCTTGCCTTATAAGATCTTTATAGGGTGTTGCCAACCCTAACACCATTCAGCTAAAAGACCTAAAAATAAGTGACCATAATGGCAAAATGACTGGCAGCTGGAAAGTCCTGGGACAGACGATACCAACCGGTACCCCTTGCACTGAAACCACATGGGGCATCATATGTCCCAGCAATCATAGAATGCCTTCTGATCTTGACTTATTCATTTACCATTTGCTGAGTGCTTTTTCTAGACTCAAATCTCAGTCCATCTCCTTACCAACCGTGTAATCTTGGGCAAATGTCTTAACATCTCAGCACCTGTGGGACCTCTCCTCCAAGACCCAGATAATAGCGGTACTTTCATCACAGGGTGTTAGTGATCAAGTTAATTCATACATATAATGTAGTTTAAGTTCCTGGAACCCAGCACTGAATAAATGTTAACGTTCATTGGTGTTACTTATTCGGTCAAGATAGGCTAGATTATGCTGCAGTAACAAACAAGTCTTAAATCTTAGTGGCTTAAAACAACGAAGGGTTCTCTCTCTCTCATTCTACATGTCTACTATGGGTTGGCTGGTGGGGAAGGGGCTGTGATCACTGTAGTCACTTAGGGATCCAAGCTAACAGAGTCTTACAGTGCTGGTCTCTCAATAAAAGCCTTTAGGGTTTCCCACAGCGTAAGGAGAGGGCACTGTTCACTGGGTCTTAAATGCTCCCATCTAAAAGTGACACAAGTCACTGCTCCTGCTCAACAAACCACTGCCAAGCACACTGAATCTCAAGAGGGAAAGGAAGCCTAACTCCCCTCTGCACACAGGAGAGCGGCACTAGAAATACTGGGGAGCACTAATAATAACGTCAACCACAACAATTATCATTACTCTATACCATGCCCCCTGCTAGACAACCACACTCTAATAAGCATGTCACACATTTACATAATTTTGATATGATACCTTAATGTAACAAAATCACTGGTTTACGCTGGGCATTTGGCTTTAATTTCTCTGCACGTGTGTGTGTGTATAAAGAAAAGAATTCGTTTTTGAGACTGCATCTAGTGAACATGAACAATCCAGGTTGTTTAGTTCAGGGACTTAATCAAACCAGCTCTTGGTAGCAGGCCGAAAAGCCACCCGGAAAATGGTCTAAACTGACTTGTTATTTGGTAGTAATTTTGAATAACAGATTATTCTCTCTGTACTTGGAAATCCAGTGGACACAAGATTTTTGTACCCACCACTTCTGCTTTTTGGAAGATATCACTATAAACAGAAAGAGCAATGCTACGACACACTTAGGCGCTCCAATAATGTGCAACAATTTTCTTAAAGCTGCAATAGAAAAAAATCAACTGAAACATGAAAATTTAAAGCCCTGTTACCCGCATTTCACTCTGTAACATCCCACTTCCCACCATCTCTCACACGCATCTCAAGTGTGCTAATTGGAAAGGCGCTGCCACGTATACAGCTCTGTTTTCAAGGTGACAACTGCTTCTCTTTTATCACTGGGCTCGATACCAAGAGGGGAATCATTTTCAAAATTCAAAGCGTTTTGATCTGGCTTTGTCAACTGGCTGCCTGTGCTTGGTTGGTATCCTGTCTTAGAGAGAGAAAACATGAACGTTTCAGGTTGGTGGGGCTGAGGCTAAGGGAAAGGAAAGCATCCCTGAATGGCTGGGTGGGAAAAGAGTGTCCCAAGATTAAAAACAAAAGTCAAATAACACTAAAAGCCTGCCAAATTATTTCCTTCCCCCTTTAGGGGTGGCGGGGGGGGGAACCACTAAAGATGCTACAAACATTCATTGAAAAGAAATCATTAACTAATAAATCCCAGAAAGGAACATTCAAGCAGCTAAGTCCCACCCAGGAAAATAAGCCGGCAGACTTGCTCAGTTTATGCTCATCTCCCCCAAAATGACAAAAATCTTGAGCAGATGACAGTTGATGTGTGGTCTGGTGACTCAAGCCTATGAAGAACTCTCAAGAAAACAAGATTAATCCATGTTTCTGTGAGTCACTCCATATTAAAGCCACATCTACCAGACAGAAAAGCAGGATCTTCAAGTTCAAGGGCCCTGAGCCTACGAGAAGGAAACTTTTTACTTTGTACCCTCCAAATCTGGTGCTCCTAAATGGTTCACACACGTACGACTAAGGCTAAAGGAAGGACACCAAACAGTCAAATGAAAATGGCCACGCAAATGAGGAATATCGGTGCTTCCCAATGGTTACAAATGGAGTAAGTAGGTATCTGTATTGGGGGGCACACGTTTGCTTCCCTTTTCACCCAAGTGTTCAGCACGATGAAGATCTAGCATTTCAACCCAGCAGAGCTTTCTCTGGGATAATACTTAGAGGTCCTAATTTGATCATCCCTTCAACACAACTGCTGGAACAAGCCTAGTGTGTTTACTGGAAGGTCACCAACTTTTCAGCACAAGGTTCCTGATGACGGAACTTTGCACAACTGAAATCACAGGCAAAATTGGTCTATGAGATATCACACAGGAGCTAAAGAAAACACATGTTTCATGTTTCTCAAACAGAGCTGTGGAGTAAAGCATCTCTGTTCTAGATCCACCCAAAGACTATCACTCTCTCTCTCCAGATACAAACCCTAAGCTCTTCTGGAAAAACTAAAAAGGAGATCTAAGCTTGTTCTAACTTGGTAAGAAACCCTCAATCTAAAGCAGTGGTTCTAAAGTTTCATTGGTTTCTGTGAAACTCACCCAGGGAGCTTTTCTTTTCTTTTCTTTTCTTTTTTTCCAAGATTTTATTTACTTATTTGACAGACAGAGATCACAAGTAGGCAGAGAGGCAGGCAGAGAGAGAGGAGGAGGAAGCACGCTCCCCGCTGATCAGAGAGCCTCATGTGGGGCTCAACCCCAGGACCCTGGGATCATGACCTGAGCGGAAGGCAGAGGCTTTAACCCACTGAGCTACCCAGGCGCCCCCACCAGGGAGCTTTTCAAAACACAGACTCTCAGCTGCCCCACACGGGATTCTGACTGAGGCCCCACGTGACAGAGATACAGGCCGTCCCACCCCACACTTCAAGAACCTCTGGTCTGGTGGTTTTGCCCCAGGGGTGAGGCACTGCAGGCCTCTCTGGGTGGACCTCTTTCAGAAAAGAACCTCATGAACGGTAGCGGTCCCAGAGCACTCCTTGGTGCTGTAAGCAGCAACACAGTCCTCTTCCGAGCACGCTAGACACACCCCTCATTTTGGATTACCTGACCTCAGATTTGCCTGGCTCAGTCTCCTGCCTTTCCCTTTTCTACCAACACAACCCATGCTGTCCATGTCTGACATCCTCACCTGTCCGATGTCATTCTGGAGAAGCCCTCCCTTACTCCAGGAGCCACAGTGACTCCTCTAGGAAACCTCTGGATGCTCACTAAGTCTCTGAAGTTGCCACAACCTGTGTCCATGTGCTCAACCCAGTCATTTCTGGTTGATCAGCTCTGCTCCTACCTGGGTTTCTTGTTCACCTAGAACAGAGCCAGAAAGAGATGGAATGATCATATAACCTAGTTACAGCAGAATGAAAATTCCCCCAAGTACTGGGGAACAGGCATGGGTGCAAGGTGTCCTGCTTGTCCCCAAACACACAAAGCATACGTCCCTGAACTTCCAAGTCTCATACTCAACTAAACGAGGAAACAGAGACTACACAGATAATCGGGCCCCAACAGAAAGTGTGTGTGAATAATGGAAGCAAACAAAATATAGATTCTAGAAGCTCTGTCGATAATCGCCGGCTGGATTCCCACTTCTCCATTTAACTATAAATCCATACTCACTAAGGATTGTATCACAGATTATAAATACCTGTTTATATCATGTCACCACGTTCAGAATTGCCCCAGAAAATCATTAACTGGCAAAGAAAGTTTGCAGTTTGGAAGATAGTGGTAATGAAATGCTCCTCTCTCTGCATTTCCTACTCACAGTTGAAAGAGCAGAAAGAAATCTCGAAATTATATATTTTTTTTCACGTGCCATCATAAATATCTACCACCCTCCCAAAGACACGTTGCACGTGCTAATTTATACGAGGCTGCTAACTTTTTGTTTCATGCTATATTGATGGGCTTGACAGTTTTTCGAAGAGTTTATAACTGCAGCAGTGTTGATCTTATTTAAAGAGAATATTAAATCAAATCCCTTGTCATCGGCATAAAAATCTCCTATAGCATCAACAAAAGGCTGCAGTTTTTATTGATTCCCTGATACAAAGGACATAGGAAGTGGACTGATGCTGTTCTGCCCTCCCCCGCCCCAACCAAAAAATTCACAATTAAAGCCCCATGAAAACTATTAGTCATTGTAAAGGTCATCATTGACTTTTAATGGCATCCTAAAGGGAAACAATATGTCTCACTTGAACATCAAGGGCAGAAAGAATAAAATGCTATATTTCCAGGGTAGGTATAGCAGAGAGTACACCAAGAAGCCTTAAATAAATACTTGTTGTATCAAAAGGCAACCTAATAAAGCATAATTCACACCGCTCAATTCACTGTCCGCATTCATGATCGGGGAATTTCCAGGGGAATGGCTGATGAAAAATGCATGTGCACAACCAGATGTGCTCAGTCTTGCTGAATGAGCCAAAACTGGGAGAGGATCTGCTTTGTGGCCGAGGGTTTTCACTCTTCCAGACCAGAGGAGGGACCATGGACAAACCCGGAAGCAGAAATGTGGGTGGGAGTCGCATTTGCCACACACGGGCAGGTCACTGCCCGCTCAGGACCTCAGCTCCCTCCCCTGTGAGAGGACCGAGTCTGACCTCTTTGATCCCTCTCCGAGCAGCGATAGCACACAGACTTACTCTTGCCTGCTAACTCTTGACTAGTGGACTAACATCTCTCTAGATCTCCGTTTTCTTCATCCTAAAAGGAGGGGAGTAGTGCATGGAGGAGGACTCAGAGTCAGCGCTCGGGCAGAGCAGCCAAGACGGCTGTGGTGACGCCAGAGGGAACATGGCAGCAGCCGAGCCAGCTCGTAGCCCCCAAATGTCAAAATCCTCTAACATTCACCTCAAGAACATCATCAAGACAGCCTCATTGATCATCTATTGACTGACCCAAGACACACTTGTATGTCCTCAGCCAAGGCTCCTACAAAATTTAGACCTCAGCAGGGGTTGGGGATGGTACTTACGAGTAAAGGAGAAAAAGTGCCGTAAATAAAACCAGGAAGTCAACCATTTAAATTCCGTCTATGTTTGCTCACATTTTGGGTCCTTGGTAACTCTTCCAAAAATGTCCTACTCAGAAGGGAATATGTTGTTTTCATCAACTGTTTTATTTATCAATAAGGAATACCTGAGGACCCACTCTGTACAGAGAGCTGCATAAACCAGCTCGAGGAAGCCACCAGACTGAAATCACCAGGATCTGAAACCCAGCTACCCAGCTTCTCCACTTGCTAGCTGTGTGACCTTGGACAAGTTAATTAATCTCTCTGAGCCACAATATGTGAATCTGCGAAGAGTATAAGAGTATGTTCCTCCCTAGACTACTGCAAACGATAAAGGAGGTAGCCCTTGCAAAGTGCTCGTACCACACCTGTTTTAACCACACCCTACCTCTGCTCACTCCTGGAAGCTCCACACCCGCCTAGGCAGCAGCCCCCTCCTGATCATCATTTATAGGTTTCGAAGTTATTTCCAAGTCAGCATATCAGAACCCAATTTATAACCCCCTCTCACATCTCACCACCACCGAAGCCCAAACAGACCAAAACCCAACTGGTCCTCGAAGTGCTCCCCATCTAAGTGAATGTCCTACCAACTACCCATCTACTAGATGGTATCCTACGAGGCTGCTGTTTCTGAAGATCGAGGCAGAACATTGGCAATGTCATCAGTTTCAACTCAACAGTCCCAAGCCAGAAATCTAGATGTCTTCTTGGGCATTGTTTGTTCCTTCAGTGCTGCTGGGTCAAGCCCTGCCAACTGGGTCTCCTCAATGTACTTCCACTTACCTTTTCCATCTCCACCAGCACCATCCTGATTGAAATCCCCATCCTCTAACCTAGAGGGTTACAATGCCCTCTAAACGGTCCCTCCACTCTCACTGCTACAACCACTCTGTCGTCTGCCTGTCTTGTACAATGCAGCCAACATGAATTCACAAAACCCAAAACTGACATCTCTAGCTTCCTGCTGAAAACACTTTAGTAGCTGTGTGTGGCTCATAAAACAAAGACTAGAAACTTCGAGGTTATGCTTGACCTTACATGTTACCTTCTCTACCTCCTGAGCCTCATCCCATCCCCCACCTGCTCTCGCATTTTAGACCCAGTGACCTCCATCCAGTTCCTGAATGTGTCCAAGACCCTGTTCATGCTGTTTCCTCTGCCTGGAACCATCTTCCTGTCCTATCCTGCTCTCACATTTCAGCACAAACATTGCTCCCTATAGGCCTATTGATGGGAGGACAACTACTCAGACCCTCTTAGAAGGACCCCATATGTTTGATTTAACGCTCTGCTGTTACCATCATGAAAGTCATTATTTGGAAGAAAAGACCCTGCATTTTCATGTTGCCCTGGGCCACAGAAATTCTGTAGCCAGTCCTGTCTTCAGGGGAGCCTTTATGGACTTTCCCAAATAATTCAGATGCCCCTTCACAATCCCTCTCAGGGCCATGTACCTACCATCAGTGCCACCTTCCATAGTCAACATTTTTACATTGACTTGAGTGACTGTGAGGGTCTGTCTTCCCCACTGGAACAAAACCACCGTGAATCCAGGATCCATGTCTGATTTTTGATTACCACTTCACCCCTGACACCGAGCACACAACAGGCAATCAGTAAGAGCCCGCCGAATAAGCGTTTGTATTATTCCCATTGTCATTACTGTTATTACCCTGTGCCATTAAGGCTAAGAGCCAGCAGGGAAGACACAAGAGCTACACAACATGGTAATGGATAAGAACGGAACACGCCCACTGAGAGGGGAGACTGCGGAGGGCTGACACAAGCCTTGTCTCGGAGCACAAGTGCATCTAGGGCCCGGGGGCAGGAGAATGTGGTCCCTCCAACAGAAGGACTGGCGTAACCAGAGCCCGAATGGGAATGGGAGCTCATGGAGGGTGGAACGTTCTGGCACAGGGGCTTCGCTGCAGAGCAGAGTCAGTCAAAATTGGGGAAAGCCTTGAACTTTACACTTTGTGAACTCAGTGTGGAGGCAGTAAAAGCAGTGTTTTAAGAAATTAGAGCAGTTCCCTATGAAGCCTTAAAAAGTGTGAACATTATTACTCAAATAATTGCATAAAGGTGATTTTTCCAGCTACGTAGAGAGAGAAAAAAATAGAAAGAAAACAAAGTTGGAGCACAGTGCAACACCTCCTTCTTTCCTGGAACCATATGTTAAAATGTGCCTAATAGAAATATGCCTTCCTATTATATACAAACGCACGTTAAGCACACTATACTTTTCAAAGTGCTTTCAAACACACTGCATATAAATGGCTCTCAGCCACCTTTGACGCACTCCTCATCAATTGATCAAGTGTTTGGTCATCTCAGCTGACATCTCCCAGCTGGTACTGCCCTAGAAAGACGTTTCCCAGATGAAAGACACATATGTGTTTCTCCAGAAGGCAGGAACATCTCCTCTGCTGCTCGCTGCATCAAAGACTGATCCTGAAAAAGGTGTTTATTCTACTCGGGCCTGTGGTTGTTACTGCTTAAATTCACCAAGACAAAGGTGAATTTTCGAGAAATAAAAAGAATGCCCTTTAACAAATGAATAATTCACAAATGCCCACATACTGTGCACCTCTTCAGCTGAACCCAACTGAGCAAAAATGCTCTTACTGTGATGTACAATAAGATCCGAATGTTCAAAAACTGCACTTAACTCACCACTCAGAAATCTGTCCACTGTCCAAAATGGATAGCTATTTAATTTCAACTCAGAGACAGTAGGAAAAATGGCATGCCTCTGTTTACACATTCCCTATTTAGAATCAACGTAAATACAGATATATTGTGTTTTCCATCTGAGGCAGATCAAAGAACACCACAATCCTGAGAAGCCTCAACATTATTCTGCTCCATCCCCACCGTCTCCTATATGAATTCTTGTCATTACATCAATTTAATCCCCTGCCATTTTGGGCCACTGTTCGTCAAGCTGAATGAAAAGCACAATAGCTAGCATTTAATGTGATGGTGCTCCTTTTTCCAACCTGCTTCCTTTCAAGTAAAAGTTTGTGGAACGTACGAAATTTTCTTTACAGCTCATTTGAGATGCATAAACAATCCCAGAGACAGAAAAGAACAAAAATAAGAATTTGCTGTTTCAAGGAGCTGGGCTGCTTGAGGGAAGCACTGAATTCCAGACCCCCTGTTGATGGCCGGGCCATGCAGGCCTCTCTGCCCCCCCTCACTCACTAGGCGAGCCCGAGGCGGCCCAGGCCCTTGCTCTGCCTGATTTGCTGTGTCTCTCTGTCTCCTTGGAAGGGCTCTACCTCTCTTGACAATCCCAGATGGGAAATAGTGCTCCCCTCCCCCCCCCCCCGCCATTGGCTGTACCGCACAGCCCTCCCCCCTACCCCCACTAACAAACCCCAGCCATACGCTTACTGTTTGCTCCATCTTACACGCTCCCGCCACTTGCTGGGATGTGGAGCAGTGATGGCCACAGGACAGACCTCTGGGCTAAAGTCACAGAGAATTGAGAGGTGAGAACATATGCTGCACACCCACTCCCTGAAGGGATTCCAGAGCTCAAACAGGTAGAGGCCACAGGCAGTTTGGGGAAAATCCTATTATGTGTCAACCGAAGCATAGCGATTCTTGTATAGCCCTAAAATTTACCGAGTGATACCTCTGTCAGACGGAGGTGCCTTGATGGGGGGGTTGGGGAAGATGGGCACTGAAAGGAGAGGCATTTTGAAAGCCTGAGACACTAAAGAGAAAAAACCATGGGGTCCAAGAATCCCAAAATGCATTATTTTCTTTAATCTCCATTGTCTAAATAAATCAATTGTGGCTAAGATAGTGGACTTCGGGCACACAGCAGAACACCCATGTCCTATAACCACAAGTGATCACTGTTGCCCGTGACTTGAAAGGGGTAGTCAGGACTTCTAAGTTGAACCACCTGTCAAATCAAATATTGGGGGTTAAAAAGGGAACTTCAATAGCTGGGTTACCTTGATCAGTCACCCAGAATCTTCTGGTGATTCTCTGTTGCAGTAACGTTAGTGTACGGAGGAGTCCACACAGAGACATGTTTAGTAATTATTAGAGAAAGGAAGAAAACCCATAATCTTCCCAGAAACTTCAAAGATCCTACCCATATTTGCAGAGGAATGTCTCCCCTTACCCAGGGCCATGGACAGTTTGAGAACTAGTCCAGATCTAAAGAGACACGAACAATTAACACAAAATGACGTATACGAGATTTCTTGAGGTTTTCGGGAAACTCCTAAGTTGCATGACGGATCTAATCTTCAGGACAAAGTAGCATGACCCCCAGTCATAAGACAATGTGCCCTCAAAGATAACAGAGATGTCTTAAAACCTTTGTATTTAAAAAAAAAAAAAATCCCAGTTGTGAGAATACAGACTCAAATCAGAGTCTGTGGTCTTGTGCATGGGTGAGCTTTCTCACAGCAAATTAGTTATGTCTTTGATATTCATGCCTCTCCCTCCCTCTCTTCTAAACATCTGAACTGCAAAAAATGCCACACACAGAGGTTCATCAAGTAAGAATTGACGGTCCCAGAGGTCACACGGGGTCTCTGGCTTCCAGGAAAGCAGCCTGTCTGGAATCAATGACCTCAAAGGTGCCTCCCGTCACAACATCAGCTGTCCGGCCCCTCAGGATCCGGGCTCCATGGCACAGCCCCAACCACCCACCAATGTCCAAGCCCAGTTCTACTCGTGACTCTTGCTACCACCAGGCCAAGTGCACTGCCAGCTCAAGTGGCTAGAAATCTCTATTGTTCCTGTCCTTAACCAGATGTCCTGTCCATACCTGCCACTCATTGCCGCACACTCTCACTCACATTCACCTTAAAGGTTTCTGGAGTCTTGTGTGAAGTGGAGAGTGAGGCCTTCTCAATAAACCACAAACATACCTACTTTTTTCTGGCCGGCGAATTCCTTCAGGGGACCACACAGAGGAACAACTTCACATTCTCCAAGCCCCTAAATGTGGCGAGCCTCAGTATTTTTGCCCTAAAAAGGATCCCTGGTTCATTTTACAGGTGAGAAAACTGAGGCCCCCAGAAGCTGAGTAACCCGACCCTTGGCCCCGCAGAAAACCCATCACTAAACCAGTACTGGAGAGGTAGGTTCCCTGAAAACGGAGAGCTCCTGAGGGACATTTGACAACAGTATGAGTAAAAAAGGAGTTGAAGCAGAAAGGAATTTGTCTCACACCGGAGTGGGTTGCTCAGGCCACGAGGCCAGCCCTCACCACCTGTCAGCCTCCTACACCTCCCCAGCGCTCCTGCCTGGGGCTGGTGAAAATTCCCACCGGCCCCTCAGAAAACACTGCTCACATGTGGGGACTTGCTTGCCACCCTACACAGAGCAAACGGCCTCCCCAACCTGCAGCCCTCGTCTCGGAAACTCAAACCAGCCGTTACAAAGAACGAGCATTCTGTCAAGCCACCTATCCTCCCCGTGGCAAACGTGGGCTCCTGCCTGCCCCGGTTCTATGAAACACCTCTCCCCCGAGCCACCGGCGAGCCCCCGTGGCCCCAGTCCTTGGGAACAAGGGCGCACACGTCCTGGGGCTTTGAACGCGAGGACACGGGGAAGTGGAAAGGAGGAATCCTCCGGCGGGGCTAGGAGGAAAATCGAACCCTTGAAAATTGCAAAGCAAAAGATGCCAAGAGAGATTCTTCACTGTCACAGCTGCTTACCACAGAAATCTCTCCTCATTTGGGGATGACATCGGCAGCCCTGATTTTTTGTCACCAGTCATTCCGCACTTGCTTTAATTATGCAGCACACCAACAGAAATTTTCTTTCTGATCACATAAATCACAGCGCTGTGACACGGGGCTCAATAGGCACGGCTGGAACAATGTGCTGAGAGCTATCGGCTCCATCGCTCAAGCCCACAAGGTGTATCATTTAGCCGGGAGTGATAATTAGACGCAGAATATACTGAAAACTGTCAATAGGCATGTCAATAAGAGAACTCTTAGCATCTAACACCCAGTGAATCAATGGTGTTTTTCAGCTATAAAATCAAGAAAATGATAGCTTTCAAATGAATGGTGGAAAGGAAACAGGAGCCTCCTTGGGGAGGAATAAAACAGCTCAATTTTCCCTTACTGAGTGCCTCTCCAACTACCTCACTCAATGGAAAAGGTCACAGAACATTACAGCAAAATATCTCTGAAACAAGATGTACAACAGCGCTGGGACATGACATGCTGCCTGGGCGCCCCGTGGAGGCCTCACTGTCTTAGGCCTGACGGGAGCCGCAAGTGGGTCGGTAGATGGCAGACCAGAACAAGAGGGGGAGGCCGAGCCGGGGGGGGGGGGGGGGGGGGGGGCCCCCCCGGCGACAGAGCTGCAGGGGGAGAGGGGGATTCCCACTCACACGGAAGGGAGACTCTGTGCAGGGCCGGAGGCGGGGAGGCATCTCAGCCCCCGCGCAGAGGAAGTGAGCACGTGACCAGGGTGCTGCTGGGAAGCTAAGCTCTTAGCAACACTCAATGACATCCCACAGTCGACACGGATGTTAACACACAGGACTTACATGCTGCTTGCCATGGGCCACTCACTGCTCCAAGGAGGCGCCATGTGTGAAATCATTGAATCCTCACAACAGCTCTATGCGATAGGTAGTGTCATCAATGCCATTTTGCAGGGAAGGAGACTGAGGCACAGAGAGGTTATGTAACTTGCCCACACGCACACGGCTAGTAAGGGACAGAGCCAAAATCTGCGCCCAGGGAAGCTGCACTCTCACAGACCATGCTATGCTGCCTTCTCTCTTTCAAGAAAAGCACATGATGGGTGGACTGGATCAAAGGTGGAATGGCCTTACATGTCCCTGGGCAAGCCTTGGGACTTCTCAGGGTCTCTGTTTCTTCCTATGGCTGGGGTAGGGGCAGGGGATGGGGAATGAGCATGAGAGCTATGGAGTATGTTACCGTATCCTCAGCTCACAACGTGATCCTATGCTCTCATCTTCATTTTACAGCAAAGTAAATCAAGTCTTCGAGAGGTTTGGAAAAATGCCCCTGATCACATAGCCTATAGGGCTGGGTTAGAATCCAGTGGGTCTCATTCTTGGATTGTGTTCTCAATGCCCATACTAAAATGAAGGTGCAATCTAGGAGGCTCGGTGCATACAGTGCCAGGAACCCTGACTAGTACACTTGATCAGCCCTCAGTACACGACGGGGGGGGGGGGGGGGGGGGGGGGGAGGGCAGGGGGGGGAAGGAGAGAGGGGAAACTAGAAGGCAGAAGTAAAAGGACTTATGGAAAATATACACATTAAGGCACCCATCTAGACATACTGCAAATAACGTCAGCAATTAAAAAATGAAGAAAATATACAAAGTTGCTACTTCTGGTTTCAATCCAATATACTACTTATTTAACTCATTATTGGTACTCCATTTAGGGGTTCTTTATATATTAAATTGGTGGGGTTTTTTTAATCATCAAAAAAGACAGTAAGCCTAATTTCAAGTAACATTTATTAAACACTTACTATGTGCCAGGTTCTGGGCTTGCTTTTCTTATTTAATGGTGCTTAATATTCTTTGTTCTTAAAGCTGTAATTTATATAAAAAAAGAAACAACACTTTTTTGATGAACTCTACCAAAGACACTGCCTTCAGTAAAGTAAACTGACTGCCGGACCAAGGACAAAAATGGCAGCCTTGTAATTAACTAATCATTAATGGACATTAGCCAGATGACATTTTCAGTGACTTACCTAGTGAGTTATGTGGCTATGTGCACACATAATCAAGTATTTCACAACACTCTACGTTTCATCGTTAAGGCTGCCTGCCCTACTCATGCTCCCTTCCCTATCATGTTTGTTTTGCTAAGTAGCAAAACAAAGTACAAGCTTTGGTCCCTGCCAGGGCAAGAAGGAGATCCAGACCACAACTGATTAGGAGGCAAGCATCATAACAGAGCACAGAGCAAGCTCTTAACAACCAATTTTGCTGGACCCAGATCAACCATCATCTTCTCTCCTCAGTCACAACAGCTTCCCAACTGCTTTCCTCCCTGCTTCTCCTCTTGCCTTCTGGAGTTCAAGACCTATGTTAGACTATGTTTTTCCTCCACACAAAACCATCCAGTGCTTCCTATCCGATCCAGAGCAAATGTCCAAGTGTCACTGGGACCTCAAAAGACCCCCAAATGGAAATCACTCCAGTCCACAGGCTCACTAGTTGCTCCTCTGGCTCATTAACCACACTCCTGTCCAGGGCTTCCCATTTGCTGTTCCCTCTGCCGGGAGTGCTCTTCCCTGATGTGCTCCCATGACAGGCTTGGTCTCATTCTTCTGTTCTCAGTACAAACATCTCTATCACCAGAGAGTTCCTACCTGAACATGCAATCTTATGTAAAGGAGACACCCAGACACCCTCTCTCATTCTTGATCGCACTTAACTATCTTCAGAATACCTACCATAAGCTCAGAGTTGTTTTGTATTTGTTTTCTATAGCCTCGAATTACAAAGTAAGCTTCAGGAGGTGGCAACTTTCTTTACTGATGGCTGAACAGCAGCACCTAGAACTGCGCCTCATGCACAACAGGTTCTCAATCCACAATTAATGACAGTCTGAATGAATGAATGACTGAATGAATTCCCATGTGCAGTGAAAAATAAAACTAAAAATCTGTAATAAAATTAGTCACATGTTTGAGCAACTTAATTCCAAGTGTCTTCCTGAGCATAGTTAGAGGTCCCCCAAAAAAGTAGGAAGATCGTCTTATTAGAAAAACAGAGTAAGGTGAGACAAAGATTCAGCTGAAAAGCCATCCTCACTGGAGGGGGGCTGCTTAATTAAAACATCCTTAATCACTGAAACAAACAAACAAAAAACCCAAAAAACAAAAAAACAGTGAAGAGAATAGCAGAAGCACATCCCTATTGCTAGACCCGTTTCCAGCCTTACAGACAAATCTAAGAAAGCTATTTGTGGGAGTTCCTGTCCAGGTAATAATGAAGTAACTCATATCATACTAACTCTCCAACAGATAAACATTTTAAATTCTGAGAAAAATATAAGCAACAGCTAATTGAAGCCACTGGAGAGGTACCAAAGTAGGCAGGAAATAGAGGAAATTCAATGACCTTTATAAAAGCAGGGAACCATATTAGGTAATGTCTGTGTTTAAATGGCTTCTCCTCTGTGGCCACTTCATTGTCTATACTGCATACAGCAGCCAGATCTTAAGAAGAAAGCTCCAATCTCACTGGATTACACAGCCAGAGGTCAGAGTCCTCAATGTTAGTTGAAAGTTGTGAAGGGAAATCCCAGAACAGGGAGAAATGAGAGAGGTAGTAAATCTGTATACACTATCTCACAGATCCTTAGCTTTCTCCTGAAATGGGGATACACCAAAGAAGTCCAAGTAGGTTGGCAGAAACTATCAGGTGAAAGGCTAAAACAAAAAACCAAAAAACCCAACCCACTACATATTTCCTAAGATAAGATGCCATCATGGGGAGTCAGAGTTTGCAAGGTTTAAAAGGGCTTGGTAAGAACCTTAGGTTTTATATCAAAACTCCTAAAGAAAGATACCTTAAAAAATATAGACTATGCCTTAGAATTATGATTTTGCACTAAGACCAATAGCAAAATTGAAACAGAGTTGCTCTAATAAGTTTTACAAATAAGACTCCTCAAGGTCAAGGCTATCAGTCAGTAATTTAACTGTAAAAATCAATCTAGAACAAAAGTCAACAATTTTCAAAGGAAGATAACAGAATCCAGAATGCAATGTATTAACACAATGTCCTATATACAAAGAAAATACTAGATACATAAAAATATTACAGTCAAGAAATGGACCATAAGATAACCCAAATGTTTGAATAAAGCCTTTAAAAAAGCTATTAGAAATATTTTCAAGGCATTCAAAGAGTGTCCTAATGAAGAAACAAATGGTGGGATCTCTATATAAAATTTTAAACTACAAAAAAATAAACAAATGGAATTCTATAATGAAGGTTAAAACATCTAAAATGAAAAACTCACTGAATGCTCTTAACAGCAGACAAAAATATTAAGGGAAGGGGGGAAGGACTGTTCAACTTGAATAGAGATCATTAACACTTGAAGATCAGTAATATTTATTCAACATGAAGAACAGAGAGAAAGTTAAAACAAATGGTCAGGGTCGCAGTCAAATAGAACAATATCAAGCGGTCTAATACATGTGTAATTGGAGCCCCAGAAGATAAGAAGAGAGAATGAGGTAACAAACAAATAATGGACAAATATTCCCCCAATTTAGGGGACAACAATAGTAAAGTGATCAAAAAGTCTTCATAATCTTGAAGCTGGATAAACACAAAGGAAATCTTATCAATGCTCTGATAACAAAAAAATCTTAAAAGCATTCAGAGGACAAAGACACATTAAATTCAGGGAAAAACAAAGCAAGTGATGGCTGGCCTGTCAGAAACAATGGCTGTCAGAAGTCAAATGAAAACTATCTTTAAGACACCAAGAAAATATAAAACTATCAATCCAAAATTCCTTATGCCACAAAACTACCCTTCAAAAACAAAGACTAACTACAGGACTTTATGGACAAATGAACACAGAGAATTCATCACCAGCTGACCTTTACTATACTAAATTATGCTTCTATTAACACTTATCAGAAGTGTTTCCAGATCAACACTTGTATCTACAGAAAGAAGTATCTAAAGTAGTAAATATGTACATTAAAATTCATATAAAAATTATTTTTGTCTTAATCTCTTTTTATTTTTTAAGATTTTATTTATTTATTTATTATTTGACAGAGGGAGAAGAGAACACAAGCTGGGGGAAGCAGCAGGCAGCGGGATAGGGAGAAGCAGGCTCCCCATGGAGCAGAGAGCCCAATGCAGGGCTCTATTTCAGGACCCTGGAATCATGGCCTCAGTCAAAAGCAGATGCTTAACTGACTGAGCCAGCCAGTCCTAATCTCTTTAAATGTAAGTTGACACTTTAATACAAAAATTACAACAATGTATCACACAGTTCATTGTATAGATGCAAAATGTATGACAAATGGCACAAAAAATGAGGGGAAAGTAAATAGATTGAAATTAAAGTGCTGCAAATTTGTTACATATATTTGAAGCTGTACAATGTTAACCCAAGTATACTGCAGGAAAATTAAGCAAAATTGAGAATGTAAATTTCAATTTCAAGAGATAACACACACAAAAAAGAATAGTTAAGAAGCTTTAAAAGTAATTAAAATAAAATACTAGAAAGTATTCCATTTATCTAAAAAGGCAAATAAAAGAACAAAAGAAGTAAAAGCAGATAAAACAAATAAAAAATATTTTACAAAATGGTAGACTAAAGCTCAAACTTATGAATAATTACGTGAAATGTAATAGCTAAAGCTATGATTAAGAGGAAAACATCACGGGGCACCTGGGTGGCTCAGTCAGTTAAGCATCTCCCTTAGGCTCAGATCACGATTTCAGGGTCCTGTGATCTAACCCCACATCAGGCTCCCAGCTCTGCAGGGAGCCTGTTCCTCCCTCTCCATCTATGTGCCACTCTGCCTAATTGTGCTCTTTCTGTCAAATAAATAGATAAAATCTTTAAAAAAAAAAAAAAAAAGGGTGGGGGGAAGATTACTGAACTGAATAAAAAATATTAAGGCTCAACTGAATGTAATCTACAAGAATGCATTTCTAATACAAATACACAATAGGGTGAAAGTAAAAGGTTGGAAAAATAGATGCTGTGGGAAATGTAAGCATAAAAAAAACATTGTATGGCTACATTAAGATCAGACAAAGTCAACTTTAGGAGAGTATCAAGCACAGATTTAAAGAGAGATATTTCAAACAGATTAAAGGATCGGGTCATCAGGAAGACCTATAGATCATAAATGTGTGTGCACTTAAATACAAAGCTTCAAAATAGATGACATACAAACAAGAAAAACCTAAAAGAAAAAACTGACATACCCACAATCACAGTTACAAAGTTAACAGTCATCTCTCAGTAACTGATGGAACCACTTGACAAAACAAAATCCAGTAAGGATAGAGTAGATTTGAACACACTAAACAAATGGTCTGGTTAATATTTATAGAATATTGCACTAAATAATTGTAGAATACACACTGTTTCCAGGTACACAAGGTATATTCATAAAGATACACCATATGTTGTGCCATAAAATAAGTCTCAATAAATTATTCTCTGGAAAAAACATAATTAAGCTGGAGTTCAATATATAAGAAGATACCTGGAAAATTCAAAATACTTGAAAATTAAGCAACTCACTTCTACAAAACCATGGATGAAAGAAGAAACTACAATTTGAAAATATTTTGAATGGCATATTAATATGCACTACAGTATAATATAATGAATGCAGCTGAAATGGTACTTAAGAATATTTATAGTTTTAAATGATTATATTTAGTATATTAAAAAGTTTAAAATCGTGATCTAAGTTTCCATATTAATAACCTAGAAAAAAGAGCTAAGTAAAAAGAGCAGAAGCCAGTAAAATTAAAAAGCAGATTAACAAAAGAGAAATGAAATCCAAAAGCTAGTTCTTTTAAAACATTAATTGATAAACCCAAGAGAAGCCTTCATGACTTTGAATTAAGCAACGATTTCTTATATAGGACACAAGCAACATCTTCGTAAGAGCAAAAAATTAATAAATTGGACTTTATCATATTAAAATTTTTCTATGTCAGAATATATCCTTCAAAAAAAAAAAAAGATAAGACACCACCTGGGAGACAATATTTGCAAATTCTATATATCTGTTTTAAAAACTGTATCCACAATAAATAGGGGAGACTTACAACTTAATAAGAGCCAATTTTAAAAAGGGCAAAGGATCTAAATAGCTATTTCTCCAAAGAAGATATACAAATGGTCAATAAGCACATAGAAAATGTTCTACATCAACAGTTATTAGGAAAATGCAAATTAAAACCACAATGAGAAACACAAATGCTCACTAAAATGGCTAAAATAAAAAGATGGACAGTAACAAATGTGGGGAGGATGTAGAGAAACTGCAACTCTCATACACTGATAACTGGTAATGGAACATGGTGCAGCCATTTTAGAAAACAGCCTGACGGGGCGCCTGGGTGGCTCAGTGGGTTGGGCCGCTGCCTTCGGCTCAGGTCATGATCTCAGGGTCCTGGGATCGAGCCCCGCATCGGGCTCTCTGCTCAGCAAGGAGCCTGCTTCCTCCTCCCTCTCTGCCTGCCTGTGATCTCTGTCTGTCAAATAAATAAATTAAAAAGAAAAAAAAAAAAAAAAAAGAAAGAAAACAGCCTGACAGTTTCTCAAAAAGTTAAACATAAATTTATCATACAATCAGGCAATTCTATTCCTAAGTATCCACCACTCAAGTGAATTAAAACCTATGTCCATACAAAGAATTGTACATAAATATTTACAGCATCATTATTCATAATGGCCCAAACTGGAAACAACCCAAATGTCCATCAACTGATAAAACTAAATGGCTTATTTCCATGCAATGAAACCCTACTGAGCAATAATAATAATAATAAAAAGAGTACTGATACATGCCATGCATGGATGAATCTCAAAAATATTCTAAATGAAAGAAGCCAGACACGAAAGACCACTATATGATATGATTCCATCTGTATGAATTGTCTAGAAAAAGCTAATCAATAGAAA
Source organism: Enhydra lutris kenyoni (assembly GCF_002288905.1). NCBI lineage: Eukaryota > Metazoa > Chordata > Mammalia > Carnivora > Mustelidae > Enhydra > Enhydra lutris. Next base: position 29,346,363 of record NW_019154096.1, on the reverse strand, counting down.
CAAACTAGTTTATTGGTATTACAGCAGGAGGTTGGAAGAGGTAGCGACTATAAATGACTATGAGGAATTTTTTAAAAGGTGACAAAAACATTCCTGTTCCAATATCGGATTGTGGTGATGGAATATTAATGCACTATTTCTAAAAATCCCTGAACTGTACACTTAAAATGGGTGATTTTAATGGAATGCAAATTATACTTCAATAAAGCTGCTAAAAAAAAAATCCATAAACTACTAGCAAGACTGATCATGAATACAAGAAAAAAGTACTCAGAAATGATAAAGGGTTATCACTGAAGTCTACAGACATCAAAAGTATAAGAAAATATTATGAATAACTCTATGACAAAAAATCAACAATGTAGATGAACTGGACAAATTCCTGGAAAAAATCCACCTAATGAAAATGACACAAGAAGAAACAGAAAATCTCAATAGCCTAATATTTATTTAAGTAAACTTATACTAATTTTTATTAACCAAAAACTATAAACAATCTTTAACAAGAAAATAAGGTATTATATATTTATACAATGGAAGAAACTTCTCATATGTACAACATAGGTAAAACTCAAACATTGTATTGAAGAATGGACACAAAAAGAGCACATACTATGTGATCCCATTTATATGAAGTCCATAAACAGGACAGTGGTCACCTGTTGAGGGTATGAGGATTATCTCTCTGTAAAGGAGCAAAAGATAAGTTTCTGAAATGATGGAAATGCCCTATATCTTGATTAGGGTGTAGTTACACAATATACACACTTATTAAAATCATTGAACAGTACACATAAGATCTGCGCATTTCATCTCACAAAAATGTTTTCTCAACTTAAAAAGAAAAACTAAAATAATAAAACAGAATTTGCTTAGGAAAAAAAAAAAAGAAAATCTAGTTGGGTAGATATTAGTTAGGATTAGCTCAATTAAGCTGTCTTAACAACAGCCCCCAAATATTAGTGCCTTAAGTAAGAGGTAGCCTGCTGGCCAAATGTAGCCAACTGTCTATTTTTGTAAATAAACCTTTAATGGAAGATAGTCATCCACAGATTTTCTATGTGTAACAGATTTGAGTCATTGTGGACAGAGACCATATGGCCTACAAACTAAAAGCCCAAAGTATTTTCTACCTGGCCCTTCACAAAGTTTGCTTTCTTGATGCCTGGCTTTAAACCTTACATGTAGCTTTTATATAAGGCTTTTCTAGCTCATGCTCCACGTTAATCAGGAGTCACCTGGGAGTCCTGCTCGGTAGTATCCTCATCGTGGGAGCTCGCTGCTGAAGCTGTCTCTACCTGGAATGACGCTGGTCACCACGACAAGGGAAATGAGCAAGCTCTGAAGGACCTTATACTCGCAATTAAATGATCTGGTCCCAGGTAACACATCACTTTTCCTTAAAACTCTTGAGCCGGAATTGTTCACATGACCCCATTCACACAAGGGGACTAGAAAATACAGTTCTACCATTTGCTTATACACACGCCTGGAAGTGCAGGAGAACTGGGATATTTGCCAAAGAGCACTAATGACGACTACAATTAAACTGAGAATCAATCAGTCCAGATGTTTATTTCCAACAAACATATATAACCCTGCTGAAATACTGCCCTACTGGGTAGAAGTCCTAATCATAAAAATTCCAAAAGTGGCCCTGACCATGCCCTTCAGCTCCCATCCCACTAGTTAGAGCACACCAGCTCTGCCTTCTCCCCTCAAGATGGATCTAAATCACAAATCTGCCTAACCATCACCTTCATATTTAATATCCTTCAATACAGGGTTCCTGCCCCCCCCAAAAAAAGTCAAGACTCTTGGACCCAGACTCAGTCAAACCTGAGACCCTGCACCCTCACCTCTTGTCTCCACCAGGTCAACTGGGTCATGCTAGAATACGGCTTATGTTTTCCCAGGCAGACAGCAACATCCATGTGTCTGGATTCCACCCCATACATTTGCTCCTGTAGTTTCCGTGGTGCAGAACACCCACTCCTATGGCTCTCACCCTGTACCACTCAACACAGTCATTACCTTGTCCACACACTTCCCATGAGCACCAGTCAGAGAGAACTATGTTACTATTGCATCAGACCCAAAAGGATCCAACTACCCAACCTGCTGCTACGTGCACCAGACCCCAGGCACTTCATCACAGGACTTAGCCTGCATCCAGTTAAATAACAGCTAACTTAGCTAGTACTCACCATGCCAGGCATTTTTGCAAGCACTTTTTATGTAGCAAGTCATTTAGTCCTCGTAACAACCTATAGGTAGGCACTAGTATCCTCTCTGTTTCACAGATAAGGATACTAAGACACGGGGATGTTAATTAATTTCAGTACGGTGCCACAGGTGGTAAATACCAGAGCTGGAACATGACTGGTGGGTTGTTGCTTTTTTTTAAGATTTTATTCATTTGAGAGATGAGCAAGAGAAAGCAAATGTGCGAGCAGGGGGAGGAGAAGAGGAGGGAAAGGAGGAGAAGCAGACTCCATAATGAGCAGGGAGCCCGATGCAGGGCTCAATCCCACGACTCTGGGATCATGACCTGAGCTGAAGGCAGATGCTTAACAGACTGAGCTCCCCAGGCGCCCCACCCTCAACGTTTATTCTTAACCATTCTGCTACCCTGCATCTCAGAGCTGAGAGCAGACAGGTCTGTCTCTGAGACTGCAAGGTGCACTGTGGCAAAAAATAAGTTGATTAATTAAATAAAATAAAACAGCATCTCATTCCTCTCTGTATCCCCAGGGTCTGGATCATGGACATTCAAGCAATAGTAGTTGCTTAATCAGGGTTTGCTCAGATGAAATAAATGAGACCTGTGATTCCCTGACCCGACCTTTCTGCTAAATAAAGTCCTCTTGACTAGCGACATTTAGGAAAGGGACAGATAATTACGATATATATACCTTTTCCAGGATCCCAGCCCTTCTCAAAGAGTCATTGGCCAACTCTGAAATGAAAAGGCAGGAAGGGCCCAAATTAAAGATCATTAGAAAATGAGCTACCCTAAGTTGGGACAAGCATCTATCCAATCATTCAGGAATGTTCACAGCATCCTGACTACTTGGAAATGTGAGAATTTGACTTCTCTGTGCAGAAAACAGCACAAAGCTTCCTAAAAGTTTTTCTTCCTCACATAATTATGCTTTAAATTGTTAATAGCTATAATTATAGAAGATGGCATTGTTGTGCTTGTAATTTTTCCTATTCCCGTTGGTATTTATTGATGATAAATGGCTTTATTAAAAAATAATGATAATTACCTTGTTTGGTTGTATATCAATATAGTTTCAGTTTTTCTTTATTACCACTTATGGAATTTTATGGATTGCCAACATTTAGTTCTTTTATTGGCTTATTTTCTCTTGATGGTATAAACAGGGGGTAGAATTAACAATAATTTTATTCATTTCCTGACCCCCTCCCAACCGGCCCCAGCTCCATTAAGAGAGCTACGCAGTGCACTATTCACACGTGGCTACAGGAAGTTATAACTTTTACTGCCACGTAATTCTAACAATTAGCTTCACACCCCAAAGTTCTCTTCTATGAACCAGTGCCTCCCCAAATGGAAGAGAATGGAAGGTTCTTCCTCCATACTGCACCCCACAGAATCAGCTCCAACAGCTCCAAACTAAACCCCTTCTGCTATAAGGAAGGTTTAAAATCTAACTACAAGAAGATCATAAAGGCAAACAGCTGGTCTTAGTGTTCCCCAGAAGAAAACCCATTTGGTTTACTAAATACCCTGGAGAACCAGAGCAGCGAAAGCCACCTTCCTTGCCGACAATGTCACAGTTCTTGGAGAGTTCCCTTCCGAAACATACTCCCCCCTGGACATCATCTGAGTTCTCTTTGGAGCCCTCATCCCTAAGAAGGCTAAGAAGGCTACACACCCCTTTGTTTATCTGTGAGCCTCCACAGGGGAACAGCCCAGCTCGTATTCTCTGCAAAGCATAAACCAACTCAAATCAATGACCCAAATGTAAGCAGTCCATGACTCCTTGCAAACAGTGCATTTGGCAGTGTTTTCTTAAGGAAGTCATGTCTGAGTCTTCAGAGCCAAGAGAAGGAACAGTATGAGCCCTCAGGGTACTTGATGTGTGAGTCTGACTGTGTTAGCACAGAGACGAGTGCAAGAGAGAGAACGTCACATTTGAGATCAGACCCTAACTGTCCGTCCAACCTTGGTCCACGGTCTTCTTTCCACCTCTCCTTCCTGCAAAAATGGTTCTAGCAACACCTGCAACTCAGAATTGGTGCAAGGATGAAATGCGTTAAACATCTGGCACGTATGTATTATTTAATATATATTACCTCTTTTCCCTTCTTCTAGTCTAGTGGTTCTTGACAGAGGCAATTCTGCCCCCCTCCCCTACTGGGAGACATGTAGCAATGTCTGGAGGTATTTTTTGTGATCACAACTTGAGGAGGGCCCTGCTAGTGGCACCTCGAGGGCAAAGACCAGAGATCCTGCTAACCATCCTACAATGCACAGGACAGCACCCACGATAAGAATGATCAAGCCCAAAAAGTTAATAGTGCCAAGACTGAGAAATGTTGGTCTAGACCAGTGTGTAAGAATTATTATGGTTATTTTGTTTTCCATAGAAGTATCTTTAAAAGAGCAAAGATGTACTGAGAACTTACCATGTGCAAAGCTCTATGCTAGGCACATCATTAACTGGCTCACAGATTTGGTTGCCTCCTGCTCTTTGCCAAAGCAACTCCCACCCTCATATGTTGTCCAACTCTATAAGCATCAAGCTTTGGCTTCCCCTTTCTTCTTGCTGCTGCTCTCAGCGGCCCTGAAGTCAGACATGCTGTGTGTCAGAGCAAAGACCTGTATTAATCAACAATTCCAAATATAGCAACAGCAGTTTGAAAATCAAAGAATGGGCCTTGGGGACATCAATATTTGCATGTTCATAATAAATACTTAACTACACATCTGTGCAATGTTCAATACAGTTGGGGGAGAAAAAGAACATTTATGTTGATTTTTGTCAACTTCCGCAACTCAAGCATCTGATGTGCTCAAGAAATGTAAAACGGAACAGTCATAAAAACAATTTTAAATATATTTATAATAAGCACTTATGAAGTGGAGCCATGCTTGATTTACTCCAAGGCTTTTCTAACCAATTAGCCTACACCTGCCCCTTGGGTCAGTGGTGTAATTTCCAATCTATGTATTAAACGTCCACCGCTTTCCTATCTGATACTAACCTCTACAACTCAGAATGGCCCTAGTTTTAATGTTCAAGGCTTGGTTTCAGGTCTTTATGCTTCCTTTTACAGGTTGTGTGTCTGGATGAGCCTCGCCCTCTGTGTGCAGAAGCCCCAGGCTCGGCTGTAAAGTGCTCCATAGTGACAGTCTCATCGCACCGTCATAGAACCCATACAGCAGTAGAGGGTATACCCCCATTTTACAGGGGAAAAAATGGAGGCCTACAGAAGTTAAGCAACGTGGTCAAGTCCCACAGCTATGAAACTCTGAATGTTCACACTGTGTGTCTGCTTCCAAAATCCATGCTCTTCTCCACCACACTGCATTTGGAGGAAAGAGATCTTCTGGTGAGCTCTCTTTGTAAGGAGGTAAGCCATGGGCACACCCTCTGGTCCAACAAAGAAGAAACTGCTGTCCATAAACACTAATTCATCTGCAGAAACATATATATAAAGATGTGTAGTCTTGCATAATCTGAAAAGCAGAAAAGGGTAAATGGGGATGTAGACCCATGCTATGGAATGGGGGGAGTCCACACAAAGGAGGGGGAACGAGGCAAAGAAGCCTTCGCTGACCCATTATTCTTCCTTTGTAACAAAACCCTGATTTTACTCTGGGTGACAATTCACCTGGCTAAAATATTGCTTTCCCCAGCCTACCCCCAGCCTACCTACCCTGCAGCCAGCGATGGTTGCTTGGTGCTAAATAGTTTAATAACCAGCTCATTGTTCCACCAATCCTTACGGTACAAATTTTTCCACTCTGGCCTACTTCAAGCTACCAAGCTGAAGTTCACTGGCTCACACAAAAAAATTCCTGAGAGTAGAACAATCGGTTCTCACAATCAAGGATGAGCCGGTTTGGGCCTGACTGGCTGGCAATGAGATGTGCACAAATTTGTCCCTCCTCACAAGTGGGACAGACAGCAAGCACATGCTCTTTCTTTGCCTCTCCCCTTGTTCCTCCTTCCTGCTGTAAATTTGGATGCTAGGATTTGAAATCCAGCAGCTACTCTGAGCCATGAAGCAACCTGGAGAAATGATGGCAGTACATCCAGACAGAAAACTTATCCCTGTTAACATCAGGAAGCTAACGTAAGAACTCGGGCCTGCCTACCTCCAGGCTTCTCTCATTGGAAAGAAAATAACACTCCTATCTCAAGCCACTGTTGTTTTTGCTTTCTGTTACATACTACCCAACTAATACAGAAATCTTCAGCCTTTACTTTCGTAGCTCTATTCCTTATTTTATAATAAAAAGATTTTATTCCAGTATTATTTTCAAATTTTTTTAAAAAGGCCAAAAAAAATTTTTTTTTATTTTTTTTTTAATTTAAGGTTGGGCCCTTACTAAGTAATTTCCAAGTCGCCAATTCTTCCAACAGTATCCATGGATCACAGCGGGGAAAGAAAGGAGACCAAGGGAAATCACAGGCCTGGCACACAAATCAACAATGTGGGCATGGCCTGGAAATGAAAGGGATAGACTGGAATCCAACCAAGTTAACAAACTGCCAAAAAAGATTTCTGGCCAAGTAAGAGTCAAAGTCCTCCTGAGATAGGCCTTGGGTGAAACACGGAACAGGTGATGGGAAAGCACACGATGTACTGCCAGGCTCGCGTCTCCAGTCCAGGGAACTCCTGTGCAGCCTGCCGAATGGAGAATGAAAGCAGCTCCTGCTCAAACCGCAAGGGCTCCACCAGTAAGGTGTCCCAGTGAGGGGACCCCGGAGACTGGAACAAGGAAGTAGAAGACAGAATATCAAACCAAACATGGAATGGAGCAAAACCATATGGGAGCCACTGGAGTCTCTGGGCCCATGGGCAATATCACAAGGAGGGCTGCAGACAGCAATCTGGTGGTTAGGAAAGTTCTTAGGGAGAGCACAGACCCATCTATAAGGGTCTTCGTGGTCTCATTCCTTAGATGGTCACGGAGATTACACTGAGAGTGACACAGGGCAAAATCAATCACTGTGTGACTCTTCTGCCATGTCTTATGCAAGATTACTGCCAAACCCATTTAGGATCCGTCTTTGCAGACCACACCAAGTCACTAGGCTCTACCTACATCCTGTGTGCCCAAGAGCAGGCTGTGTGCCATGGAAGACATACTAAGCAGAGGTTCCTGTTCTTGAAGATACTGACATCTGAAAGAAAAGTGAACTGTACGTAGACAAAGATATCTAGAGAACCTAATATCTTTGCAATGTGTTGTACACGTGTTTGCAATGCATGTGTTCATGCATCGGGTGTATACACAAAACTTACTGGTTCAAAATTCAGAGAAGATATATACCCAGAAGTAGGGTTGTTGGATCATTTGGTACTTGTATTTTTAATTTTTTATGGAACTTCCATACCATTTTCCAGAGTGGCTGCACCAATTTATATTCCCACCAACAGTGCACATGGGTTCCCTTTTCTCCACATCTTCACCAGTACTTGTTACCACTTGTCTTTTTGATCATACCCATTCTGACAGGTGTAGGGTAGATAGCTCATTGTGGTTTTGATTTGTGTGATTTGGTGGTTAGTGATGTTGAGTACCTATGTCAACCATATCTCAATAAAGCTGGGAAAAAAAATTTTTAAATGTCAGAGAGGTAAAAGCAAAGAGGAATGGAAATGTAATGCAGAAAATATGGGTAAGAAAGATACATGTCTTCAGCCAGGCTCTAAAGGATATCATTTCAGCCAGAAACAAAATTAAAAAGAAGGTACTGCATACGGTAAAAGGGCAAACGGTGTGTGCTAAACAAATACATATCCAATAAAGGATAAGAGAGGTTAGCTGAAGTGGGGAGGAGGAAAGGCATTCATGGATAATAACACTGAAAAGGAAAAATGGGAACTGTTCATTCTTTCATTCATAAATTGAATAAATACTAATTGAATGTGTACCAGTTCGGTGCGTAAGCACTTGTTCTAGGGTCCTGAATACCAAACCAAGGAAGGGCTCCTGGGTCAGAGGGAGCTCCTGGAGGCTAAGCGATAGATGACTTCTACACACAGGAACTGGGGGAAATCTACATTTTTTATACTTCCAAAAATGGAAAGATGTTGTGAGAAGCAACCCAGATCTGAGGCCTCATCAGCTCATAACTAAAAAAAAGGTAACAGGGTGCCTGGGTGGCTCAGTGGGTTAAGCCGCTGCCTTCGGCTCAGGTCATGATCTCAGGGTCCTGGGATCGAGTCCCACATCGGGCTCTCTGCTCAGCGAGAAGCCTGCTTCCTCCTCTCTCTCTCTCTCTGCCTGCCTCTCCATCTACTTGTGATCTCTCTCTGTCAAATAAATAAATAAAATCTTTAAAAAAAAAAAGGTAACAACCAACTCAATAGTCATAAGGCTGCCCCACGTGCTAAGATCTCTCTTTTCCAGCATTTCACTATCTGTGAAGTTGAGTCCCCTTAGTGCCCATCCGTGTCCCAACCCTCCCAATGTCCACCGTGCCTATGTATACAGAGCGCCCACCCAGTAAATATTCATTCATGGATTCTGCTTCTTGTCTGCGAAGGTCCCAACAGGGTCAGGGCCAGGACTGGTCAGTTGTCTAAGGGGCCAGAGAATCACAACCTAAGGCTAAGTGCATGACAGGCGTCCTCTGGGAGGTGGTGGCAGATTTCTCACAGTGGTTGATGAAGCAGAGGGCAGGGGTCAACGATGCTTACAGCAAGTAACACGTAATGGATATTGGTATTTAAAACAGAAAGCAGCACTGGCTTTAAGTTAATGTTTCATATCCAATAAAGAAGGCTAAATATCTATCGTTTTGATAGATTGCTATAAATGAAACATTAGAGGGGCTCTTAACCACCTTGTTTCAGATCTTCATTACATGAAATTAATCTTGAGCAGAATATCATACCCAATATGGCTGACGCCCATTAAGTCGCCAGTTTAGAAAACATAGGCTGTGCTTTGTCTCCTAAGGACGGAATCAGGAAGGAATCTAACAGGACCATCTCACCATTTCTGCAGTCCATAAGCACTGCAAGCCAGAGCAGGGGAGAAGGTTTTCTAGAAATTCTCCAAGTGGCTAGCATGTCCCGGGAGGAGATATAGAATAAACTCCTAGGGTCTTTCTAGAAGCAACACAGTGACTAGGCTCAGTGCTTAATGTCACATCATTGAAGAGTCGAGCCTACAGAGATCTCAAGTCTCCACTCTCGGCCCAGCAGGGAAGGGGAATCTGATGCCTCCATGCCTGTTGGTGGACTTCCACAAATGCATCAATGTTGATGAAAATAGACTCTGAATTGTCTAGTAGCCACTTCCCTCATTATGCAGAAAGAGACCAAAAGCTCAAAACAAAATAAATTCAGAAGAAAGGGAAGGAAAAGAACACAAAGCCCAAAGAACAACTAATCCCATCAGGTAAAAACTTGCCTGGGGGAAAAAAAATCCAAATCTCTAGGCATGGAGAGAACCCAAATGGCTGAGGAACAGAGCTACTCTGCTGGCAAGACCTGTTCATTTATTCAGGTGCGGGCCACATTATGTCACCGCAGCTCCCACATGCCCATGCCATGTGCCCACTAGGAGACTGCAGAGGATTTGTACCATTAGAGAAGCATGTGAAGAACATGGGTAAGTAGACAGTGTTCCTTTCATCTTTGCATTCAATATAGCAAGTAAAGACTGTTTACCAGAAGACCCTACAAAACCTATTTCTCATCAAGTTATATAGTTAATCAATAGATTTCTTTAACTAAGCCAGAAAAAAAAAATTCCTCTTCTGTGTTAGTTCTGTCCCTAAGACCATCTTGATCAGATTCCATTCCTACAGCGAGGAAATAATCTGGCAGAGCACAACTGCTGGTCAGCCACTCCCATACTTACAGGCCAGCTATCATATGGAAGTTCCTGGAATCATCCTGACTCTCAGTTCCTCCAAAACGAAGCAAGCATTTCACCCCAGTATACCATCATCATGGACTTCTAGATCTAAAAAGGTTTTCTTCCTTTGCTATTTTTGACCTACTTGAATTTCAGCAATATCTACCTTTCTCAACCAACCGACCATTCATAGGAATTCCATGCACTCTTCTACATGTATGTGTAGGTATAAATATGTATAGAAAACCAATCATCCTAACTCCATGTGACCAGTAAGCAACATGAGACTTAGGAAGACAAAAATTACTATCTTGCCTGCAATTACAGTGAAGACCTGGGATCTGAATCCAGCTCTCTGGCTCTACCAGCCTTCCTTTTTTTTTTTTCATCTGAACATCACATTCGATAGCTTTTACTCATTTACTCCAGAGCTGAATAATATGAATCCAGACACATGAACCAGAGAATAACAGTAAGAGAAAGAACTCTCAGCATTCTTGGCTACATTTCTCCCCCATTCCTTCTACCTCATTCCCTAACTCCCAGTATGTAGCAATTAGGCACTTCTTCTGCCCCTTGAAACCTGTTTTTGGTATAAAAAGGGCCATAAGAAATCCCAGCAACCACAGGAGTGACCAAAACATCCAGTCGATTATATATGGTTACCATGAGGTTGTGTCCTTGATAATGAAACCTTAGTTGGGCTTCTAGATTTTGGGTGTTTTGCTTTGTAGAAAAAAAAGAAAGAAAGAGAGAGAGAGATTAGCATTTACGGAGCACTTTCTCACCCTGTGCCATATAATATGCCTGGTGCTTTCACTCACATTGTTCTCTTTAATACCAAAAGGCGAACCCACCTAAGTAAGGAACAGAATCCCCTTTTTAAGACAAAGAAACAGACTCAACAAGGTTAAGTCTCCTGGTCAAGGAGACTCACCCGGGAGTGATGGCATGGGGATTTAAGCCAAAACCCGATCTGAAGCTGAGGCTACTTCTGTGACAGCATGCTGGCTAGTACATACTCTATCCTTTACAACCAGAAACCATTCTTAGATTTTTTTTTCTTCCTCTGAGCCGTGAGTCTTTACAGATTTACTGGTTGTTAAATGCTCCTGACTCTAGCTAATTCCCAAATTAACTGGATTCCTTTCGGAGCTTGTAAAATGTGCTACACACTCAACTTCCGAATTTAGCATGCAAGATGATGACCACAGCAGTTAAGGGCGGTGCAACTTTCTTGTTAGGACAATGCCCGCCTAAAAGCCTCTTTTTAATTTCTACCTTCTTTTATGAGGACAACGTGAACGAGGACACACCTAGGATACTGCATATTAATTTCAACACAACTAATACCCAAAATGTCCCACCAATTTACTCTTCACTGACAATGTTAAAAGAAAATGATTTATGCAGATCAATCATCTCGCTCATCAAGTCCTACCCTGACAGCCAGCCTTCATCATTGCTATTTAAAAGGCACTGCTGACAGAAAAGACCGACTCTTTGATTAAGGGCCCTGTCTGGCTAACCTTTTATTTGAAGAATGATTGCCGCTGAGTGACAAATACTTTTCCATTCATTTCAAGGCAAAGATATTGACATTCAAATTCTTGATGGCTACCCTGAGCAGATGCCACTGTTAGCAAGGGGCTAGTGAGCTACAGCAGGTATGCCGTGGCTCTGGGGGCAAAGGGAAAGATAAAATAAAACGGGGACACACCGGCGGGCACTGGCGGAAGGTTCTCCACAAGCGAAAGCAACGGTCTCGCTGCCAGATCCCTTTTCCTCAGTACTTATCAAAGAACATCTGTTTGTAGTTTGGGCCCAGTTCTCTTCTTAAAAGTGCCCTTGCATTACCTTGACCCTCCTTGGAACAGTGCAGGCGGCAAAGACTAAGAGCAGAAAGGAGCTCTCGGGCGTGCAGTTTCCAGCCCCGGAGTGAAACCTTCCTCCTCTCCAATCAGAGCTCCACGAGCCCGGGACACCTCCCGCTAAAGGCACTGGCCTTCTTTCATCCTCACAGGATCTCCAACAACTACACACAAAGACGCTGGAAGCAGCATCTGAAAAATCACCTACAAAAACAACCAAAACAGGAACATTTTATCCCATCTGCTAAGGAGACAGAGGAGGGGGGTGGGGAAGAATTCAAGAGTGAGCCAGGGAATGGCAGAGAGAAACCGAATGACCACAAGAGACAGAAATTGAGCTTCAACAAGAAAGGGCGATTTTTCTAATCCATTTGGGGTACATTTCTACCTTGGTTAGCACCACATACATATAATGTAAACACATTCTCGCAGCAGGATGATGTTGCCTCTTTTTATTTCTTAGATGTAAAATATTACCTTTAAAGAGAAGTGGGGAAATTATGGATTAAGGGAGGCTGCTTGTGACGAGAGCCATCACAAAGCCTCAGGATTCATCGTTTCGAGGAACAAAATGAAATACCCCAGCAGGGCCTCAGTGATTCCCTTTAAATCTTCCCGAGAAGCAATGTGTAGGTCTCACAAGGGACAGGGTATCCAAAAAACTGTAGCTGTGATCCTTTAACAAATTCTCACAGCAGGAGAGGTGGGGGGACAGCTGAGGCATGGACAGAAACTTCTCCTTGGTTATCCCAAGGCCCAACAGGAGACCCAAGCAGCAGAAGAGAGGAGACAAAGAGACAGGAGCTTCAGAGAGAAGAAAAAACAACAACAACAAACCCAGGTCTGCATCTCATCTCTGCTCCTTGGTAGCTAAAGGATCTGGAGCAAGTTCCTTCTCTTCCCCAGGCCTCTGTTATCTCATCTACAGGATGGGGATGATACAGACTACACTGCTGAATTATTTGTGGATATTAAAAAATATATGCATTAAATAAAGTCACTTTCCTTTACCTAAACCCATTTTCCCCTCCTTTCCTCTCCTCTTCTCTTCTTTACTCACTTGCTTGCATTCAAAATGGGTCCAGAGAAGCAGGGGAAATAACCCAAGATTTATAGTTACAAGGCTAAGCTACGACTCCTAGTGCAGACGCTTCCTACTGGTACAACCGCATAAGCTTTGACCCAAGTTACATGTTGAACCACGAGTTCCTCAGCTTTAAATGAGAACAGTCATAACGGCCCTACTTCCCTTCCTGTGTTACAGTGAGAACAAATAAGATAATGTTAATGCTAAAACACTTTATAAATTTTACATCAGTACAGAAATGTTTGCTGAGGCTGCTGTTGTCCTCCAGAAATGGGGACACTCCAACCCATTTTGATCTTTTTCCTTATTTATTTCTCCCATGTCTATTTTTCATGGCAAATAATAAATCATAACCAATTAATCAATAATCATAACATCATCTCCATCCCATAGAACTACTAGCGGCGGCTTCTGCAGCTGTCTGGAAGAAGTACCAGGTAGAAGTGATGTTTCCTCCATAATAAAAATTTATTGGAGGTTATTATGAGCCAGGCATTGGGACAGGGAGGCAAATGAAAAATGCAAAATTCAGTCAAGTGGGGCAAACAGACAAATAAAGAAATGATTTCACTATCGCTGTACAATATAAATTAAGTACGAAGGATGCCAAGGCTGCCCGTGAGGGAGGGCGTGATTCCCTGGGGAGTCAGGGAAGATTTCACCTCGAGAATATGAGACAGCTGGACCTTCAAAGGCAAGCAAGTCCTCAGCAGACAGAAAAGGAAGAAAAAGGTCATTCAGGGAAAGAGAAGGCCAGGTACAAAGGCAGGGGGGCCCGAGAGAGAGCACAGGCTCTGGCAGGGATGAGGGTAAGTTCAAGACATTTTATAGATTTAAGACTTAGTCTTTTAAGCAGTTGGGGAGTTTGAGTTTGAAACTGCTGTGATATGATCCATGGCTTACAAAAATGACCCTGATCAAAGGCAGACATGCAAACATTCACTGGGCACCTACTCTGTGCAAGAAATAAGAGACAGAGATGCAAAAACAAACCCATCCCGACACTCCCTCTGGGTGGGGAACTAGATGTTCTTACTTGCTTTCCTGCGACATCCATCCGAGTGGCTGCCTAAATAGGGGCTGTGAACCACCTCAAGCCCCACCCCCACCCACGCAACACCCATACCTGGGACTCCGGAACCTGCCCTTCATACCCAATTCACCGATGTGGGTTCCTGCTTTTGTACTTGACCCTACTGTTCCATGTCTATGAACTCTGGAGGGACTACGGATCACCCCCAGAGGTGCTCAGAGCTCTGTCCTCTGGCTTCGTCTCTTCCTTCCTGGATGCTGGCCTCTTGCTGGTATCCTCTGACTTGCAGCAGCCCTATTGATGGCCGGGCTCCTGCAACTGTCTATAAAAGTGGGGAGGTCTCTGTGCTGTCCATGTCCCTTGCTCTGTGCATGGACAGATGTCCATGTGCCAAAGGGGATGCTCTAAGTTCACCAAAGCTTGTTTTACTCTCCTCTTCCTGGGTACACAGAAAGACATTTGACAACCTCCCTTACTGTTAGTTTGGGTTCTGGTCAATCCAGGAAAAAAGAGATGTAAGCCACTCCCAGGCCTGGCCCTTAAGAACATGCTAGTGTAGACCTCTTGCATTAGCTTTCCAGGGTATTCTAACAATTACCACAACCGTGGTGGCTTAAAACAACAGGAATTTATTCTCTCACTTTGATGGAAACCAGAAACACAGAATCAAAGCATCAGTGAGGCCACATTCTACCAAGGCTCAAGGGGAGAATCTTTCCCTGCCTCTTCCAGCTCCTGGCAACCCTTGGTACTCCTTGGCTTGTGGCTGCCTCCCTCCAAACTCTGCCTCTGTCTCTGTAGGATCTTCTCCTCACTGCGTGTCAGTGTCCAAATCTCATTTTCCTTTCTCTTAGGAAGATACCAGTTTCAGGACTTCGATCTCACTCTAAATCTAGTGTGATTTAGGCTCCAAATCAAGGTCACTAAGTAATTATATCCACAAAGGCCGTATTTTCCAAATAAGGGCACATTGAGGTTCCAGCTGGGAATGAATTTGGAGGATCACCGTTCAACCCACTACACCTCCCATGCCACCCTGGCGGCCTCATGATCCAAGCAGGGCAGTCCCCAGATATCAGAACTAGAGCCTCGAATGACCATGTGAACCACAGTCCCCCACCACCCCCAGCACTAACCCTCACTGGGCGTGTGGGTAAGCAGGAAACAAAACCTCATGGTCTTAAGCCACTGAGATTTCAGGGTTAATTCGTTACAACTGCAGAGCCTGGCCTGCCTTGGCTACCACTCCAAGCCTCGTGCCCTTGCTCTGCAATCCAAACACTATTTAGGGGCTCAAGGCTAACATGCCATGTTTTCATTTGGGTTCAGTTTTTGCTCAAAAGCCCTTTTAGGCTGCTCTTGCAGAATGTCCCAGGAATTTCTCCCAGAGCTTTGCTTGGCCTGGATATGGGTGTTTGGGACGTTTCCTGTTTTCCCTGAGTCGTGTCATTAGGCTTTTGCTGATAACATCGCTGTTTTCTCGTTGGTCTCAGAGGAGAATGTGGTAGCCAGTATGAATTAGCTCTTGCTTTTACTGGGGTTGGGAGAGGGAGAAAAGTGGTTGATCTGAAGGCTTCCTGGCTCAATTTACCCAAAAGGGAATCAAGAAAAACAGTGGCTAGCGTCCCTCTCCTACAGATGTGGGAAGAGCACAGGGTTTTAGAGTCACGCTGACCTGGGTTAAAATTGCCCAACGCTGCGAATTCAACAGCTATCGTTGTTTGGTACTTTTTATCTCAAAGCCGTAGTCCTTTTACCTTTTAAAAAGGGGGGTAAACATGCCCTTTCCCACAGGGTGGCTGCGAAGATTGTAGGATGTTAGCTATGTGATGAGTTCCGTGCTCGCACCGTAGCAGTTACTAGATAAATGCTAACTCTCTTTGCTCCTAGGGAGTCGCCATTTTTTCCCACTTAGATCCCCTGCCCTTCTGGGGCAAGAGGAACTAAATTTGTGTAAAACCACGCTCTCCAGTACTGGTCTCGATAACCCCCCCCATGCATTTTCAACCTTTTCCCCACTTCATCCTTTTAGATACTATTAGTCTATGCTGTGGAACTGGCTTACAAAACAGTGGAGAAACTGTCTAATCCCTTTAACCAGCTGAGTTTTGCTCTTAAGCATTTCCCGAGTTCATTCCAATACTCCAGGGAGACTGAAAGCTCTCTGAAGGCAGGGACTCTGGCTTCCCCCGTGGCAGTCAGCACCGTGCCAAACTGCTCACACGTGCCTGCCCCATTCTCACTG
Organism: Enhydra lutris kenyoni; assembly: GCF_002288905.1. NCBI lineage: Eukaryota > Metazoa > Chordata > Mammalia > Carnivora > Mustelidae > Enhydra > Enhydra lutris. The sequence goes on along the minus strand of NW_019154096.1, from coordinate 29,330,049 downwards.
ACTACGAAGAAAAGGGGTGACGGGAAGTTCCCAGGATTACGACACAACTTGGCTTCCAATATGGTGGATGATCAGCAATTAGTGGGCTGGTCTACTCACAGAGCTGAGGGAAGGTAGAAGACTGGAGAAATGGAGCAAAAGAAAGAGGATTTGTCACCATTTGGATTTTGGTGGGTCGCCCACTAATGGTTTATCACCCCCTCCCCAGCTAGATCAGCAAAACTTAACAGTCCCAGGAAGACATTATAATAAATGGTTATACATTGTATAGCATGTGTTATATAACATATCTGTCTTACATATAAATTTGTGATACGTATCTATAGCCCTTGCTTTGTACTGGACACTGTTCTAAGTGTCTTACTTATATATTAATTCACTTAGTCTTCACAACTCCACAACAAGGATGCCATTGTTATCACCACGTTATAATGAAGAAACAAACCCAGATAGGTTAACTGACCCAAAGTCACAGAACTATGAAGCAGCAAGGCCAGAAGCCAGATTCTGACAGCTTGGCTCCCTCAGCACTAGACAACACTGCCTCCCAAATGGGAGAGCCCAGGGGTGGAAGGAAAGGGGACCCCAGTCAAAAGGGCACCTAAGAGAGGGGGCTTACAAATTAAGTGGATTCTGAAGAGCCAGCCCTTCAACCAATGAAGCTGTTGCAAGAGCAGGGAGCTGGTGTGGCAGCTACAGATGCCAGGGGACAGCCCTACAAGAGGGATGGGAACAACCCACCATCACAGTAACAGGACCCGGATGGAATCAACCCCCTCCGTGTATACCTTTGGTCTGAGGTGGGACTAACTCCTTCATTATGGCCCTGAACTGCAGCAGCATTTGGGCGCCCAGGAATACACAGCTCTAGCAGACTGAAGACAAAGGAGATAGAAGGAGCTGGGAAGAAGTTCTAGAAAGCTTGTTTTGTGCATCTCTAATGCACAAACTGCTAGGGGCAAGAGAAAGCCAGCTTTTCCACCAGCCCTACGAAAGTTCCATAACCCAGACCCCTGCATTTGCTGGCCATTACCGAATACATCATTTCAGTTTCCCCCGGCTTCGGCCCTCCTCCACCGTCAACGGAGACTGAACCGGGACTCCCCACTTGAGGTTGTCATTAAAAGCAGAGAGGGCACTGGTGTTGTCCCCCAAGCTCTGCAGGGCTCGTGGGCCATGGCCCTGCCTCTCTCCTTAAGCAGAGTGGAATGAGAGATATTTGACGGGTGATTCTTTCATCTCTGCAGCTTTGAAAACCTCAAACGTCACGTCGGATCCACAACAAAGAACAGGGACTTCAGGGGCTGACAGCGCCACCATAATTAAAGGCGACCATCAATAAGCTGCCATGTTCAACAATGCCACGTTATAGCTGCTCCAAAACCAACTGTTTACCTTTCAGACATTTCCATGGAAAGGTTTAAACAGGTGCAGTGTGGATTGTTTTCATGAAGTTAGGCAAACAGGAGATAGGAACTTCTAAGACCGAGTGTAATGTACAGCACACTATTCCCTTGCTCATAGCGTCCAGTGGATTTACTCAGGGGAAGTAATCTCTGGTAACTGATAAGAATAGAAATCCAAAAATAGCACTGAAAAAATTAAGGGGACACTGCCAAAGAAGAAATGGGAAACACTCCAAAAATTTCCATTCTAAGTTCCTTCTGGCCCGTGGACCTCAGTTCATGCCTCTGCAAATTACAAGAACGTTGCACTTCAAGCTTATGTTGACAAGTAGGACACTTTCCTTAATCCAAGTGCCATAGACATGAAAATTCAAGAGTGTTTGAGGGGTGGATCAGGGTCCCTTCTTGCCCCACTATGCCCGCAGAAGAGTCTTAGATCTTAAAGAACCCCTGGATTGAATCATCTCCAGGAGTTCTTTCTAGGACCAAAATTCTATGATTCTCAAGATAAAAAAATGTTTTAAAGTAGCTTACTCCCGGGGCACCTGGGTGGCTCAGTGGGTTAGGGCCTCTGCCTTCGGCTCGGGTCATGGTCTCAGGGTCCTGGGATCGAGCCCCGCATTGGGCTCTCTGCTTGGCGGGGGGCCTGCTTCCTCCTCTCTCTCTGCCTCTCTGCCTACTTGTGATCTCTCTCTCTCTCTCTCTCTGTCAAATAAATAAATAGATGTCTTTAAAAAAAAATAATAAAGTAGCTTACTCCCTTTTTACCATTCCATGTTTTCTCCACAATATTTTTTTCATCCTTCATGTCCTAAATAACCCTGAATGTGGTCTGAAGTTGATGAATTATAAAGGAAGTTTTAAATAACTTCTTTCCTTCTCCTTGAGTCTTGGGTACAGTCGACTGTATCAACAGCAAAAGGAAAGAGGCGGCATTAAAACAAATTCTAAGAATCTGATTTGAAAAGTGGACTCCTGAGCTGGGTAATCACAGCCGGCTCAGTGTCCCAGTTCCCAGACAGGTCTGAGGCGACCAGAAGAAATGTGCTCCCATGCTTCTCTTCAATGTATGCCAGCTTCCTCAGGCCTGCATTTCCCAGACTTCCAATTCTACCTGCATGCTGGAGACCCTTGGAGGTTTCTGGAGCTGCTGAAATTAGTCTGTTTAAAGACAGTCAGGAACAGTCAGGAACTTTGTCAGTCTTGAATGATGTATTAAAAAATGGAGGAGGGCGCCTGGGTGGCTCTGTGGGTTGAGCCTCTGCCTTCAGCCCAGGTCAGGATCTCAGGGTCCTGGGATCAAGCCCCGCATCAGGCTCTCTGCTCAGCGGGGAGCCTTCTTCCCCTCTCTCTCTCTGCCTGCTTGTGATCTATCTCTGTGTGTCAAATAAATAAAATCTTTTTTTAAAAGGTGAAAAATACCACTTTTTTTTTTAAATGGAGGAACTAAAGACTCTTTTGTGGAGCCACCAAGAGATCCTTTTGGATCCCCTGAAGCAGAGACCCCCTCAGTGGGATTTGGAGGTTTCCCCATGGGTAGGGGCTGCTTATCACTTCATGTGAACAACTCACACATGGTAGGGGGACCCCTGGGCAAGGATCACAGTGGCTGAGCTTAAGGCCCCACATGGGACGACATCGTGACTCATGCTGACAAGCAGGAAATTTTCTCATACCGGACGACATAACACTGTTGGAATAAGTATAAAAGGCTGTGGCCTGTTCTTCTGCAGAATGAAGCTCATAAAATTTCTAACGAGATGAAAATCTCTGGTACTTGTTTGGGACAGATCCAAAGAAATGAAAAAGCTGCATCTGACCTCTTTCTATGAAAATCATTTGGAGAATCCTTGACTGGGTAGATCTGATCTCGCTAGCGTCACCCCCAGTGAGGGCCCCACGAAGTCTCCAAAGAAGAAAGCCAAGCCACAAAGTGTCTCACTTCTGTGAAGGGGGAGTTGATGTCCGGCTAGTTCCAACTGACTAGAACAGAGCCAACGAAAGTAAATAAAATCACTCTTCCTGACTGAGGCTGGGCCATAGGGCCCTCCCCCACCCCCACCCCCGACCACCACTGACGTCATTCTTGAGAGCCCTGTTTCCTTCTAGCCTGGAGGACTCCATTTTGAAAACAATGACCCTTTATGGAGGGCTTTCAACCCAGCTTAAGTTCTGAAAAATCAAATAGCCAATAAGTCTGAGCTGGAGAAAATGTCACTCAAGAATCTGGGAAAACTGGGTTGGGTGGTTTGTATTTAGTGGTATTATCTTCTCCTTCAACTTGTCAGACTTTGTCTTGCTGTTTTCAGAATGAAACTAGATATAAATGAAGAAAAAAAAAGTGTTCGAGATAGGCTCCTGATCACTGGTTTATTTTTTGAGCTGAGAAGCCACACAGTTTCCAAGCAGAGTTACGTTATGGTAATAGGCTTTGTCATAAGTGTACTAGATCCGTCTGCTTGTCTATAAAACAGTCTGCTCCTCGTCTTTCGAAACTTGGCCTGGATACAGAACTTTTGACTTAAAATATCTAACAATATGTCATATCCCCCAGAAGATACATGACAGCTATTTCGAAGACACATAATATTATTAATTGTTTTTGAATGTAATTGAGCTGTTATGAACCTTAAAAGTAGAAAAATGACATTTAGCCATCAACAGTTCTTAAAACATTATAAACACAGAAGAAATACTAACAAGTCCAACAGTACTCAGAATTTCAGAACTATACCCTCTGAAGCCAAAATGACATTAAAAGAAACAGAAAAAATGTAAAAACTTAAAAATAAAATTGACACGCTTGAAAATATTAAACTTACCTTTTGATAAAAATGAAGTTGTGAGCTAAATTATTTTTTATATTTTAAATTTAATTATTTTAAAATATTTTTTATATTTTTGTGTTTGCAGAACTGTCAAACAGTGTGCTATCTCCTTAAACTATCTGACGGGCAATGGCAGGAAGGTAGGGAGAGGGCCTGGAAAAGACAGACAACCCAAAGCAGAGGAACGAGAGGATTTGCTTCAGTTTACTCCAGTGTACTTGGAATTTACTGAGCACCTACTACGTGTTCATCCTATACTATGTGTCATGGAGGATTTAAAAAAAAAAGATACAACCAAAGTCTTAAAGGAGCTTGCAAACTTGCTTATTTTTAAATTTTAAAGTGACAAAACCTTCTTTGATTAAACAGCCAAATGAAAGTTCCGTTAGGTAAGTAATGTGTGGCATTCCACATGAGTCAGGGTGGTTGAGGAAGCTCCAGAGAGGAGCTGGAATTTTAGCTGGATCTTAAGACCAAGTCCTATTTAGTAAGATATAAAGAAAGGCCAGAGTATTTACAGAAGGAGAAACAGCTTCCGTGATGGCCAAAAAGCTGACACCAATAGAACTTGCTAGAAAATGGGTGAGCTGAAAGGAGAGCCCAACAGCCTGCCCCTCGAGTTACCTACAACTCAGGCACATGGAAAACATTCACCAGACTCCTTCCTTCCAGCTGTTTCCCAGGGCCTGCTTCATCAGAGTCCCACCTGGCCTAGGAATTCTTAAGCTCCCAGGGTCCCTCAGTGGCTTGCTCCAATGAACCCACACAAGAGGGTCCCCACTGGGTTTGTTATAATATGAGTCAAAAACTTTCCTCTCCTGGCTCCAAGGACAGTGCTCATTTTCAGAACCAAATTGGCTAGAACTGGAAGCAGTCCCTCCCCTCGTGTACTGAAGACATTACGACCTTTCTACTGTAGCTTTTTTGCACCATCCTATGGTCAGTGACTCTCAACCAGGGGCACCTTGGCCCCCAAAGGAACAGTGGCTCTATCTGGAGACATTTTCACTTTGTTACAAATGACAGGAGGAGGTGTTACAGCTTCCTAGTGGGTAGAGGCCAGGGAGGTTGCTCAGTATTCTAGAACATATGGGACAACCCCCACAACAAAGAACTCTCCAGCCCAAAACGTCAGTAATGGCAAGCTTGAGATGCAATGAAGAGCCACATTTTCAATATCCTCTGAGCAAATTTATTTGAACAAGATGGAGAACTTTCTTTTATTTTATTCTTAAACCTAACCTTGATTTCCAGAAGCCTCAGCCCACATTCTAAGGTACTCTTCAGGGCAAAGCTGCCTGTACCACACAGCATTGATGAATGCCACCAACCCCACCTCCCCGTTCCCACTCCATAAGATTTGTGCACTGAGAGGAGGGTACACCCTGGCAATGAACTGTGTCCTCCACTCAGGCCAATACACTCAACACCTAACCCAACTAGAAATCAGAAGACACGGAAAGCCAACACATGTTGTATACCCTTTGTGCCTCTCTGAAGCTAGATGCACTTTACATATGTAAATTTTAATAGGGAACAAATGCAAAATGCAAATATTTGCTATTTGAGCACTTTCTGTTTTGAGTTGGTGCAGAGAAAAAAAGTCCTCTTAACCAGAAAAGATTCATTCATGAACTGACCATGTATAAGACTGGTTCCCACTCAAATATCCCTTCCAAGGAGGACACAACCCTAAGGCATGTTATCAGCACAGTTTAGGCTTGTATGTGGTCAGGGTTATATAAACCCCCAGTGCAAACCAAATGAAAAATGAAACAGAAACTTCTGCAAAAGGTGTGGGGTTTCATGAACTCCACTGAAGTGATTTTGGACAAGTGCTCACATTACACTGAAGACCATTTACTTTGCATCCTTAGCCCAACTGAAGAGGAGAAAGGAAAGAGAATAACACAACAGAAATTTTATGAGATTGATGTCAATATTGAAGGATTAAGAAAGGGTCACATAAAGTTGATCGAGTCTGAATTTGGCAGAAACAAACAACTCTTAAAATTGTACAATAAAAGCAAATATGAAGTAAAAGATATTTGGTCCCATAATGCCATTTTATCAGAAAAATTAGGCAAAAATTAAAATGATGGTTGAATATGTTTGTTCTCAGAATTAGATCATAGTAGCAATTAAAACTGAAAATGTTTTTGATACAAAATATATATATAATTTTGAGTTTTGGCATTCATGTTTAAATCCCTAATCTCTTTCCCCCCACAGCTACTCTTAAATTTTGCTTTCTAGCTGATTCACCTTAGGCAATCCTTTTCCCTTCATACCATGGCTCACCCCCTAAAGATCCAGAACCCATGAAGCAAAAGCAAAAGCACAGGACAGGCTAAATCCCTTTCCCAGCCCCACCTCATTGCCAAACTTGCCTCTCCCACAGCTGGTGATGCTTCCTGGAAGTACCCAACAGCCTCCCCACCTCAGTCTGCCAACCACAAATAACTTCCAAAAAGTACAGACTAGAAAGGTAAAAAGAAAGTCTGAAAACGGAAACCAAAGGCCCTTCAAAACCCATTCCCAGGGGCAGCTGTGTGGCTCAGTCAGTTAAGCATCTGCCTTTGGCTCAGGTCATGATCGCAGGGTCCCGGGATCAAGCCTAGCAGCCTGCTTCTCCCTCTTCCTCTGCCCCTTTCCCCTGCTTATGCTTTTGCTCTCTCGCCCTCTTTCTCAAATATATAAATAAAATATTTGATTTAAAAAAAAAAAAAAAAAACCATTCCCAAATCCCATTGTTCTTAGAATAAAATTCCACCTCCCAGCCAGAGCCCACCACCCCCTGAGTAATCTGGCTCCTGTCTTCCTCTCATGATCATCTTAAACCTCTTCCAAGTCTCTTTAGCCCTTCTAGCTACCCAGCCACATGGATCCCTAGGGCCCTCAGACTCGCCAAGCCTCTGCACACCTGGTGGCCTTCGTACCTGCTTCATCCTCTGCCTTCAATGTTCTTCCCAGTTCTTTCTATTCTAACCCATAAGTGTCAGCATAAATGTCCCCCTTAAGAGAACTCTTTCTCAGCAGCCTATTTAAAGTTTCCTCAATAGTCCGCATTACTTGGATGTTGAAAAATTTTCTGAAATGGAACAATAAATGGGTGGATGGATGGATGGATGGATGGAGTTCATTTGTGTGGCAGAGTCAGTCAATATTTGCTATCAATAGCCATTATTCCCTAAGGCCATTTTCCAAGCAATTGTTTCTCTCCCTTGGATCATTTGAGATTGAATCAGTGAATCCAGGGCTAGGAGGAAAGAGCCTGATTAAGGTCACTGCACCAACCCCCAGGGACAGCTCCCTATCATCCATTTTCCCATGCTTTGTGTCAAGTCTTGCTTTCAGCCCCTCCAGTGGCAAGGCTTCTCTTATGTCCCCATGGACATGTCTATACACTCTCCCCATTGTGAAATTTGTCCTGATTTTCCCAGCCTAAATTCCTCTCTGCTTAACTTCACCCCATTACTCACAGCTATCTCCCTCTGGACGACAGCAAATGACAACTCTGTGGAACTCACTTTCTCTTCCTGGCTTCCCACAACTTCCCAATTCCATAGCCCATTCCTTGATGGACTAGCATGGCAGGAGATCCACGCCAAGAGTTTACACAAATGTTCTGAATTAAAACTTGGTCACCACCAGCCTCATCTCACCCAGCCCTCTCGCTCATTCATCATTCCCCCTTGCCCCTTCCTCCCTCCCCAGCCTCCACAAGGCCAATCTGGTTTTATTTTCCCATTACACAATTCTTTCAGAATAGGGTCCTGTCCTTGAATAAAATGGCAAGTTTCTGTAAGGCTGCCCAAGAAGCTATGGATGATGGTGCCTTCTGGGGGATGGAGGGTTGTGGGGGACAAGACTTATATTTATTGCTGATACCTTTTTGTGTTATTTGCCTTTTTAACTGTGTGCATCCATCACTACTTTTTAAATTGTGGTGAAACACACAGAACATAAAATTTTCCATCTTAACCAGTTGTACGTGTCCAGTTCAGTGGTGATAAGTACATTCACACTGTTATACAACCATCACCACCACAGATACAATTTTATTCATGGAACATTTTTTAATTACATGTTTAAAAATGCAGTTCTTGATCAAGTAGCTAGACTAGACAAAGGACAGAACAGGAAAGAGGACATTACCCCTGATGTGAGCCACAGAAAACAAACATCACTGTCACTTGGTCATTTTTTATATGTTAAAGAGAAAACCCAAGGAATGGGAGAAGATATTTGCAAATGACACTATAGACAAAGGGCTGATATCCAAGATCTATAAAGAACTGCTCAAACTCAACATCCAAAAAACAGATAATCAAGTCCAAAAATGGGCAGAAGACATGAACAGACATTTCTCCAAAGAAGTCATACAAATGTCTAACAGACACATGAAAAAATGTTCATCATCCTTAGCCATCAGGGAAATTCAAATCAAAACCACATTGACATACCACTTCATACCAGTTAGAATGGCAAAAATTGACAAGGCAAGAAACCACAAATGTTGAAGAGGTTGTGAAGAAAGGGGACCCTCTTATGCTGTTGGTGGAAATGCAAGGTGGTGCAGCCACTTTGGAAAACAGTGTGGAGATTCCTCAAAAAATTAAACATAGAGCTACCCTATGACCCAGCAATTGCACAACTGGGTATTTATGCCAAAGATACAGATGTAGGGAGAAGGGCCATATGACCCCTCATGTTCATAGCAGCAATGAACACAATAGCCAAACTGTGGAAGGAGCTGAGAGGCCATTCAACAGATGAATGGATAAAGAAGATGTGGTCCGTATACACAATGGACTATTACTCAGCCATCAGAAAGGATGAATACCCAGCTTTTACATCGACATGGATGGGACTGGAGGAGAGTATGCTAAGTGAAGAAGAGTAAGTCAAGAACAGAGAGTCAATTATCATACGGTTTCACTTATTTGTGGAACATAAGGAATAGAGTGGAGGACATTAGGAGAAGGAAGGGAAAAATGAAGGGGGTAAATTGGAGGGGGAGACAAACCATGAGAGACTGTGGACCCTGTGAAACAAACTGAGGGTTTTAGAGGGGAGGGGTGTGGGGGGATGGGTTAGGTTAGCCCAGTGATGGGTATTAAGGAGGGCACATATTGCACGGAGCACTGGGTGTCATATGCAAACGGTGAATCACGGAACACTACATCAAAAAACTCATGATGTACTGCATGGTAACTAACATAATAAAAAGATAATAAAATAAAATAAAATAAAAAACTTAAAACAATAAGGTGGCAGTTACTCTGTACAAATAAGGGGAGAAAAGGAACGAAATACAAAAAAAAAAAAAAAATTTAAATATGGCTTTATCCCCATATACATACTAATAATAATGACGGACCAAAATAAGTATGTGCATTTTCAGTCAAGTATAGAGAACAGACGCCTTAACAAAACAGAATTATGGCTATCACAGCAGTTTGTGATAGAAATTATTAGCTTTATTACTGCAAAAGTAGTTTGAATAGGAGTCTTCCAGCTGCTAAATCTGATCATCAGAACACTGCCAATTTTCCCTGCCACATAGTCTTTTTGTGCAGTGGGGAACTTGTGGCAATTAAGGGATTTTCTCACTTAATAATTCTCCGATTTGGAAGGTTTTTCGTGTAAGTAATAATCTAAGCAGTGGTATCATACCCAGCTCCTTTTACATAATTTCATAACTTGCTGGAAGTGGCAAAGACAGCTGCATAGGAGGATGGTGATTTTCGGTGTCTCTAGTAGCTGTATTCAAAATTAAATGTTCCCCATCTGACAGCATGAAGGCTGAAGCAAGCCTCTGATTGCAATTTCTGCCATCAAAACTCCCTCAAATCCCGTATGTTTCAGGGGACAGGCATGCTGTGTCTGTCCCTGGTGGCTTCCAGCTTCCAAGAAGCCTCATTTCTCTTTGGGGTAAGTATTCTTTCAACACGATATCTTCGTTCTGAACTGCAGGTGCTAGCTGAGTCTAGAAAGCCTGGGTGTCTGAGAAAAGAGGAGCTCTAGGAAACTAGTTGTGTTTAGTAATTCAAGAAAAAATCCTCCCTAAACCGCTTTCAATTTGCAACTCAACACAGTGAACCCTACAGGTTTGTTCCAATTCTCCTTCCAGCTCCCCACCCCACACAGTTGCTTTGTAACTATAACACAGTTGCTTTTTGTGCACACACACCTCCAAAGAGCCACCTGGCTATCAGAGTTGAGTACTCTGACATAAGAGTCATCTTTCCAAAAAAAAAAAAAAAAAAAAGAGTCATCTTTCCTAGGTCGAGTGAGCTTCATTTAATATGAGAGAAGCTGAGACTGAGGGGCCACAATCAGGGAATAGGGGGGAAAAAAAACTTAGAGAAATACCTATGTGTCTGACCTTAGCTCAAGACTCTGAAAATGGTATGCGAACAAGAGTGAAAAATCATAGTGTGCTACAAAGAATAAAATCCTAGACTAGGATCTGGGATCTTTACATAAAAATCCCAACTTCAGTGTTTACTAACTGGGTGTGTCTTTTCTTCTCTAAGTTGTCACCTGAAACTTCCCTGACCTATAAAATGGGGTATTACACATTCAATGTGCAAGATTCTTATGGTAATAAAGGCACAGTGGATAGAGTACTAAGGATACCTGTACAAAAATTTGTCCCTTTTCTATCCTTTAGAGACAGCAAAATAGATCAAGAAACCCAAAGCAAGAAATTTATGATGTCTATCAAAGTGGTAAAATGGGCTGCCCCATCAATACTGATGCCAATTCAGCTTCTATGATGAGTAAGATACCAGCAGCAGGGCCATTAGAGGCTGAATTAGATCTCCATTCCTGCCATAAAAAACCACCACACACGTGGGGGCTCAAAGAACAGAATCTTCTTTTTCCCACAGTTCTGGAGGCTGAAAAGCTGACATCAGTATCACAGGGTCAAAAATCAAGATGTCAACTGGGGTCCACTCTGACCAGAGGCTCTAGAGGAGAATCGGCTAGATATCTCCTCCCACTCCTGATAACTGTAACACTCGTTGGCCTGTGGAGTCCAATCTGCACATCGTTCCAGTCTCCAAGGCCAGAACCTTCCTATCTGCTCTGTCTCCACATTACCTGGAGACTCTGTATGGAGGTCAGATCTCGCTCAGCTGCCTTCATAAGGATATGTGGGATTGCAATTAGGATCTATCCAGATAACCCAGGATAATCTCCCCATCTCAAGAAACTGAATTTAATCACAACTGCAAAGAGTGCCATATGGGGTGATATCTACAGATTCTAGGAATTAGGACATGACATCTTTTAGGAGGCCATTTTAAGGACTACCAGAAGTACCCCAAAGACACAAAGCACAAATTGATCAGGAAAATAAGCTAACCAAACAACTTTCAAAATCTCAAATTAGCCCTGCTTTGGGCCTAATTTATACTGGGGTATGAGTGAATGATTCCCATCTTCTTGGCCACACTAGTTATTAAATGGAAACGGATTTGGTTTAAGGGAAGGAAAAAAAAAAAAAAAAACGGAAAGATGAGCCCAGCCAAGCCTCAGAACATGTGTGTGAGAGCCATGACAAGGCAACGCGAAAGCATCTGAATCCCTGGAAGGAGCTTGGAAAGCGTGAAGCCAGAAAGCTTCCCTCCCACCTCCCACCTGAGCTGAGAGCCCACACGGGAAACAAACAAGCGTGTCTCCCAAATGTCATCCTGCCAGTTAGTTCTTTCACCCCTTCCAACAAACGTTTATCGATCACGTACTATGGATCAGACGCTGCATACTTCCTCCAGTGCAGCCCGTGCACGGGTGAGTTAAGTCAGCTCAAGGCCGCAACTGTCTATAGCGGACCTACGACGTGCCCGACCCTTGGGTGCACGTGACGAAATCTATTCCTGCCCTGAACTCCCTTTGCAAAAGTAAGTTGGTGATCTTTCCAAGAAAGTGGCCCATATCCTCTGAGGCGGACACCCAACCCTCCAGATAATCGATCCTGCGGAAGGAAGGTCGGTGCGGAAGCCCGGGGCATCTCAGACAAGCCCCGGCCGCGTGGGGGACATTTTCTAGAATATGGAGTCGTAGCCGGAGCCACCATTCTCTACTGCCTGCTCACCTTGTCAGCCTCGCATAATGGATTCTGAGAGCTCCTCCTGTCTATCTGATTACATACTCCATGCTTCCCACAGGAGGGTTGCGTGATTAAGTGGCATTCAATCTTCTCTGCTAGGTGATGTCAGGCTCGGCGGCATCGCCACACAGAGTGGGCACCCCGGTGGCTGGAGGGGGAGCAATTCCCAGCAAGCGAAGAATGGGGATGCAGGGGCGGAAGAGGAGAGGGGAAGGCGGCTCCTTTTCATTCTGCACGTGAGCTTCTCTGGGTCCCATAAATTCCTCTGCCCTGTATATTTCACTCAGCTGTCTAAATGAGGTTTGCTCATATAGCCACCACTGTGCAGAATCAATCATGCCCTTCTGCACAGAATGTTAATTGTGTGCCTCTCAAAAAAAAAAAAGAAAGAAAGAAAGAAAAAAAAAGGAAAAAAAATTGGAGCACACTGCAGAGAGGCCTTAGAAAAAAATCAAAACCATTTTTTTTTTTAAATCCACAATACTTTTTAAATTGCCATGTGAAGTCAAGAGTCGCAGACCCAAAGCACGATCCAGCTGCAATCCAGGTGCCTTTCCCAAGGCTGGGGAGAGAAATATTAAGAAACCTCTTTGCACTTCCATCAATTGTTGCACACAGCACTTGCACAGTCAGCTGCTGAGCCGCCCAAATAAAGGAGCTCTGAGTGCTCCAAGCAAGTAGTGTCCTCGACTAACTCCACACAAAATAGCCCATTCAAATTAACCTGGGCCACAAATCTCGGGCTGTATCTGACAGGGATTGACTCATCTCAGAGGTAGAAAAGGAAAAGAAAAACAACTAACAAAGAGCCTTCTCCTCCCTTCCTTCCCTTATACCCAAAAGCAGTAAACACACGGGCTGGCTATTACCAAAGTCAATGAAGTAGATGAGTGACAGCGAAAAAAGTCTTTATCAAGTCACCATCTAAGTGCCTGGGATCCAACAGACATGTCTGTTTCAGCTAATCCTCTATTTTTCATTCTACAGAGGTCACATTATTAAACTAGAGATCATCAGATCATATGCTTAAAGAGCACAGAGATGCTTTGAAAAAACACACGCACACACACGCACACACACACGTCTCAGCACGGAGGGCAGAGCTGACTCCACATCCAGAGCCTTCAAGGATCCCATTGTTTCCTAACGGGCCGGATGGACACCGTGACAACCACACCGCCTTCCACCACCAATTTTGGGACCATGTGAAAAATACGGTATGCTGCTTGCTGGTATGTGGTCCGAGATGACTCATAAATCTTCCTTTATCTCCTTCGTGGTGTTAGCAGAAAAGGATGAGTTGCTTTTTTCCATCTCATTCTCCCGTCTATCTGTCTGTTAGCCGTGCCCTTGAGCAAAGATTACTGATGCCCTGCCTTTGATATATGACACATCACCTACAGCAGCTTTTCATCAAGTGAATTAACCTGGAAAAATGCAAACCCACCTGCCAGTTGCTTCCAAACTTTGCACAATTCCTTTGTGTACTTCCTCTCTAATGTGCATCAGGCAGGAAGGTAGCAAGGGCAAGCCAAAGAAATGTGGAAAATCAAGAGACTCTAAACTGGGGGCTCTGTGAAATAACTCACTTGCTCGAACAGGCTGCTTTTGCATAAAGACTTTGCGGGGGGCAGAGGGCTGTTCCATGAAGAACTCAGCTAAGCCACAGTTTAGAATGCTTTGCACCTGAGCTGGAAAATGCCAGTTTCCCCCAGCCATTTACTCTGTGTGGCTGGAATAATGACAAGAGCCTTGGCAGCCAGTGATGACATGGTAACAGAAACTATTTGGTGATTTCCAATCAATAATCTAGAGGGGCCGGGGAGGAGTGAGGAGTAGGAAGGAACAGACAGACAGGAGAAAGAGAGAGGGAGAAAGTGAGAGGCCAAGGCAGGGAGGAGAAAAAGCTGAAAAGAAAGGAAAGCAAGCATGAAATGAGTCTGGATTCTTCTGCCAGCCCCATCCGCAACTAGGGCTCTATGCGACCAGATTCATGGACAATCTGTTCCTGAAGCCTCCTAGTTATCAAGAAAGAGTAAACGAACACAGCGAGATGGATACCGTGCAGGAACTCAGTCTATAGGTTCAAGCAGAAGGCACTGCGGAAACCACCAATAGCACCCCTGCATGGCTCAATAAAAGAGAGCAGGGGTTCAGAGAGGACCTTCCCCCCCGCCAACCCATCCAATATCATACAGCTAAGCAAAATAGGAATAAAGTTGGAAATCAAATTTCCAAACTCCAGGGCTCTATCCAATCAACACACCACTCCCAACCCGGCTCAGACCCCACCCCGGCCCAGCGCACACCTCCCCCCTCAAAAAGCTGTTCCTACTGACTTGAAATTGGATAAAACTCATTGCATGGGGGAATAAGAAAAATTTCGAAGCCGGAACAAAGGTAGACTGTGCATCTCTTGTTTACCCAAGTAGTAAACGTTTTCCTCACACTCATCCTTGATTCTGATAATAAAGCAGTTATTCTTTTCAAGGTAACACCCACTGTGTGTGACTACATGAAGGCTTGTGATGAGATCTTCCTGTAATATATTCTTTAAAAAAAAAAAAGCCTTAAAACCAAAGAACCCAAACTATTAATCATAATTTTTTTGCCCATATTCTAATTTTAAAGGAAAGTTACAAAGACTGGGTTTGTTTTTTTAAGGACATTATTTTTTTTTTTTTTTAAATCTGTCTGGGTGGTCCTGGGCTCAGCATATAGGCAGTCCAATCTCCTACACCTACATTTATATCTCTGGCCCACACAAACAGATTTTCTGAAACAGCTCTGAAATCTTTCATTGTCAAGGAAAGATTAAATTTTATTATCCACTATACTTTCTAAGGAAACAAAGGACATCACTGGATTTTAGAAAGACTTTTCACAAATAAAACTTGAAATCAAAGCGGTGTCTTGTAGGCATCGGTTCGTCAGAAAATTCAATTACACAAGAAGCCCTGTTTCCTGAGCATTCTGGGAAACTTGAGGGGGGAAAAAAAGGCAATGAGAAAGGGATAATGTATGCACACCCACTGAGTGATTAAAACAAAAGAGATCTCAGTCCCCTCGGGGAGTCAGTTCGTCTCCTGATGGGAAGAAATGAAGCTTCTAGTCTGCTTGGTCAAACCAACACTTGACAATGAAATGATACCCACCTGGCAAAGAGAGCGACAGGAAGCAGATGAAGACATTTTGCTGCATTGTGTCCTCAATCTGATTATGAGCCGAAACCATATAGAGTCATCCCCAAAACAATAATATTTCGCGAGGGCGTAGTATGTGCTGATCTGCGTTGTATCATTCAAAGTCCCCAACAACCCTCTCAGGCAGGTACTTGTATTAGCCCCATTTCACAGATAAGGAAACTGTGCCTCGGGTTAGTACCTGTGTCCAGGCACTGCAGCTGGTAAGTGCGGGAGCCAAGATTTTAAACCCGGAAGACCTGTCTCTAAAGCCGGTAAGTTTACAGGGGGAACGTGACCCAGGTCTCTGGGCCAGCATCTGGCTCCCGTGCCTGGACACCGCACATCTCCATTTACAGGAAAAACAGAACATGGTTTTGAAATCTGCCCAGTGTCAAAACCTAACCATGTCTAAGCCCTCATGCTGTCGTTGTGCCGACTCCCCTGCCACTCTCTGTTGGGGAGATAAAACCTTGATAGCCTTGAAAGACGTATGCCAAAAACTGCCAGGCATTAATTTCTTCCTCTTTAAAGCTCCATTGTCGTAACATAGATTCTTCTCAAATATCCCTCCATTTTTTTATTGTGGTGAAATATACACACCGCAAGACTTACTACCACAACCATTTTTAAATGTGCAGTTCCCTGGGATTCAGCACATCCTCACTGTGCGCCCACCCACCCCCACCATCCGTTCTCAGAACTTTCTCACTGTCCCAGACAGAAACTTGGCCCCTGCTGAACGGTAAATGCTCCCCATTCCTCCCCCCGCTGCCCCCACCACCACCACTCTACTTTCTGTCTCTATGAATTTGACTATTCTAGATACCTCATATAAGTGGAATCATACGAAACCTGTTCTTCCTAGTCTGGCTTCTTCCACTTAGGATAATGTGTTCAAGGTTCATCCATATTGAAACAAGTATCAAATTTCTTTTCTTAAATGCTCAACATCACTCGGCCTCAGGGAAATACAAATCAAACCACAGTGAGATACCACCTCACACCAGTCAGAACACCTAAAATTAACAAGTCACAAATGACAGATGTTGGCGAGGATGCGGAGAAAGGGGAACCCTCCTACACTGTTGGTGGGAATGCAAGCTGGTGCAGCCACTCTGGAAAACAGTATGGAGGTTCCTCAGAAAGTTGGAAGTAGAGCTACCCTATGACCCAGCAATTGCACTACTGAGTATTTACCCCAAAGATACAAATGTAGTGATCTGAAGGGGCACCTGCACCCCAATGTTTACAGCAGCAATGTCCACAATAGCCAAACTATGGAAAGAGTCCAGATGTGCATCGATGGGTGAATGGATAAAGATGTGGTACATATATACACAATGGAATATTACTGAGCCAGCAAAGAAAATGAAATCTTGACATTTGCAATGACATGGACGGAACTAGAGGGTATTATGCTAAGCAAAAAAAGTCAATCAGAGAAAGACAATTATCACATGATCTCACTGATATGTAGAATTTAAGAAACAAAACAGAGGATTATAGGGGAAGAGAGGAAAAGATAAAACAAGACAAAACCAGAGAGGGAAACAAACCGTAGAAGACTCTAAATCACAGGAAACAAACAGAGGGTTGCTGGAGGGGTGTGGGGTGAAAGGATGGAGTAACTGGGTGATGGGCATTAAGGAGTGCACGTGATGTGATGAACACCAAGTATTATAGAAAACTGAATTCTGTCTGAATCACAGACCTGTACCTCTGAAACCAATAATACACTATATGTCAATTAACGGAATTTAAATTTAAAAAATTTCTTTTCTTTTTTAAGGCTGGATTATATCCCTCCGGATGTGCATATCATATTTTGTTTATCCATTCACTGGCGGATGGACATTTGGGTTGTTTCTACCTTTTGGCTATTGTGATTAGTGTTTCTATGTACAGACACATATAAGTAGTATCTGTCTATCTCTGTGTCCAGTTCTTCTGAGTATATACTGAATTGCTGAATCATATGGTAATCCTGTGTTCAACTTTTTGAGGACCTCTCCTTCAATTTCTGAAAACATGTCTCGGTAGAAGGCGAGTTCCCGATGGACAAGAGCCTTATCCAAGGTACCGTTGGATCCCAGAATAGTAAGATTTCTCACTGAATTCTCAACAGCTGAGTTTATAAATGCATAAATGAATCAAATCAAGTTCTCGTTCTCTGGAATGAGGGCAGAGCAGGACAGCACCTACTTATGGAGTCCCTCCTCCCTAGGGAGCCACCAATGTGACTCAAAGGAACACTACTTTCCTGCTCCCTGATTTTCCTCTACTGCAAACACACTGAAGCACACGGATGCCTTGATGTTAAAGAACATCAAAATAATCCAAGGCAAACATCAAAAGGGTTAAAGCATCATCTGTTCCACTGATGGATCTGAGGTCTTTACCCGAGGTCTTTACCCACTGCCCTCATCCTTCTACACCCACCCCATGAGGAGCAAGGAGCCGGCAAATCAGAAAAGACTTCTTTGAACTTTGCCCTTGTTGAGTTTTCTATTATAAAATATGGGGCCAGGGGCCGGGGAGGGTTTGCTTCCACCACTGTATGAACAGCAATACCTCTTTTAGTTCATTAGTATATCAAGAAGGTATTTTTCAACACATTAAATTCAATTTCAAAAAAAAAAATGAGCCAACGCAGTCAAACACACATGACCAAAATCCACAGCGGCCTTCCCCAGCTGTCCTTTCCAGCCATTCTCACTCCCATCTTTGTGGCGGTGGTTGGGGGGTGGGGGGTGCAGGCATCCATTACTCGGCTAATTGTCAGGCCTGACTTCAGAAGGGGAAACTCCAGCGCGTCATCCGGGCAACTCATGACTTAAGTGCACACTGACTTGAATGATACTAATGGGGCTCCAAATTTTAGCTATTGATGGCTTTCAGTAGGAATTTACATTTCTGTCCTCCCAGGGCCTACAAATCACTAAATTCTCACCTGTGGTGAAGACAGCCACGAGGGGGAATTGGTTTCAAAGACAGAAAGCGGTGATAATATATGCACTGAGCCTTTCTATGAGCAAATATACATAATTGTCTTTTCCCCCCTTTTTCTACATTAAATTTTCAACTCTTTACTACATCTTTTAATGAAAGCAGTGACTGAAAAATATAAACATGGATACATAATTCCCAATGAATTGGTCTACGTGTAACTTGTAAAAACTGGATTAATGGTACAAAGCATGTACTTTATAAAAATAGCCTGTAGAAAAAAGCATTAAGCAATTACAACTCCAGCTCTGAAGGCTCCAATATTATAGGGTAATATTTCCTTAATGTTAGACTTCATTAACCCTAAGATAATCTCTCATAAATTTTGCTGATTTTTAAAGAGGAAAAAAATAAATTATGTTTATTAAACTACTGAATATGTTTATGAAAACAAGACATAATCTGGTGCCATAAACTTCTTGTCTTTATCTGAATGATCAAGGAGCTCATAAATAAAATATCACATAACAAAGTGAGTGTTAAAATTCATTACTGTAATAGCTATGTTCATGATCTATTTCATTAACACTCCTCCTCTCCTTGGATAAATGGGCTTCTTAGCCTACGAGAGGAAAGCCATTTACAAGACAAAATACTAAGCCGCTTTTTCTCATTTTCCCTTATCTCTTCTATTCCTAACTTTCTAAATTAATTCTTCTCTTAAATCTTATTGTTCCTTCCAGTGTAACTCACAGCACATTAGAGAGAGTACAGAGAAATAGCAGCAAAGAAATGGGTCTATAGAGTATAAGTTAATTAGGGATCCAAGTGACTGGTGATGAGATTTGATGACATGGAGCCCCAAAGTGAATTTAGAAGCTTATCTTCTTAAAATATTTGAGAATAAAACACAAATAATAGAACAGCAAGAAATATTCAGTATATCAAGCAATCTACATGAGCTTAATAACTAAACTCCATTTCCTGTTTAACTATATATTCCAATACCACTGACTGTTCTCCACAAACAGAATTTTCTAATCTTTATCTTCAGCGATTTTGCAGGTGATTTTATTTTTATAGATGTGCGACCACACAAACAGAGAGAAAGGTGAATGCTTTCCTAGGAGTTACCAAAAACAGACAGATGTGTGTATATATATATATGGGACTCTAAACCCACCAGTGAAATGCACCAAATTCAAATCACCATGTGGGATCCCTAGCTAGAAAACCGGGACAAAGCCAACAATGGTTCTGTGTCCTACCCTGACAATTTGTTTAATCTTAACTCAGCAGAGTCCTAGGATGCTGTATCCTCTACCCAGATAATAAGCAGAGGATGCTGTTTATGATAATGGCAGAAATTAAAACAGAATTTTACAACCACGGAGCTGAAAGAAGGCAAAAATCCCCACACGAATATTAAACAGTGTAAATAAAAAAGAATCCACTTGTTTTTATTCCAAACTACATACCAATTTATCTGCCACTGATTCCGTGTAAAGCCCACACTCACAGAACTCTACATGCTGGGCGATAATGAAAGTAATCATTGAACTCCACACCCATTTACGGAGCATCTTCCCCAGCGAGGCATGAGGGGCAGATGAAGAAGGACACAGTGCCCACCAGAAGCTTCCATTTGGGGGACCCAGTGTGATGGGGAACTCAGCACGCTAGGAGACGGATGCCGCCCAGTGCCATACTAGAGGGGTGGCCCAGTGCAGGGAGGGAGCAGTGTTGACCAGCCCCTAACCAGGGCTTTCGGGTGAGAAGGCACTGAGCCAGGTCCGCAAGCACAGATGAGACTCTGACTGCCTGAGATCCCAGATGGAAGGCATTCCACAGACATGGTTCCTTACAGCAGGCAGAAGACTGGCTCTGAGAACTCCATTTCTAATGCCATAAACATACCAAGACCAGGAGGGAGCCCCATCTTGCCCTTCAAGAGAGGCTGGGAGTGTTCACATGTGGGAGGGAACAGCAAGTCACCAGGAGGTGCACTCCTGATGTCCCCACACCATTGACCCCCAGAAATAACTAGAAATTAGGATGTGTTGTTCTCAAAGTCCCTCCTCCCTGGCTCATGGGCTACCCATGAACTCAGTAAGAGAATTCTCTGCACAAAGAGATTCATGAGCCTAGGTCTGAGTAAAGCGCTTGGCTTTTTCTTTATTTCTTTCTTTTTTTAAAGATTATTTATTTATTTATTTGACAGAGAGAGATCACAAGTAGGCAGAGAGGCAGGCAGAGAGAGAAGGGGAAGCAGGCAGAGAGCGCGATGGGGGGCTGGATCCCAGGACCCTGAGATCATGACCCGAGCTGAAGGCAGAGGCTTAACCCACTGAGCCACCCAGGTGCCCCGCGCTTGGCTTTAAGTCCGTAGCGGATGATTACTGAGCACTTCCCATGCCTCAGGCACTGCTCTAAGTACTGCGCACACCACATTACCTCATTTAATCCTCACAACTGCTCTAGGATAGCTGCCATCCTACACACAAAACAAGAAAGTCAAAGAGGTTAAGCGATTTGCCCAAGTTCACACAGCTGATAAGCAGCAAGGCTGGGACTTAAATGACAAGTGGGCTGCCACCAGAAACCCCCACTCCTGACAATCCTAAGTGGCAGAGACTGCTGTGTACTCCTCAAAATCCGTTTCCTCTACCTCCTGGGCACACGGCTAGGATAGATGTCCTGGTCTCCTTGCAGTCGGGTGTGACCAGGTGACCGAGTACCAGCCAATGGATGTCGGAAGGGACATTCGCCCTCTCCAAGCCCTGCCCATCAAAACCCGCCTGTGTAGTCCTCCGAGTTTTCTCTTCTCCTCTGTGTGCTGGTGGAGTGGAAAGCACCCGGAGAATTCTGAGAGACCCTGTGGAATGAGGAAGAGGAGGCAGAAAGGAGGGGAACTGGAGTAAGGTCTGGGTCCCTGCATGACCGCTAGAGCCTAGCTCCATCCTCAGCACCAAGTGGATTTTATGTGAGTGTAAATAGATAAACTTCTATTGTGTTAAGACCTAGAAATTTGGTTATAGCATTTAGCCAGTATGACACAAATCCACCTTCTGAATCATTCCTCTGGTCTCACCCTCTAAATGATTACAAAAGAGGTTTCAAAGTCATCATCAAAAATGTGGCCATCTAGCAAAGTGATGAAGAAAATAGTCTAGGGACGCCTGGGTGGCTCAGTCGATTAAGTGTCTGCCTTTGGCTCAGATCATGATCTCAGGGTCCTGGGATCGAGCCCTGCGTTGGGGCTCCCTGTTCAGCAAAGAAGCTGCTTCTCCCTCTCCCTCTGCACCTCCCCCTGCTTGTACACTCTAATAAATAAAAATAAAATCTTTTTTAAAAGAAAAGGAAAAAAGACAATAGTCTAGAATCAGTTGAGCCAGAATTGGAATCCAGGTCCTCCAATTTACTAGCTATACGATCTTGGGCAAGTTACTGAACATTTCTGTGTCTCAGAGTCCCAGATATAATACCTACCCTATAGGACTGTTGCAAAGCTTTAGGGAAAACACACGTGCAAAGGAGTTAGAAAAGAGAAGGGCACATAGAAAGCAACCACTAATACTATTGTCATCATTATGGTTGGTTAAGTCTTCCACAAGATGAACATATGTATCAGTTAGGATGTTTAGCGGCACAGAACAAAGAACAAAACACTAAAATATCAAAGACCTAAAAAAGACAGAAGTTTATTTCTCTGATCCCCCAGGAAATGACCAAAGACAGACAATCCAGAGCTGGTAATGGTGGCTCCAAGAAGTCATCAGGGACACAGGCTCCTTCCAACTCTGTGCCCCCTACCGCTAGCATGTGGCCTTAGTCCTCATTGTCCAATATAAATGCTGGCATTCCAGCTATCACAATCAGCTCCATGCAGTAGAATGGGAGGCGATACACAAAAACCCTCTCCTTTTCAGGAACACATTCTGGAAGTCACATACAATACTTTCATTTAAGCCACATGGCCACACCTAGCCGCCAACTACAAGGAAGGAAGGATGGCAAAGTGTAGAGTTAAAAACCAGAAAATCTGTCTATGAAAGGACAGAGAGAATAGATGTGGGATGCAACCAGAAATTCTGCCCCAGCACAAGAATCAGTAAAGAAAGCAAGCTAACACTCTTCCTCCCAAGACCTGATAAACTTTCAAGAAAAAAAGAAAAAATTATTCTAAAAAGTAAATACCTAGTCCACACCACTGTATTTTCTACTCTTGCTTTTCTACAATCCATTCTCCACACACAGCAGCCAGAGGGATATGTTAAAAGTGTAAGCCAAGCCCCCACTTAAAATCCTCCAAAGGCTTCCCGTTGCAAATCAAGTTAAGGAGTATGGATTGTATTTGTAACATAAGGTCCCACCTGGTCTGGCCCTGAGCACCACTACCCCGCCTCCTCCCCAGCCATGGGCCAGGGCTGTCTGTTCCCCACAAGCAAAGCCCATTTGCTCCTCTGGTGTCCTGAACGTGCCAGCTTGCCCCTGCCTCGAGACCTCGCACGGCCTGTTCTCCAGCTCGCCTTTCCCTGACCTTCTCCGCTGGCTGCCACTTGTTGCTCAGATCTCCGAGGTAACCACCACCTTATCAGAGCCTTCCCTGACCCGCCAAGTCCCACCCTACCTCACACACAGCACATCACCCTGCTTTCGCTCTCAGCAAAGCACCCGTCAATATTTCTCTTGCTTCTACATTTGTCTCTTTCCTTCTTAGAATGCTCCCATCGGAGAAATGTCCATCTTATTCACCATTCAGAAAACTCCCCCAGTCCCACCCACTACAACTCCTAATTGTCATCTAAACTGATGTTCGCGCATCGCACAACTATTTACCAGACACCTGCTATGTGCCAGGCACAAGCAACCTGGTGACGTGATGTAGCCCTATCCAAACCCTTGTTCACTACATGGGCTGCCCGGGGCAGATACGGACACTCCTGTTTCAATGATGGTTATTTCGTTATAGGCTTTTTGTGCCTGAGACTCTGAGCACAATAAAATGATGTTCAAGGAGTCCCAGAAAGTAACATGCTGAATCTTTTAACAAGATATGGAAGGAGGGAGTAGAGGTGGTTTTAGGGCATCTCAGACCCCCTAAGTGAACAGCAGCTAGAAATTTTTAAAAATTTGCCCATAAGATTCAGGAACATGTGCCAGACTATAATCCACTTTATTATTATTATTATTATTATTATTATTATTATTATTATTATTAATCCTGAGAGGATAGATCTGTTCTCACAGGAAATCAGATGTTCTCACAGGAAATCCAAGTGCAGGAAATGTGGGTCCCACACGCTCTGGCTGGATGTGCAGATGAAGTAAAAACAGGCAGAAGATACACAGGAAGTCATGATGGAGAAAGAGGAGAAAGGGGCATAGGGAAGAAAAAAAGTGCATGCCCGCTGAAGGAGGGGAAATGAGAAAAGGGAGAAAGAAGGAAAACAAATCAAAGAAAGAACAGCTATTAAAAATGCTGAGTTGAAAATGTTTCAGATGGCCTCTGACATCTAATAAGTCATCTGTCTTTCTCAATACAGAGAAGTCATTACTTACTAGTGAACTAATACCAGCAACTGTGACAAGTAAAAACAACAAAGCCCATAAAAATATAAAAGTTCACCCCTTGCAGTTAGGCGGAAAAAAAAAAAAAGAATGTATTCAATTTTTCAGATGAAAAACATTTGAACTGACTGAATTTATTGTAATGCAACTTATATTATATGTTGGGAAAATGAAAAGGGAAAAAATAGCCACTGCTCAGCCCGTCTTCAACTTTTCCTTGGAAAACAGAATACAATACGTTTTTTGAGAGCGTGAGCTCGTCATAGAAACCAGCATAAAATATCAACCTGGCATTCTGGCTGCAAGCCATCCATTCTCATAAAAGAGGCATGAATTACTAGCACCTGTACCCTGGCCACAAGTCCCCTCTATAACCACCTCCTCAGAGGTTAGAACCTGGGCCTTAGTGCAGCATGAGGAATGCAGGTCAGAGAGAGGAAGAGCCTGAGAGCCCTTGGGCTAACCAACAGCATGGGAGGGGTCTTCTTCCCTGGGAGACGCTGCAAACAATCATGTCCTAAGCAGACCAGCCAATGACAACGCAAGGATGTCATCAAAAGCAAAAGGAGCTTTGCCTTCCCATAGCCATAAATGTCGTAACCATCCCAGGACTCATCTTTGATTCTTCTCTTTCATTTCTGCAGACAATCCACCAACAGCCACTGACATTGTATTAAAAATATAACCTGAATCTCCCTACTTCTTTGCACCTTTTCTGCCCACTCCCTAGGTCTTACCACTGCATTTATCTTCACAGGCCACCACAATGACCTTCTAACTGGACGCCAAGCTTCTATTCTTACTGACCAAATTTCCAACCAGCAGCCAGTGTGGTTTTTTTAAAAATACAAATCAGATTCCATCATCCCACTGCCTAAAACCCATCATTTGGCTTCATTGGTTTCCCTTCACACTTTGAATCAAATCCAAACTCCTTCCTAGACTCAACATCTCCACAGTGGGCTCTGGCCTCTTCCTCCTCTATCAGCACTCTCCTCCCACATTCCCAGGCAGTCCCACCAGTCTCCTTTGTCTCCCTTGAACTTGCCTGGGGCTTTGCACCTGTTGTTCCTTCGACCTGGACAATCTCTCCTGAGTGTCTCACAGCTGTATGCCCACTATTCCATGCTCTCGTCAAGCGCTGCCTTTTTGAAGAGGCCTTTCCTAGCCAGTGTATCAAAACTGGGCCCCTTCCTCCAAGTCACTCTCAAGTCCATCTCCTGTTTTTTAGGGCCATAGGAAATTGTCTCCTGTGAAACTTTCAATTACCATCATCATTCCCAACAGGATGGTAAGTTCCCGAAGTGCAATGTCGTCATCAGCCTCGTCCACAGGTGTATTTTCCACTGGTCCAACCAGAGCCTGGCATACAGAAGGTGGTCAATAAATGTCTGCAGGGTAAATGGGTAAGTGACATGAAAGGGTTATAAAGATGAATGGGCCTCTTGAGACTCTACAGAGTCAACTCACGACTATTTCACACGTGAAATATTTCACATGTGAAGAACAAAGGCACAGCAAAGTCAAGCCAACTTCAGTCACAGTGAACTGACACAGCGCGGTCCTCCTATCCTATGCCCATGTGTCCTTCCCCTTCCACCCAGGGCTTGGGTCTCAATCGGGTAATCCCAGACCACTCCCAATTGGCAAAGGACAATGTAAACCTTGAGGAAAAAATACTGCACGGTGAGGAGGGCTGCAAAGGTAAGGCGGGTGCAGATGCACGGCACTGAAAGTAGCTACCCATGAAGCCACTCAGCCCGGAACTGGTCTCAGAACTGCGGGAGTGCACGGATCCAAGGCAAACCACAGAAGCAACAAACTACACAAAAAAGCACATCAGAAAAAACAAGTCCATTGTTTTAATACAGTCTTCTGCTCACATGATCCTGGAAGATCAACACGAACAAAATGTTCACAGGGAGATATGAAAACACACCCAAGACAAGGTCTCTGGTCCTACCTGGCACAGTTGCTTAACCTCCCTGCGCCTCATTTAGGATTAAATCAGTCTGGCCCAGACTTGATGTCATTATCATAAACTTCCATGACTTTACTAAGATTGGGTAAACCACATACACTATTTACTGAATATTTTAACGTCAACAAATTGATTTCTAGAAGAAATAGTATATCATCTCCACAATAAAAGTATCACTTGCCAATGACCCATAGGACATACATACCCACATGTAAGAGGAAAACAAAATCCCATTATTCAATCCTACCTAACTTGTCTTTGTTAAGTCATCAAAAGTCTGAGCCTGAGACCTCACCTCTGTTCAAAAAAAGAATCTGTCAAGCATTCGAAAGGTATGAAAGAGAGACCAGCACCAAACTGGTGCTTTGTCCTAAATGTTATCCAAAGGATTGAAAGAAATCTGAAAAGGGAGTAACAGTCTCATTGCATGAGTCCATGCTGGCCCATGCCTTGTCTGTTTCCTATGCCAAACCATCGTGCACACCTAGGGACCCATATGCCACTTTGGGAAATACTGGTTTGAGCACAGAATTCTGAAGGCCTCCACTAATGTCCTACCACCCTGTGACTGAAGATCAGTGTGTGTGACCCACATGATGAGAGAAGCAATGGATTTAATAATGCTGACAGGGCTGAAAGAGAATTTCCTAGGAGTAAATGAGAAACAAAGATCATTGCAGAGGATGGGGGGAGGATGATAATGGAGATGATAATGACCACCGTAATAGCAACTAACATTTATTTGGTGCTTATTGTGGGCAAGAGGTCATGCTCAGGAATTTGATCTTCACAGCTTTTCTTGGAGGTAGGTGAGATTCTTTTTTAATAGCTTAATTAAGTAAGGTACAATGGATACACACCAAAAAAAAAAAAAAAAGAAGAAGAAAAAAAAACCGCACATGTTGAATGTATATAATTTGATGAGTTTTGATATAGTCTTACACCATGATACTATCACCACGATCAAGATAACAGCCATTCCCTCTAAAATTTCCTTGTGTCCATTTTTTTCTGAGGTAAGTACAATTATATTCCTATATTAAAGATGAAGAAACTTAAAGTTATCTAAGAAAACAAAATGTTTATTATTTTGATGTAAGAGAGCTAAGGCTATTGAAATGTTGCCAGACTTTTTTGTCCATGACCCACAATAAAACACGGTAGGTTCAACCACATTCAATTCCCAATATTTGGCTGTGTCTTTCTTACAGAAATGGCTACTTCATATGTCCAACCTAATGTACTTTATGTTGGGACTCAATACACAAAATGAATACACACACATATGTATATATAAACACATAAAATCAAACATTCTGATATTAATATATCTGTGTGTGTGTATGCATGTGTGTATACACATATAAATGTATAGATCTGATAAAAAAAAGTTGTGTAAACCCATATTTATCCTAATTCTGTGTCATAATTAAATCTCTTCATGGCTGTATTTTACTTTAGAAAGACAAGTTACATTGACCGTTTCAAAAATTGAACTCTGATATTTTCTACTCTGTTCTATTTTTTATAATGTTGGTTACAACCCACTAAATTGATTTTACAGACCACTATTGGGATCCAACTCCCAGCCTGAAAAATACTGAATTAAAGGAACTCTAACCATCATCAAGAAGATCACAGAATAACCTTGAGCTAGATGATGGCTAGCATTTCATGCTATCTCCTCGAGTTACAAAGCAATAAGAAGCACTGGGCCCGGCCTGCCACATTTGTTGAATAAACAGAATTTCTTTAATTGGACTCCAAGAGTATCATGCTAAATAACGTATTATAAGTTTAGTTGCATAAAGGCAATATAAGGAAAAGCAACTTTGATAGATGTCTCTTTTCCCTTCAATTACTTAAGTATTTAAATAAGAGGCTTTTATTGCTGTTAAGTATGAGGATGATAACAAATGATAGTTTGAAAAACTGCAGGTGGTTTCCTGTGGGCACAGGATTCAGAGCTAAAAAGGAGCAGAACCTGAAGAAGGGCTGCTAGTTTCTTATCCCGAGTCTTAAGCCTAACAATGTCCTTTGACTCTAAATGGGATTCACGTTTTACACCGGGGGAAAAAATATATATACATGCACACATATATATACATACATGTATGTATGTATGTATACACACATATATGTACACATACACACACATATATATAATGTATTTTACAAAATTCAATCTTAGTAACAATTCAGTGTAGTAAACACTAGTTTGGGGCTCTGAAGACCTGTGAGCCTAGGAAAGCCAACTTCTTGGATAAGGGTCAGACCCTGAAGCTTCCTCTACATCTACAGTTTTAGGACTTCATGACCATAACATATCTGGTGGTGATTTTCAGAATCATTTTAATGAAAGGATATGGCCTTCCAAGATCACCCAAATGGTGAAAGCTCCCAATCTGGCACATAAAAATTCAGAGCAAGCCAAGGGCCCTCACCACACAGCAACTCAAGTAATCCCAGTGCATCCCTCTAGAGAACCCGTTCAGTTGTGTTATTTCTTCTCAAGCACGGTCCCCATCAATTTCATAAGTTATAATTTTATGTATCACATTACTCTTTTCATGTTAACCAAGCACCTTTCTTGGAGTTTCTTTCTTGAGTGCTTTCAGTGTAGAGGCAAAATTTATTTGAATAACACCGTAATTAAATCTCTCAGTGGCTGTATTTTATTTTAGAAAATAGGGGTTACATTGAACTTTTTTTTATTGAATTGTCATTTTTATCTTAACTGTGGCTTAACCTAATCTAATTATTTTTTCTAAACCTACTTTACAGCTAATAAAAGAAAGTTATGAAAAATTAAATTACATAATAAAGCATATAGCAGGTGTAGCTATCATGAGACTCTCAGATTGAAAAACTAGCATGAAATAATTTACACTATTGAAAAGCTGGGGGTTCTTTATTCATATTTTAAAAAACATTAAGTAAAATGAAGAAACCTTTTTAAATGGAATTGTAAATCAGGCTACTCTAATTCCTATGTATACCTTTAGAAAGGTTAAATCATCATAATGTTATGCCCACTTTTCAGTCACAACAGAAAGAATCAATCCTACAAGACTGACTAGTAAGGTCCCTGCTAAAAGGATTTATAGAAGGACTACTACCACTTCCCTCTTACCCCACTTTCAAAGCATTTAGCTTTCAACTTATTAAAAAAAAAAAAAGGGATTCTTATGTCATCCTTGTTTTTTCCTAAATGCTTTGTTTTCCATGAAGGCCATGACAAAATTTAGTCTTCCAAAAGTAGGGTGCCTGTGCCCTCCAAAACACCTGCACAGACAAATGCTGTAAAAATAACTACCATGATGAAATAAAATGCATTCAGGAATCCATTAAACAATACCTTAGCTCCAGGATCATCAAAATCTCCGACAAATATTTGTAAGACTCAGCAAATAGGGACACCCTTGCTGCAGGTCAGCAGAAGCTACAAAAGTATATGCATGTGCCTCCCTCATTTACACTGGGATATTACTGAATCCTGAACTCAAAGCTCTGATCTTAGCCAAGATAGCAGATAATCCTGTCTTCATAGCAGTTTGGCCACGAAGAATTTTAAGTAGTTTTACCAATTACCCCTTCAGTGAAGTGAACAAAGGCCACCAAATTAGTTACGAGGAGAATTCCGTAGGTTGGGATTTTGTTTTGGTTTGCTGAAGCCAAACGCCTCTTCCAGTCTGAAATTAAATCACTTATTTAATGACCTCTCAACTAACTTCAGTGGAACACTTACTCTGTATAAAGCATAGCATGGAGGGGTGCCTGGATGTCTCAGTCATTTAAGGTTCTGCCTTCAGCTCAGGTCATGATCCCAGGATCCTGGGATTCAACCCTGCTCTGTGGGGAGCCTGCTTCTCCCTCTTCCCGTCCTCCCACCCCCAACCCACCGGTGCTCTCTCTCAAATAAATAAATAAAAACTTTCTTTAAAATGGCATGGCATTAGGTACAACAAAAGACACAAAGAGCATTAAACAATGCCCCTGTTCCCAAGGGAGAATTGTTCATCTGTTTGGTGGTAAGACACTGATATGGCCTGTTAAAGAGGCCAAAGTAAGTCTAGAATGTAGAAACGGGGCAAAAAAACTACTTGAAGTGATCAAGGTTAACCAAACCTGTGAGAAGCCAAGTTCACAACATGACCCCTCAAGATAAGGTGATGATAATTCCTGTACGGTATTTCCCCCAAAACCCATAACCCCTATATAATCAGAAGAAAACAAATCAGACAAACCCAAGTTGAGAGACCTGCAACAAAATACCTGAGCAGTACACCTCGAAACTGTCAAGGTCATGAAAAACAAGGCTGAATTGTCACAGACCAGAGGAGACGAACAAGACATGACACCTAGGTGCAGTGCAGTGCCCAGGACCCCGGACTGAAGGCTAGCCCAGAAAAAGGACATTAATGGAAAGAGTGATGGAACCCAAACAAAGCCCAGAGTTTTAGTTAGTAACGTTCCAATGTCGATTTCTTACATTGGACAAAAATACTGTGGTGATATGAAATCATAACGATAGGGGAAACTGCAAACTGGGCTGGGGGGTAGAAAGTCTATACTATGTTTGAAACAGTTTTGTAAATCTAAAATTCTAGCAAAGTAACATTTGTTTTAAAAAGCTGATACCTACTGTATACATACATGCGTAACATTAAGAAACTGAATAAAAAATGTAGGTAGTACAAAGATTTTCTAAAGATTACCTTTAGATTGAATTTGATGAAATTGCCGATACTTCACATGGTGCTTTTAAGATTTTATTTATTTATTTATTTAGAGTGCTCACACATAGGAGGAGCAGAGGGGGAGGGAGATAGAGTCTTAAGCAGACTCTGCACTGAGAGCAGAGCCCAGCAAGGCAGGGGCCTCAATCTCATGACCCTGAGATCACGACCTGAGCCAAAACCAAGAGTCAGACACTTAACCAACTGAGCCATCCAGGGGCCCCTGACATCTCTGACCCATTAAAGAGCATTTTTATATAATTAAACCTAATAAATGGCTAGGAGCTGGGAAGACCTCATGATGAAATGGAGCTTATTTATTCTGGATGTGGAAGCAACTGAAAGGAGAAGGGGACAGTATGAGTAGAGGTGGGAACACACGTGATGTGGTCAAAGACAGAAAATCCGCCCATGCGTTTAGGCCAGGAAGTGGCAGAAGATTCTTTGTCAGAGGAAGGGCACTGAGTAGGGCCTTACATTTTAATACCTAAAAAAGATCCGGCGGGGGCGGGAGGTGGGGTGGTACCTGGGTGGCTCAGTCTATTGAGCGTCCAACTCTTGATTTTGACTCAGGTCATGGTCTCAGTGAGGCCATGGTATGGGGTCCTGTTCCCTTTCCCTCTGCTCCTTCCCCTCCTCTCTAATAAATAAACAAACAAATAAATAACTTAAGGAAAAAAAAAAAAAAGAATGAAAGAAATGAAAGAACCTGGCCTCCAATCGACCAGGCATGTCCTCTGGAAAGGACTACAGCCCCTTGTGACATTGACACATGAGCTGCTCCTACTACATCAAGGGCCTCATTTTCCAGCCCAGAGTCAAATTCTAGCACAGTGGAAAGATCATTATAACACCGAATGCCAGACAAAGTCCTACTTCTGGCTCTGCTACCAACAGGCTAAGATATCCTGAACAAGTCTCTGCCCACGTCTCCACCTCAGTCCCTACCCCAGACAGAAGGGGAGGTGGAGCGGTCATTCTGCAAGGCCTCCTCCAGCTCTAGGATACCAGCTCCAATACAGACTATGCTTCCTGGCTCTCAGAAGCAACATGTGGTTCCCTCAAGTAGAATGATGCAAGAGCCGTGAAAGAAAACACACGGAGAATAAAAGGGCTGTGTTTTTATACACAAGAGTCTATTCTTTTATGATACATGTCTAGACCCCTCTAAATATTTAAACAACAATACTCTACCAGTATAAAAACTCCCTAAATCAGGCTCTGTGGTTAAGGAGGATATATGAACAGATGTGATCTTATTAAGGCCCTAATGTAACTCACAAACAATTTGTCATATCTGACGGGTATTGTTAAATTATGTCCACCTGCCAGAGGCAACCGGAGAAATTACCATCCGCCTTTACTCGGCTTCGACTCAAAATTCCCTAAAAAGCTCCCGTAGATGTGTCTAGGATATGTATTTTTTAAAGCAGTAACCTAATTGTCACTGGCACATAACAGCCCATGTCTCACAATTCCTTTTCATGTATATTTTATTATGGGTCCAACTGTTTCAACACCCTAGTGGTTCAACTTTAATGTAGCTCAGGAAACCCCCTAAGTAATATCACAAAATGCTTAACATCTGTGAAACTTGGACCCAAAAATGTTCCAATTTTTTTCTTTGGTTTGGGAGGGGGGAATGGGGACGTGGAGGGGGCGGGAGGGGGCGCTGCACTGGCCAGGGTTTTCATTAACAATCATGTTGGAGTTCACGGTTTTTCTTGATCACCTCTCAGGCAGGAAGAAGGTTTCGAGTTTACCTCACTGAACGCTCAGGATCACTTCAAACTGCAAGCCCCAAGCTCGCTTAGAGTCTGTTTAACATGAACCCATTTCCTTTCCTTTCTCTAAATATTTGCCTCCTCGCCCCTTCTTGCATTACGATATTTTAATTAAGTGAAACAATGAAAAGAGAGAGGGGGAAAATGAAGTGCGAAGCATGTGGCACATTTCCCAAGCTATTTCAAAACTTTGCAGAGCTCTCTGGCCTCCAGTGGTGTTTGAAATATTCTTTATCCCACTAAGGAAAGGATGAAAAATTGATCTCCTCCAAACTTCAAATACTGCATATTTCCACAACTGCAGACTGCAGGAAAGAAAGGCAGGCTTAGGAGTTACCAGACCAAACAGGAAGCAGTTCTCAGAGGACCCACGGCTCATCCCAGGCAACTCCACCGGCAGTGTGTGTACACAGAGCCGCTCAGAGAATAAACACGGCTCCACTTCTGAGAGAAATCAAAGCACATCTTAGAAAAACCGAACATGGAGTCAAACCTCAGTAATTCGGATTAACTAAGGGGAAGGGCAGGTTGGATCAGGACAAAGCCTTGATAGTAAAGGAGGTTTTCATTTTTGTTTCTGTTTTGTTTTTTGGGGTTTGTTTTTTTTGTGTGTGTTTGCAGAATCCAAGAGCATTCATTCCAAGTTAACCCCAGTCCCTCTTTCCAGCTTCATGTCTTCGCAGCCATCTCGCCTATGCTGCATCAGCTCGGTCCTCACTCATCTCCATGCAGACCATCAGGCTCCTCCATCCCTAAGCTCCCCCCTTGGCCTGCGATACCCCATCCCCCCACCACCCAGTTGGTAATCTCCTTCTCGATTTTGAAGACCCCACCTCTATTGTCCCCTCCCAAACAGAATGAACAGCACAGACCACACAGCACACTGGGCACACCTAGTATATAGCAAAGCGGTTCTACCCCCGGCTGAGTGGTAGGAAAATCATCCCACAAACTTCTCCCCACATCCCATCTCTAGCAATTCTGGTGCGAAAGTCAGAGGTACTGCCTGAGCAGTAGGGTCTCTTTCAAAGCTTTCCAGGTGATGGTTACGTGCAGTCTTGTAAGTTGCAAACCTTCTGTACAGAACCTATCGCACTGTGCAGAATGACTTACCCATACCCCAAAGACAGAGAACCCTTAAAAAGGCCTGCTGGAGGCAGGGATGGAGAACGTGACTCCTTCAAGAGGCTTCCTTAAGAATAAGGAGTGGTTTTTTTTTTTTTTTAAGATTTTATTTATTTGACACAGAGAGAGAGAGACAGCGAGAGAGGGAACACAAGCAGGTAGAGTGGGAGAGAGAAGCGGACTCCTACCAAGCAGGGAGCCCAATGCAGGGCTCGATCCCAGGACCCTGGGATCATGACCTGAGCTGAAGGCAGACACTTAACACCCAAGCCACCCAGGAGCCCCAAGAATAAAGAACTTGATGTGATTTCAAAGCTCTTCTCTCCATGCAGCTCACCATGGGCACTCATTTCCTTTCCACAGCGTGCCTCCCACCCGCCGCCGCAAGGGGTAACACACCTAACTTGCAAGCGGAGGGGACCTGCTCACTCCAGCTCCACCTGACTTCCCATATTTCCCAACACGGTAGGCACTTTGCCCCTTGCATTTGCTTGCCAGTCCCCTCCATCTGGTCCAACTGTATGCCTTGTTCAAGGCCTGAAAATCACTTCCCCTCTTGAAGTCTCCTTCTGCCCGCTTCAGTTCCCAGAGATTTGCTTTGCCCGCTCAACTCCACTTAACTTAGCCCCTGTCCTCAGGTGCCTTGCTTGGTGAATGATCTCACGGGATGCGTATGAAAAGACTTGTTGTGGAGCCAGTAAGGAACGAGTCTATTACAGAGATTTTCACTCTCTGCTCCTAATGCAAAGCTAGAGCAGGCACTGCATATGCGATCGTTGCTAGAACTCACCCAGAGTCGGCCCACTTCTTTCCGGGCCAGGATGTGGGACGACTAAAGAAAGGCAAGGACTAAGATCAGCACTGCTCTAGAAAATCCGCACCATAAACATCACACCAAATGCCCCCAGGGTAGAAAGAGCTCTAGTCTGACCCCCATAACCTTTGCCCAGTGGTACTGCTTCTGTGGTTCCGTTATGCTACATGGCAAAAAAGGATTTTGCAGATAAAGTTAAGGATACTAATCCATTGGCCTTAAGTCACAGAGAGTTATCTGGCTGTGCCGTGTTTAATCACATGAGCCCTTTCTTAAAAGTAGAGATTTTCTCCGACTGGTAGCAGAAGGGTAAGTCCTAGAGACTGCAAGTAGGAGGAGGAGTCCACCAGACAGAGAGAGTGCACTGTCTGCTTGAAGATGGGGGGCCGGCCAGGAAAGGGTCTGACAACGTCCGCCAGAAGCTGGGAGTGAAACCCACCAAAAAAACTGCAGGAAGACAGGGATCAGTCCTACAAATTTAAGAAGCTCAGCTCTACCAGAGCTCTGAAGGAGCTTAGAAGCGGATTCTTCCCAGACCCATGAGAAGAGAAGGCACCTCGGCTGATTTCAGCCTTTGTAAGTAAGACCCTAAGCAGAGAAGCCAGGCAGGCCTGCCCAGAGTGGCCAGCCTACAGACAGTAAGGTGGGTACCATTTCAACCAGTAACTGTGCGGTAATTTGTTACAGAGCAATTCCCAACCTCCTCCCTCAAACTAGTCAAATAAGAAAAGTCCATCTACTCAATTAAGAAACATACGTTAACATGCTTACTCTGACCAACATAATTCCACACACATACGAATGACAGGCTTCCGAAACAGTAGAAGGTGCTAAAGCAAGGCAAGGTGCCCTTACGATGCCTCCCCAAATCCACACCTCCATTCTATTCTTCTATCAGGAAAGCTGGCAAAATGTCACAGTGGTCTTCACCGTAAGTGCTATTAACGAGAGTCATTCATCAATTACCAGAAACTGAGTAACACACCGTGTCATCTGTTTCACATGCTATTTACTTAGTACAGGGTGTTACTGACCAACAGAACTTCAGATTCTTAGCTGAAACGCCACAAGCCTATCTGGAGAGTACACAAGCAAGCACGGGGTAAATATTCCTTGTCTCTGTGTAGGGTGAAGGGAACCTGAGTGCTCGTGCTTCCTGAAGCTAATAATCCTATTGCTCCTTGGTCCCCCACCTCGCCTGCTAAAGAAAAGAGAGGCGTTTGGTGAAACCTTCTCTCTAGCCACTCTCTTGGGGTCTCCCTAAACCCACACATCACGTAGGGCTCCCTCAAAGGCCACAGGAAGTCGGCCTCAAATACCTCGCCTAGGGCTGGGGGAACACTCGAGCCACGACTGCCTTGCTCCAACAGCCTCCCCCGCTTACGGATGGTGCCGCGGACACACGTGCATTCCCAGCAGCCATTCCTGATGTCACCTGCTAGGCCACCGCCCCTCAGCTGAGGGCTCCCATCTGTCTGCGTCAGCGTCTGTCTGGAGCATTGCACCTCCATCATCTACAGGGGAAATTGATGTTGACGGCGTGGCAGAGGAATGTAGCTACAGCCTATTCTAAAAGCACGCATTTATTTTATTTTACTTCAGAAATGTATGCATTATGTATGGCTGTACATAAACGTTTTTATAGAGCCTCTTAAATGATTCACCATGAGGTATGCGTTGATTATAATCTCTGCTTATTTAAGTGAGCCTTGTTTACCCCCATAGTAGTTAATACATTGAGACGCGTCTCAACTAACAGTGACACCAGTAAACAAAAGTTACTGATCTACCTCGTGAGTTATAAAACTTGTAACATGTTGTAAACAGTTCTGTCATTTTACTTAGCATATTGCATTGTGTGAGCTGCCTTTTTTATCTCGTGGTAAATCTTTATGTATCAAAAATGCTACAGAAGGCACCACAGATAAATTACAGACAGACACTAACATCTGACTAGTTAATCAAACAAATAGGACATGTAACAAAGAGAAAAGCTATAAATATTGACAACAAGCTGCTTCAGTCACAAAAACATTCAATACTTCAGTTCTCAAGTGTGAGTTTTATATCAGTCCCCTGGAAACAGTTTGTATCCTCCAATAAATTTTTACAGTTGATTCACCTGCCTGATACCCCTCAGCCATTTCCTTCAGAAGCTGTCAAACCCGCCAACGATAATATATGGCCCGACCAACAAGAAC
Source organism: Enhydra lutris kenyoni (assembly GCF_002288905.1). NCBI lineage: Eukaryota > Metazoa > Chordata > Mammalia > Carnivora > Mustelidae > Enhydra > Enhydra lutris. Next base: position 29,293,347 of record NW_019154096.1, on the reverse strand, counting down.
AGCTGTAGCCATTCTCTCTGCAGGTTCTGCACCCTGTTCTGCATAAAATAATACATCAAGATTAATTGATTTCCCGTCAGTCTCACAGAACAGAAAATTAATTTTCATGTAGCTATTTTCCCCAGCATATGAATTTTGTACATGGCAAGTAATTTAAGTTTTTAATTATTCATGAGCAAGGAAGGGGTGGGGAGAAACATGATAAAGTAACCTTGCAAAAACCCCAAGGCCAATCCCTGGGCCTGGGTTTGTGCTGAGGCAACAATAGCATTCGCTAATGCCCATATAAATAATATATGTATTAACATACATCTTAGTACAACACCAATTTCTCTCACTCTGACCCAAGACTACCAGGTCACCCTGCGGTACTTTGTCAAAGTCGTTACGCTGGTTACATGTGACATGCTGTGGGGAAACACAGAACATGTCAGCCATATTGAATTGACCTCTGCCTGCCTCTCGGCGGCGGCCACACAGCCCAGGCATGATAGGAGGTAATTTAACGGTCAGTGTGTGAGGGGGACCAAGCGAAAGTTGCTAATCAGCCAGGTGCTACCTCAGCAAGTCTTCCATTTGCAGGTGCCACTGACTTGTGAACAAGAAAAATGTAACCAGAAAATATAAAGAAAGCATTTGACTCACTCAGGCCTCATCTTTCACAGGCTCTCAACAGACCAGCACGAGAAAAACTGTAGCGTCGGAAAGGGAAAAACCACAACGTGAGCACCTCTGGCAATCAAGTATATTTGCTAAAACGTGAACTAAAATGCTCCCACAGTACCTCCTTAAAAATTTCATTGGCATACTTCATACAAACTGCAAGACAGGCAAATGTGCAGAGCCGGCCTCAAGTCACAGAGCTTGATTTAACCCCGTGAGGACCAAACCTAAAGCACCTCAAAAAGCAGGACTCTTCAGCACGGAGGAAATGGGCGGCCGGCGTCAAGGATTTCTGGTCACTGGTTATCTGAGACCTTCTTCTGCCCTGAATATTGTTTCTTGGGAAGTCAGGAGATCATCATAAAAAATTGATCTTCCCCCAGTTAAACAATAAGACCCCCCAGCATAAGGAAAAGGAGAGAATCTGACCAAATCACCACACTCATACGGGGCAAGAGGAGTCCAAAAGTGAGATGAGGAAAAGAGGCCTCTCCAAACCCAGTGAGTGGCACAAAGAACAAGAACCAAGTACTGCTGAGAGGAGAACTTACTTGTCTTGGGTAACCTCAATAATAAGCAGCTGTGTTTTGGGACATGCCCCATACCACTCCCCACCCCCCAACCCCTGACTCCAACCAGCAGAGGCCCCAGGCTAGGGGGAGTCCTCTGGTAGGGAGGAGACAAGCTGAGAGGGTCAAAGATAAAAACGAAAGGAACTCAAGTCAAAACAAAGAAATATTTTTTACTGGGGGTGGGGGCAGGGGTGGAGGTGGAGGTAAGGGGCACTTGGTTGGGGGAAGTGGTTGGGTTTGATGAATTTGATGAAATATTAATCAAGACACAAAAACAGAAATTTCTATGAACATCCTTTTTCAACACCTGATACAAATGGACACTCAAACCCAAACCAGAGACAGTGAGAAATTGCTTCTCTGCTTCAAGTAGCCACGTCTCACACTGGAGAGCAGAGCCAAATGGTGCTCGCTGTCATCTTTCCATCCTAAAACCTGTTTGCCAATAACCAGTAATACCTGTAAGAACTCACTTCACCCAGAAATCTGGCCCCCACGCAGCAGTGGGGCACAGGTTGTTTAAATACTGTTTCAGAACAGGCCTTTGGGTTTCTATTTCTATTACCTTGATGGCTCCAGACAAAGGGGTAACATGATACATCATGTCAAGTGGCTAATTATTAGCACCGAAGACCAGCTAGTCAACTTAAGGCTCGGTTAAAATTAAAAGGAGGAGAGACACTCTCCATTGTTTCATGTGGCGTATTTGTGAAGGGAGGGTCAAGGAGGTTTGCCCAAGTCTTTGTACCTCTGGATTTGAAAACAAAACAAAAACAGGACGAGGAAATTATATATACCCAGCACTGAGACCCCAACAACAAAGGCCTCCCTCAGCTGCCGCCAGACAAAACCAGACCATGGTGCCACAACAGGGTCCCGTGCCAAGCAATGTGTTCGGGCCCCTCCGCCCTGACCTCCTTGAGATGCCCGTGGCCACATTCCTGGGATGGCCTCCCAACACTCCTGCCCAGCCATGTCTGGGTGAAACCACAAAGCCCAGGGTATGCCAGGGAAATTCTCGGCTAATTATTTCTCACTCTTGAACATACCTGACACACTTCTCACTTCGCTAAGAGTTTTGCCCTACTGGTGGATTGAAAAGGGTTGACGAAGCAAAGCAGTAAGAGCGAGCTGCTCCTACCGGGACACTGTGGGTTTGGTTGGCCTCTGACTGGTGATGGAGCTCCAGTAAGGCAGCCGAGGGAGCCGATCCAAAGAAACAACTCTGGCAATCAGGTGTGTACATGCACTGACACCAGGTTGGAAGAAAATGTTAAGTGTTCAGAATGGCTCCAAAATCCCCATTAGCCATGCTGCCCTGTGCAGCCCTGCTTCCCCCTACCGCCCTGCACACCCAAGAGCAAGGCAGTTGCCATCTGCACGGTAACAAAGGTGCATTTCTGATTCTACCTGTGTTTGTAGGTTTTCTTCATCTGATGGGGGAGGAGGTGGTGTGCTTTATCTTATTTTGAAAATAATCCTATCGAGAACATAAATGAACTCATTATGCACACCGTAAAAATATGTGTGTGTGTGTGTGTGTGTGTGTGTGTGTGTGTGTGTTGGCAATTCTGTAACTAACAACGTAAAAAACTTCTTGAAGTCGATGCTGCTAGTGGCATAGCTTAAAGGTCTTTGTTTCTGTAAATTCAGTTGAGTGTTTCTATTTCCAGGTCTGGCAAGAGGTTCTAATTATTGTTAGAAGCCTAATTAGCATTTAGTATTACATTACAACAACTGCAGCAAAATTGTACCCATTCTCCAATAAACAGTATTCACAGTATGCAATCAAGCCGCTGTACCGAGCAATGAGAATTAATAGCACCACACGACAATGGTAAATCCTCCATCTCCCGCTGTGTGTGTTTAATAATTTTTCACTCCTTCCAGATTGTTCCCATCAAGCACAATTCCCAAGGTCCTAATCAACCACCCTCCCCATCAATACTACACAGAGATCTGAGCACTGAAAATTATCTGCAATTTCAAAAAGTGCTTTGTTGCATTATTAGGCCACTGACCTAAGAGGTAATGGGTAAATAGTTTCTGAAAAATGTCCAAAGCACAACATAAATTAAAGCTTATAGTCTTGCCTGCTGTTCTCACCATAGCTATAACTGCGAACTATTACGGTTTTTATACAATATTCCTAACTATAATTTTACACCATAATATTGGTGCAAAGCGCCAAATGTTCCACTTTCACGTGCCTTCATTTACTAAACAAGGAGAGTTTGGGGAGGAAGGTGACGTATTTGGTCCTTTAGAATTACTCTTGGCTGCCTTCCTCCCACCACCTTGCCCCTTTGCGCAACCCACCCCCCACAAAAAACAATGTACATAATTAACATGTGAGCATTTTACAGCAGGCAGAGGTAAGATGTTTATAAACAGCGCACGTCAGGCTTTCTCGCCTCACACACACATAGGTAAGCCCATGAAATTAGGATATGATGCTTCTGACGGACTCGAGGGTGGACTAGGTAATCTCCGCTGAGGGAGTAGTTTCCAGTGCCTTCTGTGGCCTGGTGACAAGTCTAACAGTGTCACACAAGCCAACGGCAGGAGAAACACTTTATTTTCCACAGTCTGAAAAGCATACTTGGGGCTACTAGGAAGAGAAGGTTTTGACCATAGAAAACAGAGCGTGGAGCCTCAAATCACAGAATAAGGCAGGAGCAAGCCTTCCGGTGTGGCTCACCCAGAGGCAACACACAGCACAGCAACCCCCACCGAGAACACACATCAGTACTAATGTAGGAGTCTGGCCTGGATACTGTTGTTGTTGCTGATTATTTGTTTGTTTTACACAGGAGCGAGGAGAGAAAGGATTTCTGACAGCTCAACCCAGCCTGACCAAGTCAACATCTGAGGGCCTTCCCGAAGCAAAGCTAGATGCTAGATTGCCCTGTGGTTGGCCACACTCTACCAATACAATTTTTTTTTTTAGTATTTTACCACTATGCATCACACCCTTCAAAACAAAAGTCTCCCATAACATTGGTAGATGAATGCCATCAGTTTCTCAAGATTCATGACGTACCGCATACTACACCAAGTTCTTTCCACTGTGGTTGGAATCCTCTGCTCCTTGGTCATACGATCGTTTATTAATCCATTCAACAAATATTTACGGAGTGCCTACTACTGTTCCTGGCATTTACAATTCCCTGTTGAACAAAGCGCAAAGGTTCCTGCCCTTCAGAGGGTGTTTTTCAGCGAGTGGTAGACAGATGGTCTCCAATTATCCTAATAAATAAGTAAATATATCCTATGTGGGAAGGCACTAAGCCATAATAGGAACTGATAAGAAAAAAGAAGAGGAGAGTGAGAGCAGGAAAGTTTCTCCCAGAGCAGAAACTGCAGTATTCAATCAGGTGGCCAGGGTAGGCCTCTAGCAGAAAGTGGTATTTGAGCGAAGACTCCAAAAAAAAAAAAAAAAAAAAAAAAAAAAAGACAAGAAAAGAAAAGAAAAATGCTTGATAAATGTCTGAAACCTCTTGAATCTCCTCTACTTCCTGGCACTCCCTCCATCCTATTTTCTGCCACATGGCCTGCTGAGCGGGCTAGGATTCACTGAGCGGCCAGCCAGGCTGCCCCACAGGAAGGTAGGTACTGCTGGAGAAAAATCGCTCTCTCCTCTTCACCGTGGTGTCCCCAACAACGAGCGCTGGGTCCAGTCAAGAACAGCTAGTCAATCAACATTCACTGCGTAAATGAACACAGTGAATTAACAGTAACTCCTCTATTTTCAGAACCTCAAGAAATACACTGAATATTGGTATCATGGAGGCCTTCTGAGTAACAAACCCCTTTCTCCCCCAGCTGTATGGAGAGAAAACTGACACAACGTTGTAAAAATTTAAAGTGTACAATATGGGGGTGCCTGGGTGGCTCAGTGGGTTAAAGCCTCTGCCTTCGGCTCGGGTCATGATCTCAGGGTCCTGGGATCGAGCCCCGCATCGGGCTCTCCACTCAGCAGGGAGCCTGCTTCCCTTCCTCTCTCTCTCTGCCTGCCTCTCTGCCTGCTTGTGATCTGTCAAATAAATAATAATAAAATCCTTAAAAAAAAGTGTACAATATGATTTGACCTAAGTATACATTGTGAAATGATTACTACCATAAGCTTAATACACCCATCACCTCAAATAGAATTGGTGTGTGCTAAGAACTTTAAATATCTATTCTTAGCAACCATCAAATATACAATACAGTATTGTTAGCTATAATCACCACACTGTACATGATGTCCTGAGAACTTAAGCAGCTTATAAATGGGATTTTGTACCTTTTCCAGTTTTTACCATTCCCACCACCCACCCCCTAGCAAATCATCAATACACTCTGTTTCTCTGAGTTTGGGTTTTTAGATTCTACTGTAAGTGAGGTCATACAGTATTTGTCTCTCCCTGTCTGACTTATTCATACTCAAGGTCCAACCGTGTCATCAGAAATGGCAAGATTACCTTCTTTTTCATGGCTGCGTAATATTCATAGATAGACTGAGCTATAGATAGATCTATGGAGAGATACAGGTAGACAGATGAAGCAGATAACCTGACATTTTCCTTATCCCTTCCCCTCTACGGACATTCAGGTTGTTTGCATGTCTTGGCTACTATAGATAATGTCTCATTTAATACAGGGGGTACAGATCTCTTGAGACAGTGATCTCGTTTCCTCTGGATATATATGCAGAAGTGGAACCCCTAGATCTAATTTTAAATTTCTCAGGAAACTGTACCTTTTTTCACAGTGGCTACACTAGTTTATATTCCCACCAACAGTGAACAAGGGTTTCCTTTTCTCCACATCCTCACCAACACTTGTTAGCTCTTATCTTTTTGATAATACCCATTCAAACAGGTCTGAGATGACATCTTACTGCAGTTTTGATTGTATTTCCCTAGTGGTTAGTGATATTGAGCACTTTTACATGTATCTGTTGGCCACCCAAATACCATCTTTGGAAAAAGGTCTGTTCAGGTCCTCTGCCCATTTTTTCAAATGGATCATTTGGGGGTTTTGTTATTGAGTTGTAGGAATTCCTTATATATTTTAGATATTAACCCCTTATCAGATACATGGTTTACAAATATTTTCTCCCATCCCTCAGACTGCTTTTTCATTTTACTGACCATTTCTGTTTGCTGTCCAAAAGGGGGGAAAACTTTGTAGTTTGGTATAGTCCCGTTTGTTGAGTTTTGCTTTTGTTGGCTGAGCTTGTAGTGTCATATCCATGAAATTTGTGCCAAGACCTACGTTAAGGATATTTTTCCTTATGTTTTCTCTTAGGAGTTTCATGGTTTCAGATCTTAAGTCTTTAATCCATTTCAAGTTAATTTTTGTGAGTGGTGTGAGACAGGGATCCAGTTTCTTTCTTTCACATGTGAATATCCAGTTTTCCCAACACCATTTACTAAAGAGACTAGATTCTCCTCATTGAGTATTTTGGATCCCTTGTCAAATATTAGTGACTATATATGCATGAGTGTATATCTGGGCTCTTCATTTAGTTCGACTAGTCTATATGCCTGTTTTTATTTCCATACCGTACTGTTTTAATTACTATTGTTTTTTCAGGAAGTGTGATGTCTCCAGCTTTAGTGTGCTTTCTCAGGATTCCTTTGGCTATTCAATCTTCTATGGTTCCATATGAATTTTGGGATTATTTCCATTTCCATGAAAATGCCATTGGAATTTTTGTAAGAATGCACTGAATTTACAAATGGCTTTGGATTGTATGGACACCTTAATATTAATTCTTCTACGAACACAAGATATCTTTCCATTTATTAGTGTCTTTTCTCTCATCAGTGTCTTTCAGTTGTTAGTGTACAGATATTTTACCTGCTTGGTTAAATTTTTTTCCTACATATTTTACCAATTTTCATGCTGTTGCAAATAGGTTTCTTTGGTTCTTCTTCAGAGTTTGTTGTTAATGTATAGAAACACAGCCGATTTTTATATGTTGATTTTGTATTCTGTAACTTCACTGAATTTGTTTACTATCTATTTTAGTTTTTTAATGAGGTCTTTAGGATTTTATATACATGATGTCATCTGTAATCAGAGGCCATTTTAATCATTCCTTTCTGATTAAGCTGACTTTTATTTCACTTTCTTACTTGATTGCTCCAGGTAGGATTTCCATTACTATGTTAAATAGGAGTGGTGAGAATGGGCACACTTGTCTTGTTTCCGATCTTAGACGAAACATTTTCAACCTTTCACTATTGATTGTGGTATTAGCTGTGGGCCTGTCCTATAGTCCTTTTTTTATGTTGAGGTGCATTCCCTCTGTACGCAATTTTCAGATATTTTTTTATGATTGCATGTTGAATTTTGTCAAATGTTTTCCCTGCACTAAATGATCATACAATTTTAATCATTTGTTCTATTAATGTGATATGACATTGATTTGTTTGATTATATTAAACCATCCTTGCATTTCAGGGATGAATCTCACTTGGTCATGGTGTATTATCCTTTTAATGTGTTGTTAAATTTGACTTGCTAGTCTTTTGTTGAGGATACTTGCATCTATATTCATTAGAGATATTGGTCTGTAGTTTTCTTGTGGTGTCCTTAACTGGCTTTGGTATCAGGTAATGCTAGCCTAGTTAAAAAAAAAAAAAAGATTTTTGATGGAGAGGAGAAGTGAGTTCGGAGAGATCAGAGGGAGAGACAAACCATGAGAGACTGTGGACTCTGAGGAAACAAAGTGAGGGTTTTGGAGGGGGTTGGGGGTGAGGGGTTGGGTAAGCCTGGTGGTCGGTATTAAGGAGGGCATGTATTGCATAAATAATGAATTTTGGAACACTAAAAAAAAAATAAATTAAGTTTTTTAAAAAAAGAGTTTGAAAGTGTCCTCTTCATTTTTTTGGAAGACTTTGAAAAAGAATGGCATTAACACTTCCTTAAACATTTAAATTCACCAGTGATACCATGGGTTTTTGTTGGGATATTTTTTGACTACTGATTCAATTTCCTTACTTGTGTTTTGCTCTATCCAGATTTTCCATTTCTTCAAGATTCAGGCTTGGTAGGTTGTGTGTTTCTAGGAATTCACCCATTTCTTCTGGGTTGCACAATTTTGTTAGTATATAAGGGCTCATCATAATCTTCTATGTACTTTTGTCTTTCTGTGGTATCAGTTATAATGTCTCCTCTTTTGTTAATTTCATTGATTTGGGTTATCTCTTTTTCTTAGCCTAACTAAAGGTTTGTCCATTTTGTTTATCTTTTCAAAGAACCAACTCTTAGTTTTGTTAATCTTTTCTATTTCATTTATTTCTGCTCTAATCCATTTTTTTTTCCTTCCTTCTGCTAATTTTGGGCTTAACTTGTTCTTTTTCTAACTCATGTTTAAAGTTGTTTGAGACTTCTGCTTCTTGTGGTAGGCATTTATCACTATGAAATTCCTTGCTAGAACTACTTTTGTTGCATCCCATAAATTTTTGCTATGTTGTGTTTCCATTTTCATTTTCCATTTTCTCTCAAGATTTTTTTTATTTCCCTTTTGATTTCTTCTTTGATCCACTGGTTGTTCAGGTTTTTAGCTTCCCTCCTGTTACATGATTTCTAGTTTCATACTATTGTGGTCAGAAAATATACTAAATATAATTTCTATTTCCCTCAATTTGTTGAGACTTGATTTCTGGCCTAACATATGGTCCACCCAAGAAAATGTTCCATTTCGCTTGAGAAAAATGTGTATTCTATTGCTGCTGAATATAATGTTATGTGTATGTCTATAAAGTCCACTTGGTCTATAGTATTATTCAAATACACTATTTCCTTACTGATTCTTTGTCTGGATGATCTGTCCATTGTTTAGAGTGGAGTATTCAAGTCTACAATTATTATTGTATTGCCATTTATTTCTTCTTTTATTTCTGTTAGTATTTGCCTTATATATTTAGGTATTTCACAGTTCAGTGTATAAATATTTATATTGTTATATCTACTTTTTTTAAAAGATTTTATTTACTTATTTGACAGAGAGAAAGATCACAAGTAGGCAGAGAGGCAGACAGAGAGAGGGGAGGAAGCAGGCTCCCCACTGCTTTCTTCTGGTTACCATTTGCCTGAAGTAGCTTTTTCCCCATTCCTTCCCTCTCAGACTATGTGTACTTAAAGCTAAAGTGAGTCTCTTGTAAGCAGCATGCACTTGTTTTTCTATCCATTTGGGCATTCTCTGACTTTTGAAGAATTCAGTCCATTTACATCTAAAGCAGTAACAGGAAAGGACTTACTATTGCCATTTTGTTCACTGTTTCTGACTATTTTGTAGATGCTTTAATTACTTGCTTCCTTTGTTTCTGCATGCCTTTGTGATTTTATGACTGGTGGTGGTATGCTTTGATTCCATCATAATCTTGTGTGTCCACTATAGGCTTTTCCTTTGTTTTATATAGTTTTATATGATGTATCTTATATTTATGAGTAACAAATGCTTACCGCTGAAGGGAAATGAAAGATCTTCTAGTCTCAACATTGGGGAAACTGAGACCTAGGGCAGAAGCAATATTTCCAGGACTACAGTCCAGCTCTTCTGTATACTCATTTTGTGACTTTCCATTCTTCACCAGAGATCAAGCAACATGGCAGGGCAGGTTGATGGTTCTGCTTTATCCCTCCGAGGTCACCCTGGTGGTTGTACTCTCTGTCCCCATGTGTATGATCTCATTCTTTTTTAATAACCATTGGATATTTTCTCCTTTCAGCTCAGTCTCATTATTTTAAATCACTTTTTCTTACTCCTCCAAGTTCTTCTCATCTGGTCCCACCAAACATAACAGTTGACACAAGTAGCAAAGTGGAAGATGACAGAACATTCCAGGCTCTCACTCTCAGAATGAGCCATCTATCCAGGCTCCTCAACCAACTTGTATCTCCCTTGTGTATCCTGGACACTAGAAAGAGTGAGATGAGGCCCAGGCAAAGGTAAGAATCTTCAAAGTAAAGGGTTTAAGAGGGTCTCCCTCTTTTAAAAAAAATCCTCCCTCTATTTCCAAGGAAAGCAGAGTACTAACAGTGAAAGCCTACTTCTGTACCTCCTGTAGGCCTCACGACCCATCTCCTACTTTGCAACAACAAATCCAACAATATAGAGACATCTCTGGTTATCCCCAACATCCTTATCATCCCCCTCCTACTTAATGATACAGGACATTAAAAGAGTCTGCTTTATAAGTAAAAACTGTTCCCTCGTCACTACTAACTCCTGAGAAAAGAATTTCCCTTGCCCTTTTCTTCCTAGCAAAGACAAGGCAAGAAGAACTAAATTCCAAGATAAGAAACAAACACATGACCCCTCATTCTGCCTCAATCACAGGCTGCATTATCATCTCAATAAAATGTCCTATTAATTTTCATTCACTCTGTATGAGAAAACAGTCAAACCATGGCACATTTAGAGAAGCCAAGAGAGCTTGCTCAGGAAGTTAGGGCAAGAGGATGAAAGAACATATTTTATATATAGAATGGGAACAGTTTACCTGATGCTGACAGACAAGCATGACAAATATGACAATGACAAATGTGAATCATATATACCTCTTCCCAGTTCTTATTCACACAAGAGAAAATTACACAATCTAGATGGCCTTTCTTAGATGGTAAAACATGGGAATCAATTCATAATAACTGTAGGAACACTAACAGTAATGGCAGCTACCATTTATTAAAAGGTTACCATGGTACTAAGTGCCTTCCACGCATGTTTGGTCTTCCATGCATGTTGGGAATTTGGCAGTGGCCTGGGCATGGCTGTCATAATGCATGTGGGCATAGGCAGTTCATCAAAATGCAGCCCAAGTATTCATTTAAATCCCTTCCTGAGAGACTCTTATATACACTGAAATTTGAGACCACTGGATATTATGAACACTGGTCCAAATCTAAGATGGTATTTGTGCCTGTAATTCAGGAAGGATGAGCTTGTCCTTAAACTGGAAGCCCCAAAGCATTAGTTTTCCAATACATATCTTTGATCACCAGCAGCACCATTATCACACCAGAGCTGAAGGAGACCCCTTCCCTGAGCTGCCTCAGCCTTTTTCAGGCTATGTCTCTCTGCATGGTATATGAAGTCCTCGGGACCCAGGAGCATACCACAGTGTACCCTCCACCTTCGATGATCTATTTTGGTACCCAGAGCCCTGAAGTTCTCTGCCCAGAGTCCACTTCCAGGGGTAGAACATCCCTGGTCCACTGAGTAAACCAGTGTGCCCAACTCTAATTTGCAAGATGGGTGTTCATGACAGGTTGAGGATAGACATGCAGTGTGGACATGCAGGCGCATCCTGTCACATGCAGTGTGGACATGCAGACACATCCTGCAAGAGGCTTTTTACAGGACAAGATACAGCCAGGAGTAGAAAATGAAGGTGGGTGGGCCAAGGACCCAGGGCAGGCTTTCTCTGCGCTACCATGTTCCAGCTTCAACTCCCAAGGAGGTGGAGAATTCTACTTCGAAATCTGGAATTTCAGGTTATTAATGCAAATCTATTTGGCATGGTAAAAAGACAGAGCATATTTTAGTTATCATGCTCAGTTTGATTTGTAACTTTAAATATGTAGACATTTGGTATGTCAACTTCCATTTGTACTCTTGCCCCATATCTATAAATGTTATGGATAAGCCTGATCATTGCCCCAGTGTTTCTTCCTACGGTTTAGTATTCCATGTCAATGAATGCTTCCTTTTCAAACATAGGTATGCCTCTCCTTAAGCAAATCCAATAGTTAAGTATCCCAATTTATACCAAAGACACATTTGAGAGTAAGTGCTCCATTTATTAAAGGATCCCATTATTTAGCAAACTCCCCTGATGCATTTGGTTGAACCAGCTGATAAAAATTTATTACACACACACACACACACACACACACACACACACACTCTCTCTCTCTCTCTCTCTCTCTCTCTCTCTCTAACAAATTTATCTTTTCATGTGTAAAGGCATTAGGGAAAAAAAAAACTTTAATGACATCTCCTTTACTATTATTTGATTTCACAGTTAATAGTTAGTCACTCTAGAAAAATTAGAAAAAGCAGATAAACCAAAGGGATGGTATAAAAATCATCTCCTCCAGTACTTGGCAAGATGAGCACTATTAGCATTGAAGAGCACATTTACTTCAGATTTCTTCAGTATCATTATGTGCATTTGAAAATACAGAGATCTAGATGGTTAATTTTCTAAGAATTATGTCATACCATGACTACAAGCAATTATTCATTACTACCCATGTGCCAGGCATGGCAAGTCCAAGGTTAATAAAGACATGGTTTCTGCCCTATTAGATAGCGCTCATGCTGTAATTGAAGAGACCAACATATAAACCAATAATTACATTACATAATTACATAAGAAAGATGCCTTACCAGAAATGCATATAAAAGACTATAAAGGACTCTAGAGAGAGTCCAGAGATGGGAATGACTTTTTCTGCCTGCGAAAAGAGCTCAGGGTTTTGACAGCACTGATATTCAAACTCTGGGCTACCTATTCTCATTCGGTAAGTATTTATTGACCATTTATTATGGGCCTTATTGAACACTTACTATTTTACATACTGGGTATACAGTGATGAACACAACAAAATTCTCCCCTCACAGAGCTTGCACAGACTAACAAAGGTACAAGTAAATAGATACAGCAGAGTCATACCTTCCCCTTGACTGGTATACAGTGGGTGCTCAATAAATGGTTGTTGAATGAATAAAGGAAAGAAGGTAAATGATGAGCACACCTCTTTGCACTTCCATTTCAAAGGCAGATGCTGTCCTTGAAGTTAGCATAGCAGACAGTTCCAAGTTTCAAAACACAACTTGGTATGGTTGCTCTGTTTCACTTAAAAATATGAATCCAATAGGCTTAATCCAAAATCTCTAGCTCTGAATTGGGTTACCATGTGTTGTATTTGATTTGTATTTCCATCAGTATCAACCCAAGCATCCTTAGACACCAGCAATGTACATGATTTATAGCAAGTCAGTCAAGGCAAAGCCTATAGCTTCCCTTCACATTTTGACGTTATCAGATTACTTCAGAAGCTGGCAGCAGCTACCATAAGTAACAAGCTGTCAGTGTAAATAAATCACTCTCTCAAAAAGTAACTGCTAAAAAGTATAGATTAGTAGGAGCGGAGGTGGGCTTGGACTTTTTTTCATTTTCCCCTTCCCAACAAGACTCCCGAACCTTTAATTTTATACAGGAAAAAAAAATAAAGGAATTCATTTTCTGTCTCTAAAAAAAAGTTCCAGGCTTAATATCTGTATAAGAAACTCAAGTCTCAAAAGCAAAGTTTGTGGCTCTTGTGGGTAAATCATAAGACAACCAATTTGCTATCACCTAGAGAAGCCCAAGGTATAGGGAATAACTAACGAGTCTTGGGAAGAGCAGCCCATGCAAAGCCAATTTAATTTCCTTCTGTGACGGAGTGACAGGCTGTGGAACACAGCAGGACTCTCCATCTGGTCCACATGATGCGCTCGTCAAAGAGCTAGAAAACCTAACCTTAGTTGTTCTCAGGGAGCTGGAGCATCCCAGATGGGATGGCCAATGTCTGCACTGCCTGGAATGGGGAGAGACAAGTCATCACCCTCCTGAAAGAGTAAATAGTGGGGCCATGGCCGCTGTGCAAAGACAGCACACCACAGTTCCTGGAGACATTAAATAGGACAGGGGTACAGAAATGAGGGAGGCATAAACAGCTTTCAGTCCATGAGACAAATTCTAGAAAGGTCTTAGAAAAAATAAATCACGGTGAATAAGACAAAGACGGTGCTCTATAGAAAAATCCGAGCGCATATCATCCCCAAAAGTAAAAGGCCTATGTCACTAAGCTCTGTCTCAGCCAGTGGTAGTGTGGGTCACAGTGGCTTCTGGCGGAATATGAAAGGAAGTTTTCAGTGATGTGTCATGAGAAAGTTAGGATGACACAGGAATGAGTTCAAAGCAGCCAGATCCACTAGACTGAGGACTCATCCCAACACTTCATTTGGTGTGTATCGATCTGGAGTGCCTTATCCCTGTCCCATCATCGTATGCTACAGAGCGATGTCCCAGAAAGTCCGCAGAAACTAACACCATACATGCCCATAAACCCCCTCCCACCATGGTTTGTAATGGTTTAGTTTCTTTGCCGGCCCCTCACTCCCCAAGAAACTGAACACTTTGTGGTCTCTGCAGCCACATTTAAATTACCAAGGGCAGTTCAGCAGTCAGACTCTCTCACACCGTAAGTTCCCATTCCAGGACCTCCACCACGGAGAAGTCTGAATGAAACGGCCAAACGCTCTCACACTGGTCAAAGGCTATGTCACACATTCCTGAGAGGACAATGAAGGATGAACTTGGGAACTTGTTGACAAATCGGTCTTATTTGGGGGCTACGCCCCACTCAACCAGAACATCATTAAACAAATCAGCCTTCTGACTTCAAAGGACATATGGAACTACCTGGCTTTTCTAGTTGGCTAATACACTTTAAACATATTTACTTGTTCATTAACTCATTCAGAAATGATGTGATCACCTACTAATTCTGTGCCTGCTTCTCTGTTAACCGTCCTCCCTTCGTTGGCATTTACTGTCCAGCAAGAGAAACATTTATCTGAGTTATTACAATAAAATGCAACCAATGTTAGGACGGCAGAAGAAAGATGGCTAAGGGAATACATAGCAAAGGAAATCAGGAAAGGCTTCCCAGAAGAAGCAGAATTATACTTTAGACCCAAAGAGTGGTAAGTCAGTGTCATCTTGGGGGAGCAGTGGATAGAGAGATTCAGAGGGGAAGGTGGGTTGAACTTAGACACACTGACAGGAGCTCAGCATGTCTTGGTATACCAAGGACAGGGAAGAGTGCTAAGACCACGACCACCCTTCACACACATGTGCGTGCATGTGTGCGCCTGCGTGCACACACACACATCTACTTCTCCACCTACCCAAAATATATACTTCATTTGCGTGAGCCACCATCTCACTACCTCCCTTTCTCCACACGGGCCTCCCAACCCCAGAAACACAGCACACCCATGGGCACGTTGCAACACCTAACACTCTTTCCTAAGGCTCTGATCAAGACTCATAGTTCCTACCATGTTATCCACTCCCCAAACACCCTCTTTTCTAAACTACTACACTCCTCCATCCCAACTGACAGGGTAACTTAGCCTTCTTCATGTATTAACATTCACCACTCATTCAAGTTTCAGATTAGTCTTTCCTGCCTTTCTTAAGAACCTGAACCATGTTTTCAAGTTTCTGACATCATTCTGTCATCACCCGACCCAAACACATACACACCCAGCACTGCTTCAAGCATAGAAAGATCTAGGCACGTAATCAATGTTCAAAAACATTCAAGAACTTTTTCAATGACGAGTGGTAATTTCTTATGAAAGGTTATATGCACAGGGGCACCTGGCTGGCTCAGTCGGTTAAGCATCTGACTCTTGACTTCAGCTCAGGTCATGATCTCACGGTTGTGAGATGGAACCCTCCATTGGGCACCATGTTCAGCGTGGAGTCTGCTTGAGATTCTCTCTCTCCCTCTACCCCTCTAATGGCTCACACACACGCCACCCCCCAAAATAAATAAAAACTTTAAAATACCAAAGGGTTATATATACAGTCTCTACCACCTTTCAGTATTATGGGTGATTGTTATTTGGGGGCACTTTTCTAGGGTGGCTACAGATGTATATTTAGGAGTAAGACTGTAGTCTAGGAGCATAAAAAAAGCACAGCTGCTGGAGTCAAAGTTGATTTGGAGTCAAACCAACATCTTTCCCCCAGTCTCACTGACTGCTGTATGTGTGGCTTTGGGCAAGTTATTTAACCTCTCTAAACCTCAGTTTCCTCGTCTGTGAAATTGGGATAATATCCTCAGAGGGTTATTATAAAAATTACACAAATTAATGTATGTCATTGTCTGGTTTATTGTAAACAAAAAATATTCCAAAAAATATATTTTCTTTTCCTTTTCCCTATTATTAAGGGGCAAAGAGAAAAAAATCAAAGAGAGCCTTCATGCAAATTTGAGTCAAGTGTTTCCCAAAAAAAAAAAAAGGAAAGAAAGAAAAAGAAAAACCCAGATAACTCCAGGAAACAAACCCATCTCTGATGCAGACTGAAATGTAAGACATATCTCCTGGCAGACAACATTAGCATTTTTAGAGGAGACAGGTATACAACAATAAAATTAAATTAGAAGAGCTTCATACCATCACTAGAAATGTCCTTTTTCAATTCCGCAAAATAAAAATAGAAAAGAAATTAACCGAGGGAAACAGAAACACCCACAGATTATCATCTTCTTTTGTGATGTAAAATAACTTGCTAAAATCATATTTGAAGATTTTTTTTTTGCACTGTCACGTTAAAGAACATGTTTGCTCGTTAAAATAAGCATTCTCAAAATGTCCATAGGGTGGGCATAGAACACACATTTTTAAAAGGGAGAGAAAATAAAAGCAAGCTATAACCATACACACGTCTTCCTGCAAAAAAAAAAAAAAAAAAAAAAAAAGCCTGTGACCTTTCCAAACGGAGACAAGAATAGAACTCTTCTCCCGGGTTTCCAAAATGATGCCCTAACATTCACATTTCCCCCAATAGTTATTTTGTTTTCAACTCTCAGGCTGTCGAGGTAGCACTCTTCACATTCCTTATTTGTCTTCCGTGGTCAGCTGAGCTCAGCTGCCCAAACACACATACACATGCTCCGTCGCCAGAACTGGCATGCTGACCTTTCCTGTCTCCCACGCTTTTGAACTGATCGAGATTCCATCCCCCGGAAACATGCACACAACATCAGCACACGAGAGAGAAATCAGGTAAAGTCTGGCAAAGGTAAGTATCAGAGAAGCAAGCTAGAACCTGAATGTAGGGGACATTGTTCACCAACCCATTCAAGGGAGGAAAGCTAGCTGAAAGTTAGTGAAGCAGGCAATACACAATGCAAAATTAACCAGTGACCTTTACCTGAACATCAAAGGTCAAAGCAATTTGTAAGGTAGCACTTAACCACTTACACGTGCTGGCCTATGTGTGAACTAGAACCCTGTATAATCAAACACTGAGAAAACCAACACAGTGAAGATGTCTTCCGCATCAGAAAGCAACTGGAGCTCTAAATGAGGGATGACATGGAGTGTGTCATTATACCCACAACTGGCTCCCCAACTTGCTGGCATAGGGAAGTACAGAAGCCTCGGGAATCCTGCCACATGACAAGCAATTTGCCTCCTACTCCCCAGTAGGCTTATCTTCTCCGGCTACGTAAGCTTTCATTCTATGAAACCCACCCCCCCGCCAGTTTTCCAAGGGAGGGCTAAGGAGCTATATTGGTCCTATTTAAAACACTCTGGAAACCCCTGTATCATGATGCGTTTTACCCACTATATTTTCCCTCCACGTGAGATGAGAGCTTCCCTCCCAGTAGGAGCCTTGGTCATGAGAAATGAGTGTTTTTCCCTTTTGCCAGTAAGAAATCTTAAGACCTGGTATAAAAACCATTCAGGCATAACAACTTATAACCCAGCGGGTGCACTGATTAGCTAGGTTCTATAACCATAAAGTCAACAATAATCTACCTACATGCCCTTTCTGCAGGTGGTTGACCTACGAATGCTAAGTAAGTCAGCAACAGTTCAGCCGAAATTACATCGGAGAGCATTATGCGTAAACATGAATGCTCCAGCTTGTCCTTAACTATACCGCTGGGACTCCAGACCTGCAAAATAATCCATTACCCCCACTCTCCAACAACCCCACTGCAACTTTTTTCCTTCTTCGTATGAATTTTCCCCACTATAACTGTATTCATACTTACTGTGTCTCCCCAGTTAACGGAGTCCTTCCTTCTGTCATTTGTGTCCTCCACTTACAGGTTATCCTTTATACCAAAGAGGAGGTGACGGTTCCTCCCCCACAGTACATCAACTATAAGTTGATTTTTCCAGTAATGTTGACTGATCACACTACAGTGTTTACACTCTCTTCACAATCCCCCTGCAGATATGAGCCTCACATTGGAAATTCAAGTCCCTAGACTATAGGACCACAGGGCACAGGATACATACATACACACACAAACATACACATGCACCTTTTCTTTTCAACTTGTAAAGGAAAAAATATTCAACTATGACCACTCATTCAATAGGTCTCGTCTAAACGTCTGGGAAACATTCCCTAAGTTTTGCTAAAATAAAAAGAGCTTTAATAATCAAGCAAAAACCCTTTCACCCAATCAGACAAGGGTAGATACAGTCCTTGGATGTTACTATAAAAATATCTTTTTTTTTTAACGGCTTGGAATTTAGACCAAGTTAAACAGAAGCAACCAAAAGGACAGTCCATCTCTTAGATTCTATTAGGAAGGACTAGGAATCCAAGCCTACCCTTAAGAAAAGCCATTACCTCCTCTGAAAGCAGCAGGTATACGGCCCAATGGCCTCTCATAATGAAGGGTCAAGTATCTGACATTGAGACTAACATCATTGGGTGACACAGTGATTTACACAACCCCCACTCAAAAAAGGTGTAGGAAGTTGGACAATTCATAAAATCATAAATTATAAATCAATTACTAGAGATGGAGAGATTGATTTATCCCCAGGCCTATTCATTCCCAAGGTGTGAGACCCTTTTACAGGACCCCTTCAGCAAAAGGAGACAAAGCAAAGAAAGGCCCCTCAGGCCTCTTCTACTGTCCCAGCCTTGCCTTGCAAACCTGATGCTCCTCTAAGTCTCATGTCAATCCAGTAATGCCCACATCAAGAGATAAGCACTGGGTCAGAGGAATAAATTGAAAGAAGACAGAAGTGGTGCTGGCCTTTAGGAAAAAGGGGCCTGGATTTTCCCAGTTCCCCAAACCCAGGTGATATGGAAAAAAAATCCTATTAAATATTTAGGACATTGAGCCAGACAGCTTTGCACATCCCCACATGCAGAAACACCTGCATACATAACCAACATTTTTCGGACTCGTCTAACATGATTTATGAATAATGTTTTTCTAAAAAGTTCATCAAATATGCTATGTCCCTAAATTTCTATAGCACAGGAGTAGCTTTTCCATTCTTTAAAAGAGTCCATGTGTTGACTCTATATTTGAGATGATACAAATAAACCCATCTATTTTGGCAGCGCCCTGGGTTCCGTTCTGGAGACAGACATTCACAGACAGATGCAATCAAACAATGCACGCTCAGAAGGAAACTCTACCACAATCACAGAGCTGAGCAAGCCTCGCACTTGTCCCCCTTGTGGCTCTATTTTCTGAAACCAGCAGTTTAAAAAAAAAAAAAAAAAAAGCAGCTGACAGTACCTTACCCCTGAACTTCTCCAAATTATTTGTCCAGGGGCTGAGAACAACACTGAGAACCACTTGTCTTCACCCCCAGACACAGACTCTTAAGCGGGAGTATTATAATCCCCAATTTAGGGAAGGGACAACTGAGGTCCAAAGTGAGTTCACAAGAGGCATAAGGAGACAGGCCGAGGGGTGATTCTGACCACGATCCAGGCCTCCTGCCTCCACGTGCCAGGCTTTCCTCACCACACCATGCTGTTGTTTAAGTCAATGAAAATATCAATATTTCTCAGGCTGCATAGCTGAAGAGATAAATCTCTCCCACCATACCGCAGATAAATTTTAAAACTAAGAGAATAAATGGCAATGCAAATACTACTATTAGATATTTATTATGTTGCAAAGCTTGAAAACAGTCAGGAAAATGGAAAAGTTACTTTTTTCCTACACAAATTTGTTAATGGGTGGCATAATGGGAAGCCCTGTTTGCTGGCACTCTGTGAAACGTCTACAAATTGCCTCTGCAAAGCATTATAGGTTGTCAGACTAATGTAGTTGAAGATAATTTGGCCTTTCAGTGAATTGAACCTCACAGCACGATTATACTCCACAACCAAGTAGAGTGTCACAATTATTCTTTCATGCTGAATTACCATATAATGTCATGAGTCTACCTGTCATAAGTCCTGTAGCCTAGTTTGAATTTTTCCCCCTAAATCTATGGTTCATAGCAAAAATATATATATTTTTTTCGCTTCTAATGGAAATCTGATTGTTTTTATCAACAATAAATTTCATAGCAAATCAAAGGATATGCTTGGACAAACAATCCGATATTCAAGGTTAAAAAACACACAAATAATAAATTGCTGGTGTGTCATGTTCAATTTTTACTACAGCATTACACTGCAATAACCATAACAGGATCTAAATTGTTGTCAGAACATTAAACAAACCCCCATACTTCACAAAGGCATCCTGTCTGAGTAATTCATACAACGGAAACAACTATCAAATTTTCCACTGTCCCACCGCTACACCATACATCAGTGCAATTTTATGTATTTGGACAATTCGTTGAATAAATTACTTCCATCCTGCCTGCTCTTGCCACTTCTGTTAAGAGTCCTATCAGTTTAATTGTCTTTCTGTCTATATGGAGCCACTGTTTTTCTGGCCTTTTCCTGTGCTATTTCCTGAGCCCCAAAATAAACTACGAACACCCAACAGAGCTGGGCGCCAGGGACACACGGCTACAAGAAGGCGGGGGGGTGTCCTGTTGGAGATCAAGAGCTTCTTCCCTCTCCCTCTACATAACCGTGGCTGAAGGTATGTTTGTGATTCCGGATGCAGAGTGGGAACACGGTGTCTGTTCAAAATCATAGCTCTGCCTAAAAGCTAAAGGTACTCACCACCCCACGTTCTACTGTTTCCACTTGTGTGTTTACTTTCTTGGTTCGTGACCACACCTAGCCTCACCAAGAACATGGGCTCGGCCAATCAGCATTTCCAGGCTGGGTCCTGCACAGAGGCTCTCAGGCCACAAGTATAATTGTAGGACAAGTAATACGGTAAAGGGCGCCAATAAACTTTGTCTGTACAGGGTGGGGTTAATGACTTCACCAACCAAAAAGAATCGGATCAATCTGATGCAACTCTTTCCTCCAGGAAATCTTAGTTTTGCCTACAGTCTGGCACATGTATTTGCACAGCCCAAGTCAACCTACCAGGTCAGATAATTTCATGGAAACAGAGGCGTAAAGGCTCCTAGGGACGCCAAACTAACTGGGGTGCCTTTTAAAAATTATCCCATCACCAATGTCACCATAGCCAAATAAATAAGCACAAACTGAAATCTTTTTTTTTTTTTTTAAAGATTTTATTTATTTATTTGAGAGAGAGGCAGTGAGAGAGAGCATGAGCGAGGAGAAGGTCAGAGGGAGAAGCAGACTCCCCATGGAGCTGGGAGTCCGATGCGGGACTCGATCCCGGGACTCCGGGATCATGACCTGAGCCGAAGGCAGTCGTCCAACCAACTGAGCCACCCAGGCGTCCCACAAACTGAAATCTTATCACACTGGTTATTTGAAGCCTGATACTGCCAAAGAAACTATTTTATGCTGAGCTGCTTTGAACCAGCTCTGGAACAGACTGACTGCACACTAAACCCTGACCTCCAATACCACCCTGGGTTTATGACTCCAACTGGCCTGGTTTTGCTTCTCAGGGCGGTAACACAAGGAAGCCCCATTCAGAGAGGTTACCCTGGACCTGGTACCCCCATGTTCACTCAGTAGCCTTGCTGGGTAGTAGAAAGTAACTCCTTATTTATATTCCCAAAAGCAATAATAAACACAAAACTATGATTTACTCTGAACCTTCCTATTATTAAAACACTTTGTCTTATAGTTTTATTGATTTACAATCTGTCCTACTTACTTTTTTAGCATCTGAAAACAATCAAGGCACAAAGCTGAAAAATGTTTGGACATTAATTGTTAGGAGACAGCATTTTATTCCAGGCGAGGGGTTTGAGGCCTCGACAGCGATGCATTCTGGTACCAGAATGATTTATGGTCTTGTAGCAATAACGATGCACCAGGGCCATTAACATATTGGCAGGCCCTAGGATGGATTAGTGGCATTGATTATTTCATGGGCCACTGATACCCATTTGTTACGAGGAGCTCAAAGATGGTATCTCCCTAACTGAAATCTTTTTATGAGCAGACAGCATTTTAAGTATTAGGAACCTGGGATTTGGGCCATTTTTTATCATCTTGCTGTCGTCTCACCTTAGTATGCAACTTAAAAAAAAAAAAAAAGTCAAAAAATTAAAGTTCATTCTTCACCACCAGCCTTAATTCCTCAACTCGTCATAACCATGTCTTCTTTAAAAATTAATGATTGCCAGCATTTAGCCACTGGTTGTTGCTATGAAGATCTATGCAAAAAGCAAGGTTCCCTATAGAGTGTGTGATATATGGAATACTCTTTATTACTACAATAAAACTTACTGACATTTCAATACTTCTGCAAATAGCATTATAGTATCAATCTTCTGAATTAGGTTGAAAATTAAGTTGTAAATTAAAAGAAAGTGTACTTTGGAATACCACATGATATGTCACCTAGAGAAGGACCTTTGTGCGTAACTGAGCCGAGCTGGGAACAGAGAGATGAGCCCAGGGCCTCGGCAGTGCAGCTCGCATTCTCAAGATCTAGGTTACACCAGAAGAATTCATCCAGAAATCCTGATGCCCCATCAATAGGGACATTTTCTTTCACTGTAAAAGTCAAAGGATTTGACAACAGCCTCTTATGAATACAATGAAACTCCCAATCTTTTTTTTTTTTAAAGATTTTATTTATTTATTTGAGAGAGAGACAGAGAGAGAGCATGAGCGAGGAGAAGGTCAGAGGGAGAAGCAGACTCCCCATGGAGCTGGGAGCCCGATGTGGGACTCGATCCCGGGACCCCGGGATCATGACCTGAGCCGAAAGTAGTCGTCCAACCAACTGAGCCACCCAGGCGTCCCTGAAACTCCCAATCTTACTATATTTTTCTCCTTTGCCATACTCTTACCATACATTTCAAATAGGGAACACAGAATTATAAACGCCTTATAAAACACACAGAAATTATACATCCATTATGCTTATAATGTGGATATGCACATACAAAAAATGATTACCCTCTCCGTCTCACCAAATACAAAATTACTCTCGTCCCCACCTTCCTCCAGTCTGGTCTTCAGAGATGCTCAGAGCAGAGAGGCATCCAAGACACTAAATGACAACTCCCATCGCTGGGACAGCTCTGAAACTGTTCAGTTCGAAGGCTAATGTCACATACTGTAAATTGTAGAAAGCCTCACATCAGAGCCAACACAAAATGGTGATGTGAAAGACTATTGACTTTCAAATGTGTTATTTGTTGAAAAGTGTCTTAAATCATTTCCACCCCTCTTCCACAGCACTCTCTGTACCCCTAAGATGTGACTACAGAGTTAGAACAGAGCTGTTCTTTGAAACGTCTTGATGAAAATCCAGACTAACCCCAACCCATGATCACTTCCCATATTTCCTTGTCTGTTTCTTTAGACTAGGGGTGTGTCTACCTCTTAGATCCCACCACCCA
The DNA here is from genome assembly GCF_002288905.1 of Enhydra lutris kenyoni. NCBI lineage: Eukaryota > Metazoa > Chordata > Mammalia > Carnivora > Mustelidae > Enhydra > Enhydra lutris. The sequence continues at coordinate 29,269,632 of NW_019154096.1, read as the reverse complement.
CACCCCTCACATCTTCAGAGCTCGACACATTCCAGGCCAGAGCGAGTAAAGAGCTCACTCTGCTCCCTTGGGAGCAGCAGGCAGCAATGAGAAGGATTCCAGAGCACAGTTTTGACTCAATAGGAAGAGATACCAAGATTGGCCATGTGGCTTGAGACTACGGAAGTGGAAGGGATAGTCCAAATGCTGCTATCTGTGACTGTGAATTCAGAAGTCAACACGCTTTCCTTAGGTAACCAGAAGACTGCTCAGTTACACTGGATAAAGACTAATGCTTTGAGAGTATTTCCACTCGCAGAATGGGCCTACGGAAACAAAGCATCTTCTTCAAGAGAGCTATAGCACAGACCGCAAATCAGAGGGTTTCAGAGTGAAAATGATCACGAGGTGGCCCAATCCAAGTCTTTTATCTCATAGGTGGAGAAGCCAAGACCTGTTGTTAAGTGACTCACATGAGGTCACAGGAATAGTGGTCTCCTGCACACATGCTCTCCCCACAACACTTCCTTGGTGTGTCCTCTTGCATCCTGCTTATTTTTCCTTCCTTCCCATGTCTATAATTTTCATATTTTACTTAAGGCTTGATGTACTGCTGCAGACTTCTCAGACACTGGATTATATGATAAGACATAAACTCAATCATCTACATTACTGCAAATTTAGGGAAACAATCTTGGAGTATGATGTATAGTAATTCAAGGTTAAGTAGAAAACAATACAAAGAACTTGCCACTTGTGAATTTTCACGTTTAATTTTCACATTTTATTTTCAATAGGCGAGAAAGACATCGTAAATGTGTACTTGAATGCAAAGAGGTGCTCTGGGCTCTAGCCTCTGACTTACAAGGCCTTTGTATAAAATACCCAACATTGAAATACACACAGAAAAGAACTTCTCAAAACTCTTACATCAGCTCCTCCCATATCCAGCTTATAAATCAACTGGTTAAGTGGACCTTCCATTTCCCATGGAAATTAAAGTTCTCACTCTTTACAGCTCTCTATGACAGAGTCCATGAGTAGAATGAATAGATCATGGCCTTCCCAGGATAACAAGGAGATGAAATAAAACTAAGGGAGACCACCTTCATTATTTCAGCCAGAAATCCTAAAAGGCTGTGCGCAACCCTACTTCCTCCTCAACATCCCGACACAGATTTTCAGCAAGGTTCGAACTCCCTGCCTCTGGGGAAAATAATACATAACCACCTATAAGAGAGGGCGCTTCTTTCCCATATAAAAGTTAAATAAAAAAGTAAGTAAGTAAATAAATAAATAAATAAATCCTCTCTGGACAAACACTCCACAACTCGGAAACAACCCTGAGTCACCACTACAAAACTTAAGAAGTGAAATGGAGGTCTAACTTAATTTGAACAAGCTGAAATGTCAAACTTTTCCTTTTTATTTACTTCCTAGTTAAGATGGAGAGCATCTGGTTACCTGCTCACATAAAACCACCACGGTGTATCATTCAAGCTTCTCTTCTTCTAGGCAAATAATGCCAACCCCATAAAGCTCTTCAGATATATCATTTTGCAAATTATTGTTATCTCTACGGTTCCTCTGGACTTTTGCCAAATTTCCCACATCCTTTGTAAACTCGGTGGTCCAGATGGCATTGCAGGGCTGGGTGTTAATTGAAGAAGAGCTTAACTGTTTGGACATGTTATGCATCTATTACCCTATTGTCAATCTTGTAGTGTTTGCTGTATGACTCTATCTTTGGGGAAATGAATGCCAAGTGAGAATTTGCCCTAATCTATTTCTCTTTTTATTCTCTTAGGGCTCTTTCTGATGATTTGTTAACCTGCTTCACTTTATTCTACAAGCTCAAGTCAGTCACATAACCAAAATTAACAACCAAGACCCGGGATAGGGTAAATGGTTATTACTTGTCCTCTTTGAAATATTTATCTTTTTGTCTACAAGAACCATTCATAAATGTGACTGGTCACATGTACAGTTACAAAGGGCACACAATGATGGAAAGGATTCTCAACATATAGTATTCTCCTGTTTCTAAATTCCACGTTTAACTTGTTACATGCTTTCACTAAATACTCACTCTATTTTTACAGTAAAACATTATTAATTCGCCTAAGACATTGGAAATTTTAAAAAATACTGAACTTGGGATACCTGGGCAGCTCAGTCAGTTGGGCAGCTGACTCTTGGTTTTGGCTCAGGTCATGATCTCAGGGTCCTGGGATCAAGCCCCACATCAGGCTCCTCACTCAGCTGGGAGTTTGCTTGAGGATTCTCTCTCTCCCTACCTCTGCCCCTCCCCACACCCTTGCTGGCTCTCTTTCTGTCTCTGTTGCTCTCTAAAATAAATATAATATAAAATATATTTTATATATAATATAAAATAAATAATTATATATATTATATAATATATATATAATATATATAAATAAATATAAAAATAAATAAAATAAATCTTTAAAAAGAAAAATACTATAGTTAAACTCCTTCCCATTTCTGACGGAGAACAAATCAGGCTCATGACAGGTGCTTAGTAAATTGTATGTTGACTCAATTAAAAATTGATTGTTGTCAGTTCTTCACCCTCCCTGTTCCTAAGCCACATGATGTGGTTGTTCCTACCACTGGAATACTTACCCCTAACCCACTGATGATGCTTTCAACTGCAAGATTTCATTATCACCACGGAATGTGGACTGAAATCACAACGGGCAAGTTCTGAGTCTTTACTTCATGGCATCACATATTTCCTCTGCCCTCTATGAGCGGGCAACATCTGAAATCAGAAGAGCTAGGCTGGAAAGTCCACTGCTTCCAGGCAAAAGAGAGACACACGAAGGAGAGCAGTACAACCAATGCACAGATCTGCGCATGAAGCGTGGCTCTGTCCATCTGCAAACCTTTGAGGGTGTATTAACTGCTCATCACTGAGTGCCACTAGATGTCGGAGGATTATTTTTTAAGAAAAGCATTGTTGTGGCAACTGATCCACAACAAATGGTGCCAACAAGATTATAGGGTCAGATTTGACCATCTTGAGAAAAATCACCCACTTATACAGGAAAAAAAAATTTTAAAGCTAATTACGTTTTGTTGTTGTTGTTGTTGTTCATTTAACACATCCTCTAAGAATCCTTCACTAGCGGTGGACTATATTTTGAAGCAATAAAACATTTCAAAAATCAGGGCGCCTGGGTGGCTCAGTGGGTTAAAGCCTCTGCCTTTGTCTCAGGTCATGATCCCAGCATCCTGGGATTGAGTCCCGCATCGGGCTCTCTGCTCAGCAGGGAGCCTGTTTCCTCCTCTCTGCCTGCCTCTCTGCCTACTCATGATCTCTGTCAAATAAATAAATCTTCCAAAAATCAAAAAATTAATTTTTTGTCCAGTAAGTAGGACAAACCTTGGCCCCAAGTGTCTCAACTACTGAAGTTTTACCCAGTGGTCAGAGAACACATGGAGAAGAACTAAATAAGGAATGAAGGTCACTTTCATAATCCCCATCGGAGGAATTGCTAGCAGGTGCCTATTTCAATGAACACTCTGCTGGTCCTTAAAATGAACATATGTTCTCTGTTTGGAAGGGCAGGCCGGCCAATCTGTAGGTTCTGCAGTGAGACTGAACAGCTAAGGGAAGTTGTCCGGTCAAGTTAGCCAGAGGAGGCATCTCTGACCACTCATCACCCTCCACTTGCCCCCCAACAGCCTCCTGTCCCATGGATGTCACATCAAGGGGACAGTGAGGTAGAGCAAGCCCAGAGAGAGCAACTGCAGCAGGGAATTCTCCTCCAAAAGCACTTCCAGGTGCCACGAAGGCAGCCTCTGCAGCTTGGTTGTAAGAGCCATTGCCATTAAAGGCAAGTTTCCATTTTATGCGCTCAAGCCCTCTGTGGCAGGATCCACGATTCCCCCAGAAACCTGATTTACCATCCCATCACCCTGCTTTTATAGGGCTTGACTCTGCAAATGGAACTGATGGAGACCTCAACCGCGAGTCACTGAGTCCTCCGGTATAATTGGAGATTTACAATGCCTACCAAGTCATTCTGCCATCCTCTTGTCTTCTCAACATATCCCTGGAAGGGACTCCCTAAGGCTTCAGCTGAGTTCCAGTTGCTGCTCTCCCCAACCCCAAACAAAAAAAAGATTCTCCCCCTGGGAGCCCACTTTCCCTCACCCCAGCATTCACAGTCCGGGAAGCCCTGTATGGATCTGATGATCGCTAGTAAAGACAAGGCAGTCATGTGTAGGAAAGCTCACTTGAGGGGTGGCTGACAAGGGATTATGGGGAGAAGTGGGGTGGGAAAAGGGAGAAAAGAAAATGTGTACTCTGAGTCATGTTGGTGAGATTTTTCACAGCTAATCACACATAAGAATGATTCACTACTCACTCTGCTCTGCTCACTCATTTTTCATATCATACTTTTCACTGCCCCATCAGCCTGTTCCACCAAGGTCAAATGAAGGGAATGATAGCATGTACACCACACTGAGATTTATTATAAACGGAGTCGCTCACCTTTTATGTGGAGCAAATGGGCTCCTGAAATCACCATTTATGAAGATGGACCTGAGCAAGAGTCGTGTGAGGAGACAGCAGGGGAGGGAGACTCAGCCCAGATGGCAGTGTGAAACTCCCATGGTCCCCTTCCCCATGAGCAGAATACAGACTGAGGCTACCCACTAGCTTGAACTTAAGCGTATGCAAGACTTTCCATCAGCGTCAGAGCTGAAGTTATGCCTCTGTCCTATTTAATATTTAACGTAGCATTGGAGAGGGTCTTCCAGAGAAGGTAACATTTGAGCAGATCTTAAATGAAATGCATCAGACGAAGAACACTGTGCCAAGATTTTTATAAAAGTTACTTGAATAATACAGCTTTATTATATAATGGAAGTCCAAAGAGAAGAGGCTTTCCAGGGTTAATTCACCAATCATGATGTCATTGAGGACCCAGTACTTCCATCTTTCTGCTCTGCCCCCTTCAAGTTCAAAACTCCTCCTCAGGGAGATAAGATGGCTGCTACAGACATCACATGCAGATAAAACCACACCCAGAGAATGGTCTCTCATTATTACAGAGGAAAACTTTCCCACAAGTCCCCACCACACAGACCACACCTCACGACCACTGACAGTAGGACGATCACATGCCTGTGCCCAAACTAATCACAGGAGACTGGGGAGGAAATACTTCCCAAGATTCTAAGACATGAAGGTCATGAAGGTCCTTCAATGATATGAAGGGTTAATTATATGAACGGGGCTCTGAGTATAAGCATAAGGGAGAATGGAGGTGATGACTGGGAAGAGGTTCTATACCGACCCTCAGGATTTTATATTCATGTTTCCCCCTACTTTTCTCACTATAAACTCTTTTAGGCACATAATAGACACTCAAATATTTGTGCCATGAATGAAGAAAGAAATGGAATTCACTAGTATGTCTCAACCTTAGTCTTAATTCTGTGTTTGCCATGCCAGCAAACAGTCCTCCTTGCTTTTCTCTACTTTCCTGCCCCCATCTTTTTGCTCACACTATCCTCTTCCTGTAACGTCCTCTCCACTTTTCTTCTGTTTCTTTAAACCCTGCCTTTAAGAGCCAGCTCAAATTCCACTTCTTTCATAAAGCCTGTCATGATGATCCAAAGCTCACATGATCTCTGAACAGTACGTTCAATTTGCAAAGCTCATATTACTCCTTTCATAGTGTTTTCCTTGAACCCAAAACTGGAGCTGTCTGTACGCATAGATCTTGACTCATTCAACACTATTTTTTATAACTGAGGAAACAGAATCCCAGAATTGCTTCAACCTGCCCAGAACATGTACTAAGATTGACAGTCCCTATTTGATAATCAGCCAGTACTAAAGTTTGTAGAATATTCTCCAAGTGGTAATTTTTGATATTTGCTACATAACTGGGTGTTTGGGGAAAAGGAATAGCAAATGAATATGTAACTCTGTGCTAATAAGCACAAATAGATCACTCCATCAGCCCCCAAAAATGTGGAGTAAGTTTCAACTTAACGACACAAAACTTCCTTACCCTTATTCTTTCATGAATCTGAGCTCACTGAGGGAATGGAGCAGGATAGTGGGAATGGAATTAGACTAGATCAACTAACTAGGAGGACTTGCATTTAAAAAAAAAAAAGCCAACCTCAAACCAAAAAACCCTAACTACTTCGGTTGTAGCAGGTACTGCTGATACCCTCATCCTCTGAACACTTGCTTATCCCCTACAATAGGTCCTTCACCATGGATGGCTTCATCTTTGGGATGTCTCTTCTATCATTGAGATATGATAGTTCTAAAATAGATGATCATGATACTAGCAGTACTAAGAATACTAAAAGACTACAGTGACTTATAGAACAATGTATACTCTCTATAGCCCCAGAAGCAGTTATTAATACGGGGCAGACACTGGTCTTGTGAAACCATAATAAATCAAGCATAATCAAACCATAAATAAATCAAGTTCATACACCAGGAATGGATAGATGGATGAATGGATGGGAGGGAGGGAAGAAAGGCAATCTAAACTTTCATTAATTTTAAAAATAATCAAATTATCATTAATTGCCAATTAGACCAAAGTTCATCACACTTATATAGGAAACAAATGGAAGTAGCCTAGATGCCCAACAAGAAGAAACTGGCAAAGAAAACTGGACCAATCACTCTGTGTCTCCACTAGCCACCAAGTTTCAGAAAAACTATTAAAGGCAGGAAAATATATTAAAAACATATATTGATACATATAAAAGTTGCAGAAAAGATTATGGAGTGATCCAAGTTTCCAAACAACATACTGTATTTTGCTTTTTTTCTAAAAAGACTGAAAGATCCAGAACAAAATACCAACAGCGGTAACTTCTGGGCAGTGGGATTACAGCTATCTTTTTTCCTCAGAATTTTCCTTTTTTTTTTTTTCAAAGTTCCTACAGTAAACATGTATTTCATTTATGATGAAAAAAAGGTTGAAATAAATTAAGAAGTAGAAAATAAAATTGAGTGAACATTCTGTGTTTCTTACCCACTTAAAAGCTCAGAGGTCTAAGGGATTTGGAAGAGATGTACCAGAACTATCCAAATGGACCCCAAAAGAACAAGAAGGGGAAAGCTGAAATCTCTCTGGACCATGTGTCAGTATCCTCAGCATGGATCTCACTCCACCTGACTATCTCAGAATCTCTAAGGAGAGGAGCCTCAGACACCTATTCTCTGCTTCTGGGAAGCACAAGGGCAGTGATTCTTACGAGATGTGCTGGCAAATAGGATGTAAAGATCATGGAAGCTATGACAATTAAAGGCAAAACAAAACTCAGTTCTTAATCTGCCTCCACAAATCAGGGATCCCCGTGTGAGAAGAGTTACCCTTCTTTTCTCGAAAGTCTTCTGGGATCGCTTTCGAGAGCTCAGGTTTCCCATACTACAAAAAGGACCAAGACACTCTGTGACCTGTTAGAATGAACTGTACCTCTGAGCCATGTGTGAGCCAGCCTTAGTAAACTTAATTTTATCACTTGTCAAATTCTTCAACCTTTGAAAAATTACTCAATACCAGAATTAATGTATGATATAACATCCAAGCGGTTAGCCGGCTCTGAACTCAGATGATCTCTACACGAAGCCGGCTGCATACCTGAGGGTGAGCAGGGCCGCCGGGCTGCCACAGCCTTGAGTCCACATGAGGAAAGTGGGTGTGAGCACGAGGGCAAATCCACTTTTCAACATCGGCAGAGTGATAGATAATCTGTGCCATACCTGAAAATATGTCTCATGGATCTCCATGCAATAGACAATGTATTAATTTCATTTTTTTTAAACTCCCATTCATCATTCCTAGCAAGTCAACAGTCCTTCTCCCAAGACCTTGCTTTAATTGTGAAGGCAGCTGATAGTGCATTCTGGGCCAACATTTCTTAGAACCGTGTTGCTACCTCAGACATTTAGTTCTCTGTGGAATCTGAGGAGACAAACAAGTACAGTCTGGAGGAAGGTCACAAGGAAGTAGCACTTCAAAACCAGGTGTGTGCACATTAAACCAGCACCCTTAAAGGGGTTTGGTGGGGTTTTTTTTGTTTTTTTGTTTGTTTGTAATATAGAGAAAAAAAAACAAAAACAAACAGAAACTCTTTGTCTTTCCGGGCCCTTTCTTTTAGGGGAGAGGCTTCGAAGAAGAGTTGGGGAGGGGAAGAAGGAAAAAACAAACTTTACTTTTGGATGGAAAATGTGCAAAGGATGTATTAGACCCCTCAGCATCCATTCTGAAATACAAAGTTTCCTTCAGCGTATTCCAAAATAAGAAAGAGATTTTCCAAGCTCCATTAGGTCCCAGGTTCCCTGAAAGAACCAAAAACACAATGGCTCATTTTGAAACCATCACACTAAAGGCTGGATAGAATTAAGTTGGGGATAAGTTATCTTTTTATTTTTCCGACAATGTGTATGTGTGTTTATGTTTCTCTTTTAGAATTTTAAAAACACTAATTCTTATCCAAAACTCCTCCATCAACTGGTCTCAGAAAGTCACTTTATTCATACAATGAAACAAAATCCTAAAAATATATGAGTATGGTACTCAATTATAATAATTTGATTTACCTTCTATTGCTTCACATAATCACTGACTGTATTTAAAAAGAAAAAAAAAAAAAAAACCTCAAATGGGTTTTGGACCATACTCCACACTGTTCTTTTCTGAAATAACCATTCCATAAATAGTAAACCTATTGTACCACACCCAAAATTACACATTTTTCTCAGGGGGGAAAATTAAGATTCACCTTTTTTCTGTCCTAATTAATTTTTTGTTTTTTTTTTCTTAATTTGATTGTAGTAACACTTAACTTGAGATCTAACCTCTTAAATTATTTCTTTGCCTAATATAATATATCGGGGTTTGGGTGAGAGCATACTTCCTAAAGTAAAATGTTACCAGCATTAAATATTGAGTCACTCATCAACAAACACGGACTGGATAAAGGTAGAAAGACACTAAGTTTTTCCTGCACAAAGGAGGCACGAATTATCATGACTATCACACTCCTTCATGAAGCAACAATAGATCTCCTAGAAACATCATTTTCAAAAGGAGCAGGTAAATATTATTATTTATTACACTAAGGCAACAATAACTGATTAAAGCAAATTTAGTGGAAACATTAAAATAATGGCAGGGGAAGAAAATTTATTCTACAGAAACACTGTGTGAACTTATTGGAAATAATCAGCTGCTCAGTTTGAATTAAATGAGTGAGAGTGAGTGTGGCGGGGGTGGGTGGGGGGGTGGTGTGTGGTACAGAGGGAGCTTGAAAGAGAAAGCCTGGCACACGGTAGCGGGAATCTGCAAGCTTCCCTCGCCGGGGCGGCTAGGAAAATCTGCAAAGATGCAAACAATCCTTGGGTGTTCAGTTAGCAGTGAGTAAATTGCTGTGGGATCTAAGGGCGGGCATACTTTAGCAGGCAATTCCTCTCTGTCTTTCATTCTGTTTGTCTGTGTTAAATTCCCCCTCTGCCCTCATCCATTCTCACATCCAGTTGCCTGCTTTGTCCATCCATCAATCCCCTCACTTTGTCAGTGCTGACTTCATCTGGGCTCTGGGCTCTCAGAGCCGTGTTGCAGCCATCCCGAGGCCGCGGGGGAGCCCCCCTCCTGCCACAGCCTGCCTGCTTCCCGATCTGCTGACAGAGGACCCAGTCAGCCGCTTGTCGTTTTCTATTGCTCAGGCCAGCAAAACACTAATACTCAACCTGATTCCTATCGTCCTGCTTTTCACCTTTTCTACTGAAGAGAATGGAAGAGAGAAAGACACAAGGAAAGAGAAACGGGGGGCGGGGGGGCGGGGGGGGGAGAAATAGGGGTAGTGGGGGTTGGCGGGGAATGGAGAGAGATGTTTGCTGAATTTTCTAGAACAATTTGCACACCAGTCAGGTGGAGGCTCAATCCAGCTTCCTGTACCACACATCAATAGAAATCACAGGGAGAAAATGTAGCACTAATTAAGGGTTGATAAGCTGTAGTCAAGCGCAGGTTAGGAGGAGGAAAAAAAAAAAGGAAAAAAGAAACAGCAGACTACCCAGGCCTATGCAAGCCCAGCCCCATACAGCACTTTCATCGCCAGTTTAGGAGGCAAATTTTGCAGTGGTTTTTTTTTTTTTTTTAAGTTTTACCTTCAAAATCAAACAGATATGCTGGGAGAAAAATATTAGAGGATTGTTCTTATTCAAAAGATCATTTGCAAAACATTTCGTGGAGGGGGGAGCTTACTGAAGAGGAAAATAGTTACCTAGCAACAAAACTATTTTAAAACATTCTTCGGTGTACTGCCTGATTGTGTGCTCTTAATTCAAAGATGTATAATTCTGAGCACCTGCCAAATTATTAAAATATTTCTTCCCTGAATTTTGAACTCCTTCTCCCCCACCCCCACCCCCAACAAACAGGGCAAACTTCACAATGAGCCATAATCAGGATGATTAAAAAAAACTTTGCAATGTTACACATTTCTTTACATTTTACTCTTAGGGTGGAAAGCAGAATTTCACTTGAAATATGAGCAATTAAATTAGTAAAACTATTTATACAACTGGGTTTAAAATGACTTTAAAATAAAGCAGCTCGGTGGGGTAGGTTTTTCTGTAACTGCTGATAATTGGAACTAGCATTTGGGAAGCTTGCTACTTGGAAGGCATTTTCATGTATGTTATTTGATCCTCGCACCACACCATTCCCCAGGGATGGGTCCACGGATTTTTGAAACTGAGAAAGCGGAAACCCCGCAATTCATTAACTTTCCCCAAATCATCCACTGCTAAGTAAGGGCTGTTGGAATTCCAAACGTAGCTATTGGAATTCCAACCCTTTGCCCAACAGATATGCACATCCAGTCATCTAGCCCCAAAGCTTCTTTGTCATTAAAGAAAAAAAAAAAACAAACCTGAAAGATCTCCTGGGACAAAAAGGATTTAACCGAGCCCATTTCTCTATCCAAAGTGTGACAACAAAATATTGACTCTGGTGTTCTAGTATAGCATCCCCAGTTCTTATTTGGGGAGACTGTTCGCTTTCGTAGCCAATGAAACTGACAACCTGTGGGGACAAACTAAGAGAAGTTTCCAGAATAAATTCTCGTGACTTAGGAATAAATGATGTGTTGCCTTTCCAGGCACCAACTTTGAAGAGCGAAGGCCTGGCTCAGATGCTTTAAGTTTCGGTGTGGAATAGGAAATCAATCGCAGCACCCTGTGACCCACCACCCCTCGTATCAAGAAAGATTTGGGAGGGGAACTGCAAATTACCAACCCCGGGCTGTGCGGGCAACAGCACGAAGAGAAAAGAGGACTGGAAAGCCAGCAAGGCCTTCCTGCTCTTCAGTCTCCACTCAGTACTACCGCCACGCACCTTCTCCAGAACCTTCACCCAACCTTCGCTCCTCATTCCTTTTGTTTTCTCAAACCCGCATGCCCAGATGGGCTTTGGCCGTGACACCAGAGACCAGGGGAAGGGGAGGGAAAAAAAGGCAGTGGCACAAAGTCTCCTCTGCGTTGCTCCTCTACACATCAGACATCTCTAATTAGACAGCAACAAAATTTTATTAATAGGATGGACATTATAGAATGAGCTTGTTATAAATGGGCCCTGTCAGGGCCTTATTCAGCTACCAAATGACTATTCTCAGTTCAGTGCTCTCATCTGAGGCGTCGCGCCTAGTGCTGGATAACAAATGATTGCTATTAACCGTATTGTTAGTAATGATGGCTGAAAACAAACAAAAACCCATAAATAACAGTCTGCAGAAAAATTAACCCATAAACTTGATAGATATCCAGCTGAGAAATAATAAATGACACTTTGGGGCCTGCTGGGAGAAGCTAGTGGTTTTTGTTTTCCTCTCTGTCATTAACACATTTTCTGTGCTAAAAATTAGATTCTGATATATAATTATCAACGCTCCCAGATATTAATTCTGCTATTGCTCCCTCGGTTTCTCTCCTGGCTGGGCTCTGATGTTATTCACAGATTACTCTGAGAAAACACATCAAACACTTACCAGAACAGGTCAAAGTGACAAGCAGCTTCTGCTGACAACACCACCCTGCACCGTCTTTTTAACCAGGGACTCAAAACAAATTTCTCATATTAATTAACTAGGGTTTCCTTCCAGCCACAACAGGCCCATACAATGTGATGTGGGCTAAGCAAATTCCCTACTTCTCTAATGAAGGCGGCCAAGGGAAGCGAGGAGTGACAAAATTATCTTGCATTGATGGCATTCAAATCCACATTCATTAATGTCTCTCAGGGAGGAGGCAGGCCTCAAAAGAACTTTCCGGCAGCAGAGCGTCTCTCACCTTGGGCCCCTTCCTCTCACAGGGCTCAGAGGAAGGGCAGGTACATATACCCGCAGAGAAGCATGGAAGCATGAGACCTTCCCCGAAAGGAGCCGGAACTTCAGGCACAGAATCCAAATTTGCACTGTCCCTGAAAAGGACTTAAACTTCCCAAATGCCACGACTTCCACACAATTAATTGACCTTGACTGGAGTACGATCTCACCTGTCGATGGCTTGTATTTGCCAGGAACTACCAAGAGGAGTGAAATTCACCAGCTCCTCCATGCACTGACCGGTACCCTGTAAGCAGACAAGACAGACAGACACACACACACACACACACACACACACACACACAGTACTCTCACACACATACATACAGTCCTTGTCGCCAGTCTGGGCATTGTCAGTGCAATCTATTCTATGAATTTCTTCCACTAGCTCTCTGAAAATTTAAATTTCAAGGAAAATAACTGGGGGGGGATTTTTTTTTTATTCAAAAAGATGAAAGTGCCCAAGTAAGAGAATATATATTTAATGGTTATGTTTGGTTAAAATTAAGATAATGAAATTTGAGAAGACTAAAATGAGGCTGGCAGGGGATGACGGGGAGCCCGGGGTTGGGGGAGAGATCCATACAAATAGGCCAGTGCAAGTAAGTGAATGAATTAGCAGATACACCCTCCATTTCCCAAGCCTAGCCTTCTACTGAGGAAAAAGAGGCAGCAACCTCCTAGTCTATAAACAAACGCCTTTAAATACAAGCTCTTTCCCCAGTTCGGGGAACTAAACCTAAGAATAGGAAAATTATTGAAAATTAGGCAATAAGACCAACTCTCTAAAACACAGAAGCAAAAACAGAGGGAGGGCAGGGATGAATACAAGAGGCAGAGAAGAGAGAACAGGTAACCATCAAGAGAACTGAAGCTGCTCTGTTGAAAAGCTGAGGAAAAAAATAATAATAATAAGTGAGGCGTTTTAACCCCCAATTTAGAAAACCTTCCTAATTCCCAGCAGTTGTGGGATGTTCCCTTTCTCCTTTCAAGCTCCATCGAGGAACCTGAGCTGGCCACAACGTCCATTTTTAAGACGGGATTTAAAAATAAATAAATAAGCAAATGATCTCCCATCTCCCGCGCCTCGTCGTTAACCCTCGCGCCTCCTCCCTGTGATCACGCCGCCTTGATGACAAGCACCGACGCTGCAAATCCCTCACCCTCCATGCACTCCATTTTCTCAGTATCTGGCATCGCGATATTAAATAACTATAAAACTAGAAAGCCAAAATAACTAAATCACCTGGCAGCCAATTTCTGAGAGTTAAACCACAAACCCGGAAAATGGTGGAGTGTGTTGAAATAATGTAAAGGAAACCCATAAATTCAAACTTTATGTTCTGTAAAGAACAAATATGAAAAAGGCATCAAAATAATGAAAGATTGTTTATGTATTCTGGCATGAAATGGGAATGTGTTATGAGAGAGAGAGCAGTGGTGGAGACGGATCGACAGAGCTGACAGTGTGGTATTCATCCTGCCCGGCGCGGCAGACGCCCCGCTAGTGGTAGTAGACAGCACAATAAATCAAGGGCTCTCGAAGCTGTACCTACAGCTTATTACATCCAAGATGACAAATAAATAATAATCCCTGTCAGAGCGGCCCTTTGCTCAAGGATTGAGCCTGAAACCTTTGGCTCATCACTCCTCATCTTAAGTGAAAACACTAGAACTAGGGAATTGGAGGCCACGGTTTGCTAAGCTCATGAAACACAAAACAAGCAGGACCCGGGAACTAGGACTGAACGAGAAAGGTCAAGAAGGAAGGAAGGATAAACATTTAAATAATCCTGACCAAGAGGGGGCAAAGCAGTGGAATGAATGTGGGTTAACATGTCCTCAGCATCGGGGGGGGGGGGGGGGCTAAGAAACAAAAAACAAACAAACAAACAAAAAAAGAACGTGCGACACAGATGCCTTGTCCCCACCCCTACCACAGAGAAATGCCAGGCTTCAGGGGAAATGCAGTACCGGGCCGTCAAAGAGACAGGGTCGGAGAGGCACCAGGAGCCAAACACCAGTGGCCACCCGCCTCCCAGCCCCTCACCACCCCAATTGCCTTCCCGCCTTATTTAAAACCCAACCAAGTCGTGAAAAACCATCCTCCCCGCATAGTAACTCCAGCCCCCTCGCAGCCTCCAAGGAGAGGCAATGGTGCTGACCAGGGCCAAGGCAAGAGGAAGACTGAGACACAGAGCCATTCCTGTTTCTCAGCTTGGCCACTTAGTCACCCTGTCTCATGTGCATCTCTCACTGGCTCGTCAACACAGGGATGACAGAGCCCTGCCTCCAAATTTGCCCGGCATCCATGGGCATGATGACCTTGAACTCATCTCTTAGCTTTGAGCATACTTATTCCCTGTTGTTCCTGAGTGCTTAGGTGGAAGGTTTCTTCCAGACCATCCATCTGTCTGGGCAGACTCTACACCAACAGCTCCCAATCTGGTTTCCATGCAAGGCCACCTCTCCTTCCTGTCTGACACATGCCCATCCCCTCACTGCTTTCAGGAAAGCACACAGACAGAATCGGAGAGGGTCAAGAGGGTTTGGGCTCCAGCTCCCCCAGCAGCCCCCCTACCACACACACACACACACACACACACACACACACACACACACACACCCCATCTTAATAGTTCCTGAATATGCCGCCCACTGCTATTCCCCCGGTACACTGTGAATCCCCACCACCTCTGGGCATTAAAACAAAATTATGTTTTGTCATTTGAGAGATGCACATAAAGATGGCTCTGCCAAAGGGCACAGGAAACATTACAAAGACCTAAGTCCTAGGGGCGACAGTAAGTTTCTGATGTCACCAAGGGGGAATGACCACCATTTTCTGCTCATCTTAGAGTACGGCGGGGACGCCCCTAGTGCTTCACCTACCCACCCTTCTTCCCGACAAAGGCGACATGGCCGCCTGGAGCAGGTACCAGCTTGGCTCAGGTGGATCTGAGTTCAAATTCTGACTCCACACAAACTGGAAGACCTCAGGGGGATCACCTAACCTTGCTGAGTTTCCCTTTCCTCATCTGGAAAGAAACAGCTAGGGCTACAAATTCCCAACCTACAGGATTGTTTCGAGATTCCGTGAGATCAACATGATTGATAGTTCGTAACAGATTCTGGCTGCCCAACAGATGCCTTATTCCAGCTTGATTTTTTCCTGATTTGCTGTCGTTGGCTAAAGCAGAATTTTAAATGGAAGGTATCATCTCCATGGCTTTAGATCCTCATGAGCCTTCAAAATATCCAAAATTCCCTACAGAAACACAAGCTTCTTATAAAAAATCATTGGAGTCTAAAGCATATACCTAGCCCAGAACTTGGGAGAAATTTATCTAAAGCTTTTAAGAGGTTTGGGGCTATAAGTAGGTAAGTGATAAAATAAAATGCAATCACCTCAATCCAATAATTCTATACCTGGGACTCTATTCCTAAGAAAATAAATGAAAATATGGATAATTCATATGCACAAAGACCTATATGACGCTGTTATTATGGGGGAAAAACATGGGAGCAAACTAATCAGTCCATAGTAAGATTTAAAAATATGTAAAAATATGTTTAACATTATTTTTTTAAATTATGGAACACTTATTTGATGACATAATATACAGACCTCAAAAATGATGATCATGAAGACCATGAAGCAACATGGCAAAATGCATATTATTTAATGTAAAATGAAAAAGGCTGAACATAAAATTGACACTTGGCTCTCATGTTAACTATGCAGGATTATGCCTCTGGAAAAAGAATATACACACATAATAATAGTTGTGTCAATTTGGCAGAATTAGAGGGTTTTTTTATTCTTTCATTTTTTTCAAACTTTCTAGGATCATGTTTCACAATACTTTTTGAATTAAAAAAAAATTTCAAAAAGTCAAAGTTCAGTGAATTAAAATCGGAAATCTGGGAGCAAAACCTACAGCCACCAAAATTTTGTAGGCTCCCACTGCTTCCTGTCATCCAAGACACCACTGTGGGCACCTCTTGTGAACTGGTGGGCAAAAGATGGAACAAAAGTCTTTTTGAAATGTTGCCCTCCTAGACGGACTTCCCACGTGGTACAACCTACCCTTCCAGCCAGCCTTCCCATCGCTCACGCACAGAACCAGCCTCACTGCTGCAGTAACTCAGCCACTCCTGTTTAATGAAAAAAACCTCAGTCTTCAGAGTCTCCTCCTGCTGTCCCTTATAAGATCTTGCTTGTTATCGCCCATCTCATGTTCCAAAAAACTATCTCTAAAGTGAGCTGAAAACAAGACAAGGAGGAGAGATGAGAAAACACACACACACACACACACAAAGAAAAAGTTGTCTTCTAACTATCTCAAGCCCTGACCCCCCCCTTTCCTTGGCCAGCATACAATTTCCATCCTTGGATTTCCCTCCTTTCTTATTCCGTGAACTAAGTGGGGGAAACTCTCAAGTTGGAGATTACTACCTTAACTCTCCATAAACATCCCAACTCAAACTACTGGCTGATACTTTGGAGAGTGGGGTTTTGTTACCAAAAGACAGCTAGGGATGCTGTCCTTTCATGAAAATATGGAAAAGAGAAAGCCATGCTGGGGTCTTCTTCTGCGTTAAGTCCTCCAGTAGACACCTTAACTCGGCCGCAACAAATTTGTGAGATGATCAGACCTGCCCCAGCCCACCGCCGCTCCCCTTCTGTCATCCAGGTAAGGACACTGTCCTCAGGATATTCATCTATGCAGTCTAATACAGAACCCCTTTACTTGAGGGAGTTGAATTTCAGGTCCTAATTTATTCTCCATGTTTTCTCCTTCCTCTCTTCCTCACTGTTCCTTTGAAGGCACACCTAGTCCAGTCAACCAATTCCGTTTACAGTCCCTTATCTTTAACCCAGAGAGGTAGGGAACCTGTCCGTGACTGGAAGTTCCTGTCAGGGCTGCAACTGACACTGGAGCTGCTGGTCTTTCCAACACACCATGTTTGCTGCTTCCAATTACTGGTTTCCATATAGCAGAAGAGGTAACATCCCTGCCCCCAGTATCTTGTAAGAAAGTGTGAAAGGCAGTCCCACATGGCCCACATGAGACCAAGACTCTCTCACTACCCCTGAAAAAGAACGGTCACCCTAAATTGAGGTGCATCCCACAGTCAACAAAAAGTCACCACAAACCTCTGGTGGGATAGAGGAGGGCGTTACCACACAAGGCCAAATTCTTAACGCATGCCGTGGTCCAAGATTCATTTTTAAGACGTGTTACTGAGATATGTCTGGGTTCACTGGCTTAAAATGAGTTAACAAAAGACACAAATAAACAATAATGCAATCATTTAATACAATATCACTGTCTAAAGATTCTTTTTAAATATAAACATGGCAATTCTGCTAATACGTATTACATACATTTGCAACAATACACAAAAGCTGAAAGGTGGTTATTGTTGAATTGAAAAAGTCCCAGAATCCCACTAAGAAAATAATGCGAGACAATAATGCATATTTCAGGTACACACTATAACTGACTTAAATTATTATGGATGTACTTCATACTTAATTACCTTTCTAAAATATGTCGGGGTATTTTGTCATAAACTCTGCAGAGTCGGCTGTACCTCTACTAAATACTGCTCTGAAATGCAAACCCTTCGCTAATGTTTTTATTTGAATAACTTATTACCCAATATAGCAAGCATCAACACATTTTATAGAACCAGAACTTGGCTCTCTGAAATTCCTCCTACCCTAATGCCAGTCACTGTTGGGAGCATTTAGTTATAAATTGTCTTTCAATAAAAGTAAAAGCTCCCAAAACAACAAAATGAAAAGACACAGCAGCTTAAATCAAGGGAAGTCAATTTCCACATGCCGATCCTAAATATTTCATGGCCCTATTTTATTCTGACATTTGTAGATGACTAAAGTGTTACAAAGGAAATAAAATGCTGATTAAAGAGTTCACTGTCATAAAGGTTACTGAATTGTAAATGGCCCTTTCCATCTTCCTGTTAATAGGTACCCAGCTGTAAACATCATGAAGGATGTGACGGGAGGGCGGCTTCCCTCCTTTAGGAGCTGTATATACATTAATCACTGAATCACCAAGCCATGCTTAATTGCAAGCTGTATATCACACAAATCCTTGGTAAGTAGAAGGAAACTCATTATTGCTGCTTCATAACTACTGGGTACTTCTCATTTTAACCTCCTCACACCTGGGACACTTTGTTGCTTTATAACAGGAATGCAGAAAAGGTATTACACCACTAATTACAGCCCACACCGCCACCTCCAACTCTGCTGCCTGAAAGAAAAGAACGGAACAGTCTAGATCTGATGCCATCCCAGGCTTCTGCCTCGTTGCCACTAAGTGAGTTTTTACATGTGGCTTCCCGCGCCCTCCCTCCCCTGTTCCCTTCCTGGGGACAACATGTTGAAATCCATTACTCCTTGAGAGTTTACAGAACTGTTTAAATGATAAAGAGAAAAAAAATAAAACACCTGCAGTATATTTTGCTTTGACAAAATTATTGATTTAAATCCCATACAATAGCACAATACTATTTAAAGGTCAACCCAAGAAAAATGAGTTTACACCCGAACAGAGCTGAGCTTATCTGTCATGAAAGTGTAATGATGTGTTTATTCCCTCACTAGGGTGTATATATTTTTCAGGAAGATATAACAGTCTACTTGCAGGTGAAATCTGCTCTTAAATGGGAATTTCAGGAGATATTTACATTTCAGATGGTGGAGCTGATATCCGAAGCCCTGAGACCCATTTCTGTACTTACTAGTCAGGTGAGTATTTATTTTCATCGCCTAAAAATTATTCTTCTCACTCCCGGGTCAAAAACGAGACATCTACTTGAACACTATAACCACAACTCATATGGGAATCTTTCAAGAAGGCTAAGGTTGCAAACAGAATGCAAAGGTTGCCATGAGAACAGCCTCTTCTCCTGTTTGGTTTCTCTTTCACATTTCAAAAACATGGCAATAAAAGACCCTCAGTTCATTATTTCTAGAAATAGTTGTTATTAATGAATCTGTATATTTGTCTTTTTCTTTTCAAAAGGCCAATTGATGTATGATTAACCCCCAACTACCACCATCACCCTTCCCTACTTGACCTCCACAGGTACTCAGACCTGGGCCTCATTGGGATGGAGTGAAGGGGATGAGTTCTGACAACCCTAAAACCAGGTCACAGCCCCTAAAGCAAACCTATCCCACTGCCTCTCTGTTGAGTTCCATTCAACCAGTATTCATTAGGTGCCAGGTACAATGCTGGTTGTGAGGGTATAAAACACAGTACCTTCTGTCTTAGAAAATTTTTCATTCATTCATCCGGCAAATGGATGGAGCACCTATCATGTGCCTGGCACTGTGCAGTGACGTCTCCGAGACTATGGTCTTACAGGGCCCACAGACTCTGAATACAAAAATATAAGTTAAATAAATATCCCAAAAGTGGACTTTCAGGATGCTAGGGCTGCACAAAGCAAGGAAAGTCAAACTAGTCAACATGGTTGAAGGAGGGTCTTCCTTATTTGACCAGGGACTTGAAGGATGCAAAGGTGTCTGCTAGATGGAAGTGGAGAGGGCAGGTGAAGGCAGTGGGAAGGCCAGATTCAAGGTCCCCAAGACAAGACAGAATCTTCTGCAGAGAACGAAGAGAGTTGCCTGTGACATACGATTTGGCTGAGGGGTAGAAGGGAGGAGAAAATCTTGCCAACAGTAAGAGTTCTAAACCTAAGGAAAACCACTGGAAGGTATGCAGCCTGCAAGTGCCATGACCGAGGACAGCATGGAAACCAGATCAGAGGAGAGCACAGGTTACTGTTGGAATTCCCCTCCATAAGGCTATTGAGGCCGTGGGAACAATGACAATGACGATCAACGTCAGTGACCCGAGGAGCAAAAAAACTACTCTACTACTCCATCAGCACCAGTGCACAAGAAGTACATCTCCAAGAACTGGCCTTTGTTCTTGTGTTGCCAAGACTAGGCTCATAAGTCAGCTAGCAGAGACTTTGCCCCTTTCCACAGGTTCAGTGGGGCTGGGCCAAGGATTCTAATAGCTCTGAAGTTCTTATTATCCACCTTCAGCATCCCCCCAACCCCAGTTCACTAGATATTTTCCTGTCATTGTTAGCTCTATCAAAACATGAGCTGGAAGACAGATCACTTTCAAATCTAGGTAGTATCTTGCTAACACTTGGAGTGAAAGCTGCTTTTGTGTCTTTGGTCAAAAACAAGAGCAAAGATATTGACCAAAACTAGATCTGATTGTTGTCGAAATTTAATTTATCCAAACATCTTCTTGTTCCCCACCATCGTGGGTGCTGGCATTTTGGTTGTCTAAAGATCAGTGTATGAATTTTACTTCTCTTCCAACACTCCTTATGGGGAAGAGGAGTTGGTGTTCATGAATCTTCTATTGTTCTGTTGTTGACAGATCCTCAAAGTCTCTCACATTTAGGCAAAAACCTAAAGCTACCTGGGTGAACTGCAGGAAGACTGAGCACAGTCCCACAGCCCACGCCACCATAACTACCTCCAAATCCCCTTACCACCATACCCCCACTACAGTCAACACAGTTACATCCAGAGAAGGAATCTCCTGCCTTCTCAGGGAATCCGTGGCATTGTACTTCCCACTCCTCCTCACCCCATCCCAATGCTACATGAGTCAACCCTACATGTTCACCACTAAGTCTCACTTGTACCCTTCATGAAACGGTGAAACAGAAGCTCTAACAAGCATACTTCTTCACAAGATGGCAAAGGGGAAAGATCACCTGTTTTGGAATCAAGCGCACCTGGGCCCACAGCTAAGCCCTACTATCAGTGATGCTCTTCTAGGCCTATCGCTTAGGGATCCTCCATCTTTTCATCATCCGTCCATCTATCCATCCATTCACTAAATAGTTTTCAGATGCCTATCATGTTCTAAGACTTCTCACATTTGTCTGGTTTAATCATGACAGTAATCCCTTAAGGCAAGTGCCCCACAAATTTGTTTTATCATGTACCCTAACATAAGTTGATTTACTTATAAATTATGTAAACTTATATTAAATAGGTACTTTAAGGGTAGGAAAGAAAATATCAAGATTTTAAATACAATTTTACTCATCAGTGGTGTCAAATCTTCTTTGAGCTTACTAAAAAACAGGTAACTATATATACTAATTTTTTCATTACAGAGACTTTACATATTTATGCCTCATTATTTTTTTAATATATGGGCTTAACACTTTGTAAAAAGCCCACTTAAAAGTTTAGTTCTAATTTCAGTTTAACACAATTTTAATAAATGAATCATAAATTTTAAAAGGTACTTAAGTATATATATTGGTTTCTTGTGGCTACTGTAACAAATTATCACAAACCTGGGGGCATTAAGAAAAATGCAGAAACTTATCCTCTTAGAGTTCTGGTACCCACAAATACCACTGGACCAAAATCAAGGTGTTAACGGGGCTACACTCTTCCCAAAGGCTCTAGGAGGGAATCTGTACCTTACCTCTTCAAGTCTCAGAAGTGTGGTGGCCTTCCTTAGCTTGTGACCATACCACTCCAATCTCTGCTTCTCTGGGCACCATTGCTTTTCCCTCCTACATGGTTGTCAGGTCTTCCTCTGCCTCTCTTACAAAGACACCTGTGCTTATATTCAGGGCTCCCAAGATAATCCAGGATAATCCCCTCATTTCAAAATTCTTATTTTAATCACATTTGCAAAGACCCTTTTTCCATGGAAGGTTAATATTCACAGGTTCTAGGGATTAAGATAGGATACTTTGGGGGGACCATTATTCAGTACCACAGTACGTATGGAAGAAACTGATCACAGGTTGAGTTCATTGAATCACAACTCTTCCTCAATCTCATTAACCAGGTATGCTCAGATTGTTGTTTGAACTCAGTGGGTAAATTTCCACATTCCTTGATGTCAATTACCCAAAATGTGTGGCAATTTTATCTTTCACCAGTGAATTCAAAACCCACTGATATTCTTCTTGGGAAGACTTTTCAAATAGTTAGAAAATTCATTTTCCATTTTTTCTTTTAATGTGCAGAGATGAGCATTTTTACAGATAACATACCAGCCACAGTTGGCAGGAAAGAGTTCATAGGATGATGGAAATCTTTCCAAAAATCTGTATTCAAATGTCCTCTCCATAGCATTAGTTTCTTTCATTAAGCATTTCTCAACTGCATTTTTTGCCAAACATATCTGTTAGGATTTATATTTCTGCCAGACATTAGGGAAGAAAAAATTTAAAAAGCTTGAATTTCCTAAGAGAAAAATAGAGAACTCATATTTATTTAAAAAACAAACAAACAAACAAACAAAAAAAAAACCCTTTCAAGTTCTTCCTGACATGGTCAAGGAATCTCTGTTGGAACCAAAGATTTTTGTACTCCATCCCCAACTAATAATTAAGCAAGTATAACATAAGGGTTCTGTTATTTGAGGATTTTTTAAATAAAATTAATCACATCACTGATATCCTGTAACCAGAGTCAAATCTGCAAAATGCTGAAGACAAAAAAGAAGGGAAGACATTAGTATAAAATGCTCCTCAAAGAGAATTCCCAGGTGACCTCAGTAATAGCCCCCATGGTGTGTGGCAGGTGCTCTTGTGGGAGACACCTGCACCACGTGAGGGCTCCGGTTCAGTCTGCACACTAAATATTGGCCCGGCTTATTGCTTTCTTGTTTTTAGATTATAAAAATCAAGAAAAAAATTCTAACACTCTTCTAGCATGCCAGTGGTTCTTATGGTATATTCTGCGGGCTTAAGCTCCTTTCTCTAAAAACTGTTCCCTGAGTTATGGGTGAGTGTTCTTATTATACTGATAGGGAAAAGCTGAGAAAGGCTGAGGGAGTCGCTTAAAACAGCACAGGCAGGAGGAATCAGAGCCAGGTTTTGATCCAAGGTTCTGATTCTGTATCTGGCTCATATTCCACTGCTCTATAATTCCTCCCTTCAAGAATGGAGCATGGAAGGGGAAGAAGGCAGCTCAGCAGGGTGGTTCAAACCAACTGGGGGTTCACCAGTTCTGCCCAGATTTGACTTTGGCTCCACCATATCCCAGCTATGTGATTTTAGATATATTAGACTCTACACTTAAGTTTTCTCTTTTTCTTTTTCCTTTTTTTACAGATTTTATTTATTTATTTGACACAGAGAGAGAGAGCGCGCGTACAAGCAGAGGGAGCAGCAGGTAGAGGGAGAAGGAGCAGACTCCCCACTGAGTGGGGAGCCCAATGTGGGACTGCATCCCAGGACCCTGAGATTATGACTTGAGCTGAAGGCAGCTGCCCAACCAACTGAGCCACCCAGGTGCCCAGTTTTCTCTTTTTCAAAATGGGGAAAATAAAAGTATCTGTTCCAGAGGGTGATGGTAAGGAAGAAATTAATTAATTCATATGAAGTACATAAGACAACAAACACATAGTAAGCAAAAGTAAGCCCTCAGATGTTAGCCATGTGATAATACCTATTTCATAAGGTTGTTGTTTTTTTTAAAGATTTTATTTATTTCTCTGACAGACAGAGATCACAGTAGGCAGAGAGG
This sequence comes from Enhydra lutris kenyoni, assembly GCF_002288905.1. Taxonomy (NCBI): domain Eukaryota; kingdom Metazoa; phylum Chordata; class Mammalia; order Carnivora; family Mustelidae; genus Enhydra; species Enhydra lutris. The sequence goes on along the minus strand of NW_019154096.1, from coordinate 29,245,670 downwards.
CAGGCAGAGAGAGAGAGAGAGGAGGAAGCAGGCTCCCTGCTGAGCAGAGAGCCCGATGTGGGGCTCGATCCCAAGACCCTGAGATCATAACCTGAGCCGAAGGCAGAGGCTTTAACCCACTGAGCCACCCAGGTGCCCCCATAAGGTTGTTTTATAAAGCAAATGACAAACACATACACCTAGACAGATATGTGCACACACACGCACAAAATATACAGAAAGAAGGTTAAGGGGAGGAATATACACACATCTGACATATCACAGGTACTTAATGATTAGTTCTTAAGCTTTTTTCTTTTTAAAAATTTTATTTATTTGACAGACAGAGATCACAAGTAGGTGGAGAGGCAGGCAGAGAGAGAGAGAGAGGAAGAAGCAGGCTCCCTGCTGAGAGGCTCTCTCTTCCCTGAGCAGAGAGCCCGATGTGGGGCTCGATCCCAGGACCCTGAAATCATGACCTGAGCCGAAGGCAGAGGCTTTAACCCACTGAGCCACCCAGGCACCCCTCTTCTTGAGCTTTTATTAATTGTGAATGAAATATGAGGATGACTTATCTGTCATCAAGCTGATAAGGGTCCTCCACGGGCAAGAATGCATCTTCCTGACGCCACATAGGCACACCACCCTCTGCCTTATCTCCCACAGATATCTGCCACTTAAGAATCCAAGGCTGGGGTACCGGGTGACGGAATCGGTTAAGCATGTGACTCTTGATTTTTGTTCAGGTCCTGATCCCAGGGTCGTGAGATCAAGCCGAGTGGCCGGCTCAGTGCTCTGCGAGGAGACTGCCTGACACTCTCTTTCCTTCTCCCCCTACTTTGCCCCCACTCCCTCTCTCTCTAAAATAAATAAGTCTTTAAAAAAAACATTTAAGAATCCAAGGCCAAGATCTCGGGCTTTGGGTTATAACACATGCCCTGCTGATACTATTTGTGTCTATAATTTGGGCATAAAAAGGCAACTAATATTCAGCAGGTGGAAAGGTCCAACCTAACCTGGGTCTATAGTGAAAATCATTTGAAAAGTATAACCTGTTATGTGTTAACGGTGGCTAGTATTATAAGGTTTTCTGTTCCCATCTCAAAACCCTGAGTTTACCTACCTAGCCTCAATGTCCAAACCAGAAACTTGAACTAGTTAAAACAAATAAATAAAAATAAACTGGTAGAAATGCCAACCAAAACTTTGTCTTCTGACTCTGCTGACCACCACAAGTAAAGAAAACAGGCCACAGTCCACACCAAATTACAATTTCCCTCCTTTTCTCAAAGTACAGAGGAGATACATAAATCAATACACATTTCATCCTGTGGAGTTCCTCTTGGTCTGACCTCCTCCCAAAAAGACCTAAGACCCCATCAACTGTCTCAACACTACCTTATGCACCCTGGGTCCTATTTCTGGAATTTGATAAAAGCATTCAAATTCTAGTACTTGAAACAAAAAAATCAAGTGAGCCTCTAGTTTCATAACCAAATATCATCCACATGAAAATGACAGGATGAGGACCAAAGAGTCTGGAAATGGGAAGCTAGGAAGCTAAGCAGACCCAGAACGTTTGGACGAACGGAAAGCTGTCAGACTAACGACAAGGTGAAGGCAGGACTTGCATGCCAACACATTCAGGTTTAGCAGCAAGATGTAGAAGAATCTCGAGGCTCCCAAGATTGCAGGTTAGAGAGACAGAGGAAAGAGATTACATTGAATTCGGGTCAAGAAACCTGAGTTTGCATCCCTGTTTTGCTCCTCTCCCAACCCTGGGAAAATTATTTTCCCTCTCTGGACCTCTATGTCCTCCTCTGTAAAAGTGAGAGAGCTGAACCAGCTCATTTTTTTAGAGACTTTCCACTCAATTATTCCAGACCTCTTTGGACATTACCAATCTGTGTACTGTTAAGGCCAGTAACACGTTTCTTGGGTCCAAAGAAGTTTTTTTTTATTTAATAACTATCTGTTGGGCATAACAAATCAATCTTGTTTGAGCTGTTTACCAAGTCTGACTCATCTACCCTCTTTGGATCCCGAAGTAAGAACAGAACTTTGTGATTAGTTCTGCCAAGGAGCTATGATACATTTAGTTGCCAATGCAAAATCCTTCAGAACTCTTTCCCTTTGGCCCAGTGTCCAGCAGCGCTCAAGGTACCAAGTGCTCTGCCATCTTAAATCGCTGTGTGACTAAAATGATCAGAGCCCTTCTGCCAACCTACCATGTACATGAAGCATAGCAAGAAATACATCCTTGGGGCGCCTGGGTGGCTCAGTGGGTTAAAGCCTCTGCCTTCGGCTCAGGTCATGGTCCCAGAGTCCTGGGATCGAGCCCCGCATCGAGCTCTCTGCTCAGCAGGGAGCCTGCTCCCCCCCACCCCGCCGCCGCCTCTCTGCCTACTTGTGATCTCTGTCAAATAAATAAATAAAATCTTAAAAAAAAAAAAAAAGAAAGAAATACATCCTTATCGTCCAACACCTTTGAGATTCTGGAGTTGTTACAGCAGCCTAAGGTAGCCAGCCCTAATGGATACAAGAAGTAGGCTGCAATTAAAATTACTATTACTCCCCTATTATTCCTTGTAACTATGGCCTATAATAAAATACATTTTTAAAACTGTTTATATTTCTCAAGGTAAAGCCAGGTACCATATACCTGAAGCTAATGACTCACTTTCTAAGGTATATGCCCATTACTCCAGCTTCTCAAGGGATCTCCTCAAAAGAACAATGACCATATCCAGTAAGAATAAATAAGGTGAGAACACAGCAATCACACTTCGGCTGCATTCAGTATCAGGAAAAACTTCCTTTCTTAAGGAAAAAAAAAAAAAATCAAGCTACGGAGGAATATGACACAGTATCTTTTTTAAAAATGGCTTGTTGTAAAAAAACAAAAAATGGCTTGTTGTAGGTAATGTGCCCTTGCAAGCTAGAGCAGAAAGATTTTGCTGACAGAAAGCAAGTGAAAAGGAGCCACCTTCCATGGGGCTCTGAATGTAAATTACAAAAGACTTCAGGTCAATTAACAACTACGGAGGAGAGGGGTACAGCTATAAAGGATGACTTTATGAGGCCCTGTTGGAAGAGAAAGGGGGAAAGAAAGAACAAAGACACGCAAGCATGAAGATGAAATTAAAAAAAAAAAAACGGTCTGGGATATCAGAAATGTAGAAGTATATAGATGCATATGAGATTTAAGCAGCAAAAAAGCTAGAGGGCTAAAAACATCTAACTTTCAAAAGGCAAAGGAAGAGAAAAACAGGATAAAATAAAAGCAATCCTATTTTAATCAATTGATCATTTGCTATCTGAGGCTTTTGGGAAAATAGTGGGAAGAACTTACATAGATAGAATACCTAAGAAAACCGCAATTTTTTTTTTTTTTAAACCCAGAGTCAAACTCCTATAGTTATTTCCGGCTTTAAAACAAGCAGGACACACCTCCCGTCTTGATTAGTCACAGAGCTGCTGCTGGACAGAGAGACGGACAGTGTGACCTCGACTCTCATCGACTCAACAGCCAGCCCTCGGGTACCAGACACACAGGCCCGACTTACAAAGGGTGGGCAAACCCCCACCCGGTATGCAGATGCTGCGTTTCTCACCGACGGGAGGATGCGCCAATGAAGTAGCAGTCAGCCAGTGATTGTCATCGGTAATAACTTCTTATTATGTCAAGGAATTTACACGCAGATCAATGCGAGCGGTGCGCACTCGCTTATCCCCACCATAAATCACTATCGATTGGCACACCAATTCCTCGCCATAATTAGGAGCGATAGACAGGGCTGCAATGTTATCCTAAAATACTGTGTCACCACCCTCCACAGCACAGCTGGCACCCACGAAACTCCCGGGCTGCCACTCTTACTCTCGGCAACACGGCTGCTGTTGTTATCCGGGGTGAGAAGTGGGGAGATTAAGTGAATAAAATGTCCCTGTGTGCAGTGTCTCCTTGAGAGATTCCCTGTACCCTATTAGAGATTTTTAAAAAATGGGAATTCCTCCATATCCATGTTGAGTTCCTGTGTGCAAATGCGAAAGTTGGCAACATGCTGCTCTTAATCTGATTTATGCACCAATTTATTTTATACATTAGGCACACTGTATGCAGGCTGACTGATGCATAAAAATTTCATGCAAAAAAGGACTCACTCCCGCACAACTGCCTTTCAGTTATTATTACCTCTTGTGGTTCCCATCCTACGGTGGGTAGGACAAATGACTCCATATACCAAATGCATTTTGCCCACTATACAAACATTTTGATCTGTTTCTGTTTCCCCTCGGCTCCAACTCCACAGAGCTAAAAACGCTGTATCGTAACTTTCTGAAATCCTTTAATGCTACAAAACACCCGCTTATGCAGATAACTTCTCTCCATGTTCCCTCTCTAACTGTGCATTATCAACACACAAACATGCCCAACCGAGGCAAACAAACAGAGACAGACAGACACATGCCTATGACACACCTGGGTATTTCTAGTTAATTTTTTTTTTTTTTGGTTCAAAATTTTTTTTCTCTGCATATCATAACCTCCATGCATTCCGCGTTACTTTTCTAATTACCTTCCCAGGGATATGTCCCCCGGAATATTAGTAACAGCAAAAATGCAAACAAACAAAAAAAGCTTTTCGGGTAGGGTTTTAGTTAAGGAAAAACCAGCTAGAAAAAGCATCTTTCTATATTTTCCTTTTATTAGAAGTCTCCTTTCATCCAAGAAATATGGGGCCTGAAATAAATTGTGCCATCCTGCTTTTTTTTTTTTTTATTCAAATCCTTGCCAGAGCTAGGCAGTATGCTAATGAAAACAGGTTGATAAATGACTCCCTGATATTTTCCAGACATTTTTCTCTCAGAAGTGCTCTAAACTGATGTAGCTCAAAGAGAATAAGGCGCATTAAGTCATTATATCAATTTTTGTTACCCAGATACTTCAGTCCCAGTTAAGCGCTGACAGCCAATATAAAACAAGGCAAGGGCATCATACGACTCCATCGATCAAATCTTGTCGTAGATAGATTGCCTATTACACAAATAGAACTAGCGGATTCAGTTTGTAGTTTTATGCTCTCCAATTAAAGGATAACAGGGTACTTTCCCATAAATCTGCTAATTGCAACTGAATTAATTTAACAAATTTCTCCAAGCACACAGGAAAAAGCGATTGGTTAAGCTAATGTAAACTAGCACAGGTTGTCACAAAGAGGCTCCCATAACATCCTTTTGCTATACCTTGATTGGGCAAGGTGTCACAAGTATTTAGCTACATTGTGGTTCTCTGGCAACAGACAGCTGACAAGCATAAAACATTGCACAAATAGGAGATAATTTATTTGTGGTACTTTTTTTTTTCTCTCCCTCGCTCCCCACTCTCCCCCCACCCGCAGAAGGAAATAACTCCCTCCTTGCATCTAATTAATGTTTCCCTCCAAGTGAAGCTGTTTTTCTAAATCAGAATTACACCAGCCAAAGCACTATATTACAGAAAGGGGTCCCTCCGCGCCACTCAGCCAACAGGAGGAGTGATGGGCAAAAACCAGAACGGATGCCTATTGCATTTCAAAGGAGGAAATAGCTCAGGGCTCCTCAACAGAGCAGGGCAGATACGACACAGGTGCGGCATCCACTCTCCCACATTCAAATACGCAGGTAACCGTGATAGCCCACGTGCCAGAATCAAAGCGGGACGATCCCAAGCCACAAAATAATGCATCGCAGTTGAATTCGTCACCCGCTGTGCTCAGCATTGTGGAGACGAAGTTGTAATGACTGCAGGGGCACAGGGGCATTGAGCGACGACGCTCGTCTGCCTCTCCCACCTCTCCACCACGCCTCATCATGCCTCTGCCAGGGATTTCCGCGGGCTGGCAACTCCCACAATGGCCTCAGACGGCTAAAGCTTGGGGACTCACAAGTGAGCAGGGGGTGAGGAAAAGAAAGCATATTTTCCGGATTTGGTGAAATAGGTCAGAATTTAAATATCTAGTCCCATCGTACCCCCTGTTTAGACTGGATATTTTCAGTGTGTGCTTGCAAAATACCGTTGCCATATCCACACTTGGAAGTGCCGCCAACACCTCCTACGTAAAGGGGATAGATTTCAGTTCTAGAACTTCTAGATGGGGCCCAAGGATGAGCAAGGAGAAGCCACAGAGCCCACGGAGACAGGGGAAGGTCAAGGCAGCGGTAAGCAGGATGATGGGCCTCCAACAGTTCGAACTAAGGTTGGGAGTCTCTGGCGCCACTCCCTTCTCTTGGGATCAGAGCTTCTGGCTTCATTGCTACAGAAGCCCATTCCTTTTTTAAAGTGAGGGAAAAAATCCCAGTAGACCCTCTTTTCCAAAGCACATTTCTCACACCCTGTTTATCCACTGACGGTTCTGCTGATAGAACGACACCTCAATGGGAGGGCAAGCTGTTTGAAGACAAGAACACATGCGTCTCAGATTGTGGACCCAGAACAGTAGCAACGATGCCTGCTGCCTCTGGGCATACAATGTACTCAATGACTTGAAACTGACTCATCATCTGACTAGAGGCAACAGGGTTCTATGAAGGGAGACAAGGTGTGGGTTAGGTCCAGGCAGGAAAGTATAGGGGGTTGAACCCTATAGACTATCCGTTTGCCACTTGGTAGTTAACCAGAAAATACACACACACACACACCCCAAAAAAAGATATTTTGATTAACAGATATTCAGGTAAAGATACTGCATCAAAAACATGACACGTGGGCGACAGCCCCAACTTGGCCATTACCTAGTCGTAGGATACTGGGATCCCATGTAAGCGCCTCTTCCTCACCCATGAAAGAAGCTATGAGAGTAGATCCCACATTAGATCTGATGGAGGCTGGGAGATCCAGCCGCTGGTTTTCAAAAAGCAGTTGCAGATGGAATGGCATTCCGGAGCGCTCCCAGCCTCTAGGAACAGAATGTGACGCATCAGAGTGCACGGCCCCCAGTAAGGCTAAGGATTGCTTTCTGACGCTTCCCATTCAGATGTGCGGACTGTAATGGGAAATATATTCTTCAGGGTCACAGTCAAAAAAAAAAAAAAAAACATTTTTTAAATTCAAAGCCACAGAACCAGTCCAACCCAATGACTGCACATGGAGATCCCGCAGCGCTATAATCACACACATTCTCATTCAGAACCGGCCGGCCGCAAGGGTGGGAACCGGCGGGCAGAAGCCTCCTCTCCCTGCAGCAGCGCCTCAGTCACTTGTGATGAAAACGAGCTGGGAAACCCCTCATCTTGGGCAAGTCGCCTTGGTGTAGAGAACGAAGGGAATCCTTTCAGAAAGGGTCCCAGGGGTGCCTGTATGGCTCAGTGGGTTAAAGCCTCTGCCTTTGGCTCAGGTCATGGTCTCAGGGTCCTGGGATCGAGCCCTACATCGGGCTCTCTGCTCAGCAGGGAGCCTGCTTCCTCCTCTCTCTCTGCCTGCCTCTCTGCCTACTTGTGATCTCTTGTCTGTCAAATAAATAAATAAAATCTTCAAAAAAAAAAACAGAAGGAAAGAAAGAAAGGTCCACAGCGAAGCCTCCCTCCTGGCTGGCCTGAGGAGCGTACCAGAGAGGACCTGGGTCTGCCGCCCACATGCTACCCCCCAGAGCCTGAACACCAGGCACCCAGAAACGTGCAGAACTCCGACCAGAGGGAGAGCGCTCACATCTTGTGGCAGCAAAGGCTGGCTCCCCGTCAACCGTGGGACAAATATTTCATAGGACACGTTATGATTCACGGGCGTGCTGGCGCAACAGCACGGCCTTGTTCCCCACGATGGACCTGAGAGAGGATGACCCAGAGGGGAGGCCTGTCAGCCTAAAACAATCAGCTGGCTGCCTCTTGAGAATCCACAGAAGATGAAGTAGGATCTGACTAATTCCCCAAACCCTCCGCCTCTCCAGCTATGCGGAGCCTCCTGCTCGACTATTATTTTCACTGTGCCTTGCTGTGAGTTACGATCTGATGTGCGGGTTGGAAGGAAATCTGAAATAAGAAGTGATTTCATACTACAAACATGTTGTGTTGAGTCAAAGCTTCTGGAAGGAAAATACGCCTTTAGCTAAAATATTTGCTATTATTTGAATACCTCCAAATGAAGATGGCTTAAGGCACATGCCACCTGGTTTACAGAAGATGTGGAAGATATACTATGAAAATTAACAACAAGAGAGGAGCCGGTAATGAGGAAAGTAAATAAAGGTCTAGGAACTAAACAGGTAACCAGCCAACAAATATTTATTGAGCACCTGCTGTGTGCCAGGCACTGAACATTAGAACGTGAGGTGAACAGAGCAGATAGAGTCCCTTCTCTCCAGAGCTTACAGTCCGGTTGGGGAGAGAGATGCTGTTTAAGTAATTTTATAGATAAACAAGCACCAGGAAGGAAAAACAAAAATAAGAAGGGGATCTTATTTAGCTGGGGGGCTTAGGGACCACCTCCCTGAAAATTTGCCCTATTTAAGCTGAGCCCTACAGGGTAAATAGAAGAGTGGGTAGAGGGCAAGAAGGTGACACCAGGCACACTCCAGTGCTCAGGCCCCCCAACCCCAGCATGCACCTCCACCACCCACTCACATACACCCAAGGGTGCAATCACACTGGCCCACTCAATCATGCTGGACTTCCCTTGACCCTTCTCTTTCACGCATCCCTGCCCACCATTCCTTTGGCCAAGGATATGTTTCTGTGCAGGGCTCCTGCTTTCCAGCTTTCTCAGGCTCAAATGCCAGTGCCACGCCTTCATACCTATGTCACCTTAAATGTCTTCATCTCTCCACACCTCAAAGTCCTCATCTGTAAAACACAGATGACCCTATACCTCATGTATTCAGTACAAGGATTAGATGAGATGATACAGGTAAAGCATTAAGGACCTGGCACAGAGGAAGCAGCCAATAAATGGGAACCACTGCTGTTGTTTTATGTATTCTAGAGATTGCTGTGGCTCATGTTTCTGGTTTTGTTTTCTATAGTCCATGCTCTCATACCAGGGTCAGATCAAACTGCCCTTCTACTGCAAAGCTATCCAGACTCCCTCTAGCCTATATACCCCCTTGTAAGTACACCGTACATCCCTCAATCATAACCTTTATCACATGATACTGAAATTATTCACATATCTCTTTGTTTGCTGTATCAAAGCCAGAAGCCAAGTCTTATTTATCTTGCTTCCCCAGTGTGTGGAAATCAACAAGCTCTTGACAGACACACTAGAAGACAGACAGATGAATGAGTTGATACTGGGTGGCCAGATGGATGGAGCAGGCCAGAAAGCTCCCCTTGGCCCTCTTTCTTTCTCTAAGGACGTACCCCACCAAGTACTAGAGCAAATGGGTGGAAATCCTCCTAGCCATCTAGTGACCTCTGGCTTGAAATGCTACTGTCCATGTTTGCCATCATTTGAAAGGCACATGGGGGAGTAAACCTGTCCATCAGAAGCCAGGAGAACCCTCTAAACTTTCAAATCCTCAAGGAAAAGAAATGTCTTTTCTCAAAACACTTCTAAATATAGAGAGGCCCACTTGAAGCCTGTAGCTAAAAAGCCTGAGAGCATCTTTCTATTTATTGGTATGATTATGTGTATAGTAACGTTCCCAGAAGCAGGGCATGACTGCACTAGCTTTATGTCTGGCAAAATCAGTGTCTGTATTATCTGAACTCAAAAAGACTATAAAATTAAATTTAAGTGACTCACTTAACTAGCAGAAGGAGAACACATCCAATTTCAAAACTGAAAAAAGAAAAAGAAATAATTGCTGCTGTTTGGTGGGAGTTTATTATGTAAATAAGTAAAGGGCATGTCAACAAATACAGATGCCCAACTGCATTTGCACGGTAATGAGGAACAACTTGAGATAGAGTGGGAAACAAACGTGTTCTCTTTGGTGGGATCAGAGATAACATCTCCTCTGACACTCCAGGCTGCTCTCGGCATCCGCACAGAGCTGGGAAGCCGGAGGCCACTGGGTTCCAACCTTGATATGCCACGAATTCTTTTCATGGCAGGACACAGGGTGCATTAACCCCCAGATAATTTCTCTTTGTCACATTCTTCCCTTGGCATCTCAACATGGCAGGTTCTGAAGTCTTTGGAAAATGTTTTAGCTCTAATTAAAGGAAGAATTTATTATGTCTCAACAGAGTTGAAAGCAAAATTGGACCAGACTAAAGAAGAACTGACAGCAGGTTGTAACAGAGCCTTCGATAAACTTCTGCATGCTTTCTTTTTTTAAAGATTTTATTTATTTATTTGAGAGAGAGAGAGAGCATGAGAGGAGAGAAGGTCAGAGGGAGAAACAGACTCCCCATGGAGCTGGGAGCCCGATGTGGGACTTGATCCCAGGTCTCCGGGATCATGACCTGAGCTGAAGGCAGTCAGTTAACCAACTGAGCCACCCAGGTACCCCGATAAGCTTCTGCATTTTAATGCTACCTTGTAAGCACTAGGTTGAAACAGAGGTCTACAGCAAACCCCAAGCCATAGCTTTTCTCATTTTTTCAGTCCTAGGAATTTGGGCTAAGAACTTTCTCACAATTAGTCCCTTCCTACAGTAAAATCTAAAGTTAAAGTCAGGGCCTCCTACAAAATGGACCTGGCAGTAAAATTCATTTCATCCAGTTACTGGAAAGAGGAGAGGATGGAAGTAAAAGATAACTCCTCCTATCACATGCCTAGAATTCTAGGTCTGAGAGAGATCCTTTGACCTAACTCAGCCTACAGATTCTACTAATTTTAAAAGATTCTCAAGGAAATTCCAGAATCCTTCATGTGAATCTATTTTCATATTTATCTCACTGGCTGGTAATTTTGGGAGTGGGGTGGGGACATTAATAATCCCTCACACAACTGTCTAGTTAATATTTTTTTTAAGATTTATTTGAGAGAGAGATAGAGAGAGAGAGATCATGTTCATGGGGGTGGGGAGGGCAGGAGGGGCAGACGAAGAAGGAGAGGGAATCCTCAAGGAGACTTCCTACTGAGTGTGGAGCCTGATGTAGGGCTCTAATCCAGGACCCTGACATCATGACCCGAGCTGAAATCCAGAGTCAGCTGCTTAACTGACTGAGCCACCCAGGAGCCCCTGTCTAGTTAATAATATTAGTAACTAAGTATTTTTGGCCAAACTGGAATGGAATGGCAAAACTTCTCACCCTTGGGCACAGATAATACCAGAACTAATCTCTAAAGATCTTTCAAGGACGCCTGGGTGACTCAGTGGGTTAAGCGTCTGCCTTTGGCTCAAATCATGATCCCAGGGTCCTGGGACCGAGCTCCCTATCAGGCTCCCTGCTTCTCTCTCTGCTCCTCCCCCTGCTCATACTTGCTAGCGATCTCTGTCACAAATAAAATTTTTTTAAAAATGAAAATTTTCTAAGTTTAAATTCTGCAGGTCTACCTCAGTTAGGAATCAGACCCATGGGGCACCTGGGTGGCTCAGTGGGTTAAAGCCTTTGCCTTCGACTCAGGTCATGATCCCAGAGTCCTGGGATCGAGCCCCACATCGGGCTCTCTGCTCAGCGGGGAGCCTGCTTCCCACTCTCTCTCTTCCTGCCTCTCTGCTTACTTGTGATCTCTGTCAAATAAATAAATAAAAATCTTAAAAAAAAAAAAAAAGAATCAGACCTATAAAAATCTATTAAAAGGGGTGGGGGCCACATTTCAGAATTGCACTGAACTCCATGCTTCCTACAGACCCAGTCAGAGGCTACTCCATGAGGGGAGGAACTGAGTCACAAGCACCTTGGAATCCTCACACTAAGCACTGTGTCTGGCACATACTATGCATGTGATCAATCTTGCAAAAATGAAGGAAGACCTTTCATAGGTGTCTGCCCAGCCCAGATGCCCAGAGCAGACCTCTCCCACATGCCCAAGTCCACCGTGATGATAAATTCCAGAAAGACACAAGGCCCATCTCAGCCAACTTTCACACAAGGTAAAGGCAAAAGAAATGAACACCGCCTAGAAACCTCATTAATGCCCTCAACAGAGTGCATGACATTTTACTCTCCGTTAATTTGGATATACAGTATTTCTCTCTGATTACTGTAGCGCGCAATGTTCTTATAAGGTTATGAACTGGTTTTGCGTCGTCCCGTCGCCAGAATTTAATACTGTACTAAGTGTGATATATCTCGGCCATGATTAATCCTGCCCCGTTCTGCAGCAAGTTCCTATAAAAACCAGCTTGAAATACAGGACTCTTAAAGCCCTTGCCAAATCTGCAAGATGGGATATGAACACGGCTCCCATCCAGGCAAGCACGTCTAACTTACGCTGAGCCCGTCTCCACATTTCCCTTTGTGCTCCTCGAGCAACCCACTATTTATCCTAGCCCTGAAGCTGAGAAAATGTGATGAGGGCTGCCCTGGCCTGGTTTACAACAGCATTATTAATACTGCTCAACAACAAAGTAAAATTACAGATAAAATCTGAATAGGCCCATTATTGGTTTTAGGAGGAGTTAAATAAGCTATATAATTTCTTTGGGCCTGCAGAAAGCTCAGCCCGGCAACGACAGGAGAAGAAATGTACACAGCGGCCAAGTAGCCACCGGAGCTCAGCGACGTGTAAATCCCTTCTTCGAACATCGTGAATTAAAGCAGATGAAAGTTTTAAAATGTCAGGCGAGTCCCTGGGGATGGATATGCTTTATGTTTTTTATACAGTGAACATTATTTCAAATGGAAAGGGAAAGCAGTCCTCTATCTCCCACCATTTGCTCAGTTTTTCTTACGTTCCGTGTGTCCACTTTTAACAGGCCCCGTCTCAGGGGAATTGATGTGGCGCTGAGTCAAACAGTCAGGCTCAAGGTAAAAGCAAAGTCCTTGTGAGGAGGAAAATAAAAATTCACCACCCACTTCCGAGAAGCAGCCCTAATCTGGATCATCTGACTTGGGAGTCTGACAACGGACGTCCAAAGCCTACCCCCTCTCTTTCTCAGGCGTTTGACCTCTGCAAAACCTAGCTTCTCTGACCATTACTTTCCCTCTGCACAGGGTTATCAGGGAAACTGAGTTCTTGCATATACGCTATGTGATATATAGTATGTACATGCGCACACTTACATATGTATGTGTGTATAGGTATTTGTGTTTAACACACACACACACACACACACACACACACACACACAAAATCTTCAGGTTGTTGCTTTAACTCCTAACAGCTTTTCCTTCTATTTAACTTCTGTCATGCATTCCCAGCTTTATATAACTGTTCCACAAAGGAAACAAGACGGTCCTTCATTATCCATTCATTCATTCGTACAATGCATACCATAAGGCTATGGCATGCTAAGTCTTTTGGGACCCAACAGAAAACGAAGTGTCCTCTAGAACTTCACAAGTGACAGTCGTGGTCTCCCCCTAAGTTGAATCCTAAGTGAAATTCAGAAGCCTTGTTATCCCAGTTCAGGTGAAGCCGTCCGTCTGATACCATGATGATGACAATGACGAATAACTGGTGTAAGAGTTACGAGGCCAGACGTCCATGATAATCTGGATTATTGTCCAACAAACTGTCAGTCCCTTTCTTTCCCACTACGGGCACAGTTTACATCTCTGTCCCACTGATACTGGTCTAGACCGCGAGACTTGTCCAGGCCAACGACATTTAGCAATGCGACATCAGCAGAGACTCTAGGTGTGCTCACATCACACGGCAATTTGGCTTGGCCCCTGCATTCCACTGATGCACCACCATGAGAAGAACATGCTTCTGGAAGCTTCTACCGTGTCAGCCCAGGCCCCGGAACAAACACTCACGGAGCCAACCTGAAGCAAGCACGTAGCCTGGGATCAAGGCAGCTTCCCCTACTGCCGAAACCAGAGCCACCCAGTCTAGATCAGCCAAACCACAGTCAATCTGCTCAATGTGAACAAAAAAATAAGTGGGGCGGTTTCTTATGTAGCAATATTGTGGAAATAACTTACCAGTGTAAGGTCTAAGCGGATCCCAACCAGAAAACAACTGCCTCATCAAAAGCCATTTGGTGCAACTTAACTACTGAAGCATTAAAATGAGATTATGGTACAAAACATGCTTTCCATGGTCAAATCAATCATTCTGTCTCAACTCTTCTGTGCTCGGTTTCAGCTCGCTCTCTGTATTGAAGGAAATTAACACAAAATAAGTTGATCTTGATGAGTAGGATTCAAATCGATAATGTTAATTGGGCTCCTGAGCATAAGATAAAATGAGTTCAGATCAACAAAAGGTTAATATAACTTTCCCTTCACGCAGCACTACCTATGATAAATCTATACTGGTCTGAAGTTTCCAATTTCATTAACAACACATTTAACATGCTAAAAAGACAGGGAATGTTCTCCTTACATAATATTTTCTCTGTGCCCACCAGCATTGGATTGCATATCCAATTATGTAATTAAATTATTGCTTTAACTCCTAAATAAGCGGGGGATGTACTCAGCGGTGAGCACTTATTTTAAACTTTAATTTTATTATTGTCTTCATGCTCTACCTACTTCCCCCTCCCAATGGCAGTTTACAGAATTACTGGGTATTTTCTTTTATAGCATGTTTCATTCTGACATTATTATCTAGCAAAGAAAAAAAAAATCACTCAACATTCTTATTGTGCATATACAATACATAGGAAGGCATGAGATGAGCTGCTGCTGTAGATGAAAAGAGATTTAAAAAAAAAAAACAGTATTGTAAAGTCCTTGTCCTCAAGGGACTTGCAGTCTGTTATGACTTATAAATGACTAGATACCCAGTAAAATATACAAGTGAGTCAGATTCACTGGACAACTGTTGGCTACTTCTCTCTTACCCATCTCCCCTTTTCTTTTCCTAACATTCTCCTAGATTTCCCTAAATTCTTTTGGGTGCAATGGACTCCATTCTCCTGTCCCAGAATGGAGCGCAACTGCCATACTCCTATCAGCAGAATCCCATCCCCCCAGCCTGCCACAGTCTAGGAGAGAACCCTTGCTTAGACCATGCCATCTGCTGTAACAAATTCCCCTAGACTAGGTGGCTTAAATGACAAACTTTTCTTTCTCCCAGTTCTGGAGGCTGGAAGCCCCCAAGATCAGGGCACCCACATGGTCAGGTTCTGAGGTTCTGGTGAGAGCCTTCTTCAGGATTGCAGACTGCCAACCTCTCATTATATCCTTAGGGGGCAGAGCTCTCTGGGGTCCCTTTTGTAAGAACACTAATCTCATTCTATTATTATCGTTGTTGTTGTTATCTTAGTCACCATACAGTACATCATTAGTTTTTGATGTAGTGTTCCATGATTCATTGTCTGGGTATGACACCCAGTGCACTAATCTCATTCCTGAGGGCTCCACCCTCACAACCAAAAGATCTCCCAAAATCCCCATCTCCTAATACTATCCCATTAGGGGTTGAGATTTCCACATATGCATTTAGGGAAGGCAAAAACAGTCAGCTCACTGCAGACCCCATTTAGACCTATCCGGCCAGTGAAATGCAATTGGGGGAATTTTATTTGAGCCCTAAGGGAACTGAACTCTCCTGCTAGATTTGAATGAGGATGTACATATTCTTAACTATCTGCAGTCACCTCACCACAGGACAGTGCCTTCATGGAGGTAGAGCCCCTGAGAAATGGAGAACATCTAGATCTCATTAGACTCAGGTTCTGAAACCAGTGCCACCATGAGAACCAACAATGACTCTTTTTGCCTTTAAGACAGTTTGAGGAGTTGTTTTTCTTCTTATTCCTGTGATTTGCCACTAAAAACATCTAAACAATAGAACATGCAACAGAGCTCCAAAGAAGGAGAAATTATGATGCACCAAAAAAAAAAAAAAAAAAAAAAAAAAAAAAAATCTAAATAAAATCCAAAGAGAAAGCAGGGTTTCTCCTCGGTCTTGAAAAATGGATAAACTCTCGATTATTGGGAAGACAGGCAGTGGTGACAGGATAGAAAGAAAAAATAAAGCAAACCGGCCAACCTAGATAATGCAAACAGAATGATGGTCTGTGACCCTGATGAAGTTTATGATGTTGTTGATGGAATGCCACACATGTTCAGGAAGCACAGAAAACACTACACATGTCACTGTCTTGTTTAATCCTCACAAATATCCTAGGACGCAGGCATGACCATCCCCAGAATACAGATGGGAAAAGGGGGCCCAAAGAAGTTGTGCGACTTACACACTGTCACAAAGGGTTGGTTTAGCCTCCCACAGAACTGGACAAGAAGGCTGTGTGAGTCTTTGGCAAGTTACACCGAACTTTCTGAGACTCAGTTTCTCCAAATTAGATAACAGCAAACGCCTCTTCGCCAAAGTTGTGAGAATGAAGATAATGCACCTACAATTGCTTACCTTAATGCCTCGCACAATGAATATGATCCACGAACATCAGCCATTATTTTTGTAACTCTTTTTTAAAAAACCACATTTTAAACTTCCAGCAACCAGAGAGGAGAATCAGGACCCATGGGTGACAATGACCAAGTGGAAGCTTCGACTCAACATAAGAAATAGGTTTCAAACATTTAGTGCTTTCTAGAGGCATAACAGAGTGATAGTGAACTTCCAGTTCTAGAAGTTTCCACTCCGAAAAGGAAGAGTCTCTGTTTAAGGACACCATGACAGGGGCTGAGCATAAGAAGTGTGATTTTAGGAATGTTATCCCAAGGGTTCTTTCATCACTAGGACTTTTCCACCCTAGGAGAGACCATTATCCTGCCAGTTCAATTTCCAGTGTATCCCAAAACCAAAGATAGAGAACCAGACCCTCCACCCACGTCTCTCCAGTCCTCAGTCCTTAACAAGACTTGCAATCACTTACACGTTAAAGAACTGTGATACAAATTTGACCGGACTCACTACACCCGCGCTATCCTCCTATACTGTGAAAAGCTAATTTCAGCTGTCACTTACTGGAAGTAAAATGACAAATATCTGTAATATCTGTCAGGTTATGAACACTTTAAAAAGAGTTATGCAGCTGTCAACATTCTGATGACAAGAGAAAAGTCAACGAAGAACAGGAAACAGCACGTCTGTGGAGTACCCAGTTGCCAAACTTCTCTGTGACTTAGATTAATAAAAATCAAATTACCTCCTTAAAAAAAATGCAAACAACAAGGGCTTCTAGAGGAAACCAAAAGAGGCAAATCTGTTAATAATGCTGCCAATGCAATAGATGAGATCGTCGGAATTCGCTTCAACACTTCAGTAGAAAATGACTAATTCTAAATGAAACAAGATGGGATTGGGAGGGAGACAAACCATAAGTGACTCTTAATCTCACAAAACAAACTGAGGGTTGCTGGGGGAAGAGGGGTTGGGAGGAGGGGGGTGGGGTTATGGACATTGGGGAGGGTATGTGCTATGGTGAGTGCTGTGAAGTGTGTAAACCTGGCGATTCACAGACCTGTACCCCTGGGGATAAAAATATATTATATGTCTATAAAAAATAGTAAAAAAAAAAAAAAAGAAAATGACTAATTCTAATAAGGGATGTGAAGTCTTTACTAAATTTCTCTCCACCATGATGGTGGTGGAATAAATGTGTAAAACCCCAGGAACAGAGTGACCAGTCTTATGGAGAGCTTCTTGTCATACTGGAAAACTATACATAAGTAGGTGACTATGCATCCCAGGTTGACTGGGAGAGTCCTAGTCTGTATCCCAGTCTGTATTTTGGTATCATTATAAACAAAGCATGTTAGTTTGGATAGTAAGTTACTATGGTGTGTAAACACGCATATTTTTATGTATGTGTGTGCAATTGTGTGTTCATGTATGCATGTATGTATGATTCTGTGTGCACATGTGGGTTTGTGAAGTTAATTAAAATTAAATTATGAATTTAAATAAAATTAAAAGTTAACATGCCATGATACTTGCATATGCTTATATATGAACGTCCATGTGTAGGGAGAACTCATTTCTTCCATTTCTATAGATCTCGTCTATAGTTTAGCTTTGGGCAACAAACACTACATTTTACAACAAGGATTTCCATTGTTACAAAACACTGAGTATTTGCCATCCAGTTAAAACAAAATAAATAGGAGAGGCAAAAATAACTTTATGTTTTATTCACATTTTTACAAAGTGAGTGCTACCAACCAGGGACCTCTCTGGGAACAGGGATGGGTGCCTGATTTTTAGTTTAGAAGGAGGCTTTTTAACTTAGTGGACTCTAAGAAGAAACTCTAAACCAAAATCCACGCTGCTCATCATTAAATGGCATCTGGTTTTCTAGTATTACTGCTGCTTCTCCACTATTACAGAAGGACAACACAGCAAATAAGAACCATCGTGGGAAAATGAAGTCTCCTCTGCAGGCTTGAGTGAACTATTTTTGCATATGGAAGCTGGCTAGGGCTGCCCTCGGTTCATATAACCATTTTCTCACATGCATTTTTTTTTTTTTTTTTTTAGGTACCTCTCTATGCATTTTTTAGGTATCTACTCTGTGCATTTTTCAGGATAATATACATTGTGGGTTCACTGAACTGTGACTTTTTCTTTTTTTTTAAAGAAATAACTGAGAAAATCCCAACCATTCAAAATGAATAGGCCTTACTTTTTTACACCTTGATTCATCCCTGCTATGTTTTTGGACCTGGGACATCTGCACCTACATTTTTTTTTTCAAGCATTCATGAAAATTCTCTTCCATCCCTCTCCCAGATTCAAGAAATTAAACCAGATGGGAATCCTTACAGCCAGCAGTGTCACTCTCTTAGGATACCTCCCTACCAAGAATATCTAAGCCTCTTCTTGCCCTATAAATTAAGTCATTAACAAATATACACAGTTTGAAGAGGAATGAAATGTTCTGCAACAAATCAAATTCCATGTAGCAGAGGGCACTGGCACTACTCCCATAGAAATAAATAAATTTTGTGACAAACCAACATCTTTTTCCAACACATTCCAGAGATAGCACGCACTTTTTGGTGTTCCTCATAAATCTGAGAAAATTAAAAGTTAACATGCCATGATACTTGCATTACTAGCTGCAGCGCAATAAATATTCAAATACCAGTAGAGGTAGAGCTGGGGGGCCATGGGGGAAAAAAACCTCAAGGCTCTCACTGTTTGGGATTTATGGAATAATAGGTGGCAGTGCACGAGTAAGGGGAGACCAAAGGTGGCAAATGAGCATGTGAAGAGCCACACTTCCCTCATGGGTTGAGATGTATTAATCGGATGCCTGGCTTGGAAGCCAATTTTTTATAAGAAAATTGTAATGACAAGAATGTAGAGAATCACTCCTTTGGTGGAGTTTCCTTAAAAGAGACATCATTCAAAAAAGTTAATAAAGAAAAATATTGGAAAAATAAATATTGGAAAAGAGGGTGAAAAAAAGAATGGGTAAACAGGGCAAACAGAGTTGTGATTCACAGCCAAATATCATCAGCCAAGGGGAAAAAAAAATACCCTTTAGGAAAAAATGGGAATTCAATGAACAGCCCCAAAAGAAATGTTGCCCTTGAAACAAGAAGGAATGGTGAATTTGTGCCTGCCTGTTTCAGGGAATTGATGTGATGTGGCCAGGTGTGGAGAAGAAAGAGTTCAGGGTAAAAATGAAGTTCTCCCTCCCAGGAACCATATTTTCAGATGGGAACTAGATATTACAACAATGTCAAAAAATACTAGAATTAAAAGAAAACTCAGATTGTTTTCATCAAAACTGTCTTCGGTATTAGAAATTTATCTTGCAATATCCCACTCAGCTTCTGTCTAGACACAGGCTAGTCATGGCCACAGATTAAGAAGAATATCCGGAAGACTAAGCAATCTACTTCCTGGAATCAGAGAAGAAAGTACCATCCCTTAAGCCAAGTGTCCAGAAATGGGGCCACAGAACCTGCATAGACACCAGTCAGAGATACAGCAAAGCCTAGAGGCAAAGCCTGGGATCCTTTCCCCAGAAAGAGAACAAGTTTTTGCAGGACTTTAACCCTACCACCATACCTACCAGTGACAGCAACAAAAACCTTCCCCTGCCTAGAAGATTCCATGTCGATGAACATTCAGAACCTTTCAAAAGCCTTCCATCTTTGTAACACTCTCCAATTCAGTAGAGAGAAGGGTGGGTTACCATGGGCCACGGGCCATACTTTGAGAATCAGTGTTCTAAACTACAGAGGCACGGGGCAGAAATAAATACTGGGCCTGGACAATTATGCTTACATCAGACTTTGAAAAGTATCTAGGAGGCTTCCATAAAATGAAATGAATATGGCTGTCCTTCAAGAAAAATCGAGAACTAGAATGAGACCTTAAAAATCAACTGGTATGATGGGTGGTTTTTCAAACTACAGGTCATGATCAATGTGACTCTGTGTGTGTTTGTGCTGGATTACAAAGTTAAAATGTTTATTTGTATGAGATGTGTAGTTTAAAAAGATGTTTGAGCAACAGTTTCCTGGTACAACCTTTTCATTTCATAAACAGGTCCCCTGCAAGCCAGGAAGAAGACACAACATGTCCAATGTGAGAGAACTGGATAAATTCAGGAGCAATAGACCCAGCCTCCTAGAAGTGCCCCAGGCTGCCTTTGTCAAATTAACTCTATAAAAATCTTCTAAGCCACTCAGGCTGCATATGTATCTTAATCCAAAGGACCTCTGGTCATAGTCTGAAATCTTCTTCCAGAGCCATCCTTGGGTCAAGTCCCTACCCACTTGCCCATAGGAATCCCCATTATCCTAAGCTGCAAGGGACCAAGGTCTCACCTTCTTTAAGGAGAGGATTTTGATGAATCATCAATTCTTTTGGATCCATGGGCAACATTTCACAGGAGAGAAGAGCAGTTAGTAAATGCTCAAACTGAGATCCAGCTCGCACACCTCCAGTTCCAGGGTTGAGTATGTATTTGCTCCAAGTAACATGCTTTGCCTTCATTTGTGTCTGTTGTGCCTATAAATAGTAGACTTCATTTGAATTCCATAGCTCCCCCTGAATACCACTCTGAGTTTAACAGGACCGACATAAGATCCCACCACCATTGTCAAGGACTGAAAATTATGATGAATACACAAGCTTGCAACCAAACCAACACCGATTTATCCTTCACAACTATGTGGAAAGGAAAAAGCTGTTGCACAAACTTGCCCCCTCTTCCCATATAAAAACAAGGTGTCCTTATGGTGACCTGATAGAGACTATGATGAAACTTATACATGGCAGACATAACCCTTGGCTGTCCCGTCCTGCCTACTACCCACCCGCTGAAATAGGGTACAGAAATAGGATGCCTTAGCCCAGAAACTTCTGACCACAGATCCTCAACAACCATCAGTTCCACACCTCTGCAGAGTTAATAAAACCAAAGGCAAAAAGTCAAGGAAATCCTGACCCATGAGATTCCCTCCCCGATTACCATAAAAGTATCATCATTTGGGCCGTAACCCCAGAATGGCAAGTGCTTCTAAGTGCACAGGAAGGGACAACTATCTGAGGCAGGGGGGCCTCCTTAAGGTTAACTTTATTCAAGACAGAAGAGTCAAACAGCAACATTCAATCACTGAGTGAGGACACTTATTTAGATAGAGAGAATATTCCCTAAGGAAAAAAAGAAAAATGAAACTCTAGGTTCTCCATACATTTATCTATCTGAACAAAGCCACGAGAAGAAACTTGCATGAGATGTAAGAAATTGGAGCTTTCAAACATGCTGTTTCCACCTTATCATTCTTATCTGCTATAAAAAAAAAAAAACAACTGCATTTAAAGATAAGGTGTTGTGTATGTTGCCCAGATGTTTCTGAAATCCGTTCCCTGTTGAACTTATCTCCCCACAACTAAAGACACCTCTAATCTTTTCTAATGGCTTAATCAAATGATATAAATGGTCTGGCATAGTATCTTCTTTAAAACTTACCCCATGAGTTGTGTGCACACCTATGCTCACCACGTGCACACGACACACAACAGTGGGGATGTTTTTAAATATTTATTCAAGGAAGAGCTAGCACCAGCCCTAAAGCATTACTCACATAATATATTTTCTCAAAGACCAGAAGCTGCAAAATAAGTCAGTTACAATTTCCAAATCATGTTTCTTTTTAGGTTCCTAATCCTCAAACTTCACACTTTCTTCACAGAAGGTGACAATTCCTTTCATTCATTACTCTAAACATTTATTCCATTCCTACTATGTGTTGGGCAATGCGCTAAGAACACAGCAGAGAAAATAAATAGGAAAATAATATGAATAGGAAGTTAGAGAACAGTTTGAGAGATAAAAGATGGAAAGTTGCAAAGAAGGGTTGCATAAAGGGTGAGGAAAGAGAATAAAGAAAGAATATTGACTATCTGTCCAAATGAGGTCCCAGCCCCTTGTAGCATCCCCAGACACAAAAGGTCAGAGTGCAGAGAAAAAATATTCTACACCCAATTTGTTACCCTTTTGTGAGCTGGTTTCACATTTCTGCTCTGCAATTTATCATTCTGGAACACAGAATTGAGAGTCAAAGGGTCCTTAGAGAATACAGGGGTTTATATCCATGTTTTGCCCCAAGATGAGGGGCCACCAGCGGGCAGGGTCCAGTTCTACCAAAAGTCTCAGAACAGACCCTGTCCTGTACAGGCACTGAGCACGGGCTTTCGTCATTCCACAATTCGTACTTATTGAATCACAAAGTCAAGATACACAATACCAAATATTATGTCTGTTTTCTCAGCTGAAAAATAAAGGTTTTAAACCAGGTGACCTGCAAGGTCTTTTCCAGTTCTGACCGTCTATGTGGCAAGGCCTAAGCAATTTTCAGATTTCCCCTTATCCCAAACTTTCAGTGGGGGAGGAAGCTTGGATGACATGGCATGGCTCTAAACGGTTTTACCTGCAACCCTACACGCCACTCACAAGGTTCCATAAAACATACCCTTAAATGAAATGGGAAATCCAGCAAACGCTTTTTTTAATGCATACACCAGAAGCATGTGGCTTCTGTCGGCTTCTTCGATGCAGGGCTCGATCCCAGGACCCTGAGATCACGACCCGAGCCAAAGGCAGAGGCCTTAACCCACTGAGCCACCCAGGGCACCCTGGGATTATAGTCTTTTTAGGCAAAAGGGCAAACAGTGTGTATTATCAGGCAACCCCTTGAGTGGAACTAGGAACCATGAAAAGCCAATGGTGCAAAGAAGAAAGACAAGTAAGCATCATAGGGAAGAAGAGAACAGAAGGCCCTGGCAGTTGGAGCTAACAGTTTCTAGAGAAAGAAACCATACCTCAAAGAAGAAAACCAGTGCCTTCCAAAGAGAAATCATCTGTATCACTCTAGTCCTTACCCACAAAATCTCAAAGTCCCCATCCCCCACTTGCCCAAATGCTCCTCCTTCGAGGCTTGTCTACGTAAACTATGGAGCTCTCGGAAGGCCACTCAGCTTGGAATAAAAACATTCTTCCCTGATGACCACACAAGAAAACAAAATAACCTATTTAAGATTATGCTAATAATGTTATAACCCATCAATCTGAAATCCCTTTAGACATGTGTTACTTTCGAGTTTCTTCTGGGTTTCTGTCCCAGAGTAGCCTGAGGGAAATGGAGCCATCACAAATGAAATAAGGGGTCTACCTAACCCATAAACCAAGAGAGTAGGTTGGAAAGTTCTTTCTTGCGAATAAAAAAAATTAACGAGACGGAATCAAAGGGCAGCTGTGGAGTAGAGAAAGTCCTTTTTAAAACATGATTTACTTCTGAAACCTTTATAATCTCTTTATTGCACAAGGAGTCCATGTAAAACCGTGTCCTCTTGAAAGAAAAGTGAGACGGGAATATTCAAGGGAAGGGGCACAGAACACTGCGTTTTTCTTGCAGGTCTGTTTCATAAAGGAAGGCACACGATAATCCACAGGATCAAAGAAAACTCAGTAGGAGGAGCTATCATGGGAATCCTGGCGGACAACAACCAGAGTCATGACTAAGGATCCTGGCACACTTCAACACTAACTACCCTAACACACATCAGGCAGCAGCCAAGTCCCTAAAGCCAAAGGACTAGACTGTTTGTAGGTACTGAGGTTACATGATAGGAACACGAAGTTTCATGATACAATTCCCCCTAGCTTGTTTTTAGACATTTTTTTAAAAGATTTTATTTATTTATTTGACAGAGATCACAAGTAGGCAGAGAGGCAGGCAGAGAGTGAGAGAGGGGGAAGCAGGCTCCCTGCCGAGCAGAGAGCCCGATGAGGGGCTCGATCCCAGGATCCTGAGATCATGACCTGAGCCGACTAGCTTGTTTTTATGTTTGAAGATTCTGATAATTAAGTTCAACTTGGAAAAAAATTTTTTTTTCAAATATTAAAGAGCCAAAAATCTCCCCACTTCCTTCTTGGAGAATGGAGTCAGGCCAACTCTGATCTCGAACCCCTGTAAACCTCTTCACATCCTAAGCCACTACCACCACCACAATAACAGGACCAGTGTTAGCAAGTTATGTCCGAGAAGGACCAAGTGGACTTGCTCCCCTGAGTTTCTCACATAAAGTTCCCAAGTCTCCAGGGAAGAAAAGAGGTCACCGAGAGGTGGGATGGGCACATGCCGATCTGTATGCAAGAGCAGAGAAAGCGGAGGAGTCAAGAGAAGCCTGGTTGCAAGCGCATAGAATTCCCCGCAGGCAAAGGAGACCAGAATCCTCACAGACAGGCCAGGCTCACTCGCTTGTGCTCCTCCAAGACAGAAGGAGGAGGAGGGACCTTGGGGCCCCACAATGTACTCCTTTGGGCATTCTTAACCTCCACTCTCTCCCCTCTTGTTTAGCCAGATTTCAGATCTTTGCAAACAAAACAAGCCTCAATCTACAACCAGGGGGGAGCAGAAAGAACTAATCTAGTGACCCAAGAGTATGGAGCTGAAGAAATCAGCACCTAAAAGCAGGGCTGCCTGTTTCCCCTAGAGGCCTGCTGGGAGCCAGGAGAGAAGGAGGAATGGAGAAGGCTAGGAAGGCAGGCTCTCCGCAGCCCTTCTTTCTACCAGGAACACTCCAGCATAGCCACACCTCTCACTTTTTTTCAAGCCTCACGATCTGGGGGCAGAACTTAACAAGGGAAATTCATGCAGCAAATGGAAATTAAAAAGCTAGTAATGTTTTCCCACTTATCTTTTTTTCCCAGTTTTATTGAGAAATAATGGACATACATTTCTGTAAGTTTAAGGCCTACCACATGATGGTCTGATTTCCATACTTTGTACAATGATAACCACAATAGGGTCCACTAACCTCCACCTTCTCCATTCACTTTTTTTTTTGCACATGTAATGTTAATTTTAAAGGTAAGATAATGAAAATATAAGTTGTTCCAGAGTATACTAATATATTATTGGCACCTTTCTAGGTCAATATACATGTATCTCACTCATTTTTTTTTTAAGTTTTTTATTTTGGTTTTTTTTTTTGTTTTTTTTTTTAATTTGACAGAGATCACAAGGAGGCAGAAGGGCAGACAGGGAGAGAGGAAGGGAAGCAGGCTCCCCGCTGAGGAGAGAGCCTGACGTGGGGCTCGATCCCAGGACCCTGAGATCATGACCCGAGCCAAAGGCAGCGGCTTAACCCACTGAGCCACACAGGTGCCCCAATCTCACTCATTTTTAAATGGTTGTATCATCTTTCATATAACTGATATACCATAATTTATTTCAAGCATTTCCTTACTGTTAGGTATTATATCAGGAGTCCCATAACATGTCCCCTCAGGCCACCTCTGATTTCAGCTGCACTAAAATGGACAATTCCATGCAAATGCAGAATCAGCTTAAGCTGATAGCATGCTTGTTTTGGGGTGTTTGTTGTTTTTTTTTTTTTAAACATTCATGCCATTTTATTATTGGGATGTTTGGACAGAATAGACTCCTCCTTTACGTAACTGTGCACACATCCTTGCTACTGCTTTGTTACTGTAACTGTGACCACTCTGTGGACCTCCTCCCCAATTAACATTGTCGACTACCGCATAGCTTGCCCAAATATCACTGCTTAACTCAAGGACTGGGACCATCTCCTCCAACTGTTTCACTCTGTTTCCATCCTAGTTCTCAAGACACAGCAAGTGCTTAATAAACATTTCTCCATTTATTTTTAAAGAGAAAAAAAAATAGAAAGATTTGCTGTGGTAAAGGGAAGAGAAAGTGATGACAAGAAAGATCTTAAAGTCTTCTGCCCTCTGTGCTGCTTGGGCTTCTACAGAAAGAGACCCTGCACATTTCAAAGTCACTTTAGAGCTCACAAAGTAAACATGCATTCCAAGTTACTCCTTTTTTGCTAATAAAGGAGATTTCTCTTTCCTCCTGAAGGTCATTTATACCCTTGATATTCTGAGAACAAGCACCCAGTGACCAAATGGGGACATTATGGTGAGGTTTTATAAAGAGGCAAATATTGCTCCTACTATCACACCAGATCTATAACATCTGACAATGTTTCATTAGCTAACAAGGCATTTGCTTTCAATGAATGAAAACTATAATAAAGAGTTGCTATATTTTAAAAAGTAATGAATGTAATTTTTGCTCTATTTTATGTTGCTATAAAAAAGGGCCTTAAGTGTACTTCTCATCTGCTCCTCTTCTTTAACTACCATAATTTATGCAGATAAATGTTGGATGAATTGCATCAAGAACACTACTCAGATTGCTACCCATAAAAGTACTTAGCTATCATTTTCTTTTTCTCCTATTTATACGTCTTTGTATTACAAAAATCAAGTTACCAACATTAAAAATGATATATTGTCACCAAAAGTACTGAGGCATAACACTGGATAATAAATGATTAGTCTTTGAAGGTTAAGACCAAGTTAAGACCAAGAGATAGCGAAGCATTTGTTGTGGCGGACCCTTTCCAAACTGCAGTTGATAGAGAGAAGCTTACAAGTGACAAAAATTGACACCGTGCTAACACTATCAGCCTGCAGATTTACTGCAAAACCCTAACGTACTGTCAAGGGCAGATCAATGTTTGTGATAATTTACAAAATAATTTGGCTTTACATAATAGACATAACGTTATGTGACTTAGAAATGCAACCCTTGGTGTCTAGATGCAAACATGGGGAGGCGGCTACTGGCTTCTCCACCCTTGCCAGAACCTCAGCCCCTCCGGGGCTCAGGCTGAAGGAGGAGAACAGGCTCCCTCAAGGGGATTCTCACCTTTCCCGTTTTCTCACCCACCTACCACAAAGAACTTCGTAGGGAAAAAGATCTATCCTCTGAGAAAGCACTGCTCCCTCCCTCATTATTTCCAAGAACAGAACCCAACACTAACAGTATGACAGAGTAAGAACCAATTTACATGCATGGAAATGGAAATGATACCAGTCCGTACATGAAAGGACCTGCCAAACCAAAGATGTCTTTGTGGGGATCCCAAATGCTGTCTAAGGACCTAAACACATGGAGCAGAGAACGCTAGGAGTTGACAGCACGCTGCTTGTCAACACTTTACACCAAAACGAAAGTCCTTCAGTGCTAATACATTGTTTAAGCCCTTACGTGCCTTAAGAGATATTTACAAACTTGACCCACCATTTAATCCTAACCCTATGATGGGCAAGAAGGAATCTACTAGACTCTAATCCCATGGGGGCAGGGAGCAGAACACTTGGCATACAGTAGATGCATTTTACCTATTTGTTAAATAAATTACCAAAGCAGCAATTTCCAACTCCTTTATTCCCAGGAGTTCCCACATTCCTATTTTCCCTATCCTCATGCTGGAACACTTGAAGAAAGTTGACGTAATCTACTTTATTAACTATGCTTTGTTAGATCACCAGTTAAAAGTTCATACTTCAATGACGTTTAGTACAAAGTTCCTATTCCTTTCAGCAATTCCTTCATGGGGAAAGAATTTATTGAGCCCCTAACTTTATGTAAGGCGTCATTCCAGGAGTTCAGGATATATCCACTGGGGGTGGGGGTTGGGGGGAAAAACGCAGACCAAAAAAAAAAAGCCCCGAATTCATAGTATATGCATTTAGGAACTAATCTAAGAATACCCATATAAATCACTGATCCCACAATAAATGTGTACTGGTGGCCTGCAAAGGCCACCAGCACTTCCTCTGCCTGTGATCATCCCAGACACTGAAGATCGATTAGAGCACACTCTCCAGGAGGCAAGACTGAGGATCCTCAGCACAAGCATCCCAGGCAGCCGCTTCTACGTGTGAGCAAGATGGCACGCATTTACCAAGATACCATGCAAAGTAGGAAACGCTTGAGGCATAGATTCAGCCCACAATACACTTCGGGTCTACTTGAGGAAAACAGCCTTTCACAAAAAATAGTAATTCAGCCTGATACAAGGCGTTGCAGGGGTTACTGCCAAATAATTCAGACAAGGATGGTTCAGATCACAGGTAGGGTTGGAACCACCAACATGCTGCTCAACTTTCAGCTGTGTGGCCCCTTCTTTTGAAGCAATTGCCACTACAGCCCCAGGAGAGGCGCTCGACGTGTTGTATATAATTTTGATTTTAGAATTAACAAAGGTAATGGAGGGGACAGGTGGTGATATTAGTGGTATAGTTTTTTTTTTTAATTTTTATTTTTTTATTAACATATAATGTATTATTAGCTCCAGGGGTACAGGTCTGTGAATTGCCAGGTTTACACACTTCACAGCACTCACCATAGCACATACCCTCCCCAGTGTCCATAACCCAACCACCCTCTCCCTACCC
Source organism: Enhydra lutris kenyoni (assembly GCF_002288905.1). NCBI lineage: Eukaryota > Metazoa > Chordata > Mammalia > Carnivora > Mustelidae > Enhydra > Enhydra lutris. The sequence goes on along the minus strand of NW_019154096.1, from coordinate 29,216,997 downwards.
CCCTTCCCCCGGCAACCCTGGGTTTGTTTTGTGAGATTAAGAGTCTCTTATGGTTTGTCTCCCTCCCGATACCATCTTGTTTCATATTGTTTTTAATGGACGAAGGATGGGCTTTCTTCTCAGTTATCTACTCGTAACAACCTGCCCCAAGTTAGCATTAATGGCAAAAGAAAAAATCCTACTTTAAAGACTGCACAGGAAAGACATTCTAATTAAAGACATTCTAATTAAAAATAAAAGTCGTAAGTTTCTTCATCTGTTGTTCAAACAAGGAATTCGTACCAGGTACTCATGGTTCTCTCCTGCTCTCTGATTCTAAGCAATACAGGCTCTAAGGCTCCATTAACCAAAGTAAATTTCCACATCCAAGCATACCACACTCCTCTTCATCTCCATCCCAGCCACCTTCCGGAAAAGAGGCAGTTACCTGCATTTAATATGCGTAACTGACTGAGCCAACCAGTACTGATTTCCCAAGCCAGGACCTGTGGATATATCCTTGGGAATTTACAGACATGAGAAATCGATATTTTTAGGTATAGGTCTTAATGATAAGCCTAAAAAGTCAGTCCATCATTATTTGGTTTAATTAAAAGCACAGGAAAAGAGAGGGGCCTGGATTCAGAGATGCTAAGAACTCTTTGGGCTCTGACATTTTAGGATTTAACTATACAACCCAACTCCCAAGGGTGGGGCAAACAAGAAGCAAGAAGGAAGCGTGGCTGTTGGACTGTTTCAGATCTCCACAGTGGTCAGAACGGCCCCACCAATGATAACCAGAAACGCCCCTCACTGGAGCCTTCATCTCTAAGATTTTTTTAACAAAGTAATTTCATTGCTGTATATACATAAATAAATCTGGACCATCTGCCTTTAAAAACACCATATCGGGACGCCTGGGTGGCTCAGTTGGTTAAGCAGCTGCCTTCAGCTCAAGTCATGATCCCAGCGTCCTGGGATCGAGTCCCGCATCGGGCTCCTTGTTCTGTGGGGAGCCTGCTTCTCCCTCTGCCTCTGCCTGCCACTCTGTCTGCCTGTGCTCGCTCGCTCTCTCTCTCTCTCTCTCTCTGACAAATAAATAAATAAAATCTTAAAAAAAAACAAAACACCATATCACAGAGTAATGCTATGCAAACTATTCTGGCTTTTGCACCTGCTTTATTCTTAATGTGCAGATCAGCACGTTGGCCTATTGTATCAAAAGAACAACAAGCTACCAAAACACTGAGCTCTTACTGGTTTCATTATAGCTGGTAACTTCTCTCTTGCCTGAAAATTCACAATTGAAAGATTTTTTTCATTTGCATTAGGTTTCAGTTTTCTCAAACTACTAAGTAAATTGTGACTGTATTGACCTGACACCAAGAAAACGATAATAAAAGTGACAATGTACCACGTCTATAATCTCCTGTTTGAAATCTTTCTAGATTTTATATATTCACACATACACTATATATATATATATACATATATATAAATATATATATATAAAATATACACATACACAGATACATTCACACACAGATAAATATCTGTGTAGGTGTGTATATACACATAAATTCAGTTTTTCAAAATGTAGGAATTTAATATGGTGTATCTGCTCTAGATGAGCTAACAATCCTAGCAAGTGTTCATGTTTCTAAAGTGAAAGATAGGGATAGTCATACTCTAAAAAAAATTCAGATAATGTAAAATCAGGACTCTCATACAAATCTAAAATGAACACAGGTAAAATATTTAACAAAATTCGTAAATGAATCAACCCATAAGATGTACCAGTTCGAAGGAGAATTCCAAGCACCACGCATATACAAATAATCAGGAATGCTAAAACGATTTTACAAATAGATAAAAAACTGGTAACCACAGGGATATAAACAGTTGCACAATACAGGACGATTCATTTGCATGTCTATGGGAAGGAATTATTGGTATTATTATCAGTTTCTCTCAAGTTATTTTACAAAATAACTCAAAGACAACAACAACAGGCATAGATAATCCAGAAAGACGCCTTAGACAAAACACACAGGAATTTTTGTTGCCAAAGTCGTTCACAGTTTTTCCTAACATTAGTAAGTGAGGTAGAGAAAGATTATAGTTTCACATTATTTCAGGTCAGACTTAGTTTCAAGCTAGTCCACCATAAATTTATTTTTAAACCTTCATTTCCAGAACTTTGGGATTTTTGTCAATGTCTCATGAAGATCAAAGGGTCTCTTACTCCTTTAACCACAGTACCTTCTGATGGTTCCTATATGAAGACCTGACATGTAGTGGGGGCAAATGTTAAGGAATGAGGACAATCCCTCTTACCAATATCATGGCACGTTAGAATGGAAAGAACACCAGTCCACTCCAGCAGCTGACTGGGTTGCAGCCCCACCTGTCACATTACCCAACTCAGACAAATCACCTGTCCTCTCTAGGACTTGGTCCACCCCATCAGTAAATAGATCTCAACAGTCCCTTCATATTCTAAAAGGCCAGCATTCTACCACCGAAAACACACCTTAGAGACCATGACTTGGCATAAGAAGAAACTTCCAGTAAGTGTCAGATAAAGAAACTTCAGGTTCCTCTCCTCCATCCAATCCCAATGCAAAGACCCATTAAGTCCAAATATATGTTCAACTCCAACTCCAATAAATAGTACTTGGGTGACCCTGAGCAAGTTACTAACCCTCTTGGAGCCTTAATTTCCATGTCTGGAAATTGGAAATAAAACTTAAATCTCAAAGAGCTGCTGGGCCTGACTCCCCATACTTACTCTTCTAGTGGTTCCACTTTCACATTTCCCCTCAAGATTATTATATACAGTGGATATTCTTAAGAATTTATTGTTGAGGGGCACCTGGGTGGCTCAGTCGTTAAGCGTCTGCCTTCAGCTCAAGTCATGGTCCCAGGGTCCTGGGATCAAGCCCCACATCGGGCTTCCTGCTCAGCAGGAACTCTGCCTCTCCCTCTCCTACTCCCCCTACTTGTGTTCCCCTCTCTCTGTGTCTCTCTTTAATAAATAAACAAAAACTTTAAAAAAAAAGAAAAACAATTTATTTTTGAGGGGTGCCTGGGTGACACAGCTGGTTAAGCATCCAACTCTTGATTTCAGCTCAGGTCATTATGTTAGGGTCCTGGGATCACCACTATGTACGTCTCCATGCTCAAGGCGAAGTCCACTTGAGATTTTCTCTCTCCCTACCTCCCTCTCCCTCTGTCCCATCCCTACACTCTCTAAAATAAATAAATAAATATTTTTTAAAAAGAATTTAGAGTTGAATATACTTTTCCCCAGATATTCAGGTAGATTTTCAGTATGTATATCCTATTTCCTCAAAATCAAGTACCAAGCCTTCAACTTTGTTTCACGTTGCCATAGCGTACTAGGCATTTTTGCCTTTTCGCATTCCTCTACCCTGAAAGAACAAACCTCCCTGTCCCTTTCTTTTCCTCATTTCTCCAATGCATCCTCCAAACCCCAGCTCAGAAATTCCTTCCCCCATGCATACCTCCCTGATGCCCTCAAATTGGGTTAGTGTCCTTAGTGGAGCTCCCATAAGCACCTTGCATCCCTTCCTTCCCAAACCCTCCTCCCACATCACAGAACACAGTATGACATAAGTCCAAAACCACTAGGCTCTCTGTCAGAACATGAGTTCCTTCAGGCAAATCAGAACACCACCCAAGTTTGTATTCCTAGTACCAAGCCTAGTGCCTAGCATAGAGTTGGTGCTCAACATTAATGCTTGCAGATGGGAATGCAGTGCCCTCTAGCACCTAATACAGGGGTTTCTCAATTATAAATGAATAAATGATGCTACCACGTGACTATACAAAGAAGTTTCTGTGACTTGGCTCTGTCGATGTCAGTATAGGAAAGGGAAGCAGCATATGGTTTTGGACTGCAGTGGGAAGGCTGGTACAGAGGGGACACATGGGATCCAATGAGCTCATGGGTAGAACACGAGTCAGGGGTCTAAACTAAGCACAGAAACAGCTACGTTAGCTAGAGTGGAGGCTGGACTAAGTCCCAGAGGTTAGAAGAGAACAGCATTGGCCAAAGTATATTTTTTGGATTATTAGGCCCATAAGAAGGTCTCTGATTAAAAAAAAAAAAAAAACAAAAAAAAAAAAAAAAAAAAACTCACGGGACTAGATCAGTGGGTGAGACTATATACCCTCCTCTTAGACATATGATGTGCACCTGAGTACATCCTATGTTAACACAAATATTGAATTTTGTTCTACTTGGAATTTCCACCACAGTCTTCACCACAGATACTATAAGAAGGAAGGATTCTATCACCCCATGCTGTTGGGACCATGGGTCAGAAGTGAGCCCAGAGTTAGACCTACAAAGAAAACACAGCTAACAAAGCTCAGCCAGGCACTGAGTGGTAGACTGAGCCGACAGATGAGAACCAAGCCAAGAAAGCCAGAGACAGGACAAGACGGGCAAAGCTCAGTCCAAAGCAGTTAACCTGGTATCGTAGAGTACCCTTCTCCATAGACTGTGGGCATCTCAAGGCAGATGCCCTGCTTAGGTTATCACTTTGTCTTCAGGGCTTCAACAAGATAGTCTTTCTGATACGGCTCCAGAGATCTACAGCAGCTAGAGCATGAAAAGAGCCAAGCTGAGCAAAACAGACGGAAGGTCCTACACTGTGGTTCACAACCCTGATGAATGTTAAAATTACCTGGTGGGGGGGCGCCTGGGTGGCTCAGTGGGTTAAGGCCTCTGCCTTCGGCTCAGGTCATGATCCTGGGGTCCTGGGATCGAGCCCCACATCGGGCTCTCTGCTCAGCGGGAGACTGCTTCCTCCTCTCCCTCTCTGCCTGCCTCTCTGCCTACTTGTGATCTCTGTCAAATAAATAAATAAAATCTTTTTAAAAAAAAAATTACCTGGGGTACTACTTTAGGAATTTCAGATTTCCTAGGCTCCCACCCACATTAGATACTGATAACCAAGAAATGGACAGCCGAGAAATCCCTCTTTGCTAGACAGGGGGCTTTGATAAGCTTCCTATAGCATCCTCTCCCATCATAGCAAATCTGGCCTCCACTAATGGAAGCAGCAGAGCCCTGGCCCAACGAGAGCCAAATCCTAGTGACGATTCCCCGCACCCCCAACCCTGTCCCAAGGGTTCACTATGAAAAGTGACACAAATTTCCCCCAGAAAGTGCCACTCCTTTCCTTAAAAATAGCTTGGCTTCCTTGGAGGGGTCAGATGCATGGCCTTCAGAGGGAAAAGCATAAACACAACTCTTGCCAAACCAGGCTCTCAACACTTAAATCGGCTCGCTCTCAAGTCCGCACAAAGTTCCAAGAACAAGGAGAGTCTTCTATAAAGGGTTTAACAGCCGACCCTGGTTATGCAAGGCGTCCAGATCTAGTTCTCAAAATGCTTCATGTTCAGAAGTTCTAAGTAATTATTACTTTACCGAACCAAAGTGAGTTATGTACTTCTGTCACTTCGGCCAGGATCTTCTCCAAGCTGCCAAAAACACAAGCTTACCCAAATACCAAAACTATGTAGGAAGGCTACAGAATGTCCTCACCAGAGACAAGACAGAATTTTCACTTCATAAATCAACAACAAATTCTGAAAAGGCAGCCAGTTGAAAAGACAAGCTACCCTGATGAAATATTTTCTTAATTCACCTCATTCAGGGTAATTGATTTTTTTTTTTTTTTACTTCACGAACAAGTAATTTTTAATGTAAATAATAAAGTCAGTTAACCGTGTACTCTTATTGCATGTGGAATGACAAAGTTTTTATCTGAATTAATTAGGTGATTTTTCACTAATACAGATTTGTTGCTTTTACTTAAGACTTTGTTTTTAATCAAATCCCTTCTTGCCCTGACCCTCTCACCCTGCTCTTAGCTGAAATGGAAAGCAACGAAAGTTAGTTAAAATGTGTTTCCCTGTGTGCTTCTTTCCAAATGATTACAATGGCAAAACCCTGAGCATCAGTACAGAACCTACCCAGCCTCCCTCTGAGCATGTAGTGTGCAAATCCCAGGCCCTATTTATAATGTGTTTTGGGGTATCTGGGTGGCTCAGTTGGTTAATCATCTGCCTTCAGCTCAGGTCAAGGTCCGACGGTCGTGGGATCAAGCCCCACATCAGGCTCCCTGCTCAGTGGGGAGTCTGCTTCTCCCACCACCCCCCCACCCAGCCACCCTGACCCTGCTCATGCTATATCTCTTTCTCTCAAATAAATAAATATAATCCTTTAAAAATGTGTTTCACATTTATTTCATCCCTGTATCATCACTCTTGGGTGCGTCAGCCAAAATTCTAACGTGCACATTATTGCCCTACAACTTTGCACATCGCAGTTCTGCTTTTAAGAATAAAATTAATGACAGTGGGTAGAAACTCAAGCTGTTTCGCCAAAGAGGGCAAATTCTTCCCCTTTAAGAGAAGAGCATCCAAACTGGCAAAAAGAAGAGACCTCCAGTTTACATTCCCCCCCATATCTTATCTCTAGGCTTCCCATCCTAATCAGGAGGAAGAACAGAGCTGATGGGGGACAGGGGACAAAATTACTTCCACATCCTGTAATTTGTCTGGTACATTGGAACTGAGGAGCAGGCTCATGAAACACACACCACAATCTTTTTTTTTTTTTTTTTTTTTTTTATCATTTTTACTTTTCTTTGGAGTGCTTTTTTTTTTTTTTTTTTTCTGGAGCAAAATGTTTTCAGCCATTTTAAGTGATTTTTTTTTTTTTTTACAAAGTTCAAGGAAAAAGCAAAAAGTCCCCATTTCACCCTCCATGTGAAAGGCCAATCTTTATATCATGTGTATCATTTGCCCAGAAAAGGGTACCACGTGTGTGCATGTCTGTGTCACTTCTGTGAAAATTGTTTCCATGCACCAAAATCTTACTGGTATAGCCAAAGGGGTAATAAAACACAAATATGTGTCATCCTCCTGGAGGTTACATGGATTAGCAGCATCTGTGTCCCATGGGACCCTGTTAGGGAGGCGCGGTCTCAGGTCGCAGCCGGCCCTCCTGCATCAGGAATCTACACTTTAACAGGGTCCCCAAAAGATGCACATGCACTGCATAATGTGAGAAGCACTGATCTAGTAAAAACAAAAACAAAAACAAAAAACAAAAAAACAAAACAAAACAAAACAAAAAAACCTCCCACTCAAGGTACACAGCATCTTCTCTCCGAAGTTCACCCTGCTTCTGCTCAGATCCTTCCAGAGTCTAGGGGTGCAGGACTGTAAAACCCTAGCGGAGGCCTTTGTGGTTTTCGGCAGAGTCAAGCAGTCATTCCTCAAACCAGGCAGCAAGGGAGGACAGGCAGGGAGAAGCGCCGAGAGGGGTGGTGGCAGGAGCGGCCCCCCCCAGCCCATGTGTCTCAACACAGCAGAGTCATTAATTAAGATACGGCCGGCTGCTGGCGTAGCAGTCACTCTGGCGTTCCCTGTCTGCTTGGGACTGGCGTGAGGTGTGAGAATCTGGGTAGCCTTCTCTATGGCTCTGCCCCGCTGGCGTTGATTGTGTATGATTAATGATTTAAAGGAATAAAAAGAGAAAGGTCAACTTCTGAGTTCAAGACAGAGCAGCTACATAGGGAGTAATTAAGATACTTGTGTAAGCATGATTAATAAGCACAAACTGGCACTCTGGGCAGTAAACAAGACACAAGCAGATGGTTAGCATGGAAAAGGTTTTTTTTTTCCCCCTTTCCTAAAAGCAATTTTTCAGCAGCTTGAAACTTGGCTTGTGAATTCTTTTCCTCCCCCCACCAAGTCTCAAAAAACTCATTATCTCCACATCCTTTAAAAAAAAAAAAAAAGTGGTGAACCCCTTTCAAGGCTCACTCATTCTCTCTTTCAAAAAAGATACCTTATTATTTTATTTTATTTTTACAGATAACTAGAGTTTGCTTGTAAAATGGATGCAACTCATCTTTGTTTCTCTCTGCCTTTTATGTCAGGCGTCCCATGCATTGCCAAGCCTGACAAGGTGGTTCACTGCAGAGTCTTTTAACTCCCACCCACCACTTCTCCCCCCCCCCCAATCCTGTGATGGGCAGAACAGAGGCATCAATGGTGGCATTTCTGGAGAGTGCTGGCAGGCAGGTGTCAGAGCCGTCCAGCAGGCGCCCCTCACGAACACTAATCAGCCCTGGTGTTCTTTTACAATCCATATCTAATTCGCAAGTTTCATTCTTTCTGAAAAACAATTACTAGGTTTTGAAGTTCATTGTGCATTTACTCAACTGTCTCTTCACATTAACGTAAAGTGGGAACAAGAGAAAATAGAGTCAGCAGGGAAGGGACATCAAAAGATGTTAAGAGTGGATGAAGGCTTTATTTTAAGAGTAATATAATTACAGATGTGTGCAATATTTTACAATAAATGAAACACAAAAGGTGTATCCCTGTACTTTCAAGATTGTGTGTGTGTGTGTGTGTGTGTGTGTGTGTGTGTAGAGGCAAAGAGAGACAGACCACGAGACATAGGAGAGAGACACTCAGATGTACACTTTTCTGTGGGGATGGGAAGAGAGTAAGAAAGACAGGTCATTTAGGACTTCAGAAAGCAAAGGTTTTCCCAGGATCAGAAGAGTAAGGTATGCACCCCAACTAGCAAAGAGGAAAACAAAATAATAATTTATCAATGACAGAACAGGTAGACTTAGTGAGGGAAGGGAAGGAAAGGGAAGGACAGAGAGAAAAAGAAATAGAGAAAGAGGTGGGGAAGTAAGGAAGGGCAAAGAGAGAACAAAGAGAAATGGAAAGTTGGCTCTTAAGCCAAACTGGAAAGGGAATCGGCATACTTGACGAAGAAAGCACCAGCGACCTGGAGTCCTTCTCCCAAATTGCAGTTCTTAAACTTCCTAAAGACCATGACAAGTTCCTAGCCCCTGGACCACTGTCACCCAATTGTGAGGATGACTGGTCCTTGACAGACCCAGAAATCCACTTTGTACAGCAAGCTGCCACGCATCTCCCCAGGACGGCCTCGGTGCAGAGACCAGGTCTGAGCTCCCCACACCCCAGCCAGTGCCAGGGGCCACCCGCCTCCCCTCCTGCTCCCGGCACCATCCTGTTGAGCTTGTCCGTCCAACAATGGACAACAACTCTGGTCCCAAACCTGAGTCCACATCACTCAGCTCCTATGTCCCCAGGACTGGAAAGAACCACAGGAGATGGCCCCTGCACCTAGGCCAGAAAAGGGTCTCCAACAAGTAGCCAACTATGTTCTCTTCTGCCTCACCACAAAAAAAAAAAAAAAAAAAAAAACCCTCAAAACACACACACACACACACCACCCCAAGCTTCCCCCAATAAAAAATTATAATATATTATGACCACGATGCTTGGCCTCATGCCTCAAGCCTTTTATTTTCTGTGTTATACCAAACACCTTGGTAATTCTTATATCAGCACTTTCTGAAGGTGTTAAAAAAAATAACCGAAAATGTTTGGAATACTCTCATTACTCCAAGTAGAATGTGTTCGTTTCCGTAGTAAGCTTCAGTCTCTTCAAGATGCTAATGTGCTCTGTGATTTGTCCAGAGGAGCATAAAGCACCTCATTTCCCAAACTGACATGACTTTAAAAGCTGCCCCTCTCCCCAAGACCTGGGTTTCATGGCACACTCTTTGAGAAACACAGATCTCCATTTAAAAAACTCTTTGCTGCTTGAGAGTAGTAACTAACTTACCCTCTGTCTTTTCTTTCTCTAGCCTGAACATACCAACTGTCCAAGATTTTCCCTTCAGAGATCTATTTTCTAGCCCTTGAATCATTTTTCCACCAGCCTGCCCCACGTCCCATTTTTTTCCACATTCCCTCTGAACTCTGGGAAGCAGCTCCAGAGCTCCAACAAGGATCTCATTCATGCAGCATGGAGTGAAAAAGGCTGAGCACATCCCATTCCCTTTAATACAGCTCCAGATTATACTGGAGTCTTGCCTGGTCACCCCCACTTTATCTGCGAGTGCAAACTGAGGGCTCTCTCCAGATAACTCACATCCATAATTCTATTTGTTCCAAAGTTATTTAGAAGTTTCTGGAACAGGTACAAAAAAGTCTCAACACTGTGGGGGCAGAGAAAAGGGGAAGAAAGGAAATGCTCACATTTGGCAGGGTCCACACTCCCAGCTCACATTCACCCCTCTCAGGATGTACTGTTTAGAAAAAGGCGTATAAAACTACAGCAGTGTATAGATATCAGTGTTCTCCACAGCCCAAGCAAAGGAAAGTAAGGAAAAAAAATATGTATGATTTTTTCTTCATTAGGATCCATCCTTAGTCTAAGACGCATCACCTTTCACCTAACTTGCTTAAAAAGGCTCCCAAGTCAGCTTCCCTAATTCCCATGTCTTACCCTAGAACTAAATTTGAATGCATGTCAAACACTACTTCCACTATGCCTCTCCTCTATTCAAGCACACATTTCACCTTCCCTACAATCCTAAGACATAGGTATGGTTATTATCCCCATTATATGAATGAGAAAACTGAAAGAGGTCAAATCCCCCAAGATGACACAGCGAGAAAGTGGGGGAGCCAGGATTTGAACCCTGGGCCCTCCGGTCCCAGGATCATCCTGGCTGCCATGGCTCTCTATTCCCTAGCCCCACCCAGCTGTTCAACAGTAGCTTCCCACTGTCCCAGCACACTGGTACCCACCACGCTTCCTCCAACCTTCCCAACTTCCATTCTCTTCTCTATCGTCCCAGGATTTGTTCATGTGTCACAATGTCTAAGATCTTGCTAGCCATTCTTTTTTTTTTTTTTTAATTTTATTTATTTATTTCACAGGGAGAGATCACAGGAGGGGGGGGGGGGGGGCAGATGAAGGAGGAGAATACCAAACAGAGTCCCTATTGAGTATGGAGCCTGATGCCAGGCTCCGTCTCACCACCCTGAGATCACGACCTGAGTCGAAATCAAGAGTCAGAGCCTTAACCAACTGAGCCACCCAGGTGACCCCTTTCTAACCATTCTAAGCACCACTGTCCTTTGCTGTGAATTCTCCTAACACGCGGCCTATCGCACACAGCTTCAGGCTGAAGGACTTTATGGCTTCTATTTTTCACCACTGTTTTTAGTGTTAACGGTTGCTTTATCTCCTCAACTAGATTAGAAACTCCTTAAGATTTCAAAGTAGCTGCTCATAGGCTGAATAAATAAACGGGCATCTTTCTACTACTACCCAACATGGCCCTTATTGGGCAGAATACTTTTCTTGCTGCCCAATATGTCTCCGGCACCAAAGCTGCCTCCAAAATTTTCTCCTTTCAAGCCTAAGCCTCCATTTTATTGTCTCCTGGGCTGGCCCACAAATTGAAACAGAATATGATGCTTAATTTTACATCAACCAGTTAAGCTGCTTTAAACACTTCAATATTCCCCAAATGTAGTTAAATATATGAACTTGCACTTAGAGTTGTCAACAACGCATTGACAATTTGTTTTATAGTTGCATGTTAATCTACAATCTGTTTAATGCAATCCAATACATTATTAGGGATAGTGATATATAAATTTAAGTCTTAAAGCATGAAATATCATTTAGGATTAAGGCTCTAATCTCTTAACAGAAGAGATGTTCGCTCACAAAGGCAAGCAGCAAAGAGGAGCCCCTGCATATAAAAGGCATCATCATTGCTTCCTGCCCCAAGGAAACCAGCTACAGCAAATGCCCCTCGTGGGGGGCAGGGGAAAAGGGGAGACAAAAGTAACCTTCCTTCCTGCCCCAAAGCAAAAACTCTCTCACTAAATCAGCCTCACAAAATGGTTAAAAATTCTGACGCAGGACACTGCTATTGACTACCTCTTCTTCCTCCCCAAAGTCCTCAGGTAAGAGAACAGTAGCAACGGCAGTGGGGACTCACTCATGTAACGCAACTGTAGGAAGTAGGTACTCTTACTATTCCCACAGTGTCAGTGAAGAAACCGAGGCAGAGCCAGGAAGGGACCCTGTTGAGCCGGACAGTCTGGCGGCAGAATCTGGTTTCTTCACACACTCTTTACTCTGCTAATCACCCCATACAAGACATTCGTCGTCAGGCTAACTTCCAAACCAAAGTCTGGAGACCACTACAAGTTCCTCATGATAAAATAATTGTTCAGTAAACACTGTGAGCAATCAAAGAAAACAAAAACTAAAAATATAAGATATTCGCTGTCCTCAAGAAGTTCACAGAAGAAGAAATGAGGCCAAGACTCAAGAAGAGATCCGCAGGAGATCATTAAAATGCCAAAAGAGGGATCAGCGGAGAGGACCCAGGAGGAGAGCTGTTAACTCTGGGGAGACTAGGATGGAGACAGACTAAGAGATGAGGGAGGCGAAGGGGCCCCAGTTCCTCCTTTAATGGGGGACCAAGCACCCCCATTAAAGACCTATGGCAAGAGCTAGCCTAAGACTCAGCTACAAAATGTCACTTATCCGTATGTGAAACAAGCCACTGACAAACGACGATGCTGCAGGGCACCTCCCTTTCAGGCAGGGGACCCAACAGCAGCCTGCGCCCTACACACAGCCCACGCAGACATCTCCTCTGAAAGCATATATTGGTCACTCTGATGGGGCACATCTTTCCACAGAGCCCAGCTCCACTGTGACTAACTGCAACATAAGGACACCATCTCAGATGTTCCCTGTCTGATCTACCTGAAAACCCAGAGACACACCCCAACTCCAACATGGCTGGAAGTCCTCAGGGACCTCAGACACATGGGCAGATGCTCTGCACACAGTCAAACGAGCAGTAGGCTGGTCTCGAAAGGTACCCGCCTAGTGAACCAGCAATCCCGCTGGGGTGGTCAGCCTCCAAGAACTGGCCCCCTCACGACCTTTATCAACTTCGTGCTTCCCTGTTTGGAAGTGATATGTATTTCAGAAACGTCAAACTGCTTAGAAAAGTTTGGTGATAAAATGAATAGGCTGTTTGCTCTCCATATTGAAATACCTGATTTCAGACTGTCAAAGTGCTTTCAGTTATAGTAGGAAATGTACAAAGTTAGCTTTGCTAGTTTTGACCACCATTAAAAAAAAAAAAAAAAAAAAAAACATTTAGCAGTTACACGTACCGGTTGAAGTGCCCAGGTTTCAAAGTTTTTAAATTGGTGCTAGCCAACTTCTAATATTATTAATGTTTTTTAGGATAGCAAAAACATGTAACTTTTCAGAGAGTTCTCATGGCCTTTCTGAGGAGAAGTTTCTGGAAACCGGTCCACTTGCCAGAAATATTTGTTACTTTCATGCAGTAATTCGAAAGAAGCCCAAGAAAACTAGAGCAAAGTTAATTTTACTGTTTCGTTTCTAAAACAGGGTAAGTGTCACATGACTAAAAATAGTGTCATTGTGACTTCAAATTCCTGAGCTGTAAGGATTTCCTTTCATTTCCCTCTCCTGTCTTCTCAAACACATGCTTTTTCATTCTGGTTTTAATTGCTTCAAATATATGAAATTCCCACTATTTTTTCTGAAAGCTCTTACAAAGCCATTGTCAGATTACTCACTTTGTCAAACTTTCTCTTAAGCTGCCTTTCTCTTCCGAGACGCTGGTGTTCACATCTGCGGCCTGCACAAGGTCTGGCTTCACCTTCTGTGCTCAACTTATTCCAAGACAAGTAGTTACTAGCATGTCAGTAAACCTTTCAATGAAAGCATAAAGAGGAAGAAAGGAAGGGGAGGGGAGGGAAAGGGACAAAAGCCAAACAATGAAAGAGTCCAGGTATTAAGGGAAATGCAGATGATTCAGAATGTACCAGTTACAGAGCCGAATGCTAAATCTGGTTGCCTCTGTTCATCTGCCCATTCGTTTTAAAGGTCCATGAGTAAAACTCTCTTAGCGAATTGTAGCATACTACCAAGTGAGAACTGTTGGTGGTTCCAGTTTAACTTCCATGAACTGAGTAGAATGACTAGCACGACCTCAGGAACCGCCAGGACAACCCCAGAAAGATGCGTTATCTCCAGGGTACGATAAGGCTCTAGAGGTTGAAAATCTACCTACAGTCATAGAGCTAATAAGCAAAAGAACCAAGAACTAAACCCTCCTGCCATCTCCTGCTAAAACAATCTGATCCTGAATGACAACTGCTGTATAGCTAAGAGGGTAATCTTTTCAACCCAAGACGTGCTTCCCAGCTTGGCCTTAGCTATGTCCCTTAACCAAAGAAAAGAGGACACGTTCAGACAATGCCTTATCCCAAAGGGCGGTCACTGACTGCTGGTGTGACTTACAGCCTTAGGAAGCAGAGGTCCCTACAGAAACCACCCCTGGGACTTCACTAAGCAAATCCTGGAGAACTACACGCTGCTTAGCGGACAAAGAGGAGGCTGGGTCAGCGCACTGTGGACAAAAGGGTGTATTCAGCGGACACCAAAAATTCAGAACGGAATGCTAATGGCATTTTTCTTACAACAGTGTTTCCATGTTAAGCTTGATGTTCTGTGAAGCGGATGCCCAAACGTAGATATTGGGCTCGAGTTGCAAGGAGTACATTCTCACACAGAAGCATAAAACACTTGGAGCTATGAACAAAAACTAAATAAAACTAGGCCTTAAAAGATTAACAATGAGTTTGTAGTAAGATGAAATTATGTCCAAACAGCCGGGAGTAAAGCGTATGAGCACGTGCTGGTCTGAGTCTCTCCCAGTGTCAGCACACACAAGCAGAACCCACGGGTTCTACGAGTGCGTCCGCAATGCTGTTTTTATCATTTATCTTGTACACAATTGGGTTTTTACACTGTCACCTTCCAATTCTCCCATACTCTCCACTTTTTCTTCAGCGAAGGGGCAAATTTAATTAATTTTAATTTAGATTGAATTTAGATTCCTCTTCTGTGAGACCTGACGAGACCTTTAGCTAGGCAAGAGGGAGACGGGAACGACGAAATTCGACTTCTCCCTCAAGAGAGCAGACTCTCACCCATCACCCTCAAGTGACAATTAGCAGTTTCTGCCGCACATTATAGGAGCAGAACTAATAAGGCAAAGGAATCGAGGGCAGGCTTTTCCCTTCACGATCCTGTCTGAAGCTTAAAAGAAAGTCTGAAAACTAATGAATTCTGAATTCATGTCAGCTCAGTAGAGAGCAAAGTCTTTTATCTTCACCTGGAATAGAAATGAAAGAAGAAAAGCCCAACGGTTCATCCACTTCCCCTAAAACATGCTCTGCTTCAGTCCTATTCTTGGCTAAGAGAGTCTGGACTCCATTGAAGCTGGAACAGGTCTTAGAAATTGCATGACCTGTGACCCACCTTATTTTAAAAGGGAGCAAATTTGAGCTTAGAGAAGTGAAGCACTTTGCCCAGAGTCACAAAGCCAGTCTTCAGATCTAACATCCCTGGTCTTGAGACACCACCGTGCTAGCAGAAGAGGTTTTACTCCAAATGTTAAGAATGGTTTACCCAATTTTTCCTCCAAGTGGTTCTGAAATTCCAAATCAATATATGTAATATGTGTAAACTCAAGAGAGGCATTAACGGACTCAGAGAGAAGCCATCAAGGGGGACCCCACCTCCAGACTATGCCTCCTGAACCAATATGAGGAACACACTTCTGCTCCTATGCACAGATCCATGCCCCTACAATGCGTTCCTGTAAGACCCAGATAGAGCATCTCCCACGGATTCCCTAAAAGGAACAAACCAGAACAGTTTGCAAAAGAGCTGACTGCACGTTCTCTGAGAAAGAAAGTCCTAGGCCCGAAGATTAAAACAAAGTATAAGCAGCTCAAAACCCAAGAGGAAAGGCTTAATGCTTCACAGAACTACTCGCGGACAAGTTTAAAGAAGAAGCAGGTTATCAGACAAAATAGTTCTGCAGGGCACTGTGATGTAGTAAGGAAAACAGCCAGTTCCTAACTAAGTTTATCTGCTCTGACAGCTTCTGTCTTGGCCTGGCAGAGGTTGAGTGTCTACACAATGAACATAAAGATAACCTGTGATGGCTACACATCCCCATTCATTCGCCAAAGGTCACTAAGGATTGAGCATTTTGCTTCAGTGCCTCTGCTAATCCAAAGACATGCCAATCTGCTTACTGTTACACAACATCAGGAGGTTCGGATTTTACTTACCGAGGGATGTCGGACTCGCTTTGTCAGAACTTGGTGACTATTAGCACAAGGCTGAGTGACCATGGCTGCAATGAATTTTTAAAAACTATTTGGTTTTAGGATGCCCGGGAAAGAGGATGTGACTAAACAAGATGGCGGAAACCACTGTGAGAACATAAAAGCTGAACACTGGAGCATTGAGAAATTAAATTCATGGCCTGGAAAACAAGCCAAGATTAAAAAATGTCATGTTGATACAGTAGGTGCTCTTGAGAATGGGGGGAAGATGTCAGAAACTGGATTGATTGCATTTTCATAGCAATGTTGTGTGATGGAGGTGGGGAAGGGTCAAGTGTGTCAACACCCTTTAGTGCTTTGGGGGCACATACCATAACTTTCATCAAAACCCTATGCGATGGAAAAAGTCCGCCGTCATACGGCTCAAATTTTTCAGTCACAGGGGCCAACCGAAGACCCTTCCCACAGAAGGCAAAGTAAGATTAGCTGGGTCCTATGCCTTTGCTTGGGGCCACCAGGAGGTGCTGTTAGCAGCAACGTGGTTCTCAACTCATGGACAACAGGGAATAACAAAGGTTACTGTGACCCCTCCCCTAGTGCAGCTTTAAAATCTCCTTCTATCCATGTCTAAACCAACATCCTTCCCACTCCTCACAGATCCTAACAGGAGCTCATATTTTTCCCTGAATGTCCAAAAAATAGGCATACATGAAATAACCTTGCAGTGAGAGGCCCCAAGACTTCCTGCAGACAAACTTCTAAGTCATCCTACTAAGACTGAAATGGGGAGAAAAATCGGAGGGGAAGAACCCACGGGCTCACAACAGTCTACCTGGTCTTTATGGGTGAGCGCTAACCTCACTCATGATCCCTTAGGACAACATTTTCTACCCAGACTTGAGCTGGCAGGCAGATCTGTCCATGAGCCCAGGTTTAGGATCTTGCTTGTCCTTACAGGTATATGTTCTATCCTCCGCCATCGAGCAACATTTGAGTCAGTGGCACACAGAGGACAGAAAACTCCACTGTGAAAATATCCACCTGGGAAGGGAGGGGGAAGACCCAGGGCTTTCTAGGGATGAGGGATGATTATGTCCAGAGAGAAAAAGATGGAGAAGATGAGGTAGAAAATAGCAAAGAGAACTTTCGGGGCTGAGTGGCTACTTTTTTCTCTTTCACAACACTGTAAAAAAAATACAAAGAAGCTGCCCTGTCCTGAGGGGAGAGAGCTGCCCTTTGATGCTGGGACAACCATCTATAATGCTGATGAGAGTTTTCTCTGATCCTGTCTGCCCACCATGGGGCTCATCCTCTGACCAAATTCTCACCTCTGGGGTGACCTTTGTTTAATCATAGGACTGCAGGAAGAAGGTTCATCTGAGGGTCAGGAAGATGGTAGTCCTCACACCCACAGGAAACCTGAGTCTTTCAGTCAGGAGAGGATCCTCCTTCCCTTTCTTTTAAGGAGTTAAAAGACAAATCCAAATCTGTTTTCTCCTTTGCCTTCAAAAGTGCCAATATCTTCCATGCTCTTAGGATGGGGGGGGTGGGGGGGAAGAGGCACTATGAACTGTTCCCAAAGTCACAGTCAAGATTAGAACGCAGGCCCCAACTCCTAATCCCAGAGGCTAAACTGTTCCACTCTGCTGTCTCCCAGTCTCACAATGAAGGTGAGGGGAAGGGGGGGGCATAAAAAAACAGTTGGGTTAGATAGGACCAAAGCCTTCTTTCTAAAGAAACCAACTATCATTCTACAGTCCAGCTCACTAGAAGGTCTGCAGCTTTCAACAGCCCAGAACTTCTGTTCTTCATCTATAAAATGGGGCCATGTCCAGCCCCCAGATGAGACACAGTGTCAGGGAGTAGCTAGCACCACCCGTAACACATGGTCAGCACTAAATGAATCTTAATCACCTGCTCCTTTCCTAGAGCAAATACTGTCTATCACACACACGCAAAAATGAAACCACCTTCTTTCTTGTCAGATTTGCTGTGAGACAATTGGCAGCTCCCTTTGATTTTAGGATTACTCTGGATATTTTGCACCGGGAGGCTCCAGAGTCTTCTTCGTTAGGCTTGATGGCCAGATCATGAGACTTGTCTTTCTGCTCACATCCCCAAGGAGACCAAGTAGACCCCAAGTACACCCCAAGTAGACCCCAAGAGATCCACGTGGTCCCATATTTACACACGTGCTGCAGAAAATCTCGATGCAGCTAATAAACTTCCTGTAAGAGCCCCTTGCCTAGTCTCTACTTGGACCAAATACAATGCAGACTGGACTCTTTTTCTTGAGTTTTCTTTTCTTTGAATCTCAGGCAAATAACTGCTCCATGTACCAGCCTAAGTTACAGGGAAATGCACAGCATCCCGGCAAGAGAAGATACAATAAAGCGGGAAGCGTCAAGTTTCGGGGACTTGAAGAGAGCCCTGATTAAAACTCCAGCTCTGCCCCTTTCGGTAATGGAGGGGCAAGTTCACGAATGCTTGGCTTCATGTCCCTCATCCGTTGAGTAAGGAGAACACCTTCCTGATAGAACAGTTACGTGAAAAACAAAAGTATCACAGTTAACATCAGCAGGTTCCTTGCTATATTCCCAAACCACAGGAGCTGGGCCACCCAGATGGAAGTTAAGCTCCCTTTCTAAGAAGTCTAACATTTGGATAGATGCCCTATCTTCAGACAAACAAAATCTCTGAGGCCATGACTTACCTTCAGTTTCCTGGCTCTCATAGCTTGGTGGGGGGAGAGATGAATGGCAGCAGAAAGGGGCAGCATTAGAGGGCCAGAGAAAGAGAAACAGGTCAAGAGAGACTTAGACTAGATATCTTGGTCCCCCTTCAAGTCTGATTCACACTTGCTGTGAGGCCCAGCTACATCTTTGATCTTGGGTTCCACAAAATAATTCAGCATCTTTATAAATGTTCCATGTATGCTATACGACTTTAAATTGGTTACTGGTTATATGCAATCAAGAGTCTAGGCCAAGACAGAAATCCAGAACCTGAGCCTATACGGGCATCACAAAATACTCTTGTCTCCACCTCCTTCACCTCCTCTTACCTGCCTCCCTTCTCCGTCAAGTCAGCAAACAGCAGTGGGATGGCTGTGAACCATCAGACTCAGTCAACCCTTCAAGACCACACCTCTCCTCCTCCTGACACTTCCCAGTCATTTCAGCCTCCTTTTCCGACAAGTCTTTCCCTCCCTCTCCTTCCCTCTCTCTGTCACTCACACTCACACACACACACACACACACACACACACACCACTTCTGTCTTGCCTAATTATGCAAAGAGCCAACAGCAACTTGCTGGCATTGGAAGCACGAATTGGCACATCCCTTGTACCCAGTCCCCCAGCCTGTGTGAGCCCTCATAGTCTCCTACACAGAGCTGGAAACCACCCATAACTGCCTCCATCACAGCCAAAGACTTTAGCAACAATAGAGCATTTACGTCTTCATGGTCTTTAAAAAAAGAAAGGAAGAAAAAGGAAAAAAAAATGAACATGGCTGCAAGCATTCCAGCTCCGAGTTGCACTTGGTGCATCCAGCCTCGGGACACATTTCTACGACTTGTTGCAGCTCGTGAAGTTGGGTGAGAAGAGGAGACAAGAGATGCCTCGGAAGAGCCTGGCAAGGAGGACTGGGGAGATTCTGGGGCAAAGAGGCATTGGGCAAACATCGTCTCCCTAATCCGTGTGATGACTGCCGGCCAAGTTTGCTCTCAGAGCTGTGAGAAGGACCAATTAATTTATCAATCTGCACCTCTTTCTGCCATAACATATTTCCCTCTTGCCAACAAAAAATGTGTCCATTATCAGGCAGGTCCCTGTCCTCCCAAGCAGCCCATGTGGCTGTATAATTACACTTCTTTCCTTGACAACTTGCATGATTGTTTTCCTAACAGTATATTACTTCGTTAGTACTTTCCAATATACGTTATTTTTAAACTGTCACTTTTGCCCAACTCATCCCAATTCACACTCGTCTGTTTATCATAACAATCATTAATAACTGTCAGTCCACGCCATCATTGTAACGAACTCACTCCCTCATTAGCATGTTCTAGCATTTGTTCCGTAGAGGGGGCTGATTATTTTTTACAACAGGCCAAGCCAATTACTTTAGTGAAATGGAATCACATTAATCAAAACTTAACAAGGTGGCAAATTTAAAGATATCAGATTGCAAAAGACAGCCTAACTAATATGTCAGTGTCAGGGGGAACGTGTAGGTACGCGGCAGCTGGACTAAATATATCTCTTCACAGAGGCCACATGAATTTTGACGTTTCATATGATCTGACAACTACCAAAGTGATATTATAGGAGGAGAGAGCCCGGTGCTGCATGGCTCACGATGACTTTTGCAGATTCTGGCAAGGGTAGTGGGAGCGGGGCGGGAGGCGGAAGAGGGGCGAGGAAAATGGTGGCCATGCCGATCCAGGCTGGCAGACGGCAGTGGATCTTGTCTCTCTGTGCCAAGGCATTTTCTCTTACATTTTAAATGATGATAGTCATCCATCACCATCTGACAACTGCATCAAAACCAGCTGCAAAACATGCAAAGCCCAGCAGTCTAAAATATGCTGACACAACCAAGAGAAAAACAGAAGGTAAAAAAAAAATACATATATATATTTATTTATATATTCCATAGGAAAGGGAAGCAGCGGCGGGGGAGGAGATGAAGAAGGAACGGGGGTGGGGTGACTGCCAAGCCTTCGGGAGCAGAGGAAAGGAAACACCAGGGCAGCAAAAGAAGGGGAAGAAAAATGAAAGGGGGAGCCAAAGAAAAGAATGAAAAAGAGACAAAGAGGGAGACAAAGAAAAAGGGCAAGTGATGAATGAGGAAGCAGGGAGGCAGGGAAGAAAGAAGAGAGAATGAGCACAGCTCGCTGTCAGTATCTATCTACTGGGGAGGAAGGCGATGTGGGGGCAGAGGCGCTCTTACAGGGAGCGGATTCTCCCCAGCAAGACTTCCCCAGCTCAGGCTCAGCCCGTGCCTTTCTTACCCCCCAACACTGGCCAAGGGCAGGGCTCTTGGGCCTGATCCCACCCCCTCAGGCAAGCTCCACTCTGGTCAGTCCGCCAGCACGTGGGCTCCTAAGCACACAGAGGATCAAGTGTAACTCTGGATGGCACACATGGGCACCTCGACCACCAGGCTGCTCCCTGCTCCTGAGGCCTGCCCCTCCACCCCAACCCACCCTCCTCTCTGGGCTCTTCCACCACCCGGAAGGGGGTTCCAGTCTCCACCCTGACATCTACTGGCTAGGTGACCTTGAGTGACTTGACCTCTGTAAGCTCCCATTTCCTCATCTATAACAACGGAGATGATACTACAGCTCAAGCTTTATCTTTTACAGTCAAATAAAAAACACATAAAAAGCACCTAGAAAGATGTTTGACGCATGAGTAGGCCCCATTGTTGAGAGTGGTCCTGGGGGTAGCGACTGTATGTTTATCCATCTTTCCAGTCGGTACCAAGAAAGAGTGCCCTGAAATTCTGTGGACATGAGCTGGAGTAGTGCCCTTCCTTGTAGTCCTCATTTATGGGGTTTACATCCTGATCCTAGGATCTCTCCTGCCATTTCTTTAATAAACTGGGAAACTGGTTGGCCACATGCAGAAGGCAGACGATGGGTGACAAGGCCTTTTTGTGGGCCTTTCAAGGGTGAGCTAGATTAGAAGGACACCATGGTCCAGTGTCAAACATCTGGATGCTTCCTTGCCTGGTCCCACAACCCGACTGGCCTAACCACCTTGCTGTTATTATATGTAATGAAGTCTATTTATTTACTTACTTATTCTGAGGAAGCCCAGAACCAGGGATACCAGGCTCACAAAGGCCCTGCTGTATAATGTGATTAGATTCAGTTATATCACACAGTTCATGAAATTGTGCTATGATTCATTTTTACAACTTAAATAGCTATTTGGTTGGGTTGCCAGGTTGAACGTGATGAATGTGTATGATAAAACAGAACAAAGAGAGGGGCCAGTGTCTGTAAACTGAAACATTAGTCAGTGTATTAACCCCTTCCCTCCTTAATTGTGATGCCTGGGAACAGCTACCCCATGGCCACCCCACTTTAGACCTCATGTCCAGGGTTAGATCTGCACCAATGCCAGAGGTGATCATCTAATCTCCCAGCAAGGAAAAAGCTTTCTCCACAAGTTCATCGTCTATTCCAACCTAATCCTTGTGTTAGCATAAGAGGATAAGCCACAAGTGTTCATGGGTCTTACTTCAAAACCCAGTCATCTCCCAGATCCTCAACTTCCATTCCAGTCTTAAAGCCTACAGTCAAACATTTAACTCATCTCCAAGTCAACATTCATGGCAATACTGGTGAGATAGGAGCCTGCCACCTAACTACCCATAAGCCACGAGAAAAACAAAGCTGGAATAACAAAAATAATCACTGTAGTGTAAAATTCAGTTGAAATAACTTAGAAGGGAAAAAAACACAACCCGCATCCCTCCTATCAGTGTCCTTCCCATTGCCTAATAGATTATTTTAGATAGTAACAGGGCACCTACCTAGATAAAGATATCCTCAAGTAGACTCTCAGAACCTATCATCACTTTGAAAGTTATCATTTTTTAAAGGCAGTTGGGTTTTTATTTTAACAGAGGACATAATTTTAATATTGAAAGAGGTCTCGCCAATTAATTCTTGCCCTAACCCAGCATTAGTCATTCTTAGAAAAGGAACCTGAGTGTGGCAGATGTTCCAAAGATGACTACAACATCTCTCCCACCCAGTATGCTCTTCTGGAATGGGACGCTGTTGTTTCCTCATCACGTGGCAGACAAAGGCCCCTGGCCTCTGGGCAGACCTGTGTTGCTTTCAGAGAGAGAGTGCATGGAAGTCCACTGTGGGGCACAGCATCTGCCTCCGCACCAGAACCCTAATGCTTGGAGTCCTCAGCTGCCATGCAAAAAAAAAAAAAAATCCCACAAATACCCCTGAGGCAGCCACAGCACAAGGAACTTAGCCACATGAAGAGGACATGTACAAGGCTCCATTCAGCAGTTCAAGTCGCCAAGTCATCCCAACCCAGATGCCAGACACGTGTCTGGATGAGCTTTTAGGTAGATGACTCCAGCCCCAGCACCAGCTCACCCCCAGCTTTTAACTCTTTCCAATGGAAGCTCCAAGCTTGTGGACCGAAGACAATCCATTCCACTCTGCCCTGTCTCAATTCCTAATGCATGGACTCCATGAGCAAATAATAAAATGGTTGTTTCAAGTCTCTAGGTTTGGAGGTAACACAGCAACAGCTAACAGGAAGACTGGGAATTCAGGGAAGCAAAGGCCAAAGTCAAAACCAAACCCAGGTCTGCTGATTCTGGGTTTAGCGCCATGTTTCCTTTACCACTCTTCCCCTGCAACATTTGCATGACACAAGATACACCTGTGTCAGGCTCCACACATTGATTTACTATCATAGCAAATAAGGCAGGAGCTGAGAAACATTTGGCCATAATCTCATCAGATGCTCAGGGAATAACATGGAGGTTTCCACTGTCCTTGAAACCAGTCAAATCTCTCAAAAGACCAGACAACAGAAAACCTACATTTACCAGGAACAGCAAAAACTTGGTATCTGGGCATCCAAATAGAAAAAAATATATATACCACGAAGCAGTCACTGACATTCACTGGCCCAATGATTTGTTCCCAAGCATAAAATCCCCTGAAAAGCAATCACTGCCCTAAATGGAGGCCCTTATATCACATCTCCCACATATTCCATTTTACTCCAAGCCTGGAGAGTATCAACCATCCCCCTACCTGGTCTTCTGGCCATTTGGATCGGTGGTGATTCGAGTCAGAGGACACTCAGGATGGATCTGGCAGGGAAAGGTCTAGGCTCAGCAAATGGAGGATTCGAGACTAAGATTCAAACCGTGAAGGTAACTACATAACGTCTGAGTCTTACGCTTCTTTGCACATCTTCCCCTGCCACCCTCCACATGGTGGCATGCTTTCAGATTTGCCACCCTCTTCTTTTCCCCTTAATGAATCTGTTAAGAATGCCAAGTTTCCTTACCACCTTCTCGGGCAAGTGAACCCAATGTGATGGTCTTTCAAGAAGAGAAACATTTGGACCAGCTCCTCCTGGGTAAACGACCACCACCCCCCACCCCAAGCTTGGCACGTCGGAAATTATGAATACGATCTACTTTCTCCCCAAGTCGCCACCACTTTTTTCTGGATCCAAAATGAAACCTCATGGTCTGACAAGAGGTAGCTATCTTTTCTGAAGATTTATTTAAGTCTTACAGAGGCATAAAATTAAGTCACACTTCACCATTTAATAAATCGTCTACTGAAAATAAAAACCAAAATTTTAAACTGTAAAATTAACTTTAAAATAAACTTTAATCGTATACATACATCTATGGGATATATTGGCATATGCCCATATTAGTAAATCATCTGTATGTTCAAGACCATCCTGGGCCATCCGAGATGTAAAATTTACCATACGGATAGTCATCTTCTCTAAGACGCCTTCCCCAGGATATCAGAAAAAGACTGAAATCATCTAACCCAAAAATATAGGAAAAAACTTCTTGTTTTTCTTCCTTTAATCTCCCAGCAGTACCCTGACCCTTTCTCCTTCCTAAGACAATTCACATCTTTCTTGAGCTCGAGTTTTACATTTGTAACACACTCAGAGAGAGAGAGAGAGAGACTTGTCCAAGTTCACAAGGCCTAGCAGGAACTTCAACTCTGGTCTCTCTCCACAGATTGTTCGTTTTTACTTCCATTTCCTCATTTAACTGAATGCTTGTGTACCATTGTCTCACATCTTCCCTATTCCCTCCCTTCGAACGGCTGCAGCCCTGTAGGGCCCAAGTGAGGCTAAGTCTGGCAGAGGAAGAACAGGTTGCCTCTGCCCATCAGCACAAATGGCTTAGGCCCCAAAGTGAGACTCTCACTCAGACTCTCAAATACCAAACTGGCAGGGGAAAAGACAAAAATACTCCCAAAAGGTTTGGTTTCAAAAAAAAAAAAAAAAAAACTTCCCTTTAAACTGAACATAGAAAGTCGCTTGAAGACAGAACGTGTAGGTCCTAACATTCTCACCTTGCACCAGACATTCCCCAGCCTGACCACTGTGCTAACGGAGAAGCTGCAGATGTGCGAGGGGCCTCTAATTTATTTCCCTCCCTGATTTATTTTCCCCCTGCACATCACTTTGGTATGACAACGATGCATAATTCGATTACATATGATATATAAAATCATTGCAGCTGTTCAGAAATATTCACAACAAGAACACTGCAGATCCACACTCAGATACACAGACACACACAGACTTTGTGACTATCTTGTTAAAAATCACACAGGGAGAGGAGAAAACCAAAAGCTCTCTCTTCCTACTCATTAGGTATTTCCAACGTTCCTTGCTCACAATCTTTGTCCATAGGTAGAAAATTAAAGGCACATCCTTAAAAAAAAATTCAGAGGAGGTCTAATGGTGGGGTATAGATAGCCTTTTGGGGTGAAATGATGGCAATGCAACAGAAAGATGAGTGTGTATCATTTAGTTTTACTTTAGGAGGCTGTTATGAAACCGGGTGCATTTAATTCCCTTTTAACGCCACGTAAAAGTTTCTCTCCCACCTGCTCACTCTGTGGGCTACATACCGTGCCTAAGATTAATCCCTCAGGAGTTTTTTATTTCCTATTCTGCCTATCTTTCATCTTCACCCCAGACTAAGCAGATGGATGTGAATTCAAAGTTTTCTGATCTTTAGCACAAGTTATGGAGGGTTATCTTTGGCTGTATATCTTTCCGCTGGCAGTGCTCCCTTGGTGATGAAGGATTAACCACCCCAGCTGTCTCTTCCCAGAATGATGCAGTGCCGTGCTCCTCAACACGACAGCATCACTTAATCTTAATGTCCGCTCTCCGAGCGCAGCCGCGCAGGACAAAGCCAATCAACATCACATGCCACCAAGATGGACCTACTGCTTGGCCCTGGAGTCTCTCACCCTCTCACTCCTATTAATCAACATCATCCAACCCAATCCCAGAGTTCACTTCTCTCCAACCACAGTTAAACTAAGCTGGGGTCCATGTTAACCATCTGAAGCGTGCGGCAGGAGGAGGGGTGGTGGGCGACAATCCCTCGCGCCGGGAGCGCAACACACCAAGCCTCATGGCTGACTAAGAGGTCCGTCCGTCCGCCCACCTTCTCCCCGAGGTCAGCATCCATTCTGGAGCACGTGACCCCTCTTCACACAATGAAATTCACCCCTGGGGTGTAGCAGAGACTAGCTTGAGTGAAACCTACCTGTCTTCCAGAGACCCCACAAGATCTCAAGACATAGTGCGCCCATTCCCAATGGACTTCCATGGCTTCCTTTGCTCACCAGTCCCCACCCCTGCCAGCAGCTTACACATGCAAAACGGGGCCTAACACTTTAATTCCTCTTGCACAAAAACACTTAGTCTCACAACAGATGGCACAAATGGAAAGCCTGACCCGACCAAAAATAAGCGCCCAGTTTGTGTGACTGATACATCCATGAATACATTTAATCCTAATAAGTGTTCTACTTTCCCTCCTTCTCCTTTTTTAAGTTTATGTATCACAGGTGGGGAAAGCAAAATGGTACTCTTGCTTTTTTTTTCCCTAGCTCCGAGCAATTACAGTAATGTACCTCCCTTTTCTTTCTTAAGGAAGGGAACAAAAAAGTCAGCCCAGATCTCAAAGGCAAACGTAATAAAACAGTAAATTATTGCTAGAGTTTACTAAACAAATGCAACCTAGTTAAATTTGGAAAAATCTTCACTTTTGCTTACATTTGCAATTTTACTGCTGAACTACTGGTATTTCTTACTTATGCAACATTAAAATGTATAAGAAATCCTCTTGTGTGCTATATCCAGCATCTACTCTTGATTTATAATACCCAATTTAGGGGGGGAAAAACACAACTAAACCTGATTTAAATCACAGATTACTCTGTAAAACACAAGCAAGGAACTATTCCAAATCCTAAATGTAATTTAAACATATTTATATTTTACAGTGATATATTTTCCCCATTCTTTGTCTTACGACTGTAAACTTTCTATAATTATATAAGCAATTTCCCTAAGGTCACAACATTGATCATAGTTATAAATTGCTAAAGTACAACAACACTTTAGCAAAAAAAGTGAACAGCAAAATATATGCTGGACATCACGAGCAGTTTCATCAAATCAGGAATGGGGAGGGGGAAGAAGAAGGAGAGAAGAATGGAGATAGAGAAAGGAGAAAAAAGTAACAAATTTTCTGAGAAGTCATTATACAATGTCACATCCCTTCCCCAAAGCCATTTGGGACACAGGGCTTACAAATTGTCCTGAGAAGAGCTTGGCTTAATTTTTTTATGATATTCTTAACCCTTTGCCATTTAAGAAGGTCAACTATAGAAGCCACTCAGAGCGCAAGTAAAAACCAGGAAGGGAAATCCTACAAGATTAAAACTGCCTTCTGCCATGAACAGCAGTTCTCAAGCTGTATTCCTCGGAACCATGCGATTGCATGGAGATATTCTCGGGACAAAGCAGGAGAGAGGAGGAGGCTTCTCCTTCACTCTTTAACCCGAACAACGTCTCTATGATCTGTTATCTCTCTTCGGGCTCAGCCGAAGAAACCTTGCTTGGAAAAAGAGTTTTAAAAAGAAAGAGTTGTAAAAAGAAAGTAATTTGGAAGCTACTGCTCCCGAGGCTGTCATAGTGAAGGATGAGATCCCAAAGAAGCTATTTGAGGGTCTCCAGTAGCCAGCGTGTCTGGTGTTTTAGGGTAACTTTCCTCTTAATGAAAAAGGATGTGGGTGTTCTCTGCAAAGGATGCAAATGGGGTTGCTGTCAGGGGCCTCCAGCGTCCAGGGCTCCAGCGTCCAGGGCTCCAGCCAGCCGGGCTGACAGGCTGGTCACCCCTGATGGCTAACAATGCCACATTCCACTCTGGGCAGCTGCCTATTAGGAAGACAGCTGAGACCCAGAGGGGAGGGAGAAATCAGCGTGTGACAGGCACTGCCTTGCTCAGTGTAAAATAAACTTAAAAAGACCCATGTACTCTGAAGGCTTAAGGAATGCAGCAGTTCCAATTTTTCCTTTGAAACATTTTCCACATGAGGCTAAGCATCTCTGTAGCTCAGGATCCCGCTTCAGCTCTCTGGGCAAACCACAGCACTGGTAGTATAGTTACACAAGCTTTCCACGACGGTAGCCTTCAAGAGATGGACCTCCTGAGCCAAACCCTGCTCCCCATGTTCCTCACATTCTGTATGCCTTCTCTGCACTCACCTCTGCTCCTTCTTCCTCTCCTCTCCCTCTCTCTCCATTTTTCTACTTATTTCCCATCAGTGGCTCCCACATAAACGGTATCTGGCTTCCAGCAACATGACAACTTTGCATAATATTTACCGCCGCAAGCATGGGCCCGTCGGAACAAAAGCTGGCTGCGAAGGGAGAACAGCTGCCCACAAAGGTGGGCAGTCTTGGCGCCGACATCAGAACACAGAGAAACCGCGCAGCCCACCAGTTAACTGTGCCGACTTCGCAGAGTTCAAATCTCCCCTCTACCAGTTTCCTCCCATTCAACCCTTACTGATTTAACTCGGAACCTATCTCCTCTGTAAAATGGGTGCAATAGTTCCTACCTGTGAGCAGTAAATTAGTCAACGCAAGTAAAGCGGGAATGTGGCATCAGCCCTCAATAGATGTGAGATAGTTATTTCTTCCCCATTCTGTTCTCAGTTAGCTGGCTGTTTCCTGTTTATCATTTAGATTGCCTGAATGTTTTATGGGTTCCCCAATAGACAAGTGAAACAACAGAAAAGCCTTGCAGATTCGGGTCTTCAAAGATGGGGAGCTCTCCAGACCCTGGGTAGACTCAGGGGTGGGGGGCAAATCTTGGAACTGCTCAGTTAGAGATGATGAAGGTTGTGCTGCTGGGTTATCACGCAGAGACCCACGAGGGCTAAAGACTCTCGCTGGATTATTTATCACTGCAACAGCTTTAAAAAAAAAAAAAAGACTATCAGTTTTAAAAATTATGCTTATCATTTTGAAAATTATACATTTTATCAGAGCAAAGCTTAATACAATCCATGAAAAAAAAAGCACACGAGACAATTAAATTCACCTGTAATCTGATGGCCCACAGAACTGATGCTAATACAGCTAGTATTTTACTAAGAGCTTGCGTACGCCAGCATTTTGTGAGGTTTTTTTTATTATATTACCTATTTGATTCTTACAACTCTTTGATGTAGATCATGAGTCTTAAGAGTAGCGAGGTCATTTGCTCAAGGTCACATGACCACACCGTTCCTAAGTGACAGCACCAGGGTTTGAACCCAAGTCTGAACCCAAAGCTATGCTCAATTCCATCTAAGATTCTCTCCAGGAAACCTAAGCCTAGAAATAAGTAGACACATAAGTAGCTAGGTAGATGGGCAGATCCAAGAAACTTTCACTGAATTGAATTTTACAAAGGATTAATCAATATAAATATTTACACTTAAAATGTATTTGGTTCAGGTACAAAATCTTCAGTCCTATGAGCCTTGAATTTCTCTAATAAGATAGTTGCGGTATGGGCCAGTTTCAGCAATCTCATGCACATGGACTTTCCACATGGCCGCTCAAAAAGGAATAAACACAGTGCAACCACAACCCATGGGTTTCCCAGAAAGTAAAAGAGCAATGCAGACCAAACATTAAAGAGAAATAATGAGAGAGGGGAAAAAAAAACATGAACTTGACAACACACAGGGGCAGGAATGTTAATCAGAAAAAGCAGCTTGGGGCATCCTATTAAATATCAAGAAGGGCCAACTCTTTTAATCCTTCAAATCAAATGCCTCTTGTTTCATCAATTCCTCTAACTGCAGAACCAGAAATGTTTCCCTTGGGACCCATTCTTCACCTCTTTCCTTGTGGGTGCTGGTGGTGGCCGTCATTATGGACAAAAATTAGGCCCACTGGGCACTTTTTTTTTTTTCCCCAAGCCCAGAACTTTGAAATCTGTTCCTGCAGGGAGAATGGATGGACTCAAATCCCCCAGGAAACTGAAAGACTTTGAAAACAGAAAGCGCCCAGCAACTGACAGACTCAACTTCTCAAAAGGCATTAAATGGAGAGAAATAGGGAAATACGGAAACAAGGCCATAAACCAACTTGAGAGGCCAGACCTCATCCTCAGACACTCAGGGACAGTACCCCAGGACTCCAGTCCACCCTGGCCTGAGGCTGGTTTCTAAGAAAACTGAATAATCTTAACTGCAGGAAAAGAGTTCCTAAAAGAGAATGGAGACCCAGCCTGCCATTTACCCACTACTGAGTCCGCTAACCCAACACACAAAGGGTCATCAGAGCCTCTATCCCCAGTACCCCATTTCCTGGGAAACACCCCAGAGTAGCCCCAATTCCTCAGGCACCCATAGCAAAACAAGCCCACAACTGCTCTCCTTTCTCTAAAGAGGGCAGCTCTTCGGGGATGGGTTTTCAGTTTGATAAATTTAAACTATTTGGGACCATGGCCATTTTTGCCCTTGGTCTTACCTTTTACCCTCTTCAGTAAGGTTTTATAGTTTCCGCAGACATCCTGTATTTCTTGCAAAATTAATCTGTAGGCATTGTTGCTGTTACTAATTCTAAAAGAGATCCCGTATTCCTTCTCTTTTGCTATATGAATTTTTCTGTTCTGCCGACTTCCTGTAACTCTCATCAATTTAGGACTTTTCCGTTGATTCTGTTAAGTTTTCCAGCTTCACAATCACTTCCCTCAAAAACGGTATTTTTATCCCCTCTTTTTTGTTATTTATATAAATATTTCTATTTCTTAACTTCCTGCATTAACTAAGGCACTGACTGCAAACTCAAGAGCCTGCAGGGCCGGGCAGGTGAGGGGAGGCCCTTGTGACCTAGACAATGAGCCCCTGGGGTTACAGAGGTGGGAGTTACCACGCTCCTCTGGCCCCCACGTGACATTCAGGAGCACAGGCCTCATCTTGCTAGACTTCTCAAGAGAAACCCAAGATAAGGGTTTTTCTGGTGAAACCTCCAGTTTCTTTAAAGGTTCAATAATTTTTCAAATTTTTAAACATAGGGCAGGCTAAAACAGAGTGCCTAATGGTGAGATTCAGTCCCAGAGTGACCAAAACCTACAGGTGAGACCTTCCAAGATTGAAGAAAATGATGAATTTAAATCATAATAGAAATGGACACTCTTATCTCAGTCCTGACTTCCTCTAATATTGCACCGCTGAAGGATGTCTGCTTTTGACTCAAGGTAACGAGTTTCCATCATGTTAAGTCACTACGTAATACTAGATTATCAGCATAAACTAAAAATAGTTTGTCAGAAATGAATTTTGAATTCTATTAAGATGATCTGGTTTTCTCCTTTGACCCTAATGTGATTATTTATATCAATAAATTTCCTTAGATTGGAAAAGAAAAAAAAAAGAATACTTAAAATACTGTGGGAGAATCCACTATAATATGTGCTTTCAAAGAAAAAATGTAAACAGATCTTTCTTAATTTTTTTTAACTCCTTGATTTTACTTCATTGGCTCAACCCTGAGTTGTGACTTGCTTTCTCACCCATATCCCAGCAACTTAAGCTAGTCTGTCAAAATCCTAGTCATAAAACTGCCACTGACATCATCTGTTTCAAAAAATTATTCACAACTGGATCCATCAACAGCTCAGTCTACACAACCAGTTTCAAATTCCAAAGCAATTCCACACCACCGTCTACATCTGTATTCCCAAATCCACTTTGATACAGTTTCCCAAGTCCACTCTGATACAGTTCCCTCTTTGGAAAGATGTTAGAATGACAAATTTTCTAGAAACGGGTTTTGTTGGGGGCGAGAGGTGAGGGGAGGCAGCTTTAAATAAAAAAGATGTAACCGGCTTAAGACAGAAAAGACATTCAGTGCATGAATGCGAAAACATCACTAAACTTGGCTTACAAAATTGTTAATTATGTATTTGACAGTGAAATATCGCAAACAGCTGGGGCTAAAGAACACAAACACACGGGGAGTGGGGAGGAGTGGGAAAAAGCACATTCGGACTGGCAAGGCCATCGAAGAGTGTCTTTAAGTTCAACGTCGTCTACTCTAACAACTTTCACACCTGTGTAGCAGGGTCACCTACCTCCACCCAAATTCACAAGCCAACCTCTCAGCTCCTATTCCTAGGCTTCTCTGTGCAGCCCTGGCTCTCGATGACACGTTCTCCTCCCCCATTTAGAAAGTTGGGCCATACAGTTTACAAATATCAGAAAGAAAGAGCCAGGTCACAATCTAAAAGAATGTGCAAACCAAGGCTGTAAAAAGAAAAGCCGTCCCTTTGAGAAGCTTGATTTATTTTTTTTTTTTTCAAAATATGTAAATAGTCACAATGCCTTGGGAGACTGCTCCAGAGAACTCCCAGAGCCTGACATCCCATCTCCCCTCAAACACATGCTCAAGCGCTCCCCATATCTTCTGCCAGGAATCCACTCTCCTGGGACTCCTCCCCCAACCCACAGGGAGGAGCCAAGGTCAGAAGTATACACATGGAGTTGTTCTGAAAATTCTCACCAGCAGAGTCCATGACGAGGCAAAGCCCAAACCTGACATCTTGGGGCGGGGCTGGGGCCCCAGGCAGGGAACGGAATGCTTGCCTGATCCTCTGACACCAGGAGGAAAAATTCATATCAGGAAAAAAAAAAAAAAAAAAAAACACTCTTTTAGGGACCCCTTCGGCAGTGGTATGCTGTAAGACACAGGCTCTCCGCATACCAGACAGAAGTACAACTTGGTTCCTGCCCCACAAGACACACCTCATGGCAAAAAAGAAAATCTTTCTTTAAATCCCCAGCACATTTACATATGAGTGGGAGTCTGAAGGTTGCAGGCTTAGGAAGTATTCTAGAACTATTTTAATATTCTAATAAATCTAACACTGTATTAGTAAAGCCCTCCCTAATAATTCAATATTGCCTAACTAAGATGGTAAATTTCAAAGTCCAAAGGTTAGAACTTTCTAGGAAAAAAAAGGGGGGGTATCACAACAGTCTCTTCTTTTTAGATGGGATGATGAAATATCCTTACTTGTCTGCCTCCATGTATTCTTATAAAATGCTGAGGACAACCAGAATGTGAATTAAGCTTCTCTGAAAAAAGACCAACTACCAGTGTACAGCTCTAATAACCTCCCTCAAAGATTTCCACATCTGGGACAAAGGTTTAAGAGGCTGATTTTCCGGGCACCTGGGTGGCTCAGTGGGTTAAGCCTCTGCCTTCAGCTCAGGTCATGATCTCAGGGTCTTGGGATCGAGTCCCGCATCGGGCTCTCTGCTCGGCGGGGAGCCTGCTTTCTCCTCTCTCTCTCTATGCCTGCCTCTCTGCATACTTGTGATCTGTTTCAAATAAACAAATAAAATCTTAAAAAAAAAAAAAAAAAGAGGCTGATTTATCCTCTGACTATATGTCATATTGTCTCTAAGTGTGAGAGGCACCAGAGGAACTCACCTTCCAGGGAAAGGTACCTTCTCTAGGGTACTGACCACCTTCTACTTTAATGTAGAAGGGCAGAAGTGTTAAGGTTGCTGATGGGCAACGAAGGTCTTGGAATATTAGGAGCCCACAAAAAAAAAAAAAAAAGTATCTACACAAGGACAGAACACATTATGGTGTTCAACGATGATTAAACAGCCAAACAAACAAAATCATCATCCCAAGCAGCTTAAGAGCAATGTGCCCAGATTCCAGAACAAGGGGAAGCAGTTTAGGGTGGGTCAGTGGAAACAACCCTACCCTCCGGAAGACCATGGCAAAACCACATCAATGCCAGTCATAGGAGATCACTCTGTTTTGCAAAATATAAAACTGTTTCATTGCAAATCTATGGAAACAATGTCATAGGGGCCAAGGGCTGTCACTTTGAGTCAAAGAAGGCCCATTTCATTGTGGCGCTGATGGCCAGCGATGTCAAGGCGAATTACACCCCCACTTGCTGAGAGAGAAATCAAAGTCAGGAGAGAAATGTTCATCCGGAGACACACCCACAGGAGTTAGGAAAGCCAGCACTCCTTCCAAGCCATGCTAATCTATCACAGGCTCAAACAAAGGATGTGTTTTTTCCCATTAAGAAATGGAAAGGACTGGTGATGGGACAGTCTGAAGAGAGTGTTAGCAAGCTCTTCTGAGGCCAAGACTTTACTCCTGCTTCCATGTGGGGGTGGGAAGGAGGGGGAACCACAAGGCTCACTGCCTAGTGGAACCTGACTATAAAAAGGGGAGTAATGAGCAGAAACTGAAAGATATGGATGTCCAAAGAAAGAACTGGAGTTCTTACTTCAGATTGTACCCAGGTTCCAGGAGCTGCTTAAGTGAACTGGTAGGTGGTACAGACAGGATGCATGACTTGGGTTAAGAGTTATGAGATCTTGGGCATGTCACAAACTCCCTGGGCCACAGCTCCATTATAACCAATGGGAAGATTCTGCAATTACATGGTGTCATGGTTTGCAATTTCTTTTCTAAGAGGGCAGAAGGAAGATGAAAAGGTAAGAGCAAGTTCAGACGCAGTTCTGAAGTAAGACAAGGAAGGAAGAGATGTTATGTCGATTCCAAATAAGTAACAATCCCTTATACATCCATAGATGTGAGCCAGCATGAAGGACTGGGAGGGAAGCAGACTCCAATTACACAAATTGTGTTAATATCCGTCAAGTCAAACCTAGGGGTAAACTTCTAATGGGGAAAGAAGCAAGCTTCTCAGGCTTCTTGATGTAGACCTAATTTTTATTTAAATTCTTGATTCCAAGAACACAGGCAGTTCAAGTCTTTATTTAGCCTGGGACAGACAACAAATGGCAAGTGTATGCCCATAATTTAAGAGGAAAAGAAAAATACAGGCTACCAATCATTAAGTATCTTCTGGGTGCTAAGCACTACTGTGTGTGTGTGTGTATGTGTGTGTGTTTATGAAGCCTAACATGGCCTAGCATTGAGCCTACTTAAAGAAAAAAAATGTCTGAAAAGAAAGGTGAGATTATAAAATTTTCCACACACACTCAACAGTCATGACTACTGGATGTGACAGAGATTAAGCCATTGAGAGCCACTTGGAAGATTTCTTCTTGGACTCTGACATCTTTTCTAGAAATTCAGCGTTACCAGGCCCTGGAGATCTCAGTTTGAGGGAAAGCCTAGACATCACAAGATAACTTTCCAGGAACCCAGCGATAGAGATGACATCTTGGTTTTCACATCTCTCCAAAAAACCAGAGAAGTGACACCAGCTCCTAAAACTATGATTGTCCTTGAAAGAGTAGAGAAGGGAAAGGATTCCCCCCATAATCACCAACAATCCCACCATTCCCATTTACACAAGCACGTGTGCAACACGAAAGAAACCAGCAGCTTCCACTTTAATAACGAGCCAGAGAATGGCCAGCCCAGCAAGGAGGAAATGCAGCAGGAGGGACCACGGGTCTGTCAACCCCACAAAAAGGGATCATCCTGGGCTCAGTCCTTCCATCAGGCAACTTTTAACTTGGAACATAAAAATGAAAAAGTGCCTTTGTTTAAAACCCTCCTGAAATTTCTGATCACGATGATTTATGTAAATAAAATGTTAAATTAAAATGTAGGTGTTAATAAAATTACATATATGATGGAATGGCTCTTCTTTTTAAAACTGATCTGCAATAAATTTTCTAAATTCTGATTGCAGGTGATTCAGGCCTTGAAAGCTTTGCCAACAATAGCCAGCAGAGGTCTATTACTGAAGTGGTATTAATATAGCTATCATCACCAATTCAAAGCAGATAATAAAGGACTGACACATTTATTATCATTATTAATTAACAGTTTTCTGAGATGGAATTAAATCAATATGCTGCTCTGATATCATTTTAACTAGTTATGCAAATCAAACATTTAGAGCCCATGAACAGATATAAATGCCATTCAAAATTCACTTCACACTTATTACTGTAATATCAGAACTTTCAGGCTTTGCTAGTAAAAAAAAAAAAAGGACTTAATGCTCATTTAATTACACTCAGACATAAAGCTTATGGAATGAAAGTTGAAATAGCTGATTAGTTAGGAAGTCGTAGGAAGGCTATAACACTCGGGATAGACAATGAGATAATAATGTGGAAACGTGGGGCTCCGCACAGACTGGTTCTGGCTGATCCTATTAAAAAGAACAATGACATGTGTAGGAGAATATGTTTTAAAGTTACAAAGTTGAGGACCCTTTCTTAAGTCCAAAAAGGAGAAAGGGAGGGAGAGGAGAGAAAAAAAGAGGAAAAGGCTGGGTTGGCAGCAGTGGGGGAATGGACCTACAACTAGTCATTTAAAAAATACAAAACTACCAGGTGCGACTGCCCAACATTCTTCCAAACTTGACCATGACGCTGAGGGTGATTGCGGAGTTCTTTCCATGCAGAATGCTACCTCTACTTCCCCACTTTTCTTATCTGATGAGCAGAGGTCTCTTTCCACACCCAGGACAGCTCTCTAGAGAGTCACAGCAAGTCCAAGTTCTTGGCTTCTGGGTCCAACAAGGGCAAGATGGAAGGCAAGCCGTCTGGCCCTTAGTGATCTCGGTTACTCATCTGTGAAAGCAGCTGAGCCACCCCCAAGGTGGGCTGCACTAAAAATTTTACCAGAAGGATCGGAACAGCCTCCAGCTGTGGCTCTGTGGGCAACGAGGAGGCTGCTCACAGTCTGGGGGGACTGAAGGCGGCGATGTGAGAAGCAGGGTGCAAGGACTCAGTGACTCTCCCGGATCCCTCCACTCCTCGGGTGGCCTTCTGGAAACGAGTTGGCCTGTCCACTCCCAGCACCACCGTAAAGAGGCAGGAGTTCTGATGTGCCAGGGCTCTGAGGTCGAGTCATGGACAAACTTAAAGCCCAGGAAGGAGCAGCCAGAGACTTTCAGCACTGCCCGGGTCCTGGCTTTGGCTTGCCACCAGAGGCTTACACTTAGCGCACTTTTATGAAAAGGATGGAAATGTGTTTACAGAGTTAGTCTGGGCAGTACCTGGTGCTCTTCTTCTTTCTCCAAACCCTATCTCTTTCTTCTCAGGGAGGAGTGCACTTGATTTTCAGTGCAATCCATTGCAGAGTCAGAAAATGAATAGTATATACACCAACAGAAAATGTGGTGCCAGTGTTCTGCTGTGACCCAAAAGGAACAATATAAAAAGGAGAGAATGAAATGTTATTATCCTTTCCGCACCTTCCAACCCCAAACT
The DNA here is from genome assembly GCF_002288905.1 of Enhydra lutris kenyoni. Classification (NCBI taxonomy): domain Eukaryota; kingdom Metazoa; phylum Chordata; class Mammalia; order Carnivora; family Mustelidae; genus Enhydra; species Enhydra lutris. Next base: position 29,179,614 of record NW_019154096.1, on the reverse strand, counting down.
CGTTAGCATCTTAACATTCTTCATGTGTATCTTAGAAATCTAAAGCTCAAGTCACAAACCAGTATCCAATGTTGTACTGCCCTTTTCCGTGGAATTTTACAAACAAAAAATTGTAAAGAATTAAAACCTTATCCAACCAGGATTCTGCTGTGGGAGGGGGGAAAACATATCTATCAGTATGAGTAGTGGTGGGCACAGGGTAATTCACAGAGAAAAGACTGGAAAGTGTACAAGAAAATACTTAACAGCAGTCTACTCAGAATAGTCTGGTAATGGGTGAAATTTTATCACCTTTGTGTTTTGATTTTCCCAATCTTAATATGTCCATTCTTCACATGAAGAATATTTACCAAGGGCCAGCCACTGGCCAAGCACTGTACAGAATGCTAGAAACTTGACCATGGAACAGACAACCTAATAGGGGAGGTAGAGAATTAATCAATGGCACATGTGATGATTTGAGTGATTTACAGGGGGAAAAGGGGGGGATTTACAAACCTGTTACTGCTGCTTAAGTAAGATTCTACACATCTTTCCTGGGTCTTTTTTTTTTAATATTTTATTTATTTATTTGACAGAGAGATCACAAGTAGGCAAAGAGGCAGGGAGAGAGAGAGAGAGAGAGGGAGGAAGCAGGCTCCATGCAGAGCAAAGATCCCGATGCAGGGCTCGATCCCAGGACCCTGAGATCATGACCCGAGCAGAAGGCAGAGGCTTTAACCCACTGAGCCACCTGGGCACCCCATTCTGGGTCTTGAATAAATCTGAAATCTCCCAGTTTGGAACGTTTGTATCTTCCCAAAATGGCAGGCAAGCCCATAGTGTGTGTCTGAAGCCTGAGAAATCACTACACTATCAATGTTTTAATGGTAGAGTTAGACTTCTATCCGTAACCAAGATCCAACCAAGATCCATCTAGATAAACTGCCTTGGTGGTTATCTGAGCTGGCCCTTCAACCCTCTCCATCCTCATCCTAACCAAGATTTCTACAGACTATTTCCCAAAGATAACAGACCTGAGACCTTCTATATCACCTGTAGCCCTCAGTCCACTCCCCCTTCTATACTGAGTGTCCTGGAAGAGCCAGACTCAACAATCCCATCTGTGGACCAAACCTCTTCCACTTCTGACTTTCCAAAAGCCTAAAACATGGAGCAAATTTGTCATAAATCATCCTCCTTAAATACATTAGATTTTAATTAAAAACTCATCTTTTTCCATATCTTCAAGTATCTGGAGAATACAGAACTCAGAACACTGTTACAGTGGAGAAAGGCTCCAAGGAAAATCCCTAGTTGCTCCTTCCAGTCTACCCCTTACCTCCCACTTTTTTTTAATTCAACCTCTGGGTCAGGAATAATACAGAAGTAGTATTTGTATGATGACTAATATACATATATGGCCAAATCTGAGGGTAAATGTTAAGACCTCATAGGTAGGTAAAATACACAGATAACAAAATGCAAGCTCACCCTGGTAAGCAACTGTAGGTGGCAATGGGAACTGGTGTTTGCAACCACTAGGTCATGAACCAATGGAGCCCACTTCCCAAGGAGGTGAGACCAGTAAGGGAAGCATCCAACCATGAGGAAACCACTCCCTCAATTTAAGGAACAGCATCAGTGGCAGTAAATTAGGGACAAAGTCCAGTGACTGGCACAATATCTAGGACAGCCTAAAAACTAGGCTGGGTTGTTGTAGAAAATGCAGAAGAGCCAACCCTCCAACCCCAGCCTGTTTGCTTCCACATCAGTCAGCACAATCCACTAACTGGCAGGCCACGCAGGCAGAATACTGCTACCTCGGCCATTGCATAAACAACTGTATATTTCACTCCAGATTCCCTCCCTTCCCTGGTTGTGGATACCCAGGGGAGCCTATGGTTACCCAGGGAACGCCATGGTTGGTAGAGGGCTCTTTGCCTCTGATCCCCTGTTTGACCTGCAACGTGCCAAGCAGTGGTTTTGAAGACACATCTTTAGGACAAGAGATAAGGTAAAAACATCCAAACGTCATGAAGCCCCATGACCCTGTTCCTTAAACCCTTTCCAAGGGGACCTTCCTCCCTAGCAATTTAGCAAGATGCTCTCTCCCCAGCCCCCAGCCGCATGTGAAAGACCACAGCTCTTCTCTCCTTGCGCCATCGGTAGTCCCTCTCCTGGTTGTCCCTCTACCTGGTCCTCAACCCCACCTTCTCGGCCCAGGAACATTTCTTTGGCCTCCTCAGCACCAGAAATCACTCAAGGTTAAAAGCGGCAAGAAAACCTTCAGCTTGTCAAAAGACTGAAAGGAGGAGTCGTGGTGGTGATCACATGGGACAGTCAAGGTCAACTAGTTCTCTTGCCTTTGGCGCTGCTCTGAGTGTACAGCGATACAAAGGCCAGGTGGAAAGCAGCTAAAACAGAGCATCGCCTCCTCTCTAAGCTGTCTATAGGAAATACAAGTTCACCACATACTAAAGAAAGCCACAGATTTCTCTCAATATCCTTTGGAGGCTCCTCTGAAAGTTGGAACTCTCCTGGAGAAGGCAAAGAATGGAAGAAGATGGGAGGAGAGAAGAGGAACCACTGAGGTTGTTTATGCAGAGGAGAGGGAGCAGATACGTGTGTAATCTTTAAAGCCTGGGGGGGCGGCGGGGAAATAAGCTATATAACAAGAGGTCCACAAGTTAGAGAAAAGTTTTCAGAGCTGATCAAAGTGGGCTATTCTCTTGGTAAGGAATCAAGGAAGATTCAAACTACTTTTTGAAAGTAGCTGGTGCCTTCCCAACTGCCTCCAACCCCACCCTACCCTGATCCATTGCAGTCCGGGCTGGAGTCAGGAGCCAACCTCCTCCTGGGATGTGATGCTGCATGTTGGATAAAAACATGGACTCCCCTACCAGTTGCACAAGTCACCTAAGAACTCTGTGCCTCAGTATCCTCATCTTGAAAATGAGAACAGCCATAGTCCTATCTCGGAGGTTTGCTACCAGGATTAAATACATTTGGTGCATGTAAAGATTCAGAACAGTGCTTGCATACGGCAAGCTCTACCCTCCGGCAACGACGCCACCATCACGGCTGGGGTGTCCAGGGTCGGCAAAGCTTCCAGGGCTGAGGATAGCTATGTGAGCTTCACCTGGGATTATCCTGACCAAACCCATGAAGGTGCAAACTTCCGTGAATAAGATCACTTGGAAGCAATTTTGAGGACTTGGTCCTTCCACACTTTACATAACCAATTTATAATAACGGAGCACTGTTTTTTCTTATGACCCAGTGGTCTCCTGGACTGCTATTAGCACTGCCTTGGTTAGGAAGCTGCAGTATGATCCTCTGACTAGAAATACTGGCATAATTTATTGCATTATTACTCCTCTGAACTGAAAGCAATTAATTACCTGGAGCAGGATGCACAAGTGAAAATTTATCAGAGGTAAGTGATGAAAAATGTGCACACCGCTTTAAAATAATAGGTGCTTAATGGTTTTTTTGTTTGCTGGCTAATCTCAGGCATCTTATAAACAACTCCAGCCCAGTTATCAGTTGTGAATTCTGCCCCAGGCCCCCTCCTTTTTTGCCCCCTTTTATTGTTCTATCATGCCCTATCTTCCTTGGAGGACAGGAAGAAACATTTAAGATATTCACTTAAGAGCAGAAGAGAGACCCCATTCCTCTTCTGCACGGTACAGTTATTAACATAACATGGAAATGCATGATAAAATATATTTGTATGTTTATCACCCATGTTGGTCGCACAAATGTATCTGCCTGACTGAGGTCTCTTTCTCTCCATCAGAGCACTGATTTTGAAAACTTTGAAAACTCAGATGAAAAGACATTCTATGGGACACGTGTATGTTAACTATGGTCTCCAGCAACCTCATAAGTGACTTTCACAGAACCTGCATCTCCAAATCCTCAGATACGGTCTCCGAGAATGTTTGCCACCAAGCACTTTCCTCATCTTTCTCCTATTACCGTCATCGACCAAGATCCAGAAAGAAAGAGGAAACAGGGCCAATAATGTGAGATTGTATTATTTATAAATTTCATGCACATGTGAAAGATAGGAATAGGGCTAAATTCATCATATTTGCTCCTACTTTTCAGAATTATTCACATCTGTATGATTCCGTAATTGTTTCTTCTATAAAGTTATTGGAGTAATTTTGCTCCGTATATCCCCGATCAATTCCCCCTCTCAAGGGCACAGTTGAAAAGTGATATTTGAAAACGGCCTCTGATAGATTGCATGGTTAGTCAGCAGCAGAGACAAACAACCTAATCCAGCACAAATTAGTTCAGCTGCCAGCAATAGTTTTATACAAAGATGTAAATTATGTTGTCAAAATCGGTCGCTTTCTAGCTTGCTGCTCAGCTAACAAGAAACCACTTTGGCTGATAAAGATGAACACTAAGCTTCCCTCTCTTACAAATTTGCAAATCTGCCATTTCAGCATTCTGTTAGCCACAAACAAACAGCCAGCTATAATTGCTTCTTTTCTTCCACGGTGGTATTTTTCCCCCTCGGGTTGTTCCTTCCAGGCTGCGCTTGAGAACAACAACAACAAAGCCTAAAAACACCACGACAACAAACAGCAGCGACCCTCAGACAGGAATTTAGGGAAAAGCAGGCTCCGCACGCATCCACCCCTCTCAACGCATCACCTCCCTCCCCACGGAGCCACCAGCCTGGCCAGGTCACCTCTCTGTGTGAGGACCTGGCCAGTGTCACTCCCCAGTACTGCTATCCGAAGGACTGCGAGGGCAGGGAAAAATTCTTGTCTTAAATGCAAATGGAAATATTCTTATGGCTTTGAACAAGGATTGTCTTTGACAGAAGCCCATCTATTCTTTACTTTACAAGCTCCCGTCGCGGGGAACGGAGGGGAGCAGAGCATCCTTTCAAGGGGCCTAAGTGGAAAGCTCCACCAGGCTGCCTGTGCTCAATTGGAATCAGATAGATCTTAGGCTGGACTGAAAATAATAATGCATTATAACAGTAATTATATCCAGCATAAGTCAAATAAATAAATTATAAATTACAATTACCCTTTAAAGTTGCTAGTCTCACTGTTTGCTTTACAATTAACTGCAGGTGCTTCCACATGTTTTATTATGGTCCCAAAGTTATATATTTGAAAGAATGGTACAGATGATTCCTGTTTATTTGTTAAATTAAAGCATTGTTGGTAAAATTACGGCTTAATTAATATTATGGGTACTGTATAACAAAATAGTTTACCTTGTACATAATTTATTTCCACATGCATATCTCAGCCCAGACCCATTACAGCTCTAAGGCAGCTAAAATAAAATATTCCTCCTTTGCTGGCATTTTTCTAAATAGCAGTTCACTAAATCAATATTATTCACTTGGTATTTTTAAAAGCAGTGTATCTTAATAATTACACAGCATTAGAGTAGGCAATAATTTTACTTGCTAAGCATATTAAATTTAGCAAACCATCAGTCAAATAGTTTGTTCTTTCTCAGAATGGGTAAGCAGTGAGTGAGTCTGGAATCATGTTCCTTTGGTATAAATGTCACACAGAGTTTAAGAATGCGTCTGTGACGCCCTAAGCCAGGCCAGTACTATGTATCTTTATTAGTTTCAGTGGTCAGTGCAGTGACCAGTTGTTTATTCTCATTACTCAAGACAAGGTGAGCCACTCCGTAGTGCCTGCGATCAGGGCTAAAAACCTATGACTTTGCAAAAAGTAAAAACTGTAGACAAGAGAACTTGCACCATGGCCTGCATGCCTGCTTATAACTGGGAGCTTGGGGGAAGGAAAGAAGATAATTAAACCCAACACACACCATTTTAGGTGCAGGAGCATTTGATCTGTCTTGGCCCTCTTGTCTTTAAGATCTCTCGCATCTTTTCATTGTTCTTAATTCGTTATAAAACATCATTAATTTCATGTCTGTCTTGTCTGTGTTCACGTCGGCATGTATTCTTTCCCAAGCTCACACAGAACACTTTGTGAACCTTCTCCCTTCCCATGCCATCACCCCTGAAGAAAACAAATCCCCTTTAAAAAGTCAAACCCCATTCCCTCTCATCACACACACACACACACACACACACACACACACACACACACACACACACACAGAGCTTTCCTCAGAAAATCTATTCATTCACTGCACAAAACCAAAGCAGGCAAATTTTGCCTGAGCTGTAGGCAATTGCTAGCACCATCACGTCAACATTTGATTGATGCAGGGACCCCTGGATTATGTGTTTTAGGTAAATGGCCCAAACCACTTTATAATCATGGAGCAGAGAAGCAGAGAGAGGTGGAGATCAGCAACCAGTGCCAGGAAATGGCCTCTCCGTCTGCAAAGAAGAACAGGAGCCCATACCTTCTTCACCTTCCTCATTCCCTCTCTTTCTACTCAGCGGCAGCCTAGACTTTGCCTTCCAGGGGACTCAGCAGAGGCTGCAACAGAATCAGGCACCGGCAGAAGCTCAGAGAAGCCTCTCTCTGACTGCTATGGCCAAAGTTCTAAGACACACACACACACACACGTGCCCCCAGGGAGCACACTGGACATTAGTGCTTCACGCAGCTTCCTCGGCGGGGGCAGCAATCCGATTCCACCACTGGGAGAGGGCAGTTCTCTGTGTGTTTCCTCCATGATTGCCACGGTACTTACCCACAGCAGGCAGAGTAGCAAATCCAGGAGCGAAGAATGGGCACTGTCTTGAGAGAACAGGGACAGATACAGGAGAGGAGGGACAAGTCATTCAGTCCAACCTACCACCAGAAAGTTTCTGAATGTCCACTCTGGGCTGAACACTGCACTGTGGAGAAGGAAGTGTAAGATGGGACAGACACATGTGAAAAAGGAAAACCGTCAAGTTGAAGGTTATGGTTCAAAACAGCAAAAGAAATACCACGATGTCATATGGATTGATGCCAAATAAATGTCCACCCAGCAGGTCTGACAGGAGTGACTCATGGTCACTGACTGGGGTCCTTAAGGAGGCAACCGCAAAGGGGTGTGATTAGAAGTCAGTCTTTAAAAGTAATTTTAAAAAAGCAATTCAATGTTTATAGCAGCAATATCCACAACAGCCAAACTATGGAAAGAACCTAGATGTCCATCAACAGATGAATGGATAAAGAAGATGTGGTATATATATATAGATATATAGATATATAGATATATATCTATATATAGATATATATATAGATATATAGATATATATCTATATATCTATATATATATATATATCTTATACACACACACACACACACACACACACACACACACACAATGGAATAACATCAAGCCATCAAAAAAAATCAAATCTTGCCCTTTGTAAAAACATGAATGGAACTAGAGGGGATAATGCTTAGCGAAATAAGTCAATCAGAGAAAGACAACTATCATATCATCTCCCTGATATGAGAAAGTAGAGATGCAATGTGGGGGGCTGGGGGGGTAGGAAAAGAATAAATGAAACAAGATGGGCTCAGGAGGGAGACAAACCATAAGAGACTCTTAAAGTCACAAAACAAACAGGGTGGCTGGGGGGAGGCGGGTAGGGAGAGGATGGTGGGGTTATGGACATTGGGAAGGGTATGTGCTATGGTGAGTGCTGTTAAGTGTGTAAACCTGGCAATTCACAAACCTGTACCCCTGGGGCTAATAATACATTATATGTTTATTAAAAAATTTTTTTTAATTTTTTTTTAAAAAAGCAATTCAAAATTTGAGTAAAGGGAAGGGAAGTGCACTCAAGGTAAGCAAGACTTTGGGCGCCTAAGAGTAAAAAAGGGGGTTGCAAGGCACCAAAGGCCAAGAAGCACTTTGCCCACCCAGGACCAAACACAGGCTACGTGAAAGTGGACCACCCCCATTACTGCTGTCATAGGCCAACCCCCAGCCAAAATCCATGGCAGGAAAAAAGAAAAAAAAAAAAAAATCAGTGAACTCCTTAACCTGAGATCCATTTACAGCTGGGTTTTCAAAGCTGATATTTTTATGTGAGATATTCTGCCCATACAAAGAACCTTAGGGCACCTGAGTGGCTGAGTGGGTTAAGCCTCTGCCTGCAACTCAGATCATGATCTCAGGGTCCTGGGATTGAGCCCCCATCGGGCTCTCTGCTCACTGGGGAGCCTGCTTCCCCCTCTCTCTCTGCCTGCCTACTTGTCATCTCTCTTTCTTGCTCTGTCAAATAAATAAATAAAATCTTTTAAAAAAAATCTTAAGAGCAACTGAGTTTCGTTTTTACATTTGAGCAAGAGTTGTATAGCAAACAGGTACAGCCCATTCAGTATTTTCCTTCCCTGATACATACAGTCAGAACTGAGGGGCACCTGGGTGGCACAGTCCATTAAGCGTCAGACTCTGGGTTTCGGCTCAGGTCCTGATCTCAGGGTGGTGGGACTGAGCCCCACATCAGACTCTGAGCTCAGCGCAGTCTGCACGAGATTATCTCTTCCTCTTCCTCTCCCTCTGCCCCTCCCGCTCGTGCTCCTTCTTTCTCTCTCAAAAAAAATCTTTAAAAAAAAAAATACATAACATTTTTAAAAAATGAAAAACTGAGGTTGAACAAAAGAATGACCGGCCTCACCGATAAAAACATCAACAGTCCCCATCTGTGAACACACAATTCCTTCGGAGGGGCAGGCAACATGCACCCTTGGCTTTTGCACCCCTAGAGGGCCTATTCCCGGTGCGTTGGTCCAGCACCCTCAAACCTGCTACAGTGGGAAGCAGACCCTGCACCCATGAGGAACACAGATAACATGACACAGCTTGGGGGCGGGGGGTAGGCTGTGCTGATGTTATTAGAACCAAACAGAACAAAATGAAGAGTAGAGAAGGAAAAAAATAAAAGGACTGAATGAGCTCTGCTGGGCCTCAGAACATAACGCTGCTACATGCACAGACCAGGACACTGGCCCTCAGGTTAAACAACTTGCATACACGGGCCGCACGGCTGTCACATTTGCAGAGACCTGGGCAAACCCAGATCTACCTAACGTGAGCCCCAGCAGAGGCTGCCTTCCCTGGCTTTTACCTTAGGGAGAGTTGCCCTCTGACAGGGAGCTGGTGCACACGGTCACCTTCAGAAGGAGGAGACTGGGACGCCCAATGAAGAAAAGGAAAAATAGGGGTGGCCTGGGTGGCTCAGTGGGTTAAGCCTCTGCCTTCAGCTCAGGTCATGATCTCAGGGTCCTGAGATCGAGCCCCACATCGGGCTCACTGCTCAGCAGGAAGCCGGCCTTCCCCTTCTCTCTCTCTGCCTGCCTCTCTGCCTGCTTGTGATCTCTCTCTCTCTCTCTGCCAAATAAATAAATAAAATCTTAAAAAAAAAAAAAAAGGAAAAACAAAGGTGAGAAGATAAGGGAGAAATAAAAATTAGGAGAGGAACGCAGTGACATACATATTTTTCTCTCTGTCCCAGCTACAGAATAGGAAAATCTTTAGGGCTTTGTTCATACCCCACCACAGGGCGCACATCCCGTAACACGGCGATGAACTACCCCAGTTGGTACAGATGAACACCAGCAGCAAGCACTGGGAACCCACAGTCAGCCCCAAACCACGGACGTTTCCCTGATACCTCAAGGAGCTTCCCTCCTAGTGCGCTCCATGATACACATACAGTGCGCTCCATGAACAGGACAACAGGATGGGAGACAGATACACAGACAGACCGAGAATATGGTACCAGTGACCACATACAGATGGCAGCTTATGGTGGAGAGGGGGGGAAGGAAGGGGAGATGTGGAGAGAATCGATCTTGCAATTTCTTCTATCATTTCACAGCATTATTTCATAATGAATAGCATGTTCATAAGTCAAAAATGACTTGCAAAGGAAAGAAAAGGCCAACTTAGAGGCAAGACAGACTCAGGAAAGGCATTATAAAACAGTTAACACAAGAGCGGCCGCAAGGCAGCCCATGATTAATTCCCAAAGAATATCCCAGAGGCAAGCACAGTGTGCTGCTCTTCACAAAGCTCCTCCAGAGTCATCATGTCCTCTGACCTTCCTAGGAGATGGGGAAAGATGCTTCCTCTGGATGTTCTTGTCTTCTAGCAAAGATGGACACCCAGTGAAGTGCACTTGCCCAAGGTCACAGTCTTTGGTCTGGTAACCTTCTCTCAGAGGGGAGCCCAAGGTTCAGACATAGACACAAAGTGGCATGAGGGTCTGTGGAGCCAACAGGAGATGGAATGTGGCTTCAAGAACTGTGCACCACGGAGGACAAGGGAATCCGTGTGGTGACTCAGGGAGATGGAACAGAGTGATGGAAGCTGGGAAAGAACAAGACACACTTGTGAGGCAGCAAGACTGGCTTGGCTGGAGCAGAGGGTATAGACAAAGGAGTAGGAGGAGAAAAGTCCAGAAAAGAGAGACAGAGTACGGTAGAGAATGCGAAGCTCGGGAAGACTGCACTTGGTTCTCTCAGCCAGTGGGAGCCAGTGAATGGGACGCGGAGAAGAAAACTTGCATGATAATAGCAGTGTCCTGGAGGGAAGAAATTACTTAATTAGAGGGTAGATATAATACCACCACTTACCATAGAAGGAGACACTCAAACACACTGAATTGGCCAAATTTTCCTGGTAAGAGGAAGACACAAGCTGCCGACTTGCTCTGAGACCAGGTACTCTTAACCAATCATCTGTTAACTAATCCAGGCTCACTCGTTCCGGTTATGACAGGGAGAACCAGGACAGCCTTCCCCACGTGCCCATATGCTGCCACCCTGGCCTTCCCGGACTATTCCACGCCGCATGGTTCATCCAGAACTGTCCAAGATCAGGATCTTACCTGAATGCTTCTCAATACTGGAATGCACATGCCTCAGAGGGGACACCACTCCTCTGATAAAATGACCCAAGCCAAGGCTCCAATGGCTGTCGAAGCCAGGAGTGTGTCTTCCACATGGACGTACTTCTCCCGGGGACTCTCAGTGCCTTAAACCAGCTGTTGCAGGATGCTGGGGCAGGCCTGGGTCATCCCCGCCCCCACTCTCACTGTCTGTTCAGTAGATCCCAGATAGGGCCCAAGTATCTGCATTTTTTCCATGATCAGGGGACTCTGACGCTCTGACACATGTGAAACCACTGAAACCCCAGAGAACAGAAGTACACTCCAGCAGGGCAGACACCCCGGCAGAGAAAACAAGGGGGCATATTCTAGCCTTTCTAGAGGTCTTCAAATGAAATGAAATGTAAGAGGGGCCCTTCAGAGCCCCAGCGCCATGTCCCAGACATTCAGGTTTCCTCAATGTCTAAAATCATGCTGTAGGGGCGCCTGGGTGGCTCAGTGGGTTAAAGCCTCTGCCTTCGGCTCAGGTCATGATCCCAGGGTCCTGGGATCGAGCCCCACATTGGGCTCTCTGCTCAGCAAGGAGCCTGCTTCCTCCTCTCTCTTTGCCTGCCTCTCTGCCTACTTGTAATCTCTGTCAAATAAATAAATAAACAAAATCTTTAAAAAAATAAAATAAAATAAAATCATGCTCTAAAGTTATCAGATTCTTATATATACAGCTATCTTCATGAATAGCTCATTAAATCAGAAATTGAGATCAGACACAACCACACTAAAATTAACTTTGCTCTATGCATCAGAGAAGAATTAAACACAGTAAAAATGCTGAAGAATATGTTTAAACTTTTAAGATAATCTGTGTGTGTGTGTGTGTGTACACACACAAGTGCACACACACACACACACACACACACACACACAAATACATGAATTACCATTTAATTCATAGATCCTGATCATCGCACCTGGAGGGTCACAACTTCTGGTCATCTGAGTACCCTACTATAATTTTAGCCCTACCTCTACAATAGATATTACGGACTGTAGTTCTTCTTCTAATTGACTCATTTTTTTCTGCTAATTCAGAAATTAAAATATGAATGTTATAATATAGTCATAAATAGGTAGCCAATATTATTTAACATAAATACAAGTCAATTGTAATCATAAATACTTATTAAAATTTTAGAAGTCCATTCCATGAACCATCAAAACTGATCTCCTGTACCACCCACGATCCAACACTTTGAGAAACACCGATCTAGAACCAACCATCTCATTCGACAGAAAGAAGAACTGGCATTCAGAGATCAAGTAATCTAACTGAAGTTAGAAAGCTCCTATGTAGAAAAAGCATAACCCTTTTCTCCCCATCCCTAACTGTTTTTCCTATACTATGAATATTCAACTAATGCATTTGTAGCAAATCACTGCCATATTTTCATTAGAATAAGTACCTGAAGTACTTCTATTCAGCAATATTTAAGGTTCATAGTTCAAACATTTTAGGAAGTAACTAATGGGTCTTTTTCTTTTAAAAAAAATCTGTCATACAAATTTTTCATTAATTCTTAGGCTTCCCCTTGTACCAATAATTTGCTACTTTTACAGCACATTCCATAAAATCAGACTTAAAATCTCACTTGTGTGCTCTTTGAGGTTGGCCCTCATGTTTTACAAAATGCTATGCATATTTTTAAAAATACTAGTATATGAAGCAGACATCATGTCTAGGACTCAGTTACAATTTGCCATGGAGAGGCAGAACGCCAATATCATTGGCCAGGCCTCTCCCCTCAAGCCTCAGTCTTTAGCTTGCAAAGATGAAGGAAAGGACAATAGCCACCCCCATCAACCGCTAAGATTCACCCAAGTGGACTGGGTCACATCCACTGACCATAAGCCATGGCTGCTCTTGAAGAATGTGCTACCCCCAAGACAGAGTCAAGGTTGGTAAGCACCTGACCACACCTCCCCAAGCAGCAGCCTCCCCTTCCCAGCCACCCAGCATAGATTCTCTGCTATAGGCACATTTCGCTACTATTCTGTATCCTCAGGTGATAAATGCAGCTCATAATTCAAGAAAAAAAAAAGAAAGAAAAAAGAAAACCCCACAAATGTCCACAGAACCTCCTTGTATATTAAATAGTACATCATGAGTAACATAGGTATTACTCAGTGAAAACATCCCAATTCTGCATCCCATGCTATGTTTTCAGATAAATGAAAACAACACAGGCACTGAAGAAGCACTGAGAGTTGGGGCTGAGGTCCCCACCACCACCACCACCACTGACTTCTAGGGACAGAAAAGGCAGCTACACTGGGGTAGGAGTGGGGGTGAGAAGGAAGATGGGTGAGGAGGGACATTCTAGGAGACAGAATGAGGAAGGAGAAAAAAAGTACTAGGGTTTCTTTCTTCCCTTTTCTTCCCCCTGGTCTGTGGCATGAAAAAACAATGGCTTCTCTGAGGCACAGCGCAGACAAGGCAGCTCTGAAAACTAATGGCCGTGATTAATGACAATGGGCTGGAGGAGAGTAGGGACACAGCCGCCACATACATCTTGCCTTCCCGTCAGTCTCTGTTCCTCCCTGCCCCTCTTTCTCCTACCAGCAAGACATTATAAAAACGTCTTATCTGCTCCGGACACCTATTTTAAAGCTGATATCGAAGCTATCCCCCCATCCCGAAGAAAAACAAAGAGCGAGCAAGAACGGCCAAAAACGAATGGCACTAGAGGGGGTAAAAGAGGAAAGAGAGAGAGAGAAAGCGAGAGGAAGAGAGACAAAGAGGTGATGGGGTGAACAAGAAAATGGCATGTAAAATAACTATAAGATATTCCAGGGGAAAATGTGCAGGCTGTAATCATTCAAGATTTCAGCAACTTGACTCCTCACATGCTGAAGCCACATTTTCAAGGTCTTATCTGCCATATGGTTCCCTGTTTGGATGATTTATTAGGTGTAGAAAGCACACTGATAAATTTTACTGCATTTCCCTGAATAGGCAACCTATGGTGTCAATAACAAAGCTCAGGCGACTTTAATGAAAACTGCAAGCACCAAAGGGTAACCATTTATTTATGAGTCGCTATAGTATTACTAGGACAAAATTTATCTTCCCTTCTCACGCACTCTGTAGAAACCAAATCTGGTCAAAGTAACAGAGATCACATCCATATGTCAGTGGTTTGCTAACATCTCTCCTGCAAGAAACACTGGCGGTTGCTCCGGAGAAATTGTTTGGTGCTTTCAAGTGACCCATTTTGCATAGGAAGTCCTCTCTTTAGGAAAAAACAAGGCGAAACCTGAAGAACTCTGCCAACACTGTAGCCTTAGCCATCGCACTTAAAGGCAACTGTGGAACCCTCTCATTTTTCTTTGCCCAGAAAATGGGACAGCTGCCTCAGGGGTAGGGAGGGAAAAAAGAGAGGGTGGTGTACAGATGAGGAACAGAGAGATTTAGAGATAGAGTCCAATCCACGCGTATTTTAAATTTCCCAGTCCATATAACATCATCCCCCTCTATCCACTCGGGGTCTTAGGACACCAGTCATGACGTAAGTCAACATCTGCATTCTTCACTCATTGCATGGTTCCCTGTCCCTCACTGCCCCCAAATGCCTCTGCTCTTGGCTAGTGGCTATCTGCAAGTCTGATATATGTGTTATTTTTGTAACAGAGGAACAATCCAACTTTTTAAAACTCTGAAGGCAGCAGAAACGAATGACCAAATTCAGAAGGGAAAAAAAAATTACAGAGGAAGGGAGGAGGAAATCCAGATAGCGCTCCCTTGATGTTTAATCCTGAGCCACAGTTAACGGCTGCAACAAAACATTTGGCCAGATTTTCAAGTCTACAGTTTTCCCCCCTTGGGGAACATGGCTGTCCTGAGTGAAGACAGCCTTGCCCAGGAATGTCAAAAGAAGGAAGGGTGAAGAAGCAGCCCGACCACAACAGCGTACGATTGCATGATGCTCTTAGTGCCGCAAACCAACAAAAGCAAAGTGGAAGGTCCAAGCCAAGGCTCTGACCTGAGCAAATCCCAGCCTCCACTTCTTTTGCACCGATGCTAACACTCTGAAAAATTCCTCCACTAGGTGATTTCATCCGGGTTTGTTCCTTTTCGTACTTTTTTAATCTTATGCAGCTCTTTCCTTGTTCTGAGTCCATACACCCTCCGATACATCCACAGTGAGAGGGCAGGAAAATTCCTTCTTATTTCTCAACCATGCTAAGGCCCCTCTTGACATCCACCACTTCAAAACAACAACAAAACAACATACATAAATAACCCAACTCTTTGTACATCGCAACAAAAATAATCAACATTTGAGAGAGAAGTCTTTTTCACATCACACATAATAAACAATCAGAAGTCTTCTTAATCAGTTCAATTACTGCCATCCCTGCTTTTAAAATCTCCTCAGTAAAATGGCATCAATTAAAGTTTAATGCCTTATAAAATATCATCCAAGTATTACAGCAGAATTAGGAGGAAATAGGTGCTGTTTGGGCTCTGGCCATATTTTTAGAGTTTCTCAACCAGAGAGATTTACAAGAATATCCATTATTGCCTAGATTGCTTTCAATTCAACCACTGCTTTATGAAAAGAGGTAGGGGCAAGGGCCCAGCACGGTTCAGAGCACACTCAACCAGCTGCTTTTTCAGTTCGCGAAATATTTCCCCTAGTTTTCAGAGGCATCATCATTAGTGACACCTTCCACTTATTTTTCTACGCATTTCTCCTCTTAATTTTTAACCCCCTGAGGATTTTCAAAGAAAATATAATTGACGTTAAGTCATTTGCACTTCGCTCATGCCTGCTGCCTTCAGAGCACATCTGAACAAACTGTGTTTTCCTAGAAGCCCCATCAACCTTCTCTGGTGGCCTCTGAAAGCCTTTCAATTCTTAGCAAGCCCATTCTGAGCAGAACAAACAAGCTTAAACTTTAAACTGGAATGAGGGGATAAGAAAACGGGACTGGAAGAATAGAAATGGGTAACAGGGAAGGCACCGTGCCAGAGGCTTCAGGGCAAAAGGAAATATCATCTCCTTTTGAAGGCCTGATGGAAGAGTTGTTCAGGCTGTTGACTGCACAATCCTGTTTGGCCACAGAGAAAGGTGGGGACTAAAATCTGTACTATGCTCCACTTGCCAAGTTCAGGTTCGGGCCAAGGTCTGCATCTACCCAAGGAAAGGGGGTGCCTTTTTCTAATTCCCCCAAAGACACCATATGGGCTAGCTGATAAAAGTCATGTTAAAAAAAAAAAAAAAAAAGAGTAAATGCACAAAAAGGAAGCCATAACAAAATGAAAGACAATCTACCAAATGGGAGAAGATATTTGAAAATGATAACGTCGGTAAGGAGTTGACAGCCAAAATATATTTCAAAAACTTATACAACACCAAAAAATTTTCAATTAAAAAAAATAGACAAGGAACCTCAATAGACATTTTCCCAAAGACGACATACAGATGGCCAAGAGATGCATGGAAAGATGTTCAACATCACTAATCAGGGAAATGCAAATCAAAACCACAAGCTATTACCTCACACCAGTCAGAACTGCTAGTATCAAAAAGACAAGAAATAACAAACCTTGGTGAGGGGATGTGGAGAAAAGGAAATCGTTGTGCTCCGTCAGTGAGAATATAAATTGGTGCAACCATTCTGGCAAAGTGTATGCAGTTTCCTCGCAAAATTACAAAGAGAGCTACCATATAACCCAGTAATTCCACTACTGGATATTTACCCAAAGAAAATGAAAACATCAATTCGGAAAGATACACACCCCCCTATTTTTATTGAAGCATTATTTACAATAGTCAAGATATGGAAGCAACCCAAGTATCTATCCACAGATGAATGGATAAAGATGTGGTGTATATACATGCCATGGAATATTAGCCACAAAAATGAATGAAATCCTGCCCTTCGTGACAATAGGGATAGTCCTAGAAGGTCTTACACTAAGTGAAGTAAGTCCGAGAAAGACAAATACCATAGGATTTCACGTGTATGTGGAATTTTAAAAACAAATGAACAAAAACCAAAAACACAGACTCTTAAACGCAGAGAACTGGTGGTTGCCGGAGAGGAGGCAGGTGAAGAGATGAGCAGAGTAAGTCCAGGGGATGAAGAGACCTAGATTCCCAGTTAGAAGACAAATAAGTCACGGAGATGAATGTACAGCATAGGGGATATAGTCAATAATATTTTCATAATGTATGGTGACAGATAGTGACTATAGTTTTCATGGTGAGCACTGAGTAATGTATAGAATTTAATCACATTTATGCACATGAAACTAACATCGTAGGTCAACTGTACTTCAGTAATTAAAAAAAACAAAACAAAACAAAAAAAAAAACAAAAAAAAAACAGAATAAGACCCTAGCCACAAAAGACCAAATACTGTATGATTCCACTTAGATGAGATGCCTAGAGTAGTCAAACTCATAGAGACAGAAAGCAGGACAGGGCTTGCCTGGCGCTGGGAGGTAGGGGAACAGGGATGCGTTACTTAGAAAGTACAGAGTTTCAGTTTGGGAAGGTGAGAAAGTTCTGGAGATGGATGGTGATAATGGTTGTACAACATTGTGAACGTACTTAGTGCCATAGAACTGGACACTTAAAACAGTGAAAATGGCCAATTTTATGTCATGTTTATCTTATCACAATAAAACGAAAAAGAAAAGGAAACAAAGAAAACCCAAGTCCACCACTGCCCAGCTACACACCTCTGTGGACTCTCGGATCAAGATTCTGCTCTCAGACAGGCTTTCCGCAAGCCTGGTGCGTTGGTCCCACAACCGAGATGGCTGTGCTCACCGCCACAAACACCCATCCACAAGCAACCTGTTCAAAACCTCCGCTCCTAATGCCCATCTTGGGCCCCCAAAGGACACCAAGGAGCCGGGCTTCTCTCGGAGGGTCCTTGCCTCCACTGTGCCAGAGCCTTCTCGCCCCGCCCTGCCCGCATCCCTTCAATGGGCTGCAGCCTGTGCTAGCTGCCTCCCCGCCCCAGCCTCACCCCGCCCTGAACCCTGCAAGAACAGAGGCGTGCTTTCTCCCAAGTCCACTTCCCAACCTCCCCACCCCAGACACAGAACAGTTCATTATTTTACACACTTTAAGTTTCCACCAGTCCGAGGCCAACTCAGGAAGAAGAAAAGTTCACGACTCCTATAATTTGGAATTTGTGGTAAAATTTAGCCTAAGCTGGGCCAAAGAGAGGGTTTGCTGTGCAAATTCACTATGTAAACAAGACTTGAGGGGAAAATATTCAAGCAAAGAAAGGAAATCATTCTTAAAGGCTTTAGTTCAATAATATGGTTTATGGAAAATTTATTGCCAATTATAAATACATTACAGAAAACCTATTGGGTCAGGACTAGGAACCCTGGTCCTGCCTCTGCCATGCAAGCATGGGCCAGTCTTTAATGCCTTGTCACAGTCATGGTCTCCTCATCCACAGAGATGGATGGAGAACTTCCAAGGTCATTCTGGGCACCATCAGACTAAGAAATTCATATACTATACTTTCTGCATTTACATATGAGAGGGAGAGAACACACATGGAGTAACGAGGTCTGCTCTGGGTAGAAACAATTTGTCAGTTATTTTAAAAATATTTTCTATATTTAAAAGTGGTAAGGCTGGAACTACATAATGGTGATGATGACGATGGCACAACATTGTGAATGCATTAAATGCCACTCCATCACATGCCCTGAAATGGTTAAAACGGCAAATTTTATGT
Organism: Enhydra lutris kenyoni; assembly: GCF_002288905.1. Taxonomy (NCBI): domain Eukaryota; kingdom Metazoa; phylum Chordata; class Mammalia; order Carnivora; family Mustelidae; genus Enhydra; species Enhydra lutris. The sequence goes on along the minus strand of NW_019154096.1, from coordinate 29,161,051 downwards.
GTATTTTGCCACAATTTTTAAAGAGATAAAGCTGTATTTGTTTTAAAAGGCTAAGTATGTTCACCAGTTCCTAACCTGTAACTCAGTCCAGTTCTTCCAAATTAGCAGGACTTTGCAGTACTAGAAATATACTACCCATTCCAACTTGATGGGCTTTTAATGCAGGCCTAAGATCTCCTGGATATGCCATGCTTGGGCCAAGAACCAGAGACTGGGCATTCTTTCTGGCCAAAAAAGTATAATGTCCTCACCTTCCACCAACTAGTGAGGACACGTCCCTGCCTACCAGTGACTTCTTTGGTAGAGAAGATGACTATTGAAACTGTTCCCACAGGAAAGCCACAGGGAATGGGCACATTGGTGCCCAGTTCTGCTCGTTGCTCACACCACGTGCTTCCCAATTACAGAACTCATCATCAGCATCAGCATCAACCGTCAGGTCTTCCTACCTGGCTCACGGTGGGGCTCATTCCAATGCACCACATGTGTCTATGATGCTTAAGGCCATGTCAAAGCTTCTTATCCCAGTTTTGCAACTTTTTAAGCAAATGAAATGTTTCCATGAACTTGACAGTCGAGAATTTTCTTGCAAAGGATAAAGTTGCCGAATTCTCCTAAGACATCATATTTACTTCTTTCAGAGTTGGGTACTGGGATCAGAGACTGACAACTAAGAAGGTATTATTTTTTTAAGTTATTTTTAAATTTATTTAAAACTGGAGTTGTATTTCTCCAAAACTGGAGCTTTAAGTCTCCTTTAATTGCCTTTGACAAGAACCAGAGTCCTTGACACTTCACTCATGAATGACCCTATAAGTGAAGGGAGGGAGGTGCTAGGATTCTAATAAAGCCCATTTTCAAGCAGTGGTCATTTACTCAAGCCTCCCCAGGGCTCATGGGTATCAATGGTTCTGGATCTGTAGCACAGATGTATCTGCAAATGACATAACCTCTTCTCATGGCCTTTGAAAAGTCTACTTTGTGGAGTAAATAATGAACTATCTCTAGCAATTCAAGTCTATGAGTGTTTCTTTGGAACTTCCTCTTACCAGTACTTTGGGCTTTTTCCCTTGATTCTAACTCCACCTACCAGCATGGAGAGGGCTCACTCCAAGCCACTAGCATGATCTCAGCTGATGATTAGCTGGAGAGCAGCCCTGTTCTGCTAGGTGCTCTACAAAATTGACTGTGGCCTGTGAGCAAATGCGGGCGGGCTAAGGAGAAAATGCGAGCGGGGTGTCTCTTTGAGGGGACAGCACTGGGCAAAGGGAAGGGTCACTGCATTCAGACAAACAGCTACTGGTGTTAAAGGTCTCTGAAGACATTTTTTTAAATTTTTTTTTATTTTATATTTTTTTTAAAAGATTTTATTTATTTATTTGACAGAGGTCACAAGTAGGCAGAGAGGCAGGCAGAGAGAGAGGAAGGGAAGCAGGCTCCCTGCTGAGCAGAGAGCCCGATGTGGGGCTCGATCCCAGGACCCTGGGATCATGACCTGAGCTGAAGGCAGAGGCTTTAACCCACTGAGCCACCCAGGTGCCCCGAAGACCAAGGTTTAGAATGTGGCCCTTGACCAAGAAGGCAAAGCCAGGCAGAAGCGGTAAACCTTTTCCAGGCAGAGAGGCGTCCTTTGGAAGAATCAATCAAAAGAAAGAACTAGACTCTGGTATGAAGTGCAAACATGATCTACCTCATTAGCTTTATCCTCAAAGGACCAGGTTCCCCACTTCACAGTTACTGGTCCCCACTATGCTAGCTCCTAAATCAAGCAGCTTCCAATCTGCTGTTCACAGATGAAAGACAAATTTAGGTCTTGTCAGCTCCTGGCTTTTTAACCCCTCCAGGCAACCTCTCTGTGTCTGAGTGACCACCAGAAGAAACCAGAGAGTTGGTTAAAAGCAGAAATTCCTGGTCTCCACCAAAACCCACTGAATCAGAATCTCTTGGCGTGGCCTGTGAATTTACATTTTTAAAAGCTCCTTGGATGGTTCCCATGCATCCAGTCTCCAGGCCAGCATGTAGAAATGAATCACTCGGGCTTTTCACCTGTTTTCTCATGAAGACTAAACACCAGTACTATCATTAACAGAACCAAAGCACAGCCGGAATTGTCCCATTAAAACAAAAAGATGTTCACCCATACTACTTCAGTGGTCATTTAGAGATGACTCAATATGAAGAAAAAGAAGGCTAGAGATCCAGGAAGATAGTGTTTTAAAAACTAAAACAGAAGGTACAAGGAACAAACTAGAGCATCACAAAATCATCACTTGCATCAAGAGAAAAATGTATTTCAATATAAAGACATTCTAAGAAATAGTGTTATGTAAGATGACTTCCCATCTGTATTAGCTTTGATACATAATTAAGACAAAAATCTCCTGAGGAAAAAAAATATCATGTAGGTCACTTTTGTTCATTCAAATCTAACAGATGGGAAATCAGCAGATATCTTAATAGGTGTTTATGTTCCTGTGTCATATGTCAGGCAGGCCATTGTCCCTAACGTTAGAACGATCTATAGAAACAGTTAAAACTCTTAAAGGGAAAGTTTTGAAATGTCTTCATCACTTTGAAGGTAGACATTTCTGTGAAATTTTCCAATATTGAGCCAAATATTTTTAACTAGTCATTAAAAAATGCCCTGAAGAATCTCTACTGTAGACTTTGATATCTAATTGAAATTACTGTATAAATTTGGAAGCTACAAAATCAATTTTCCATAAAATGTAATTTGGGCTTCACTAATCCAAACTGGCCTTCTTCCTAATTAGGTTGAATTCATGGGGTTTTAGTGTAAAGCCCTGCCAAATCAAATATAAATAACTTGGAACTTTGTGCTATTTTGGATTATCATACCATCCCTTCCTTCCATTAGCAGGGATGACCAGAGGTTGCTAATACAATAAATATTTAATGGATGGCAACACTGTTCCTTGGCCCCAGAAAGAGATGCAGACATAAACATCCCTTTCAGATCTATTTGTAACCCCACTTTCTGCCCTCTCTCTTGCTCATGGCTAATACTGAATTTTCCCAGTACAAAGAGAAATGCCAATTGACTCACTCAATCCAAAGGTAAACAGAAAGGAAGAAGGAAGGAATGAGAAAAACATCGCTGCAGCTTTGGGAGAAGCAGCGGCTGTGCCAAGAGACCAGCACCTTCTCCAAATGTCCCCACAGTCCCTGTACCATGGGAAATCCAAAGCACCAGTGGTGGGGCACAGGGGGTCCGAACTACCATGAGCTAACAGGGAGAACCGAAGAAGACTGGGGTGCCCCCCCCCCCTTAACAAGAAGCTAGGAATCAGTGAGAAAATGGAACTTCACATCTAAAAATAGCTATTTTTTTTTCCTTTTCTGATTTTAAAACTTTCACTGCACCTTTGTTTCAAAGGCACTTCAGGAGTTCTGACATTTCTTTTTCCACTTCTGAATCAATGGAGAGGAAATTAAACCACACGGCAAGAGGGTTGACGTCACCTCCTCACACACTTAGCCCAGACGAACGCATGCATGAACACATAGATGTGTGGCCTCAGTTTTGTTCCGTTTGAGAGAGGGGGTCACCAGCGCTGAAGCCTTCCCATCTCCCGGTTAGAACAGTCAGGTCACTGGGAAGAGACCACTTAATTCCCGTGACAGCCACCATCACCGTCCTCCTTCAACTCATCATAGAACCTCCACACAGAAGCCAGAGAGATTCAGGTTTGTGTCCCAGCTTTGCCTCCTCTCGTGCCACCTTAAACAGGTTTACTTAGTTCTGTGACTCAGTTTCTTCATCTTTAAAATGTTGCTAGTTTATTTTCATCCCAGTCGTGATTATCCCATCGTCAATATTCTGGCAGAGGAAACTACAACGTGTCCACAAAGGATGCCTTAAGATAAGGTACTAGCTGTCATTCTCAATGCAGATCCAAGTGTCCCAGTAGCAGCTTCTCCTTTCCTCATCCTCCCAACTGCTGGGGAAGAAACTGTTTAAATATCTCATGGCAGAAAAACCTTCTGGGTGCTGTTCTGCTTGGGGCAAACATGGAAAACTGTGGAACATATCTACAGTGTGGGGCACACTGCCTTCTACCTCTGACCGCCAACCAGCCTCAGGAACGCCATCAGGAATAAAGGACTCTGTAAAGAAAACACTCATACTGAAGCTCAGGGAAATGACAATTAGGACTGAAGTCTCCTCCTACTCAGTTTCAGGACTTTTCCACTACACACTATTCACCCGTGTCAAATGTTCAGCATCTCCTGCTTGTTTTGTTACTCCTAGAAATAGGGACCCAAGTTGACACTAAAGAAGCTGTCCTCAGTGAGTCTCTCCTTCACTCTTCAGTATCCCGAATCTCTGTAAATAACCCCTCTCATTTCAGTTCCCCAGGACTCATTTCCAAGGATAAACTTCAGGATAAACTTCAAGAAGGCAGTCGTAATAACTGGGAGATGGCAGAGGGTTAATGATCAAGATGGACACTGACAGAGAACTTAAGTGTCTGGGTCTTCATGGGTCTGAAAAGCAGTTGTCACCTCATACTCACATTCCCAGAATTTCAAGTCTTTCACTGTATTTCACCTCAAGGAAGCTCAGCATTTCTACTGAAACAGATAATCTTTATTATTTCTTGACTCTCTGAGATTCTCAAATTAAACACAAATCCTAAGAAACAAAATTTGTCTTGACCTCTTCTTCCTGGCATTGGGCTTGATCTTATAAAATACAAATAAGAGCCCAAAAAAAAAAAAAAAAAAAAAAAAAAAAAAAAAAAAAAGGAATGGTTAACTGATTGAATTTTAAGATTGAAAGGCACACTGTAGGTCACAATCCAACTGCTCATTCTTATGGATATGAAATTGGGAATGAGGAAAGTCAAATGACTTCCTTGTCGTTACACCGTGTGGGTAAAGAGTAGAACCTGAGTCTCCTGGCTTGAAATTCATTGTTTCTCTATTACATGACATTGCTTAGAATTCCAACAATTCATGGCCAGATTTCTAATAGCCCAGTGACAGGCATCAAGATCCTTGGCTATCCTCACCAATTCAGTGGCAGTGACATGGTATTTACACACATGAGACAATAATTTTACAATTTAAAACAAAATTATACCTAACTTTCTTTTAAAAGTTTGATCAGCATATAAGTGACCTGAATTGCTTCCTTGCTCGGGCATGATTCTCTAAGTGGGCTGCGAGGAACTCAATCTAAGGGGCTTCATCTGGATTTCTCAAGGACAATGTTAAGGGCATTCCATAAATCTCTGAAACAAAAGGTAAAATTTTATGTTAATATACATTTTCTGGGACAAATGGCCATAGTTTTCATCAGTCTCAAGTACTTCACCTTATGACATTAGGAAGCACTGTCCTGAGGCAATTATTTCCTCTTTCCAAAGTCAAAATGCCTCATGCCTCTTATGAATTTTACAGTATCTCCAGCTCACCTTCATTCTCCTGAAAGTGCTTTTTGTGGGATTAGAATTAGCTCAGCTTGTTTGGAGTTTTTTAAAAACACTCAGACCCTTGGTACATCTGGGTGGCTCAGGCAGTTAGTTGTCCAACTCTTTGATTTCAGCTCGGGTCATGATCTGAGGGTCCTGAGATCAAGCCCCATGTCAGGCTCCTTCCTGGGTGTGGAGCCTGCTTAAGATTATCTCCCTCTGTCCCTTCTCCCCTTTATGCACACACACATATTCATTTCCTTTAAAAAAAAAAAAAAAAAAAGTAGGCATGCTCCTGGAAAAAAGACACAATATTTCAACCCTCCAACATTCTTTACATGTCACAAAGAGAATTAATTCAATAAACATTAAAAAAAAAAAAAAAAAGCCACTCAGACCCTTACCATAAATCTGCAAGTCCTGGCTAGTAATTACTGGCTAAGTCTCTTGGTGGTTCTGGGTACTGCCATTAACCAAAGTGAACAGCATTCTACTAAAAGTACATCCTTAATGATGAAACAGACCCTACACTTGACTCGATTTAAAAGAGAAGCTCCTAAGTGAAATTTTCATGATTTTCCTTCTTTACTTGAAATCTAGTTTATGAAATATTGACTTTTAAAAAAGTTTAAGGTCAGTCTGACTGTATCTAGAACGGTAAGATCCTGAAATATATAAGCCATTGCTATTAAGCACCAAGATATAAGGGTCTTCTTTAGTAGAAAGCTGGGTTACTGTATATTTGAAACCTAACTATCCATCATAAACACCTTCAATACATTTGAAATAGCAGGGTGGACAGATTCTCTCACATTGAGGGTCATTTATGAAGCGATCAAAGGCTGTAGTGGGAAAAAGAAGTATGAAGAGGGACAGGCTTTATAGAATGAATAACTTTTCTCATTCTCAACATTTCTTATATTCTTTTACAACAAATTGCTTGGCTCTTGAGAACAGACTCATAAAAGAGGTGAAATATATTTTTCTATCCTGAATCTGAACTTTTTTTTAATAGATAAAGTTGTAATGACCCTTTCCAAATAATAGGAGCCAACACTTCAAGAAATTTCCATTGTTTCGAAGACACAAATTACCCTGCACAACTGAATAAGGAAGGAAAACACATGAAAGTCATTTGAAAGACAACATCTCCTAGGAGTTACGCTTGGAAAAGTCCAGTAATCCCCCTACCTAGATAAATAGAGATTTCCAAATGACTAGGCGGATGAAGGTCGGAACAGGGCCAAGCACTTGAATGTTACAAAATAGACTCCATATTAGACTTTGGAGAATGAATCCAACATGCAGGTCCTCTATCGCTGGCCAGCTTCTCAGCGACACAGTCCTACCTTGAGTGGAAAGGAACCAAAACAAAACGGTATCTTCAAGCAATTTACACACAATTCAAATGGAATTTCTCCAAGCTCTGAAAATTTCAAGTTTATTCAGTCCATATGCTATCCCAGATTTTCATCCCTTCTAACAAATTCAACTTAGAGACAAGCAGCCATTTCTTAGTCACTCAGAATCAAAATCCCTCTTCCAGTAACCACAAATCATTAGTGACAGTAACTGTGCGTCATTTGGAATGTTTGGGGATTCTTTTTTTTTTCCCCCCTCTAATAAACTCACTGGATGCAGTTTCAGAAGTGTCTCGGGAGCCCTGCTCAACTCTCCTTCCATGAGCAGCAAACACATCGCATGTGATTTGACCTAGCACTGCATCCCTTAAACCAGGATTTAAGGAAACTGATGATAGTTCCATAGGGTGATGATCAATCACACAAGATGGCATTCTAGAAAAGAGATCATATAGAGCATTTGTCTCGTGGGAAAAAAATAATCTTTCCTGGTAGAGTACCTTACTACCACTACACAAATCAAAATTCACACCTCCACAGTGAAGATGCCACAGCGTATTCTAGTTAGAGAGAGCCTACATCAAATCCTACTTTTGCCAAGTGACCTGTACAAGTTAATCTGAAACACAGTCTCATCATTTAGAAACTGGTAATGAGGATAATAGCAACACCTCGCTCGTAGGGCTGTTGAAATGATTAAATAAGCTCACGCAGGTAAATCACTGAACACAGCATTCAGAGTATGATAAGCATTCAATAAATGTGAATTTAGCTGTTGTTAGCACTACATTTTTAAGTAGCAAAATCAAGGAATCAAGGGCAAGTCCTTAATGTTTCCTTCCTTGATTCTGTCTGGTTGTTCTTGTGCACCAAAGTTTTTATTTTTGTCTTTGTTGCCAACACAAGAAAAGCGCAGGCGCGCGTGCACACACACACACACACACACACACACAAAACAAAACAGAACAAAACAAAACAAAACCCCACCTCTTTCTTTTGGGTGAGGGAAGTACTAGAACCACACAGAACATTTTAAGAATGTCTAAAACTTTCTGAACAAGTGCATCGTTCTCAATGCTTTCATTCTCTCCTCACATCTTCTGTCCTGGTTCCCAAGGGGTCAAATTAACTTACAAGGGAATCAGCGTTCCTGTTCCCCAACTTGAAGCAGAGGAGTCAGAATTCCCAGGCTGGAGATGTCCCTTTGAGCAGCTCTAAGGCATCTCAAACCACCAGGCAAGAAAGAGCAGCCATTCACGGAACAAATAAGTGATTTGCATTTCCAAGGATGTGGGGAAACATATTAGTTATAATTAGCAAACACGCAGAGTCCCCGTGACAGCTTCACTTTACAAACCCTTGAATGTTTGACAAGAAAAGGTCATGTTTTGTAAAATCCTCAAAAGGTCATTCAATAACAAATCACATGAATGAAATCGCAAGGGTTCAGGGAGGTTAACAGAAACACCACAGGCAGTAAAGTGCGTTTTCAAGGTAAACAAGGAAAGGGAAAGTGGCCTTGCCTCAGCTCTGGAAGGGGAGAAAGAGAAGCAATCTCTAATTTACCAAACACTATAATTTCGAGACATTTTCTCTATGCTTGGAGGTTTAACGCTGAATGTTATTTCTCGTGTTCCGCACACTTGGAGGATTAGCAGATAACAGCCCAGCAACATTTCAACGGTTCTTCAAAAGGTCTAGGCTGACCTCAGCCAGGGCTTTCTTTTATATATTTTATTTAATAAATGTCCCAAGCGGACAGCACTGAAATAGGTGGCCGCCTGTGCGGCAGGCACACACACCCACGCGAGGTCCCCGTGCACCACCACCAACCCTGCAGCCCCCAAATCTGGAAACTTTCGCCCCAGAAGCCTTTTCTTCTGCCACTTTGACCTGTTCATGACCTCTCCCTTCCCAGGTCTATTTTCTTCTTCAACAAGAGCCATCCCCACATCTCTCACAGTCAGGAGTAACAAAGGCTTGTTTATATAGGGTAATTTAGCTACAGGATCAGCAGGGGGGCGAGGAGGCCTGTGCATCTGATCCCCTGGTGGAAGGCACAATACAGATGCAGGGCCCACCGTTTAAGGGGGGTGCTCTGTCAGGGCAAGACCAATGGGCTAGCTGCTTTCCAGATAGTTGGGCCAAGGCATAGGGAGAAAGGAGCTTCTCTAGGCTGCCTCAGACATGGGTACACCCTTGACACATGGGGGAGGGAGTGTTCACGTTAAGAATGCTGTGGAAAGAGCCCGAGGCCAAGTGGACAGGTAGCACAGACCCCGGACTCCCTAGAAAGAGGTCACCCATCAGAGCCCTTGGAAGAGAGACCGCATCTTCAGGAAGAGCCACAGGACATGAGATTGGCAGACGTAGTACATGACGTGCTCTGTGATCTTGAGCAGATTTCTCTGACCCTCCTGGGTCTCCCTTCTTGCATTTGTAAAACAGGCCAGTGCTCATGCTCATTTCCACACATAACGTACGGATGAAACCAAGTAAGGACCAGAGAAAGCCATGTGTGACTCTATACCAGCAAGGACTTGATGCCCAAGTCCCGATTCTTATTCCCCACTCCTTTCCACATCCCACCCCCAGACCCTTCTGGAGACCTGCTCTGCCTCATATCCCAGACATGTGTGGTTTTTTTCGACCTACCCTTTAACTTAAATTTCTGTAAGATTTACAGATTTCTTAAATTTCTGTAAGATTTACAACGCAGTTCCTCTGTCATGCGAGCCACATTCCAAGGGTTCAAGAGCTCCCCGGGGCCAGAGGCTACCACAGTGGGCAGAGCAGGGGTACCAAGACTCCCATCCCTGCAGGACATGCTGCAGGGTAGTGCGGCCTCCAAGCTTGCCCCTGCCACCAACCACCCCGCCCTCTCCATGGACGGAAGACCATCTTCCAGATACGGCCCTGACAGATGGCTGGAACACGCACCTCTCATCTGTACAGTTCCCTGCCGACCACAGAACCCCACCAGTTTGGGGACAGTTTGATCAGAATGACGGTCAGAAACAGGACACCTCACTTTGTCTTTCTTGCCAACTATTTTAGCTTATTTGCCACGAGTACAGGGTATAATTAATATCACACAGGAGCCAGCATTGTCATTTTTCAAATCATTTCCCTGGAAATGTTCTACACCTCTTAATGGCCCTGCTAATGCTGTAGCTGTCATGTTTTGGACAGCTGCACTTTTACAAGACAAACTCTGCAGCGCCAGGAGCCTCTCTGCAGACTTTTTCGCTCAGAGGCTCAGAGGCCGTGAACACCAGCCAGTAATGGCTCGATGGAAATCTTTAATTTTTTTACCTCTTGGTACTGACTGCTTCTCAAGTGTCACCTTCCCAGCTTCCGTCCCCAGCCACTTCACCCCTTCCTGCCCTCTGCCCTGGTCCCCCACCCCTACATCTCCTCTCTTCTATGCCACCTGATGGACAGGGAACTGGGGAAATAGGGCCAAAGTCCTACAACTGAAGAAAGCCAGGACACTCCGCCCAGAGGTGCAAAAGTTTAAACATCTGGATGAAAACCAGGCCTCCATGCTAAAGGCCACACACTGAAAAAGCAGGGACCTTCATGCCTAATTTTTAGAAATGTGCTTCTTCCTCCCCGGTAACGTAAGAGAAATGTTCGAACGTCTCTATGTCCTGGGCATGTATGGAAAGGACAGAGAGGACACAGGGCCGTGAAAGCAGGGTTGCATTTGAAGTGTCCCAAGAGCCACGCACAGGACAACTGAGGACAATCTGAGCCACACCAAGGATTGACTAAGGGGCATGGAATGAAGATGATTTTAACAAGACGGAAAAATTCACCGTATTGTTTTAGGTAGTCATGGCGTTTTGCGGCTGCTCTTTATCGGTGAAAACTTTTTTTTTTTTCCTTTAAATCGTCAGTCTCGAATAAAGGATCTTCTGAGTTCGGTCCCACCACGTCCAGGGAGCCCTCTCGGCTGAGGCCTTCTGTCTTAAAGGGAACTGAAGCCAGATCCATCTTAAAAGGAAGCTGAAGCCGTGCTAGGGACGCAGCTCTCTTTTTTAGGCTAAACAGCGGCCTCGACGCACTGCTCCTTTAATACCGTGTTTATTAGTGATTCGCAGCCCACGGAGAGACGAGCTCACCGCTTCCTTTCACGCTGCATCTGCAAAATGCTACAGAAAGTTGGACTCATCCGTGAAGCAGCGGGTCCCTTGGTTGAAACCAGCCAGGCCAGAAAAGTGACATGAACAGGATGCTGCAAAACATGCACAATTCGAAAATACACACAGTATTCTCTTCTGCATGATTTGCTGCCATTTAAGAGACAATAAACAGCAACTTTAGATTGCTAACAACGTGTCATTTAAGGTTTGCTGTTGCTCAACATCAAGAAAAATCAATGCTGGCTCTACGGGGGCAGCAAACCCCGAGAACTGAGCTCCATTTCAGGTCTGTTTGAACTCATTTCCTTTCTCCACGGTTGCCCCCTTGTACTCCCCCTCAGGCGCCCCCTCGCAGCAGGCTGACAGCTTGACACATTGACAGCTCACACTGAATGACAACTGATTTGTACAAATTTCAAGCCTTATAAATCTACCTGTCACAACAACAACATAAAAGCGCCCAGGCCCAGCAGGTAATTCAGAAAAAGCTTCCCTTGACAGCACTTTCTGAAAAGCAATGGCGTGCCTCCTGCCAAAAATTCCAACTATCATCCTTGTATAACTTTGAATAAAAATTCAGGGCCCATTTTCTTGCCAACAGGCTACCAATCGTCTTATTTAAAGATTAAAAAGAGTGAACGGGAAGGGGGGGGACACATCCACACTATTTCATTTTATATGATATGAATGTAACACCACCTGCTATGCCAGGATTACCATGCCGGTTTTTCTCTCGGCTGCTCGGGAGTAAATGAGGGAGGTTTTTTATGATATTTAAACAATATTCCAGATTGCAGGGGCTGTGCCTGCTAGGAACTTCCCCACTCACCTGGGGCCTGCCCGCTGCCGGAGCTGGGCCATTGGACTAGAGATAGGCAGTGCTGGGAGGCAGAGGCTAGGGGTAGGTCCACCAGCCTCAAGATTTCTCTAAGACAAAGGTCCTTCATGTGTCTGTTAGCCCCACCTCTCTTGACCACTTTCTTACTAAAATGATCAAACTGTGTCTAGGTAACCTTTTCTCGAAATTCTCATCTTATTTACATCAACACAGAGCACGTTCTTCATGACTGCATCTTTATTATAAAATAATCACAAGTTGAGAACTTTGAACTTGGTTTTTAGGCACGGTTTTATAGTCGTGTGTCCCACGGAAGAAAAAAAAAAAGTGTAGCAACCTCAGGGACTTGAGAGAGGGGAAAACACTAAGGACATGAGCACTTACACAGGAAAGAGCCCTTTATTAAAATTTCTGTTCATCTCCACCACTCAAGCCTTTCCAGCTCCACTTACTACGGAGAAAGGTCTAACTGGAAAGTGGCTGGCGTGATTTCTCATGTACCTCATTCGTTCCTGCAGAATCTCTCTGGCCTCACAGATGGGAAAATGAACTTAGTCCTGCCTTGGAGGCTTTGCTGCAGGGGGTTGCTGAACGGGACGCTGAGATAAGTCCTAGACACGGGACCAAGACACAAACTGACCACCCATCCAGCAAGCCGAACTCTGAAGGAACAGCAGTGCCAGCAAAGCGTCCTGTCACAGTGTGCGTCACCTCTCTGCAGGGTGGGTCTAGTCAACAGTGAAGAACTCAGGTGCCGGGGATGGACATTCCGCTTTCAAAAACTGACTTCTCTGCTTACGAGTCATTGAACCTTGGGCAAGCTGTATTCATACTCGATGCTTCGGTTCCATCACCAACACTTGTCTGCCTCAGAGGATGAGGATTAAATGTGTCTAAAAAGTTCCGTTCGTAGGAAACAATACCTGTTCATTTATTCATTCGTATAGATACAGATACACGAACATATGTAGAAAACATCAAGTGGTAAGTGCTATGGTTAAGAAAAGAGCAAATTACCATATTATAGTATTATCAGTACTCCCTTCAAGAACTTTTCTTCCAGTGGAGTGTAAGCTTGCAATGTAGGGGGAGGAAAAAAAAGGATACAGTTCCCAAAAATGCTTTAAGTCATTTGGTTAAAATGTGCAGATAGGAAATCATGTAGCTGGATAGAATTTCTTTCCTACCCCTTTTTAAATAGTCTTTCTCTACTCTTTTCAAATCGCTTCTTCATATACTCACAACTAATCAAACCAGCCAGTATGTGTTGGAAACAAATAAATTTAAAACACATCATTTGGGGCACCTGGGTGGCTCAGTGGGTTAAGCCTCTGCCTTCGGCTCAGGTCATGATCTCAGAGTCCTGGGATCAAGCCCCGCATGGGGCTCTCTGCTCAGCAGGGAGCCTGCTTCCCCCCTCTCTCTCTCTGCCTTCCTCTCTGCCTACTTGTGATCTCTCTCTGTCAAATAAATAAATAACATCTTTTTTAAAAACTAAATAAAACACATTATTTACACCACTTTACCACCCAGAAATACAATGACTATATGGATTACAAGAGGAGAGAACATAGACACAAACACATAAAAATGTGAACACACACTAATATATACCAGGAAAACAATTTTTAGCCCCTAAATATAGCTGATGTCGGTATTAGGGTGCTAATCTTGAGACTGAGATTAAAAGAATAGGATTATCATTTGCAGCAAAGCCCACTGTCAACATCAACTGAACCCTAAAATATAACTGAGATTAGGATTATCCCAATTACATGAACTGACATCCCCTTTGTAACATTCTTATCCTCCTTCTCAATTTGATTAACATCAAGACTGGCAAGAGCTGACTGCACTTCAGATGCCAACAGAGAACAATCAGCAAATCCATAATTTTATAATTATTCATAGGATCGAGATCAAGTATTTTGATTATGAGCCATTAGCGGCCATTAGCACAGAAAATTGGGTTTGAGTTTCACAGGCATGTTTAAATGCCCAACAATTTGTATTTTGTACTAAGAAGCCTGAATCAAATGTTTTCATGTAATAAAAAAACTGACAAACCAAAACTGCACATCAAATCTTTATAGAATGAGATAGAGAAAATATAAAATTGATAAAAGAATGGTAATTTACATTAACTAGACCAGACTTTTTCATCTTTCATCAGTCGTAAAGTGAACAGGGGAGTAGGTAAGGCAGGGATAGGAAAAACATCACCTTCAAGCCAGAGTAAATAAGTGAGACGTTCCTACTTTAACCCTTCCCCTGTCAACAATATGTGCTTGGCCTAACAAAATGATAAATGCTATTTTTGTTAGCTATTGTCTTCCTGACATCAATCACCAAGATTTAACAAACACTCTCACATATGCCAGGATTCCCCCCTACTATGACCAATTAAATAACCCAATCATTAAACAAAGAACTGCGGGACTGACAAACGTAGAAGCAAGCACAGTGCTGGTCAGTTAAGCTGCACACTGGCCCAGTGAGAGTTTACTTTGGAAAAAATAGGGAATTTTAAATGCAAAACACATGACACCTTACTCTATACTTTTATCTGTGCATCTGTTGTAACTACCTATTTCCCAAAGAGCAAGCAGTGCTTTCAAGCCCCTTGGCCTTCAGTGCCTACAAAGATTTGTTTTTTTCTTATTTTCCTGAGCTCCTTATTTCTTCATCTCAGTAAGAGCCACACCTGGGGTTTCAGAATGCCATCACCTGTAAGCCAAGGTTCCGTGGGAGCGGATAGGTTTTAAACCAAAAAGTCGTTGTCCTTGTGACCTAGGAGAAAGCACCAAGTACCACTCACTGAGAAATTCCCCCAGGCCAAACAGCTTTGCTGTGCCCCAGCACTGGGCCCCCTGACTCACAGTTTCCCAAAGTACATTCTACATCAGCCCATCAACAGGTGTGCTGATGGCAACCAAAGGCTAAGTTTTCAGGACTTTAACCACTTTAGAGAAGTGGCTGATTTTCTACTGCCCATGGGTCTCTGTCTACATTGGCTGGGACAAAAGGACCAACTTCACCCAATCTTGCCCACAGAATGACCGGTCACAAAGACATTTTCCTGCCACATGAGAGATCATGTGAGAAGCATGCATCATGAGTCACATAGCCTTTTCAGCTCTGCTAGCAAGAAAAGCCAAGTGTCTGAGACTCTTGGTACTCAACCAGGTGCCACCACCCATGCCGAAGGCCTCACCAAGAGTCCAGGCATGGCTGGTCTGGCGCCCCCAGGAGGCAAGATGGCAGAGCTGGCCTGGACAGAAGGGAGAGAGGAATCCACGCAGCCTCTGGCCTGAACTTCCACGGAATCAGTAAATTTTTACCACTTAGGACAAGCCATGTTATTTGTAACTGTCAGAGGAAGGAAAATCTGTAATTGTTAAGGGGGATGAAGCCTGTGCAAATTCTTTCCTGTGCAAAGTGAACAGTCAATCACTTTTATAAGGACAGCAACAACTGAAACTATCCATTCGTATACTTTCCTTTAGTCAACAATATTACCTTTAGTAATCTGGGGAATGTGCATCCATAAATTACAGAAAGTGTTATTGCATTGCTGAATAAACAGCAACATTTCCATCAGCAGCAGCAGTGGCAGCCCCACAAAGGTATAACAAACAGACTCAATCATTTTCTTGTCAAGCTTTGCAATGACTGCAGAGTTTACTGCTGGAGATAATGTTGCTTTCCTCAGCATTGTGTGCCAAACTGCAAACTGCTTATTAAAACAAAACCTCTTTTTCGGAGCAGCATGAGTTGGATAATCACTTATTGCACTCAAGAAAAAAAAACAGGTTTGGTGCCCAGAGGAGGTTAGCAATCAGGCATATGTATTAACATTTGGTTGGTAAAAACTGGTTAAAAAAAATAAGTTATCTGACATTGGGGTGGGGGAGGGAAGAAATTAACTTATTAACATCACTGTCCCCAGATTGCCTCTTTTCTCTATGATGTTCATTCGAGTTTTTGACAACGTGTTTCAAAGTACTAAGCTAGACTGCTTGATGGAAGCTTTGGGGACGGGGGAGTGCCGGGAGGAGGAGGAAGGGTGAAGATGATTCTGGAAGGAAACCAGAAATAAAATGCAGCCTGCTTATCTCCACGGGAAGAAATCTCTAGAAGAAACTATATTGCAGGGGCAAGAGATAAAGCTGAAGAAAGGGACAGGAGGGAAACAAGTAAACTTTAAGAACTAGGCATTTGTGACTAAACTATTTCTGAAGACAGCACCTATTATTACTCTCCAAAGAAATTGCTTGACATAACTAAGCCAGCGATGGCACTGAAAAACCATCCTCAATTTTCCCCCGCTTAAAATAGATTGACAGCCATATTACTGAGCCTGAGGAACAGGTATGTGCAGACAGAGCCAGGGAGGCCTGCCCTGTCAGGAGCGCAGCTCTGTGAGGAAACCCATTATACTTGCCCGCGGAAGAGCTGCCCCAGTATGTTTTCCGTGTTGTTGTCTTTCCATGCCCATTTAAGATGAATTAACATCAAAGTAGGCAGGCCCTCTCCCCTCGGCTTGATGTTGCTGATAGCCTTGTGGTCCCAGATATCAGCTATGGAAGAGGCAAACCTATACTCTGGACGTCCCTATCAGTACAGGAAATGAGAGTTTGAAGACTTTATTATAACTGTGGACAGCATAGGAGGTCTGACTCTCATCACTGCTCTAAAATGAGAGAAAGTAGAAAACAAAGGAAAACACCACAAATGTGGAGTGGAAAGGCAACCCCAGTAACCGTCATTCAGCTCTGACAGCGGAGGGGAGGCACGTGCAGGTCACCGATGTACCCTGAGTCTCATTCCTGGGAGGGCAGTCAGTCCCCAGCTCTCCCACTCCCTTCCTGTGCTTCAAACCTGCACAGGAAGTACCACGCCAACCCAGTTTGTTCCTCTTCGCCACGTCAGGGCCTAAAATCATGCTGTTTCCTCCAACTGGAAAGCTTTTTTCTCCCTTTGCTCGTCTCGTTATTCACTTCATGAGGCATTTTGCCTCCTCAGAGAAAGGCGTTCCCTCACTTGACAACCTAAACTAGCCCCTGCTCCCTACCTCACCTCCCACCATCTCCTCCCACATTTCTTTTGATTTCTTCAGATCACTGTTTCTACCTCAAATTATATCATTTATGAATTTATTGAAATATTTGTTTCCTGTTTCCTCCATGATCAGGTAGACTCTGTGAAGGGAAGACTTAATTTTATTCAGAGTAGGATCTCCAGCACTGAGAATAGTGCCCAGCACCCAGTAATCAGAAGCTCAATAAATAGTTGAGAAAATACCCAAAGTTGAGGAAATATCCTCTGAACATAAATCTGAGACCTCTGTCGACTCAAAAGACGGTTTCTGAGGGGACACTAGGAGTCCTGATCATCTGAGGGACGGTAGAGAATGTTTAAGAAGTCTTTATTTTCACATCTCCAAGAACGTACAGTAATAAGTTACTGCTCCTGAATTAAGGGTGAACCACAGAAATTTGGGTTTTATTTGTTCAAAGTACAAAATAAAGGAGGGAAAGTGCCCATGACCTACCTCCTTCAATAGAGGAGTCAGTCAATATCCACCTGCCATCAGATATAATGAAGGCCTGATGATCACTGGGGCACACTGGAACTATTTTAACAAAGGGTACAAAGGCCTACTTCATTTGTTTTTAAATGCTATTTGCAATGCACAGTTATTGGCACAAAGAATTAAAAATTAAAAATACTGGATCTACAATATCTGTGGACCACCCAAGTTTATCAAATCTTAACATGTGGAGCCATATTTGTATCAGATTATGTTTCAAGAAACAAATATTACAGAAAGAAATGATTGTCCATCTATTTCATTTTGAGGATTAGGTACACCTGAAGCCCTAAAAATATTTAAGTCACTATTAAATGCCATGTATTATAATAGTTAACGACTTCCAAAAGCATTTGTCAGCAATTCTCACGTCCCTCCTCCTGCCAGCATTTTAATTCCCTCTTCACTCCTCATCTATGTCCCTCACCATGATTTCTTTTTGTTCATCTCTCCTGATCTTTGCCTGATTCCATATACCAAAATGAATTCCAAGAAGAAAGCATTTTGTTAAAAAAGAAACCAAGAAAGTGCTAAAGAAGAAGAAAAACTAATGGAGAAGTCCATTCTGCTGTAACAAAAATTCCCAAAGCCATTAAAAATGATAAATTCAACTGCATAAAAATCAACTGCATGCGAAAGAACCTAGATGTCCATCAACAGATGAATGGATAAAGAAAATGTGGCATATATATATATGCCACATATATATATATGCCATATATATATATGCCACATCATTCATATATATATATATATATACATATATATATATGTGTGTATATATATATATATATATATATGATGGAATACTATGCAGCCATCAAAAAAATGACCTCTTGCCATTTACAAAGATGTAGATGGTACTAGAGGGTATTATGCTAAGCAAAATAAGTCCATCAGAGACCAATATCATATGCTCTCTCTGATATGGGGAATTTGAGAGGCAGGGTGAGGTATCATGGGGGGTAGGGAGGGAAAAATTGAAACAAGATGGGTCCAGGGAGGGAGGCAAACCATAAGAGACTCTTCATTTCAGGAGAAAAACTGAGGGTTGCTGGGGGACAGGGGGGTAGGGATGGGGTGGCTGGGTTATGGACTTCAGGGAGGATATGTGCTATGCTGAGTACTGTGAACTGTATGAGATTGATGATTCACAGACATGTACCCCTGGGGCAAATAATAATTATATGTTCATTTTAAAAATCTAAAAAAACTCTTTAAAAAAATCAACTGCATGTGAAGCAAAAATTATGCATGAGAAAACAGAAAATGAAGCAGATGAAAAGCCACCAAGAACAAATGAGAAGTCAACGAGAAGCATGCAGAAAAAACCCGCAACTCTACCCCAGAAAAAGGACTAATTACATATGCATAGGATACACAAATCCATATGCACAATTATATACACATATGAAAACACATGTACACAAAGCACTCCAAAAACAATCAGAAAAAAGACAAAACCCCAGTAGAAAAGTGGACAAAGGATACACACACACAGTTCACAGCAAAGGAAATACCAATGACTCTTAAATGTATAATAAGACGCTTAACTTCATTTATAATAAGAGAACTGCCAATTAAAACACCGAGAAATCATTTTTTAACCTACCAAATTGGCAAGAAGCCAAAAATTTAATAATACACTCTGTTGGTGAGTCTGTGGAGAGCAGGCATGCACCTAACATTGTTGGTAGGATATAAATTAGCTTAAATCCTGAGGGGTGTAATTTGGCAATGTCTATCAAAATTACAAATGTATATGCCCTTTGATCCAGCAAATCTATTTCTGGGAATTTATCCTCTAGATATACTTGCAAACATTCAAAAGTGACAGCTTAAGGTCATTGATTGCAGCTCTGTAATAATACAAGGAAGAGAACAAGAACAATATCCATCAGTGGGGCTGGAGAAGCAAATTATGATGAATTCATACAATGGAACACTACACACCTATAAAAAATTGAGAATGCTCTCTACAGACTAAAAATGGAAAAGTGTTTTTTGTTAAATGAGAAAAACAAGCAGCAAAATAATATGAATAGAATGGTATATGCCTTATAAATGGGAAAGGAATCATGTATTTAGTTTTGTTTATACATACAAAACTTCAGAAACTCTGAAAAAGATATAGAAGAAACCAAAAATAGTTAGCTTTGCAGGTTGCAGTGGGAACTAGGGAAGATAAAGAACAGAATGGGAAAAAAACTTTTCATAATCTTTCCTTTCTTTAGCTTTCTTAATTTTCAAATACATATGCCTGTTACCTATGCAGAAGTTGAAATTGGCTGAACCAGGGATAGAGCAATACTCAGCTGAAGTGGAGCCATCCATTGGGGGCAGCAACCTATCACGTTAGATTGGGGCCATCCATCTGTCCAGCCTGCCAGATCAGTGGACCCCAATTCCGTCATTGTCATTCAAAGTTACTGATTCCAGATTCCTCCCTGCTTCAGGTTATCCTAAGATCCGACCAACTGACTTAGTCATCACAACCCTCACAGAACCACAGACGGAGGACTGTGACATACCATTACTGACTACAGAAATGCCACTGGATCTATTCATTTTATAACACACATGTAATTATCAAAACTGTATTTTAAAAGGTGTATGCGGGGCGCCTGGGTGGCTCAATCATTAAGTGTCTGCCTTCAGCTCAGGTCATGATCCCAGGGTCCTGGGATAGAGCCCCACATTGAGCTCCCTGCTCAGCAGGAAGCCTGCTTCTCCCTCTCCCACTCCCCCTGCTTACATTCCCTCTCTCACTATGTCTCTGTCAAATGAATAAATAAAATCTCTAAAAAAATAAAATAATAAAATAAAAAGGTGTATGTATGTAAAAGATAGGTTAGCCAAGTGCTATTAAATATGTGGTTTTAAAGACTTGAATTACAAGATAATAATGCATTATTTCAACATTATTTGTCTTATGGGGTCTCTAAAGTACTCAGTGGGTTTCCTTTAAGTAGGAAAAAAAAAAATACAACCCTGTGTATTTTTAACATCCTTTGCAGACCACTATCAAAAGCTACTCTGAACGGTAAATTTCAGTTTAACCTTGTGTGCAGACCACCCCAAGTTCTCTATCAATGGCATCCCCATGAATGAGATTTTACTATAGGTGAAAAATAAATATTGACAAGTGTGTACACAACTCTGCTGATGGAAGTATAATTTGGCACAAGCAGTCTAGAGAATTCTTGGCAATGCATACCCACCATGAACACCATTACTCCATGACCCAGCAGTTCTGCCCCTAGGTATGGATCCTAAAGAAATGAGGATGGATGTTCACCAAAAGACAGATAAGAACAGTCATAGCAGTCATACATAATAGCCAGAAACTACTGACCAACAACCCAAATGTCCACTCAACAGAAGAGCTTTTCAAACTCTGGCATATCCCTACAAGAGAATACTATACAGCCAGGAGAATGCGTGAGCTGTTCCTACACCAACATGGGTGGATTTCACAGACACAATGTGGAGTCATTGAAGCCAAAACCCAGAAGAGGAAATCTTATAGGATTCCATTTAAGTAAAGGTTTGTACGGTGACTAACATAACATAATAATAATAATAAAAATAATCAAAAACAGTCCTCTGCTGTTAGAGCACAGGACAACAGTCAGTTACCCTTGGTGAAAGAAGTGGTATAAACAGCACTTGGGATGGACACTTGGGGAGCGTCTGGCTCTGGCTGCCCACAATATTCTACAGCCTGATCTGCATGCCAGTCCCACTGGCATGTTCACACTGTGGTAATTAACCAAACTGGGCACTTAAGATTTGTGCATTTCTTTGTATGTATGTTATACATCAAAAAATATTTTTTTTAATATTTAGAAAAAAAATTGCCCGTAATAACTCTTCAAAGCATCAAGTACCTGAACTGCTGCCCCAAAGTTAGAGGGACCCTTAATTCCTATCATTAGCTCCTGACATGTCCAAATGATTCTTTGGCTACTTGTTAATAATGGAATCAAAAGGCACTAATCTCATTATCGCCTGTCAGCAGGCGCTGTCAGAACGCCGTTGGCCATTAGTCGCCTGCTGCTGCAATCAGTCAGAGACTTGCAAAGCACCCAAAAGGAGACACAAAATACTGCCAGTTTAATTTTTCTCTTGTCCCGCTCACCTTTCTGCAAACTCACGCCAAATCCTTGAACCTCCCCTACCCCCCATATCACAGGCTGCTGTCTCCAAGAGACCATCCCAGAGCTCTCTAGCAACCACAGAACTCCTATTCTCTGAAAAAAAAAAAAAAATTGCTACATTTACTACTTCACTCATCCATCCATCCACACGTCCATCCAAACATTTACTGAGCACCCACCATGTGCCAGGCTCTGTGCTCAAGATACTATGTAAAGCTTAATTTCTTCCCAGTATTCCATGGAAAACAGACAGAAAACTAGGATTACAATAAACACACACACACACACACACACACATACATATGAGAACAGCGGGAAAATGTAAGCCAGCTTTGGGGGTGGGAGAAAAGGCAATAATTCCTACAGGAGATTTCTCATAAAATATGTCTTAAAGGTTGAGTGGGATTTGGCCCGTCAAGTAAGATAAAGGCAGCTCCTAGCAGAGGGGATCTCAGGAGTAAAGACACATTGAACAACGTGTACACACTATGACCCAGCAAGTCTAACCCTAGGTACATGTTCCTAGGTACCAGAAATGGGTATGTATGTTCACCAAAAGACTGTCAAGGATGCAAGAAAAAGGTGGGGAGGGGCTGATGTGAGATGTGCTTGCTGGCATGTGGGAAAGAGAGGGAGTAAAATCTGAGTTAGGACAGAGGTCAGCAGGCAAAGAGCAGAGCACAAAGGTCTTTGCAAACCATGTGAAACAAAGAAGATTTCATGCCAGAGAGGAAGGGCGGTCAGTGAGGGTAGTGAGCATGGGAATGGCAAGGTTAAGTTTCTCATCAAGGCACCGCACGGCACATGGAACTGAAGAGAAAGAGGCAAGTAGATTTCAACAAAGATCCGCTTTGAGGCTAAATACTTGGAGTGAGGTTGGAAAGGAAAGAAATTCAAGAAATGTTTAGGTGGTAAAATCAGAAGAACCTGTTGACTGATTTGGTGTGGTGTTCAAGTAGGGAAGGTGAAAGGGAAGTTGATGAAAACTGGCAGGTGTTTGACAGCAAAGGAAAAATACACAAGAGGAGGAGAAGTTTGGGGTGGACAAGAGGGAAGGTGAGGAGGTCAGCGCTGGGGGCATTAAATATGGGGACTTCAGGGAGTATGCTCACCAGGAGCTAACACCTGAGTTTGACAGGAAGCAGCTCTTGTTAAAGGTAGAGATGGATTCAGCAGCACACACTAGAAACTGAAAGCCTGGGGCCTATGAAATCACAGAGTGCATGTGGTGAGCAATTAGAGACCCAAGGACTCATGGTCCTACCCACATTAAGGAAGGAATGGAAGCAGACGGGTCTAGAAAGAGGGCAGGAGGAGATGGGCAGAGAGGCGTTCAGTAATCAGGAAGTATGATATCATCAATGCCAAGGCAGTGGGAAGTTTTAAAACCTAAGTCACTGATCAATAGTCCCAAATGTAGTAGTCAGAGGTCCAAGAAGGTTAGAACAGGAACAATTCCACTAGATTTGGCAATTACCAAGTCATTGGTGACTAGTGAGAGATTTCAGACTTTAGGTCACTTTTGGCATCACAGCTGACTAAACTGATAAACCCACATCACATCACTTAAAGAAATCTGGAAAAAATATAACCCTCCCCTAAAATCTTGATACACAGCAGAGCTTGGGATGGGGGAGGGGACAAGAGAGAAACGGTCAAGCAAGAGAAACCAAGGCTAAAATCCAAGCCTATACCATAGGAGACCATGCCAGTATCAGACTTTGATATAAACCATAGGATCCTGGTGATTAATGTCCTCAAAGGGATAGGACCTGTTGCTTTGGCCTCACACAAGATGGGGAACTGGAACTAATAGTTCTATGTAAAGCTGAACATCTGTGGGCTGCCCAACATATAAAAAGGGGACAAGAGAAACTACAAGCTCAGAAAAGCAGTAAGAAAGCATGGTATTTCTTAGGGGGTTGAGCAGAAAAAAGGCCTCCTGCAAGAAACTAAAACTCTAAGCCTGTCATACCATAGACAAAGAGTCACAGTATTTCAAATCCAAGCTGTCAAATAATAAAACTGCTGTTTTATATTATGAAACTTTTTCAGAAGTAGTAACCCTTCCACAACCTAAGATATAACGCTTGACAAAGAGAAACTCAGAGTTTAAAATAAAAATTATAACACAAGGAAACAAGTAACTATGAGGGAGAATCAGCCAATCACAAACAAGAGAACGAGCATTTACAGAAAAACCTGACAAACCATAAAACAGGAATTTAAAATGTATAGAAACTGTTATGGACAGATTTGGGGGGGAAATTACATAGATTATCTTAAAATATCTTAAAAAGTCAAAATTTAAAATCTGATGAATAGGTTCAACAAAATATTCTATACTAAGAAAAAAGAGTTTATGAACCATAGGGTAAATCTGAAAAAAAAAAAAAATTACCCAGAACTCAGCAGAAAGAGATAAAAGGCAGGGCATATATGACCAAGATATGTGGCAAAGAAGAGAGAATAAGTTCCATGGTAGAATCTAGTCATAGTTCCAAAAGCAGAAAACTAAAAATGGAGGAAAAGGTAGTAATCAAGAAGAATTGCTAAGAATTTTCCAGAAGTGAAAAAAAATTAAATACATAAATTCTTAGATTATGTAAGGTCACAGATTCCTGAGGATTTTAAATAAAATAAATCCACACATTGATACATAGTACTGTAATGAAAAACCTAAAAGTAAGGACAAAAGTCTTTAAAGCAAGAGAAAAGGTTATTCTGAAAGGAATTAAAAATTTAGAGCAGACTGCTCACTGTTAACAGTAAATTCCAGAAGACAGTGAAATCCATTAGTCTGCTCAGGCTGCTATAACAAAATACAACAAACTGAGGTGGCTTTTACAACATTTAGTTTTTCACAGTTCTGGAGGCTCAAAGACCATGGTCAAGGTATTGGCAAAGTTGGTTTCTAGTGAGAATTCTCCTCCTGCCTTGTAGACAGCTGCCTTTTCACTGGGTGCTCACATGTACTTATGCACGAAAAGAAAGAGAGAGATCTCGGCTATCTCTTCCTCTTATTAGTACGTCCATTCTATCTGACTGAAGTTCCACCCTTATGACATCATATAACCTCAATTTTCTCCCTAAATGCCCTATTTCCAAATATAGTCACACTGATAGTTAGGGCTTCAACATATGAATTGGGTGGGAGTTGGGGGGGGGGGGGGCGGGGAGATGTGGTCAGACACAATTCAGCCCACAACAGAATATCTTCAAACTGTTTGAAGAAAAGTAACTATCAGCTAGAATTCTATACCCAGATAATGTATACTTACCCTTCAGAAATAAAGCCAAAGTAAATACATTTTTAGACAAAGTGAGAAAATTCCTACATCTGAATCACTGAAATATCTACTAAAAGAGTGTCCTGCTTAGCATTACACTAATTAAAACTGGAAGAATAAATAGAAGCAGCAATAAATCAACTAAATTGATAAAACCATCTCTCAAATATCCACTGAACAGTCTCTCATAATTGCCAGACACAGTTCTCTTTGCTGGGGATTCTATAGCGAATACAAGAAATCCTCTGATTTGTTACATATAATCTGGCAAGTGGTGATAAGTGCATTCAATGAAAATAAAGCAGGAGAAGGCAGCAAGGAGTAAAGACAGAAGTTTTACCCTGTACACTAAATCCAAATGTGTACTGAATATTAAAAAGTATTAATAGTGGTGAATTTTCAGGGCTTAAAAATAAGGGGTTCCAGATAGGAAGATAAAGGCAACAAGAACCACTTGGATCAGACAGGTTTAAGAGACTCAAAAATCATGCTGGAGAGAAGAATAGGAAAATAATCAAAGGGATACATGCCCCTCAATATTTATAGAGCATTATCTACAATAGTCAAGTTATAGAAGCAGCCCAAGTGTCCATCGACTGATGAATGGATAAAGAGGATGTGGCGTGTGGTATGTATCCACACACAATGGAATATTACTCAGCCATAAAAAAGACTGAAATCTTGCCATTTGCAACACCATGGATAGGGCTAGAGATTATTATGCCAAGTGAAGTAAGTCGGAAAATACCATATGATTTCAGTCCTATGTGGAAGTTAAGACATGAAACAAATAAGCAGAGGGCAAAAAAATAGCCAGAGAGAGAGAGAAACCAAGAAACAGACTCTTAACTATAGAGAACTGATGGTTACCAAGGGGAGGTGGGTGGGAGGATGGGGGAAAGAGGTCACGTGGACTAAGTAGGGCACTTGTGATGAGCACCAGGAGTTGGAGGAAGTAAATTACTAGATTGCACACCTAAAACTAAAATTACACTATATGTTAATTAACTAGAATTTAAACAAAACCTTAAAAGTGGAAAAAAATTCACACTGGAAAATTGAAGTTAAGTTTCTAGATTCTTTATTTCCCCTCTGATACCTCCTCAGAATGCCATATTTTCCTCAGACTATCAGACTCCACAGTTTAAGATGACTGGAGTTACAAAAGTTCTTGTATGAACTCAACAGAATCTAGTGGAAGGAAGAGAACCATCTCTTACTTGTAGCTCTTCATAATAACAAAAGAAACCTTTCCCCAAAGCTCCTTGGCAGATTTTCCCCTTGCTAATTGACCAAGACAGTGTCACATGCCCTTATCTACACCCATTCACAAGCAAGGGAAATAGGATCCCAATGTTGGTCTGAAAATTAATCCAGACTTAACTCCTAGTGATGGGTTTGAGTAACATGAGGAAGGAGAGACAGCCAGACAAAATTCCACTTTTTCCATCAAGGAAGAAAGCAGTGTCTACTAAGAAAAGCACACACAGCATTTGCCCTACCTCCCATCTGCCTCAAAATTCACCACACGGTGGGGAGCCTGGGTGGCTCAGTCTGTTAAGCATCTGCCTTCGGCTGGAGCCATGATCTCATCAGGGTCCTGGGATGGTCAGGCTCCCTGCTCAGCAGGGAGTCTGCTCACCTCTCTCCCTCTGGCCCTCCCCCACACTCGTGCTCTTGCTCTCTAATGAATAAATTGTTTTAAAAAAAAAATTCACAGAGTAATGACTATGTGACACTGTGATTATACTGTCCTACAACATGGCAGAATATAACCCTGGAACTTGTAAAGAAACCTTATGTTAATCTAATTTTCTCTGCAAGTCCAACTGCTTTAACCAAAGCATGTGCTCAGGAGCGCCACACATGTTAACCAATCTGTTTCTTTATTGTGCTAATTCAATAACCAAACTATAGGGACAGCAAGGCCATTCAAATCAGCCCTTGAAGATGGAGCCGAACACCTCCCATGCATTCAGCCAAACCACAGTCAATCTATGAAGATATTTAAAGGTTCCCAGATGCCCCTATAAAAATTCTCTCTTCAGGCTATAGAGCCAGTTCCAGATTAGCTGAAATGTCAAAGAAATGTGCCTTTTACTAAAGACCATTTCCAAATTATTTCAACATTATCAGGTTGGAAAGAGATTGTGCAAATGACTGGCTAAAGTGGATTAAATGCTTTCATTTCTCTGAGAAATTGAAGTTATGATAATGGAATTTTAGAGCCAAAAGGGACTTCTCAGGGTGTTTATAGGACTCCCACATCTTATAGATGAGACTTTGTGCAATGTGGTGGCATCGAGGCTGGCAATTTGATGTAAGATTTAATCCAAGAGAAACTTTTTAAATATATTTGTTATCACACTGTCCTGAGAGCAAGAAGGGATATATTAATTCAGCGGTTCTTTACCACCTTTGTGGCAAGTCACAGACCCAGAGGTAACGTCTAATTTCAGACTCTCCCTAAGACCTCTGAAGTTTACCAAGGGATCCTAGGATTAAAAGTCCATTAGATACAGTTAACATAATCAGTTCAGAGAGAGCCACTAAGGTTATGATTCCATCGTTATTTACATGTAAGAAATAATTACATGTTAATTTCTTCTGCGCCTTGCTCAATCCTATTATGTTTTACCCAGTTAGTATAAATTTACGAAATTCTATCCATTTTTAAAGCACTGCAAGAAAAACAGAGTAGTACCATAATGTGAGGTCAGTAAGTGGGAGCCTCTGCCTTCCTTCCAGTCTACCACTGCATCCCTAGGTCTAACGAAACTCCTTACAGAAAGTAAGCTTTAATAGTAATAAAACAGGGGCGCCTGGGTGGCTCAGTGGGTTAAAGCCTCTGCCTTCAGCTCAGGTTGTGATCTCAGGGTCGTGGGATCGAGCCCCGCGTCGGACTCCCTGCTTAGCAGGGAGCCTGCTTCCCCCCTCCCCTCTCTCTGCCTGTCTCTCTGCCTACTTGTGATCTCTCTCTGTCAAATAAATAAAATCTTTAAAAGGAATAAAATAATAATAATAATAATAAAGGTCTTTAAGTAAGTAACTAGATCAACCTAATATTTTTAACCTTTCAAGATACTGACATAATTATCAGCTCAAATCCCTTACCTTCTAGGAAGGACCAGTTTGATTATTCCCACTTAAGAGATGAAGAAATACAAAGAGACTCAAAGACTTACCTAAGATCATGTCTCTAATTAAGAGAAAAAACTGGGGGTAATACCTACGTTTTCTCATTGGTGTTTCCAGCTATTAAGTCAGTGGTACACAACAGCACTTCGACTGCAAAGAACCATCCAAATGTATTGTGAAGGTGCTTTGTTCCTCTCAAGTTAAAAACAGAACTTTCTGGTGGATTATCTGCTCACTCTGAATTACCCATGCAGCTTCACTCCACTAGCCTGGAGAATAGCACTGGCCATGCCTTAAATCAAACTGCCTCCATACGCATGAGCTATTCAGGCCGCAAAGGCATAAAAATTAGTTTTTCCATCGGCCAGCTGACCACAGCTAACCTCAACAGCGTCCAAGTAATCCCGAGTAACTTTTGCATCACCTTGATCTGATTTGTGCAAAAACTAATCCCTTCAGCTTGGGCACAGTACAGAGCAAACAGTTGTGTGATTTGTCTGCAGACACTTCACCAACTTGGATCACTTTCCAGTTCGTTTTAGCTGGGTAAATAATAGCTCGATAGGTAGCACCTGCTAAGTGAAATGAAAATGGAAAATGTTTTAAAGGGTTTTCACTTAATGTCTTCATACTACTATACACGTATGAAAATTTTATATCCGGGTTTTTATTACTGTTGATTGCTAAACTGACATGGGAAAATAATCCAAGCTGGCACATTATTGAAACATGATTTTCTTTTAAGCGCCTTTTTTTTTTTTTTTTAAGAACAAAGCTAAACCCAATTAAATGGTAAAAAGCCACTCCAACTTTTAACTCTTTAAAGATTGCACGGTAGCTAGCAGATCGTCTTGACAGGCTTTCTTAGCCACTTCCCTTCGCCTAGAGAGCACTTTCTTCTGACACAGGGGCATAGGCAAACCCAGCCTTGTGTTTGCAGGTTTGCTCTCACACCATCACTATGTCCCTCTCCAAATAAATGTCGTTTCAGAGCCCTCAGAAACATGCCTACCCATTCCAGAAAGCAATGACAATACAGGGAAAGAGAGTAGAAAAAGACTATGAAGACTTGTGGGCATATGCCAGCAGAGGCTCCACCAGGAGCAGACATGCCCTCGGGAGAGAGCGCCAACATTAATCCGAGTCTCTCAGAAGTGGGTTCAGCCTCACCAGTGACAACAAAGAGGAGTCCAAACTCTTCCAACAATGCTCTCTCTCACAGACATTCATGAACGACTTGCTTTAGAAGCTCACATTCATCCAAGAGGTGGTGTCAGTGGTGGAATTAGTCACACCTGCCAGTGAAGAGCAAACAACAGCTGTATAGACACAAGTGAGTTATTGGTTGTAGGCTACAATCTCCCAGGAAGCAAAACTATGCAATTTCTGCTGCTTCCAGGCCAACAGAAAGGAACTTAAATTTGCAAATGATTAAGTGTCTTAATTGTGTCATCTTAAAGCATTTCATTACCATAACCAACACCAAAAGGCTGGGAGAAGACCAGCTGTGGTATTCAGAGGCTCTACCCTAAATTTTAGCGGCCATGACACTTTCCATTCCACTTCTCTCTCATCATCAGATCCTGTCTGCACATTCTAACTGCCTGATGCAAACTAGTTTGTGGCAAAGGCATCCCTAGAAACCAAGGTTTCTGATTCCAGGGTCCCCTCTTCCTCACCACACTGTTCCCTTGTTTTTATGTAACAGCAAAGAGGAAATTTGGGGAAGAACTACGAGCTGTTTAACGGGTTTTTCCTAACATTTCATTTCATGAACTCACCCTTGATTTAAGTACCTCTTGAAAAATCCAACCCCAAGCAAGATGCTGGGGACAATATACTAAAAAGAAACATAACAGGTGTCATGTGCCCTCAAGAAAGTTATGTTCTGGGTCTGGAGGCAAAATCCATCATACAAAATTCATTCACCAATATTTATTAACAAATGCTATGAGCAAAGCATTGTGCTAAATGCCTTTGGAGAAACTACAATAGGACAGCAATTACCCTACACCAAGGAGACAATAACTGAGTAAAGCTGGGCTTGCCAAGGAAGGCAAAGACCACCCAGTGAGCTCTCAACACTCCACCACACCCTGGCCTAACAACTCTGGTTATGCTCTGCCTAAGAAGATTCCAATTCCTCTAGTCCCAACTTAAAATGTAGGGCCTAGAACTGAACACAGTATTCTGGGTGTGGCTTTCCTTCTTTTTCAAGGTAATATGCTTTGCTCATTGAACCTACAATCTCATAAGCTCCTTAAACACTCATGTTCAGATTATTTGAAGATGCCGAATAAGACTTGATTTTTTCCACATATCACCCCTATTCCAGTACTTTTCTTTCACAGTTGATTTGGGAGCCCAAGCCCAAGTATAATCTTCTTAAATTTAATCTCTTCTGATTTGACCATATTCTGGATGATCAAATATTAGGTCATCATGATTCTACGATTTTATTCTACTGTCTCCAGTTCTATCTCCTACAAATATGATACGTGTGCTTTCTGTATCTTTTACCTAAGTCACTGCTAAGTATTTTTGCCAAGTATCAGCTATAAAATTAAGCTCTGTGGAAACACACAAGAAACATTCCTCCAGAATGTTCCTCCAAACATTAGCTCCATTCAGGTGCTCTCTTTTGATAAAGCTGTTTAGCACAAATTCAGAATTAAACTTCTTAACTTCCTTAACTTCACATGCCTGATACTTAACACATTTCCCTTATTTATTAAATCAGAAAAAAAGAGGGGAGGCATGGGGGAAGATCATATGACGCGATCATTCACAATGAACCCAGACTGACTCAGCAACAATTGCTGGTTTACTATCCATCCTCGTAATATGTATTAAAATCTCATTCCAAATTGCAAAGGTCACCTTGTGTTGGTGGGGGAATCCCAAAGAGAGGAAATAGGGCTTCAGTTTGGCAAAACACAGAGCACTTGTAGGGAATAGTAAAGGAAAGTACTGGGATCTTAGCACAGAAAATCTTGAAGCCTCTATTAAAGAGATCAGACTTAACTCTGAAGGTAGTGCAGAAACAGTAAGTGCTTTGGTCCACAGGAGGGGCAGGATTAGAACACCCAGAAAGAACAATCTGGCAGTGGAAGGCAAGAGAGCATGGATTCTAGGCAAAGGCTAGGACTATAGAGATCAGGCCTTGATAATGGTTTCAGAGAGTATTTTAAATAACTTGACTAAGATGGGAACATCAGAATACGTGACAATGACAGAGGTACAATCTGGTGACAGATTAGATGAGGAAGGAAGGAAGGGAAGAAATCAGTGATGACTCTGAGGCTCTCCAAGGATGTCACTAAGGAAGGAGGGCCGAAGGAGAAACTGCCTGCCCAAGTAAAGGAAAGCGTTCATTGGTTTCAACAGAGTAATCATGAAGGGACATTCAGTGTGGACCTGCCCCAAAGTTAACTAGTAAAAATGGACCTTGGGAGAAAGATAAAGTAGAGCTGGAGACAAACTGGAAATATCTATATTTTGTAACTGAGAGGAGAAAATGAGCCAGAAAATGACCCAGAGAAAGAAGGATCAGAAAAGCATGAAGATCTGGGTAGAGTTATGTTAGAGAAGCCAAAGACAGAGCATCTTTGAAAAAAGAAAACCAGGTCAAATGACAGAGTGGTCAATGAGAAGCAAGACTGACAACTGGCCATTAGATTGTATGCCTAGAAAACCATCTGAGATCTTCCAGAATTTTTAACCCTAGAAGTGTTTCTCAGACTTTACTGGACCATAAATCATTGGAGGATCTTGTTAACATGAAGATTCTGACCCATTAGTTCTGGGGTGGGACCCACAGGTGGGCATGTCTAACAATCTCCCAAGGGATGCCAGTGCTACTGGTCCACAGACCACACTTAAAAGACCAAGAGTGAGGGGTGAATGGGGGGGGCATGTGAAGGCTGCAGGCAGAAACACTTTCAGGAAGCTTGGTCAAGGAGAAGAAATAAGGGATGGGATAGAGAATATAGACTGTGAGTACTGTAAGGATTAGTAATCTGAGGGTAAAAAAAAATCAAAAGCACTGTTTTTAAACATCCTGTGTCCTAGAAGTTCATCCTGAGAGCTTGGATGAATGTGCTAAAGAAATGCAGTATATGATTCAGTTCTTCTGTCTTGTAACCAGATTTGACCTGAGTGATTTAAAGTTTAAAGCTAAGTAGGAAATGGAGAGTTTGGTGACCATGTTGGTCAGCAAAAAATTAACATATGCCTCAAAGACCCTACTCACTGGCTGATTAAACATCCCATTAGCTGCCCCATTCTCCTTCCAGATACTTCCTGACTAATGGGCTGCTCCCACAATTCAGTTCTCTCATACTTCAGCCCTAAGCCTCCCCATCTCATCCACACCTGTTTGATTAGGACTTAGTCTCTGTTGACAGATTTTTATCTTTGGAAATGCCCCTGGCTATGCCAAAAGACCAAGTTAAGCAAAGGATTAACTAACACACTCTCACTGATGCAGTCAAACCAGCACCCAGCTAAGAGACAGAAAACTATTTCAGGTAAGCACTCTGCACACATGGCTGCCAAAATGCCCCAGTAATCCCCCCAGGGAAAGAATTTAGCCCCTGTCTTCTGACAAATGTCTTTGTGCTTTTAAAATGCAAACTCTATTCTGGAAAGAACTTTCCTATTACCTTGATACGCCCAAGAAAACAAAACCATCCCCCCTAAACTCACAAAGACTATGTGACTTGCCTTGGTCACGTGATGGTCCTGAGGCAAGTCCTAACCGCACAATCTCCCCCACTTACGCGGTACCAGAGCTATTGCTTCTACAGATGACTAGAAAATTTTTGTGAACCATTTCCATTCTCTGGGATGGCCAATCAAAATCATTCATTGTTGAGAGAGACTGCCATAGGAGGGGACCCAAAGGATAGTAAATAAAAATATCATAGGATCCTAAATGGACTGTTCTATTTTTTTTATTTTTTATTTTTTAAGATTTTATTTATTTATTTGACAGACAGAGAGAGATCACAAGTAGGCAGAGAGGCAGGGAGAGAGGGGGAAGCAGGCTCTCCGCTGAGCAGAGAACCCGATGCGGGGCTCAATCCCTGGACCCTGAGATCATGACCTGAGCGGAAGGCAGAGGCTTTAATCCACTGAGCCACCCAGGCACCCCCTAAATGGACTGTTTTAAAAGGGAGAGTTTATAGGCAAAACTCACTGTTCCTGCCATTCACACAAAATCACAGAATCACAGAGTGTTACAACCTGGAGAGGCCCTTAGACAGCGAAAGGATCACCTCTGAACCTTGTTAAAAAACAGATTCCCAGGCCTCATCCCATACCATGGGCTTATTGATCCAGACTCTCCAGGCGTGTGCAATTAACTCTATTTTTAAGATCCAGAGATGTGGTTTTCCTAAGATCCTTGGTGTTTATTTCAAAGTATACTGCACCTCATTTTAAAAGAGACCCAAGGCTGAAATCATAGGGCTATCAAAGACTGAACATAGGCCCTTAAATAGGATTCAAGTCAACAAATACTTTGAGGACTAATTTCATGTTATCTAGTTCAAAGTCTTACTGAAACAGATAGTTTTGCTCTCTGATCCAGGTGCCTGAAAACAGCATTCCTCTCCCAAGGGAACTAGAATTCCACTGTGCCAACACTCTCTTGGTCACACGTAAACCCCAAACTGTTTTATAGAGCCAAATTTTCAGTCAGGCGCTTTCAAAGATTTTAGCAGATACTAGGGAAATCAGATAAGAAGGAAAAAAAAAAAAAAAGAAAGAAAGAAAACAAGAAATCATACCACTGACCATCATCTAATCACTCTTTTTCCCCAAGCTGGATGAGGGAAGGATAGGAGTGCTGGGGAAAGAGTATGTGGGTATCAGTGCCATTTGCCTAATGAAGCAGTATATTTCATATCCCTTCCTTTATCACAAAACTAGAATCATGCCATTGTGCTGACTGTTTCCTCCATGCCAGAGGTTTCTTGGAGCATTTAGACACCACTTAATAAAGTCACTCACACCAGGCCTCCTGCTTATCAGTCTGAAAGGACACATCAAAACTCCTTGTCCTTAAAACCTCTTGGGGGCCCAAATGGAAGACAGTCGGACTTAACAAATCAACACACAGCTCCATCCTTTTTATGGCTTTCAAGAGGGGACAAAAGAAGTGCTTAGTGAAAATAGGAACAGCTTGCTTAAAGATGGACAGGATGTAGCCAGGCAAGCAGGAGGAAAGATACACAGGCATCTTGCCCCATGCTCCGTTCCCAACTCCAGATGGCTCTTAGAGTCAAAGCAGACCCGGGCTCCACTCTGACCCAAACTGCACAGCGCTGAATCAGGGCTAGAAGATCGGGACAGAACAGAACCCGTGCCTCCTATCAGCCTTAAACAGTTCATCTCCTTTCATCTGGTCCACTGATACCCATCTTGCAAAGCTAAAACATTGGTTTCCATCGCCACACTGTCTCCTGAAATCCCAACACACTTCCACGGCCATTTCAAACATTCCTGAGAACTAAAAAGTCAGGCATTATCGGTCCCATTCCAACTGGTACTCAGTCCATTAACATCTCATGTAACTGTTGATATGGTGCAAGTCACGTCAACCATATTACTTCTGTTTTGTCTATTTTTTGTTCCTTTGTCCCTCCTTTCTTGCCTTCTTATACAATTTTTTTTTAGAATACTATTCTAATTGATCTGTTGGCTTTTGGGTTGTATCCCTTGCATTTTTTTTAAGTTGCTCTAAAATTACAATCTACATCCTCCATTTGTCACAATCTGCTTACAACTCTTATTGTAGCCCTTCACGTAAAATGAAGAAATCACACAACCGCAGGACTCTGTTACCCCAGCCAAAGACTTAAAGCCACACTTGTCACATATACTGTATCTACATACATTATCAACTCTAAAATACTCCATTAGAGTTTGGGGACTAAAGGATCATATGCATTTCTTAAAAAATCAGAGGAGGGGCATCTGGGTAGCTCAGTGGGTTAACCCTAGGCCTTTGGCTCAGGTCATGATCTCGGAGTCCTGGGATCGAGCCCCGCATCTGGGCTCTCTGCTGGGCAGGGAACCTGCTTCCCCCTCTCTCTCTTCCTGCCTCTCTGCCTACTTGTGATCTCTCTCTCTCTCTCTCTCTCTGTCAAATAAATAAATAAATAATCTTTTTTAAAAAATCAGAGGCAGGGTGCCTGGGTGGCTCAGTGGGTTAAAGCCTCTGCCTTTGCCTCAGGTCATGATCCCAGGGTCCTGGGATCGAGCCCCACGTCAGGCTCTCTGCGCAGCGGGGAGTCTGCTTCCTCTCTCTCTCTCTCTCTCTCTCTCTCTCTGCCTACCTCTCTGCCTACTTGTGATCTCTCTCTCTCTCTCTGTCAAATAAATAAATAAAATCTTAAAAAAAATTATAAAAAAAAAACTCAGAGGAAAACGTCTTTTTCTGGTGACCACCTGTTTGTCACCTCTGATGCTCTTCTTTATTCTGGAGGATGAGTTTCCATTCTTTAGCCTGGAGAACCACGTTTATTGTTTCTTGGCATACTGGTGTGCTAGTGATGATCTTAGTTTTCTTCTTAGTGAAAATATCTTCATTTCACCTTCATTCATCAAGGGTAATTTTGCTGAATAGAGAATTCTCAATTTACAGAGGTTTTGGTCCACCCCCTGCCACCCCCAACCCTCATAAGCCCTTTAAACATGTCCTACTATTTTCTGGCCTCTGGTTGTTTCAGATTAGAGACTAACGTGATTCAGGTTGTTGTTCTCCTGTAAACAATGCATTCTTTTCTCCATTTTTTTCAAGATTTTTTTCTTTATCTTTTTTTTTTGGAGGGGAGATGGGGGAGGGGGTATTTTAAGACAAGCCTGGTGCTGTATGCTTTAAATTAATCCTGCTTGGTGATCACTGAGCTTCCTGAATCTGCAAATTTGTGTCATTCATCACATATCTTCAGCCATTATTTCTTCTTTTTTTTTTTTAATTTTTTTTTTTTTGCCCCATTCTTTCGTTTCTCCTTCTGGGACTCCAAGGTGTCAAATACCATCTCACAGGCCCTTGTGTCTCTGTTTGCCTTTTGTTTTCCTTTTTTTCTCTCTCTTTCAGATGGAATAATTTCTGCTGATCTTTACTTTCTTTCTCTGACATCTTCATTCTACCATTAACCTCATCCAGTGAAATGATAATTTTTAGGTCTAGATTATTATTATTCTGCTACTATTAGAACAGAATAATCAAATACTATCTCTCTTCTGAGGAGGTTTCCTGTCTTTTCCTACATTGTGAATATTTTTCTCTTCATGTCTTTAAGCATATTTGTAACAACTACCTTAATATCTTTGCTTGCTATCCCATCACCTGGGTCATCTTGGAGTTGGTCCCCATTACTTTTCATAATGCAATAAGTAATTTTAGATTTTTGTCTTGGATGTCTTAGATGATACGTAGAAATTCTGAATTGTGTAAAGTTTCTCTGAATATCGTTTAAGCGCGCAGTTAACTTCGCCAAAAGAAGAATGCAAAACGCTGTCTCCCCTGAAGCAGGCAGCAATGCCAATTTCAGTTCAATTATTTTAGCCTTATTAGTGGTCTGTCTAACCTACACATGGCTCAAGGTCCAACTATAGATAAGAACAGACTTTATCCATACAATTTAGAGATTTCATGTATACAATTTTATACATGTACAGAACAACTGACTCACTCCTCTCAGGGATTTCCCTCTTTCCAGAGGCTAAGGTTGCTTTGAACTTTAATCTCTGATTATTCAAGCCCATAAAAATAATGCTATCAAGTTTTATCCTTCCTGCACAGCATTAAACAGAAGCCTGTCTTCAAGATGAAACCTGTAGAAAATGAGAAACCCACCCTCTGCCTCTCCCTTCCTTCAAATGTCAACAACTCCTCTCGTATCTGCCTGCTTCTCCCTCTCCTAGTAGAGATCTTGTAGTTGGTCTCCAGTTTTCTTTAGAACTGCCTTACGGGACAACAGAGCAGAAGGCTATATAGCCACTAGACTCCTCTCAGCAGAATCAGAAAGTGTCCCTCTACATTAGGTATATATGGATGCTGACATCTCAGACACTTGGGATTTACTGGAAGGGACCATCAGATCATCCCATCCTATCTCTTATAATGGTAGGAATCCCCTCCTACACATACTCTAAAATTCAGCTGACGATTGCTACATTATAAATTATAAATTGGTATTTTTAAATACCAATTTAAAGATATTTATTTATTTAAATTTATTTATTATTTATTAATAATAAATAATAAATATAATAAATAATATATAAAATATATAAAAATAATAATAATAAATTTATTTATTAAAGATAAATTGGTATCTTTACTGGCCATAATTCATAATCCCAAATTGTGAGCCCCTGAAAGCAGGGGCAATATCTTACTTGTATTTGCATCTCCAGTGCCTAGTGCAAAGTAGAGATGAAGAGAACTGATCAGTTAATTGATTAATGTCATTTCAAACAACATCAATAGACATCTACAACTACTTCATCATGGCAGGTTTACACCTAGTTTTAGGGGCTATCATGTACTACATTCTTCTCTCCAACAAAGTTTCTCTTCTCCACTCTAAATGCCCTTTGGTCATTTTAATTATTTCCCATGTGGTAGGATTTTTAGAATCCTCTGACCTCTTAGACACACTACCACTGACCAATGTCACCTAAAACCTCTCAGGAATTCATGTCTTCTCAAGATATAGAAAACCACAAAAGAATATCACTCCCACACTAAAGAGAAAAAGCCACATAACCTACAAAATCCTAACTTTTCTCTACTCCATCAGAGAGCTGATGTTACAAGGCAAACAAGTAAACTGAATTCCAAAGTGTGACTTGTCCCTCTCCAAGGGGAGACAGGACACACAAACTATCTCATGTTTGGCAGAGCACAGGTTGAAGGGGGCAGCCACTACAAAAGTGAATAAAAAGAAAGCAGCTGGAATTTTAATAGACTTGTAAATGTTAAATGTGAGCTAGCCAGAGACTTTAGAATTCCTGAGAGTCCCAGACACAAGAAGAGTCTGTAGTCACTCATCAGCTTTTTTCCATGCTGCTCACAAGAGAGACTAAGACCAAGAAAAAGACATAGGAAAATCCCCTACATTGTGTACAGGCTTGAAATCTTGCCTACTTCCCAGACCCTTCTCTTACTAAAAAAAAACAAAAACAAAAACAAAAAAACAAAAGAACACACAAGTCATAAGCCTCTGAGAAAGAACAGTCCCAAGTAAAGGTCACTGCAACTAAAGGAAAGCTAGATGCAAAACATGTCTGTCCCTGGTGGGAAGGAATAGAAAAACACATTCAAGTACAGCATCTTGCATATATAGAAAACACGGACCTGCTACCACTGGAAAAGGAGAGCAAATGCTCTTCTACCCAGGAGTCCTTGCCAATGTGAGAGAGAACCTATTCATGCCTGGGACCTAGAACCATAGCACCTGCCTAAGACTGAGCCTGGAGCATGGGAAGAGAGCAACCCTGCCGACCACCACAAGCAAGAGCAGGCTAGCCCTCAAGGAGCAGGAAAGAAAAAGACATCCATTCTTTGGTGTAGGCACATGGCCCAGTTGAGAGATGGATAGAGGGAGAACATGAGGAAAACCCTGTTTCTCCAGTTCCCTGCTAAGCGCAGGTAACAGCAAGCTACCACTGGAGGAATCTGAAGTCTGCCCTACAACAAGAATTCACATCCGGTTCAGTTACTGACTATATGGACTCAACTCCCCACAGTAACATCACAATACAAGTGTCTCTGTTTCCAGGTATCAGTATTTTTACCTCAGTCTCTGCTCTTCTTTTACATACACTGTCCAGCATTTAATCAAAAATTACATGACACACAAAAAGCAAGAAAAAAAATAAAATACGCGTGGTCAAAAGATGAAGTAGTCAACATCACCAGAGCAAGAGGTGATACAGATGTTGGAACTAAGAGGGGCTTAATTTAACTAATTTTTTTTAATCTACAAGATGAACATCATGCAAGAACAGATTGGTAATTTGCAGGGGGGGAAAAGCAAACTATTAAAAAAAAAGTCAAATGAAAATGCTAGAAATAAAAAGGCATGATACCAAAGAAGAATTCCTTCAATAGGCTTATTAGTAGACAAGACACAGTGGAATAAAAGATTTATGAACTTGAACTCAAGTAAATAAGAACTTATCCAAAACAAGCAAAGAAAAAAGCAGAAAAACAAAACAGCATCAAGAGCTATGGGATAATCAAATCGTATAAGATAAATTTGGAATTCCAGAAGTAAATGAAAGCAGAAAGGGAGTGGAAAAAATGTTTTAAAAAAAATAACCAAAAATTTTCCACAACTACTGAAAACATCAAACCACAGTTCAAAGAACCTAAGAAATCCTCAAGTGGGATGTGGGGAGGGAAGAACATAGGCACATTTTAACAAAACTACTAAAAAACAAGTAAGAAAATCTTGAAGGCAGTCAGAGGGAAAAAAATATATATATACAGAAAAACAAGGCTGAGAAGGACATCAAACTTGTCAACAGAAAGAATGCCAGGCAGAAGATAATGGGATGACATCATTTAAGTACTGAAAGAAAAAACTAATAGCAATTTTGTACACACTGAAAATATCTTCTAAAAACAATGGTAAGATAAGAATGTTTCAGACAAAGAAAAACAGAGAATTCATAGCCAATATTCAATACCCATACTAAAAAGATGTTAAAGTTCTTCAGGCAATAGTCAGATACCAAAAGGAAATCTGGATCTACATAAAGAAATAAAGAACTCCAGAAATAGTAAAAATGTGCGTAACATGAGAAACATTTTCTTCATTTTAATCTCCTTAACAGATAACTGGCTTCACAAAATATATTTAGTTTGCAAATAGATTAAACTAGAAAATTTTTAACAGAATATTTTAATTTTCCTACTAAAGTAAACAAATAGAGAAATCTCTTCTCTAGTTTTTAAAAAAGGGGTAAGTGCTATCTGAAGAAAAAAAACATCTGGGAGTTTATAACATACATAGAAGTAAAACATAAGACAACCATTAAAGGATAGGAAGAAGGAAATAGAAGTACACCATTGTAAGATACTTAAACTGTACATAAAACGATGTACTATTTGAAAGTTAATTGTGATAAGAGATATACTATACACACTAATAAAACCACTAAAAAATTTTAAGAGAAAAATATCTAAGGTTTTCTGGAGATAAAATAGAATCATTAACATATATAATCATAAATATAAGCAAATAATCTAAAAGGTAAGAAAAAAAAAGAAAACAAATGGGATAGACACAAAAGAACTTACAAAATGTTAGTTCTAAAACTAACTACATCGATAAATTATATTCAATGTAAATGGCTTGAACATTCCAAGTAAAAAGGGGAACTCATCAGATTGGATAGGAAAGAAATTCACTATAAACACACAGACACATTAAAAGTTAAAACATAGGGGGCGCCTAGGTGGCTCAGTGGGTTAAAGCC
This sequence comes from Enhydra lutris kenyoni, assembly GCF_002288905.1. NCBI lineage: Eukaryota > Metazoa > Chordata > Mammalia > Carnivora > Mustelidae > Enhydra > Enhydra lutris. Next base: position 29,120,581 of record NW_019154096.1, on the reverse strand, counting down.
TTTGCCTTTGGCTCAGGTCTAGATCAAGCCCCACATCTGGCTCTCTGCTCAGCAGGGAGCCTGCTTCCCCCTCTCTGTCTGCCTGCCTCTCTGCCTACTTGTGATCTCTGTCTGTCAAATAAATAAAATCTTTAAAAAAAAAAAAAACCATGAAACATTCACTAAGACAGACTCTTTTTTGAGCAAATGTTTATAGTTGCTTTATGTACAGTAGCCAAAAACTTTAAACACCCCAATTGCCAAACACATGGTGGACATATCAGCACATCGTGGTACAACCACACAATGGAACAGTATTCAGCAATAAAAAGTAATAAACTACAGTTACATGCTACAACCCAGGATCAGTCTCAAAAGCATCATGCTTACGGAAAGAAGGCAGGCAAAAAGGCTACATACTGTAGGATTCCATTGTTATGATATTCTAGGGAAAGGCAAAGCTACAGAGAGAAAAGTTAGATCCGTGCAGGCCAGGAGCTGGGAGCAGAGAACAGAGACTAACTGAAAGGAGCACAAGGGAACTTTCTCTGGTGCTGAAAGCATTCTATCTTGATTGTATGATGACTGCGTGACCACATGCATTTGTTACAAATCATCTAAATATTCATTGAGAAAAGGAATAAGGGAATTTAATGTAAATCATATCTCACTAATCTGACTTTTTTTTTAAAGATTTCATTTATTTATTTGACAGAGAGAGAGATCACAAGTAGGCAGAGAGGCAGGCAGACAGAGAGGGGGAAGCAGGCTCCCTGCTGAGCAGAGAACCCAATGTGGGGCTCCATCCCAGGGCCCTGGGATCATGTCCTAAGCCGAAGGCAGAGGCTCAACCCACTGAGCCACCCAGGTGCCCTCACTAATCTGACTTTTAAAATGAAAAATAAACTTAAATACCATCACACAAGACAGAAAATAACAGTAATAAAGCAAGCTATTAATCATAAACTCTTAATATGGTCAGAGCAGCACAGGCCTTGACTGACCTTCCTGGACAAGAATCTGTAAGGGACTATCTCCCCCTATAACCTCCCACAGGTATAACCTCCTTAACTTCATTAAGGCTTCATCACAAGGAAGCCCACACAAGGTACACATATTTCCAACACATACTTAGATCTCTTTTGTGCCCAGAGACCAAAGAGATAAGAAATATTATAGATTTCAATAACATGAAGGCATATGGAAATTTATTTTCCTATTCGTAATGTGATCACCAGCATCTGGTTCTGAGCTGTCCTCCCTAGTGACAGTGAGCATTCAGGGGAGTTCAGGGAAGCAGAAGACCATCTGGGGAGCTTTTGTTGGGAAGAGAAATTGTCCTTCACCACCTTGCATTGATAGCCTTGATATTCTATTGTTAAGATATTATGGGCTGTCCAGGGCAGAAGAAGTCTAGTTAGCAAGGAACGAGGCCTAGGCTGGGTCCTCACCTCCTGGGTGCAGCCCAGGGTATTAAAATAGAGAGTTCAGTCTGGGATGGGAAGGCGCTCCCAGATCTCCTCGGGAAAAGCCAGGGAACAGAGGTTGCCTTTCTGCAGAAAATGAAGATGCTCGCCAAAGTTGCCAGGGGATGTCAGTACTGGACACTCTTTATTGTTAAAGGTTAATCTGCAAAAATATTCAATGCCATCCTGCTCTGAAGAGGAGAGTCTCTGGAAAAGTTCACAACGGTACTGCCAAACCCCAAAATAACTTTCTTAATTACCCGTTAAGGGCTCACGACAGGCCACCTCTAGAGAAACATTTGTCCTCTGAATGTTTTTTCTTTTAAATGCTATCTTTCACCACTGTGTTTCTACTTGCCATGAAGATACAGTGTGATTAATGCAGGAAAAATACATATGAAAAGCCTTACAATCAAATTAAGGAGGGCACTTGATAAAATGAGCCCTCTTCTTGTGAGTAATTTCAAAGAATAACTGTTTTTCATTATAACCTCAGCTCCCAGCAGGTCCTACATAAACCAAGGCAGCTGCGGTTCAAGAAAAGGTCCAAAGGAGGACCCACTCAAGGTGTGGATAAATCACAATTGTGATCACAGACTAGGTTTCTCTCTTTTTTATCCCCCCTTAATAAATTGGGCTTGACCTGAAACTCCAAGAAAGTTAATTTATAACAGCCAACTTTTTTTTCTTTTACATCATAGCTCACCTTTCTTTTTCTTTTAAATTTAAACCATTATGACAAATAGAGATTTATTATATACCATAAACACATGTGGCTTGAGCCCTGGTATTTAGTCTGGAAACTCAGATGGGGCAGTAGGCCACTGGCACAATCAGGAAACGCCACGTGATGTTCTTGATAAAGATGAAACACACACACATTCCACAGCGCTTACTGTGGCCACTGTGGTTTGGGCCGTTGTGGGGGCACCACGGACTCGGGGCAGGCTGTGAACTGAAAGCTAATTCCGTTAGGTCAGGGAGAGGTACCTTCTCAGGCCACATTTACCCAAATCAGTGCTAAAATCTTCACAAAGGGGACTGGAAGTTTTAGAGATGAGCAAAGACAGGCAGTTTCCCAAGACGCTTCTCCAAACTTGGCCTGATCTCTCCGGTTTTATCTGCTCCTAACATTAACCCCACAAGTGGTACATGGGTTTCGGAGACACTCAATAGTGCTGCACAGAATCATCCTGAGACATCAGGCTGGGTTCACTGGTAAGTAAATGAAATCTTGGTGGAAGAGGGGTTAGGAACCTATTTGCCATCATGTCAAGGTGACGATGAGACTCTCCTAATCCTTCTCCCTTCTCTTGACCAAGCTGAAATTATCTGTTCCTTTCTGGGTCACTCTTACAGTTACCCACTGGCGATAAACACTACGTAATTTACCAACTAAACAAGGTTTCCTAGAAAATAATATTAATTTGTGGTTAAGGACATGAATTTTGGAGCCAATCCTGGCTCTCCCACTTCCCAAATTCATTCAACCTCAGTTTTTCTATCTGTAAAATAGGACTACTAGTAAATACTCCATGTATCCATTGGGAAGATTCAGTGAAATAATACATGTAATTCACTAGTGGCCATTACATATTATTAAAAATTTAGAGATTTTTCTATCATAATCTAATCAGCCACATAACTATTCCATAGTTAATGATAGTTTTACTGAAAGCTTTTATTTTATTTTTTTTTTTTTTAAATTCATGCCCAGCATGAAGCCCAACATGGGGCTTGAACTTACAACCCTGAGATCATGACCTGAGCTGAAATCAAGAGTTGGATGCTTAACCAACTGAGCCAACCAGGCACTCCAGCTTTTATTATTAATAAACTTTCCATATGCCCAAATCTTCTTCCAGAACTACAATATAGGTTCCCTGAGGACAGAAACTCCATATTTACTCTTCCTTTGCTTTGCTTATAGTTCCCAGGCATAAGCAACTTATTAATAATTGCTGATCACATCAATTCTACCAACCAAAAAACCCTTTAATTACTTATTAAAAAAAGAAACCAGTAAAAATACATATAAAAAGGAGAATTAAAATTAATCTTGATCTCAACACCAGAAATAACCAGTTAGTACTCTGATGTATAGTTATGGTTGGGACCCAGAGTGTATACCCAGTTTCTTAACCTACCTTTTTTTTTTTTTTAAGATTTTTATTTATTTATTTGACAGAGATCACAATTAGGCAGAGGCAGGCAGAGAGAGAGGAAGGGAAGCAGGCTCCCTGCAGAGCAGAGAGCCCAATGTGGGGCTCGATCCCAGGACCCTGGGATCATGACCTGAGCCGAAGGCAGAGGCTTTAACCCACTGAGCCACCCAGGTGCCCTTAACCTACCTTTTTAACTTAGGAATAGTTCATGGATACTTTCCCCTATCGTTGATTGTTCAAAAGCAGGACCTTTGAAACCAGCATGGTACACCATCCCGTGGCTATATCCCCCATTGTTCTCATCTACCATCTTCCAAATGGAGAATACCTATGATCCTAAAGCTCAGTAAGACCACTGAAACCAGAAAACATGTATGGAATTACTTGGCACTGTGCCTAATACTGGTTAACAATAAATGTTCTCATTCTTCCTCTGGGTATCTGATGTTTTAAAAGGAATTTCATCAAAGATTTCCATTTCCACCATGAAATAATGTTTCTCAGCACTAAAAGAACTGAAGCCTAAGACCATCCCCATAAGACTTCTACTCTTTTCCTTTAATTCCAGACAAGATTCTGGATTTTAAGAGATTCCACATGATTTTCATGGTCATTATAAATGATAATCTTCCTTACCTACTCCAATATCTTTCCAGAATCCAGATGTCTCAGACTGGAAATTGTCTCCCTAAATGTTTCTCTATTTCAGACATCAACCTTCCTTCCCAACCAGACTTCAGTTCTAAGCCACAAAAGGAAACTTAATAGTGTCAAGAATACAGGACTTGGGATCAGGAGATAGGACTTCTAGTCCCAACTTTGCCACCTGCTAACATTTTGGGTAAATAACCTCCCTTTCTGGGTCTCCATTTTCTCCCCTGTAAAATGGAAGGATCCAATAAAATAATCTCCAGATTCATTGTCAGCACCTTTAGGGCAGAGACCAATTTATACATAGGTACACATTTACTTACTAAAGTCTACTTTAAATTAGACACTAGCCCACAGACTTTACCTTATAATAATAGCCGTCCTGTCACTTGTCCCATTCAGCGGAGAAGGAAACTGAGGTTTCCTAACTAGGGTTAAAGAAGCCTGAGTCATGCAGTATAACCATCATCAGAACCCAGGTGTGTGTCTAAAACCAAGCTCTATGCTTCTCAAATCCTTTTGGTTCTGGGTTCCCCACAGCAGCAACAAGCAACACTTGTTGATTGACAGATTGTGGTTTTTGCCTCAATTCGTGGAGTTTTACTGAGAGCTTATGTCCCTATGTCACTGTGCTAAATAATATTGACATATTAGACCTGAGGATTCTCTATTGTAGGGGTTGTGCTGTGTGTTTCGGAATGCTTAGAACATCCCTAGCCTCTACCCACCAGATGCCAGTAGGACTCGCCCTCCTAGATGGGACAATCAAATGTCTACAGAGGTGGGGGGGTAAGAATTGCCCCCCACAAAACACATTGAAAACACAGGAAAGACAGGCAAAAGAATCAAGCATTAGACTGATGTCCATATAAACAGTAAGCCAAGAAAAGTAATCCAATAATAATGAGATTAACTATACATCCCTAGTTATAAACACCTACCTTCTAAGCATGCCCTACACGCCCCGCCCTACATGCCCCACAGCTAGGGCAGTGGGAAGCATTTATACTCTTGATCCCATACCTCAAGTAGGGTTTGGGCCAATCCTTTCGCTGCTGGGATCACAGCAGAAGAGGGACTTTCCCCCCCCCCTTTTTTTTTTAAAGATTTTATTTATTTATTTGACAGATGGAGATCACAAGTATGCAGAGAGGCAGGCAGAGAGAGACAGAAAAGCAGGCTCCCTGCTGAGCAGAGAGCCGGATGCGGGACTCGATCCCCGGACCCTGGGATCGTGACCTGAGCCGAAGGCAGAGGCCTGAGCCACCCAGGCACCCACTTTCTCCCTTTCTAAATTTCAGACAATGAAGAAGAAAAGAGTAACTGTTTTCCTAACATCCTATACCCTATATCCAAGTTAGGATTCTGAAGGTATTTTCCAGTACAATCAATGCTATAAAGGTGAGGTTTTCAGGCTAGCCCACAAAAGTATATTTTACCTAACTGTTGTTTTACAGAAGTGAATTCTGTGAAATAGCCTAGAAACCTGCCCTCATTTAAACCCCATTTCCTACGAATTATTAATTCTAAATATGCACCACCAATTAGTAATAAAGTTGGGAAGCGAGAGACTAAATGTAAAGGAAATACCACCACCAAATTTTTCTCTACTACTATTCACCCAGAAGTTCCCATCAGTCTTCATCTGTCTCCTTCCCTCTTGGGTTCTCCATCAAAACTCATCATGTGAGTATGGGAACACATGTATAAACTTTCTTTTCATTTCTTAAGTGAATGTATAGTTGAGTTTTAAGGATTTTTCCAGGCATTTTGTTTTGTTTTGTTTTGTTTTGAAGTTGGTTCTTCATGTGAAACTGTGCTTGGACTGAGGTGGAATGAGGGACCCAAACTTTAAATACACTAGAAAGCACGAGCTACAGTGTGGAAACACACTCAGGGACCCCTATATCAGAATTAGTAAGTTTCTGTCACCAACGGGAGTGAAAAATCCAGAAGTGCTATAGATCATCAGGGACATTTCAGCTTACCATCATATTTTACAGACAAAATTACATTCCAGGAAGGGGAAGAGGGGCGAAAAGAGAATAGGTGGAGGGAGGGAGGAAAAGCCACATAAAAGTTCTGAAATATATCAATGTCCAGAAATGGGAAAGGAAAAAAAATTAAAAAAAAAAAAAAGAAACCTTTGGAGAATTTTAAAAAACATGAAATAAAATATCTATATTATTTCAGAAACCTGGAGTAAATAATATTTCTGATGCCCCCATAGAGAGTCAAATGTAGCCAGCAAAACAAACACAAATACAAATAAATACTGGGCTGGTGAATTAAGAAAGGGACACAGAGGAATTTAAAAATAGGATGAGGATTGTTCAGAAATGGGATCCTTCCTCTCCCCCACCCCAATTTTTTTTCTTGAAGTAAAATCCATTATTTTGGGAAAACACCATTTGAAATCCTAAAGAAATAGCAAAACACAGTATTGTGGTATTCCAAAGTAATATCTCTTGTTTATAACCATATAAATTTAGCTCCTGGCACTACAGGGCTTATATAATAGAATAGAGTTATTTTAACAGCGCCCTGTTAAAGAAGAAGCAAAATGTTCAGCTCGTTTTCTCCAGTGGGAGGAACACATGGCCTCATGCAAGAGAGGGAACATGCCTAAGTCATTACCTCGGGAAAGCAATCCGTCAAAGCCGGGTCGCTCTGGCATGGCCAACACCACTGGCGAGATCACAGAGGCAGCCTCTGCTTGCAATTACCAGGGAAGGACCTTGGCTCTAGGCAGCCTGCTATCAATTACTGGCCTGGCCTCGCTGCTTGGACTTGTCAATTTCCCAGTGTCTTCTGTTTTGTAACAGTAAGAAAAAGGGCTCCTCCTGACTGATTCTTGGAAGTTTCTCATGTGTTGTGTCACTCCTTGGTGTCATTAACAATTCAATTAAAATTTCACAGCACACAGGCAGGCAGCACCGAACAGGGGTGGGAAGGGGCCGGTAGTGGAGATTTCCAAAGAACCTGCAATGCAGCCACGTTGGATGAAGTGAATCCAATCTTGAAATTTCTTTGACTTCACGAGTCAAGCTTGCATGTGTCTCCCATCTGACACGATGCTGGCTGTCATCCTGGCAAGATGACACGTTTGATGTTCTCACCCCGCTGGGGGTGTACTGATGGAAAGGAATTTCAGGCTGGCTAGAAACAAAATCTTGCACATTATTTTACTAAAAGTTTTGGCTCCATAGTGGATAATTATAAATATTCATAATCAGCTCTATTAATCTGCAATGGATGTTTTCTCCATTTGTTTCTTTGGGTTTTTTTTTTTTTTTTTCTTCACTGGGTTCTCCCATCTTCTTGCTATTCAGAGTGAGGCTGTCTCAAAGAATTTAGAGGCACAGTGTAAATCACAATTAAATTCTTTCGGAAGGTGGGTGACTGGGAATGCTAAAACGGGACGGTTAGAAACAAGAAAGACTCACTACTGTCATTATTAACTCTGTGAAAGTGCAAACACTCCTTTGTCCCACTGAATGATGGAGCTACACATGCTCACGTGCTTTTAAGCGTCCCAAGGGTTTAGGGGAAAACCAAAAAAAAAAAAAAAAAAAAGGTTTCAGGCTTAAGACTTCTGAGGCAGCTTTCTCCCTAACTCTCTCAATGAGTTTAGTCATGCAAGGAAAGATTCTTTAAAGTTACCAAAGACTTTGTTTAATGCCCAAGAAAATGCAGACTGTCAGCACCCTTTGTCAGGTTTTGGTGGCTTAAGTCCATTTCCCAATACACTGGTGACCCTCCACCCCTCATTCACTAGTTTCTTTTTGACATCAAGCGCTCGATAATTGTTTGATTTCCTTCTAGGTAAAAGGAGATTAAATGCCCAGCTGCAACAGCTGACACACAAAAGGGAAAATATAGTTTAACCACCATATTTATCAAGATAATTTTTCTTCCACACACTGATTAATAACATTAGCCAACATCCCTTTTGGCTTGGGGGGAAAGGCAGTGAGGAGAGACATGTCCCCCTCAAGAGTATCAGAAACAGGAGTTGACAGTTCAAGGCAAAAATGATTTGCATGTAAATTCTGATCAAAAGCAAGTCTGCACCCTGAAGTTGTCAAGTTTTGCTACCAATTTGACACTTAAATGGGCTATAGCAAAACTTGATTTAAACTGAAGAGGAAAAAAACATGGCAACTCAATTACCCCCTAGCAGATCGGATCTGGCAGCTGAGGTCAAACTTTTCACCCTGCCATTACATTTCTCAATACCTGATGCTTTAAACAAACACTATGTATTCCTCCTACAATCCTAGAGGAAAATGCATTTCTCAGGACTCCCTACTGTGCCCCAGATTAAAAAATAAAGTTTCACTTGTGTGGGATCTGGGGCCATTTTCTCCATGTAAATTTCTGAATAAATCAGGACTTAAGAAATGGCCTTTTACACTGGGAAAAAATAGTCTTGACCTAAAAAAAAAAAAAAAAAAAAGAAGAAGAAGAAGAAGAAAGAAAGAAAGGAAAAAAAAAAACTTCGTGGGGAAGATTTGTGGAGTACTAAAAGATGATTTAAAAACAAATATTCCCATAGCATTAGAGGCAAAACATTGACCTGTTTTTAGTTTGCTTTTAATATATTTCATATTTGAGCTTCAGCTGAACAGCACATTAATTCAGCAGGGAGAAAAACAGCTAGCTAGTTCCAAATCAGCTCCAAATTTATGGAGGACGAACTATCTCATAAGGCCCTGGGATGAAGACTCAAATGCAGGAAAGACCCAGTCTAATGATCCAGCTGTCCTCTGGGGATTCCATCCCCCTCAAGTTAGAACACTGCAGTCTCCTGGGCCACTTAATCCTCCATAAGTTTTCATTCCTGCAACAATTTTTAAACCAACAACTGTTTAAACTCTAATAAGCGCCCAAAGCAGTTCCAAAACTGTTGTTCTTTTTTTTTTTTTTTTTTAAGTCTTATTTCCCTAAGTTGGTTTTAACCCGCTTCTGCAAAACCAAGGAGGGTACTGACTTTGCATTCACAAAGTACAGTTTCTAGTCCTCATATTGGGCAACCAGATAACGTGTAGAGAAAGGTCTTGCTTATTTAGCCAACAAATATACTGAGTATTCACCAAGTGCCAAGCACTGTGCTAAGCACAAACATGAGTAATGGTTGCTTATGGCTTGGAAAGACAATCCCATACACAACTAATTATAATAGTGTGGGGTAAGCATTGTCAAAGAGTAATATTCAAAGTGTGAGATCAGATTTAATAGAAAGATTCATTCTGAGGGAGTGAAAGTTTAAAATTCCCCTAGTGACTGAAACTTCATCTGTATTGGCATCCAGTGAATGGTGGAACAAGAATGCCAATGGGGAAATGAGATATTTCTATGGGAATAAGCAATGTGGAAATGGGAAAGCCTCCTCGGTCAGACTCTAGGTAAATGAAGATAGTATGAACAAGACGACTACATATCAGACATATCAGACAAGCATGCAAAACCACAATCCACTTGTAACTGGCCTCCCTGGAAGCCTACCATGTCTACCCCTACACTTGGAGCACGCCTACCATGTCTACCCCTACACTTGGAGCACCCCCACCATTGCTTTCTCTGAAATGCACTGGCCTTTTTGCTATTCCTCAAGCGAAGAATAGCTTGGAAGCGGGGAACAAGCCAAGCTTGTTCTGGCCCCAGGGCCTTTGCTCCCTCTGCCAGGTACCTCTGCATAGCTCAAGCTATCTGATCATTCAGCAGTTTGCTTAAATGTCACTTCTCAGAGCAATTTCATCTAACACCTCTGTCTAAAATCACTCCCATACCCAATTCTCTGAGACACTAACTCCTTACACTCTATTTTCTTCATAGCATGTATCACTACCTGAAATTATATTATGTCTCCCTCTCTTTCTTCTTCACTGGGTTGTAAGCAACATGGGGATCAGGACTGTATCCCCAACTCCTGGTATAACAGTTCTATAACTACATAGTAAATATGTTAATACCGATTAACTCTCTGGTGACATAAACTAATATCTCTGAATTCATGCCATGAAGAAAATTAAGGCCCCAAACCACAGTCACCACAGATCCTGATGTCTAGGCCCTTGCACCAGGAAGAAATAACAACATGGAAATGGAACATTTTTTAAACTCATTACAGTCAGAAGAGAAATTACCAACACACCAAAAAAGAAAAAAATAATAACCATTTATCAGAAATCTCTGAGATCCTTCTGAAAAAATATACATTTAACTTTAACCAGGTTCTCAGGCTTCTCACAAATCACCACCACACAAGGGGAAACCATGTGAGAAGTTATGTTCTGCTTCTGAACATTTAAGCATTTTTATCAATATTATTTGCCAGTATAAATATTTTCCCCATAACTTTATATTTAAAATAGGAGTGCACCAAACCGGGACTTATAATGTGCAAAGGAAACAGTTGAGTCTAAGGTATTCATGACTTCAGTCATTCTCTCATAAAACAACAGATGAAATAAAATGTATGACATTCCCAAAGAGGGAGTTTCTCGTGTAATTCATCTTAAAATGCAATGTTCTGTCATCTCAAGTAACACTTACTGAAAGCAACCATCAATACTTTTTGTCAAAAGCCCGTACTCTGTGTAAAATGTTCCATCAATCTCTATTTACATAAAAGAAAAAACTTCCAGTGTGACTCCAACACACAGCCGAGAAGCGCCTCTGTCTCCGGCTTCCACACTCTGTTGAAAAATAATTTGACACCGCAAAAATAAAGATGACCCCTAAAGGAACGCTTTTAGGAAGGGAAAAGCTACAAGGCGAAACACCTTACTTTGTTGGGCACATGTCCTATTGGAGATTTTTTTTAACCCTAAGGTACATTTTCTCTTAAAATAAGAAATGCCATTTTGCCGGGAAATTCCCCCCAAAAAGCTTTCTTTCAACTGTATGCAAGCAATGTTCACCAACAACTAATGGATAGATGGCACCCAGCCGACTAAATTTGAGTATGCGACCGACCTGTACCACTCGATTCCAAGCCAGGATTTTTAGCTTTAAGTCCTGCAGAATGTGAGTATCACATGAGGGTACAAGAAGGTCATTGCCTGGGGATGTTTATAAAACACACAAATTAAGGTATTAGCCTTTCACCTTGAGGGTCTGGAGATCAAATCCCAGCTTAGGTAACAAAACAGAAAGTCTTTCCATCAGTCTTTTTCTAATACTTGGTTGTTGAAAACATACAGACCCTTTCATCTGACCCGAGCTGGCGAGGGCCTAGAAGAGAAAGCTAAGAAATTTCAGGTCAAAGCCAAGACAAACTATTCGGTGCCCAACAGAGACATTGAACTTCACGCCCAGTGACCCTTTCTGCTATTCTTCATCCTACCCCTAGGACTTGAGCCGTCTAGGGTTGAGGATTACACAAGAAACAACAATGCCACATAAATTTCTTGAATCGCCAATGTAAGATCCATTAGAAAATCACTCAGCCTTTCCTAATTATTCCTTGTAGTCACTATCCAGCATGTGTGAACACCCGGTATGTGAAATGCACGGTGTAGGGCTGAGCAGGGGGAGCCACGGACTATTCCAAGTAGCACTGTGCTGCCTTGGCCCAACCACTGGTCTCCGAGTCCCTGCAACTTAGCTTCTCCACGTACGAAATGAGAGAGCCTGGCTAGACCGGTGGTCTTCAAAGTGTGTTCTGCACTGTGCACTGTTCCACAAAAACCCTCATGGGTTCAGGCCTCCCTTTGACACTGCAGCCTCATCATTATCTGCTCAGTATCTCATGGGCTAAGAAAACTGAAGGCTTCACTTGTAACCACACCCTTAGACCGCAGAGTCCTTTCCAGATCCTCGATTCTGTGACTGACACTGGGGCCAGAGCAGGAACACAGATGTACACCTCACCTCCCATGCAATGCACACCAGACGCTGGGGTAAGAGGATGGAGAGGAGAGTGTGGCTCAGTAAGCCTCCCGTGAGCTGTGTGTGGACAACAAGGGCACAACCACAATCAGGATCTTTGGAGGACAGAGACTTTAGGGAGGTTGGCAAAGGGGATTCTACAGAGGCTGCAAACCAGGTGAGCACCAAACAGCACAGAGGCAGGACTGGAGGGCATGGGAAGCACGGGGCTCCCCCTAACCCAGGGGAGGAAAAATTGAGAGAAGAAAAAGCAGAACCCTGCGTGCCAGGCTGAGGATTCTAGACTCACTGAACTCAAGACACACTCCCCACGGTGATGAATGCAAATGCCCCTTGAGCAATGCTAGCTTTCTTCAATGCCTTTCGTCATGTCTGCAAATCCCAAACACACTTGGCCCAATCTGAATTTCTCTCCTTAAGGGCCTGGCTCAGGTTTTCTTACATTTGGTAGTCAATATAAGCTTTGATAATAAGAATAATGAGGATAGATTATGGGAGGCATCATGCGAAGAGCTGTACAGGCACAGTCTCATTGAATCCTGACAGCCTGGGATGTAGGCCTGTCACTGTTTCATGGGGGAGAAAATTAAGGCTTAGAGACTCACAGAGCCTTCAAGAGAGCAGAAGTCACACCCTGACGTACCTGGACCAAACGCAGGATCCTGGCCAGGCTGCCACCCTGAGGGTGACTCCCAGAGGCTGGGTCAAAAGCATCAGCCACAGCAAGTAGAAGGTCTCCAGGTGATGGACAGGACACTTCAGGTTACATGTTAGAAAAACTGGACTGAAAGGCTGTGAGCTAAATGGGGGGGGGGGGGGGGGGAGGAATCCCTCCCGAAAAATAAGTGACACAGAGGAAAGAGAAAGTTCATCAAGCTTACCTAGATCAATGGTGAAAAAGAGCCTCCTTGGGTAGTTTGCGCTTAAAACATCTTTCTTTGCTTTTGCTCCCAACATGAGCCTGATTTCAGTGAGCAGTTGAGACATCAGAGCTTTCATGCTCCCTAGAAATTCTAGGCTTCCATCCTCGACCATCAGTGGAACACCTATCATTTGTCCAGCTTACTCTGGGGGCTGTGCATGACATAATGAGGACTTTTTTCCCCTAAGGCTCCTATAGTTAAATGTCAAGCAAGGCTTGACCACTGTCCCTTCCAGATCAAAAAATACCACAAAAAGAATGGCAAGCAGGGGCGCCCGAGTGGCTCAGTTGGTTAAGCGGCTGCCTTCGGCTCGGGTCGTGATTCCAGGGTCCTGGGATCAAGCCTCGCATTGGGCTCCCTGCTCAGCAGAGAGCCTGCTTCTCTCTCTCCCCCTCTCCCTGCCGCTCTGCTTACTTGTGCTTTCTCTCTAGCTCTCTGTCAAATAAACAAATAAAAAAAAATTAAAAAAAAAAAAAAGGAATGGCAAGCGGACCAATATATAGTTACATTAAAGAAGTATGGGATGGACAAGTACAATAAAAATTCTGAGAAGGAATAGCCATTAAGCACTGGAGTAGCTAGCAAAGCCCTGCAGTAATTTCAGCTGGTCCTGTAAGAAGAGCTTAGATTTGGGTAGACTAACAGAAGGCAATGGAGAGGAAGAGAGGCAGGCATCTCCATGAGCTCCATCATCACCAGACAGTGAGGCTGACAAGAGCAAAGCCAGGTGAGGGAGGGGGTCATGAATCCAGCACGGCTGAGCCAGTGACAAGACAACAATTCAGACAGCAAGGAGATGGCTTTTCCTGGCATCACACAATCCCAATCATCATCCAACCCAACCTCTCATTTTACATGATGCACAATGTAATTCAGAGTCTTGCTCAAAGTCATCAAGTTAGTAACAGAAATAAATCCAAACAGCCTTAATCTCTGCCTCCTAATCTAGGCACTGTCCACTCTATCACACTTTCGCCTCCTACAAGTATGACCCGTGTTTGTCTCTCCAGTGGCAGGGACACCAGGAACCTAAGGGAGGTTAGTTCCAATGGTGACAAAGAACCCAACTTCATCCAAAATGCTCACTGGGCCTTTTTTTTTTTTTTTTTTTTAATCACAACTAATTTTTCCTAGGGTTTCATTTTGAAAACCATTGAATGACCAAGTTCTCTTCAACAATCATTTCAGGTTCCTACAAAATCACCTTGGGATTCTTTGGCCTAGGCAAGGCCTTAGTTAGCTCATCTGCTTCCCAAAATGCACTCGGAGCACAAGAGAGATTGAGAGGGGAAAATTAAAGAGAAAAAAGTCCTTGAATTTGAGTCTTTGCCTTTCACAGATGGATCCCTGACTTGAATAAGAAATCTCTATATTATGGCTTCATGAAAAAAGAATAAAAGAAACTAAAGGAATGACAGATGTAAACTGGAATTCTAGACAGACAACAAAGAAGTCTTATGACTTATTTGAGGTTGGTGGGTGTCAATGGTACAAGAAAAGCTCAAGTGAAATCTTCGTGAGAAGGTTTCCCATCATGGTAGATTCCTGCCAAGGAAAAGGCACTGAAGAATAACAGGCCGAAGAAAACAACAACAACAACAAATTAACAACAATGAATTCCCCATTTGGAAGACAAAAACTATAGCCTTTTATCAAAAGTAGTAAAAGATTCTGAAACATGTTCACTAAATATTTTTCTCCTTTAGGTCTATCCAAGCCCCTTCATGGTAGACAAAGATATGCAAATAAATGTATTTATTTCAGGTTTGGTTTTTAATGAAGGTTGTGGATAAAAGAGAAATCCTGGTATGTAGTTTAAGCTCTTACCAACAAAACTTTCCCTAAATCTGACCTCCATTACCTAAGTGTAAACCTAATTAAGCTTAAAAGGGGAGGGAAAAAAAGAAAACATCATTTCCATTTCCTTAAGAGTCCTATTTTGGGATTCAAAATTCTTCAAAAAGTCAAGCTTAAATTATTCAGCCATTCTGTGGTTTGAGTCAAGGTTTTATGGGCATTTTTTGTCCATCAGCAATCATGGGTTGAGGATAAAAGAGACATCGTAATTCAGATGCTATTCCGGGTCTATGTACATGGCCCAACATGATACTCAAAGTCAGCTCACCCGCCAAGAACTAACATACATTTTGGAAAGCAGTCATTGACTTAAAAGCTGAAGATTAGAAACTACCGTCATCTTCCATTCTTACTCCCCAAGTTGACTCACGAACCCAGAGCACCCCCTGCCAAAAACACACCCACAACACTGCAGAGAAAGCAAACAGAAATTTCCAGAGTCCGAGTAGCGGGAAACACTTTTAAGTTCCACCCAGTTTGGTAATACAACTTTTTACATTCTTTTTGTTAACTTCAATCTTAACTACTCTACAAAAGAGCCAGTCTCATCCAATGTCATGTGCACCTGTCTTATACCACACTTTGTGCTGGGTAGATTACAAAGGAGTCACAGGCTTGTAATACAAGCACCTCACAACTCAGCACCAGAATCACTTCAAGTGTTCACCATCACAAACCATGTTCTCTGTGAATGACCTACATTAAGCCACACGTGGTGCAGGTGCTGAAGAGATCCCCAGCCTGGTGATGGTATCAATGTCCAACACAGTAAATGGGTGCTTGAGGACAGCAGCCAAATGGCACATCAACCTGTGCTAAAACCTTCCCAGACACCTGGCCTATCTATAAATGCCCTTTGTTATTGAAGCCAATCTGAGTTTCCTGTCACCTGCAGTATAAGGAGCCCTAATACTGTGATGCACATATTGCATGTATGTTATATGATAATAATATATGCCCCCTTATTCCATGATGATCTTTTCAGTCCACTACAAACATCACCTCCTCCAAGAAGCTAACTCTTCCAGTTGCAATTAATTGTTGCCTCTCTTCTCCACTCAGGATAAGTGGACCCAGTTCTCCTAGGGCTGGCACGGGGCAGGGAGAGCTTGCTCTGTCACAGACCACTCACACTGCCCTGATCCTGATCCTACTTACCCAAGATACCACAGAATAAGCTTTTCCAATTTCCCACCCCCAGATTTTCCTGAAAGTGATGTCGTTATATAGAACAGCCAAGAAAATAGATAAATACAATGTCATAGTTCATTATTTACACTACCTGGAACCGAGTCACTGGGACAAACAGTAAGTGTGAGCGCCCCCAGAAGTCTCTCTTACTCAGATCCAATGGAACTTATTTATAAATAACTCAAAATCTTCCACCCACGATACCAATATTTTGTCTGTTGCACAAAACCTTTCCAGATCTTGTTGCTGGCCTTTCATTGGGTAGATTCAGATAGTAATCAGAGGTGGAGCAACCCATGGTCTATCAGTTTCAACCATGGTCTATCAATGTGTGGGTTTCTCATTAAAATATGTTATACAACAAGAAGCTCATTTGAAGAGTCAATGAAGAGTGGTACATGGACATCTCAGCCTTTCCTAAACCTAATTTTTATGTACTTAAACCTGCACTATGTTGTTACCCCACTCCATGCACTGTTGAAGGGATACAGAATATTCTACAGTTCTGTAGGTGGCTTCTCCTTCCAGAAAATCTCAGAGTGGAATATGTTTTTGAAATTTACCAACCAAGTGCATTCTTTTCTACTTGTTATAAAACAGATTCTCCTTCTGATCGATAAGTCACCCTTGACAAACATAGCCTGTGTTCTGTCTTGTATTAATGTCAGCTATCTGAGGTTTGTCTCTCTCATCAGACAGTCAGTCTCTTAAAGACAAGGACAAAAATCAGTTCTTTAAGCCCTGCATTGCTTAGAACTGGGCATCCTACAAAATAAACCAGCAGATCCCAAACTTAAGTTTACCTCAGGTTCAAGAACAGAGCTCATTAAAAAAGACAGATTTTGACTCTATATTTAGGGATCCTGAGCCACAAGGTTAGGGGAGAGTCTGGGAATCTGCATTTCTTATAAAGTGAATATGATTACTATAGGTTACGAAATATCCTGAGAACTGCTAAAGGAGACCCTCAATAAGAATTTTTTCTAATAAATGAACAGACTGATTCATTAATGCCACAACCAGTTCCCTCCCTACTATATGCATGCGAGGACATTTCTTGAATTGCCACCTAAAGAACCTGACTCTGGCACACCAGTCTCTTCTCACAGCAGAAAGAGTATGCTCTCCAAACTTCTCCCTCTGCGCTCAATATGTCAACACCAAAGTTCAAAAATTTTATCTGAGGACTCAGAGCCCCAAAAGCTCAAAGACAGCAAGCCCAGGGCAAAAATTCCAGGGATTTGGCACAGAAAAAAAATTGAAACTGAGGCCCTGGACCCATTATGGAATCAGGCAAGTAGGACTGCCCTTGTCCTCTTTCTTTAGGGTCTTTGGGTCTACTCAAAAGTCAAACTTCTAGTAGGAGGTCAAACAGGAGATGTTAAAGATAATGAAGACAGCAATGGGGCAAATAAAAGGTCATGAAAAAGGACATGACTTCCTTTAAAAAAAATTTTTTTTTTTAGGGGAGCCTAAATGGCTCAGTCATTAAGCATCTGACTTTGGCTCAGGTCATGATCCCAGGGTCCTGGAATCAGGCCCCACAACCAGTTCCCTGCTCAAAGGGAAGCCTGCTTTCCCTCTCTCACTCCCCCTGCTCATGCTCCTGCTCTTGCTGTCTCTGTTAAATAAATAAAATCTTACTTAAAAAAAAAAAAATTGGCGGGGGGGCACCTGGGTGGCTCAGTTGGTTGGGCAACTGCCTTTGGCTCAGGTCATGATCCTGAAGTCCCGGGATCGCGTTCCACATCGGGCTCCCAGCTCCACGGGAATCTGCTTCTCCCTCTGACCTTCTTCTTGCTCATGCTCTCTCTTACTGTCTCTCTCTCAAATAAATAAATAAAATATTTTTTAAAAAAATTTTTGAACACTGGCTTGTGTTTGGCAAATCCTCTCGTAAGGTCAATTCCTATTGACCAAGCTGGACTATAAGTTCCTTGAAGGCAGGAAATGCATGTCCCATTTCTCTCATGTCAACGTTAAAGTTGGGTACATGCCCATTACTTCAAACTATCAGGTAAAGTACTTGTCTCCATTTCATTAAGGTTTATTTCTGAGGTATATCTTGCTCTTTCATTTGGAACATAATCTTCCATTTCTTTTTTCTATCTGACTCTGTGTTGATTTCCACGTAGCAGACGAAACAAACACCTCTCCATCTTGAAGAAGTGGCCTCATGCGGGAAATGAAATTTGTTGTTCCACCCTGTTTCAGCTCTTTGTTATCTTTCTAACATATCTGCTTGTCCAAGAAGCCTATTATATTCTTAATAGATACCAGTAGTTGAGGGTGTGCCAAGACCTGTCACTGTCCCTTTGGGGAGGAGTTCAGTACTTAGACTAAGGCTGCTTGGAAGCCAGACTCCTGAGCAGTAGCTTTTAAAAATGTAAAAATATGTGTAGCATAAGCCCCACTGGGCACCAGAGCCAGGCAATCTGGTTGTGTCCCCGGGGCAGGAGTCACAAAGATCAAGGTTACAAACAAAAGTATAAGCTGTTTTCTGGGAGATACTGGTAAGCTGGAGCAAAGCAGAGGGAGAGCACCAGATGGCATCCACAGCCTATGTTCCTTGAGCCCAGCTCCATAGGACACTAAATGTGTGCTAAACCAGAACCTGCCACTCAGGCTGAAGCTCCAGGACAAACAAAGAGGCCTCCTTCACAGAAAGACTAGGGTGAGGGGATATCTCAGAGTCTCCTGTCTACGCAACACCCTGGCTATGGCAACCTGCCAAAAACTGTCTCTCCAACTGCTCCTGCTTTGAGCAACCCAGGACTGGAAGCCCCCTGGCCACCAGAGCCAGGCAATCCAGGAGTGTCCCCTGGATGGCAGCCACAAAAACCGAAGCAGGAGATGTAAAAACCCAAGCTCCAGATGGATGTAAAAGTTTCCTTCTAGGAGATACTGGTGCCCTGGAGTACAGGACAAGGCAAGCATGAAGATGGTGCCTACTAGTCTCCAGAGCGTTCCAGGAGACTCACTGAACCAGGGTGAAGAATGAATACAGTGAGAACTTCAACTAAGAGACAGAAATACCAAAGGGAGGTCACAGAGCTAAGGAATACAATAACTGAAGTGACAAATACACCAGATAGACTGAACAGCAGACCAGATGAAGAGGAAGAAAGGATCAGTCAACTTGAAGACAAGGCATTAGAATGCACACTATCAAAGCAACAAAAAGAAAAAAGAATGAAAAAAAGGGAAGACAGGTTGAAGGACTTACAGAACAGAATCAAACAGACTAATGTTCACATCATAGGGTTCCCAAAAGGGAAAGAGAGAAAGAGACACAAAACTTTTTTTGAAAAGATAATGCCTGAAAACTCTCCTAACCTGGAGAAGGGCATAGACAGCCAGATCCAGGAATCCCAGAGAGTTCCAAATAAGATAAAGAGACCCAAACCAAGATACATTATAATTAAAATGTAAAAAGTTGAAGACAAGATTATTAAGAGCCACAAGAGGACAACAAATTGTTACATACAAGGGAACACCCTTCCCTTAAGATTATCAGCAGATTTTTCAGCAGAAACTTTGCAGGCCAGTGAGAGTTGCATGATATATTCAAAGTATTGAAAGATGAAAAACTTCCAACCAAAAATTCTCTACCCAGCAAAATTATCATTCAGAATTAGAGTTTCCCAGACAAGCAAAAGCTGTAAGAGTTCATCACCACTATACTGGTCTTTAAAAAAAAAAAAAAAAAGTCACTAATTAGGGACTAGATAACATGTGAAAGAGTAAATCTCACCAGAAAGGAAATATATAATTAAGGTAACTTATAAAGTTAATATGAAGGTTGAAAACCCAAAGCAGTAAAAATAACTAAGATTACAATGATTAAAGATTACACAAGATATAAAGATGTAAAATATAACACTAAAAACATGAAAGATGGCCAGTGGGAATAAAAATGTAGAGCTTTAGAATGGCATCAAACTTAACTTGTTAGCAACTTCAAATAGACAGTTATAAATTTAAGTTGTTATATGTAAGCCTCATGGTGGCCACACAGCAAAAATGTATAGTAAATACATAAAAGTTAAAAAGAAAGGAATATGAGCATACTACTAAAGAAAGTCAGCAAACCACAAAATAGAGCAAGAGAAGCAACAGAGAACTACAAAACAGCCAAAGAAACAATTAACAAAATAGCAATAAGCACATCCTTATCAGTAATTACTTAAAATGTAAATGGACTAAATGCTCCAATTGAAAGGCATTGAATAGCTCAATGGACATTAAAAAAAAAAAAAAAAAAAAAGACCCATCCTCATGCTGCCTACAAGAAACTCACTTTAGAGGTAAGCACATACAGAATGAAAATGATGGAATAGAGAAAAGTATTCCATGCAAGTGCAACCAAAAAAAAAAAAAAAAAAAAAAAAAAAAAAAAAAAAAAAGTGCCGGAGCAGCTCTATATACTTCTACGAGACAACACAGAATTTAAAGCAAAGACTATAATAATACTACATAGTAATAAAGGGGTCAAGGCAACGAAAGGACACAACATTTATAAATATTTATGCAGCCAACATAGGAGCTCCTAAATATATAAGCAAATATTAACAGACCTAAAGAAAGAAATCAACAGCAATCCAATAATAGTAGGGGACTTTCATACACCACTTACATCAATGGATAGGTCATCCAGACAGAAAATCAATAAGGAAACTTCAGCCTTAAATGACATGTTAGACCAGATATACATTCTTCTAAAGTGCACACAGAACATTTTCAAGGATAGATCATATGTCAGGCCACAAACCAAGTCTTAATAAATTTAAGAGGACTAAATTCAGATCAAGCATCATTTCTAACCACAATGTATTAAACCAGAAATTATACAAAGGAGAGTGGAGAATTTACACATAGGTGGAGAATACATATGAATTACATTTGGAAACAACATGCTAATGAACAACCAATAAGAAATGAAAAGAGAAATCAAAAAACAGCTTGATACCGACAAAAATACAAATATAATACACCATACATAATTCCAAGAGTTCTAAATCAATAAGGAAACATGGTCTTTGAACAACACACCAGACCAGATGGACTTAAGACTTATATACGCAGGGTGCCTGGGTGGCTTAGTCATTAAGCATCTGCCTTTGGCTCAGGTCATGATCCCAGGGTCCTGGGATCAAGGCCAACATCGGGCTCCCTGCTCACCGGGGAGCCTGCTTCTCCCTCTCCTGCTCCCCCTGCTTGTGTTTCCCCTCTCTCTGTGTCTCTTTCTGTCAAATAAATACATAAAATCTTTTAAAATTTTTTTAAAAAATAAAAAAGTAAAAAAAAAAAACTTATATACACAATATTCCTCTCAAAAACAACAGAACAAACATTCTTTTCAAGTACACATAGAGCATTCTTCAGGTTAGAGCACAAATTAAGCCACAAAACAAGTCTCAATGTAAGAAGACTGTAATCATATCAAGCATCTTTTCCTGCCACAATGGTTTGAAACTAGTGATCAATTACAAGAAAAAAAAAAAAACAGAAAGAAAGAAAAAGCACAATTATGGAGGCCAAACAACATGCTACTGAACAACTGGTCAAGGAGGAAATCAAAACATATTTGGAAACAAAAATGAAACAGAATGGTCCATCATATTTGGGACGCATCAAAAGCAGTTCTAAGAAGGTACAGCAATAAATGCCTACTTTAAAAAACAAGAAGTCTTTAAAAACCTAACTCTACAGTTCTAGGAACTAGATAAAAATAAAGTCAAAAGTTAGTAGCAGGAGAAAAATAAAGACGATTAGAGCAGAAAGCGAAATAAGTCAATCAGAGAAAGACCATTATCATATGATCTCACTGATATGAGGAATCTGAGAAACAAGACAGAGGATCATAGGGGAAGGGAGGGAAAAATGAAACAAGATGAAACCAGAGAGGGAGACAAACCATAAGAGACTCTTAATCTCACCAAACAGAGGGTTGCTGGAGGGGAGAAGTTGGAGGGATGGGGTGGATGGAGAATGGACATTAAGAAGAGCATGTGATATAATGAGCCCTGGGTGCTCTATAAGACTAGTGAGTCACTGAACTCTACCTCTGAAACTAGTAATACACTATATATTAATTGAATTTATATAAATTTTAAAATGAAATTGTGTGTGCATAAACACACTGGATTATTATTTAATATGAAAAAAAAAAGGAATGAAATCCTGTCATTTGTTACAACATGGAAGGACCTCAAGGGCATTATGGTAAGTGAAATAAGTCAGAAAAAGACAAACACCATACGATCTCTCTTACATGTGGAATCAAAGGGAAAAAAACCACACCAAGCATATTACAGAGAACAGATTGATAGTTGCCAGATGTGAGGGTGGGAGAAATGAGTCAAGGGGGTCAAAAGAGTAAAAGAAAATAGATAACAAGCATCAAAAAAAATAAAAATAAAAAAGTTGGGCACATGCTAGCTACTTAAACTATCTGGGCCAGCACAAGGCAGGGTATGTAACAAACCAGTGAAGAATGCTGGCTTTAGAGCTGGAAAGAACTGAGTTCTAACACCATTTCTTCTTTAATCCCTGCAGTGTTTCTAACAAGACTTAGGATAAAACCAGTCACCAGCCTGTGTTCTTGGGCCAGTCTCTCAGCTTCCACTGCAGAGCAAAGGAGGAGGGGAATCTGAAAATCAGGCCAGGTCTGGCTGTTAGGAACCTCATGTGTATTTGCACACACACCATTTGCTGGACCCTTCCTAAGGCAATGTTCATTGCAAACTACAGAAGAAGAAAAACTTCAGTTCTATATTCTCCTCCAGGGGTCCTGCTCACATCATTCCCCCTGCCCAACTGAATTTTCCCCTTTTGGGGGTGGGGGGGTAATAACTCCTTGAGCTTCAGGACAAACTCCACAGTCCAGCTAATTCTTCCTGATCCCCAACGTTAAGTTCCCCCCTTGAGGCATGCACAGGCCCCTGGACCATCCCACCACAGCATTTATCCCACTGTTATATGCCTGATCTGTCTGTTCACTCTGGGGATGAGCTCCATGAGGAGAGGGCTCATGGCTATCCTTCACTGTAGTCCCAGGGACCAGCACAGTGCCTAGCATACGCAAGCACCAAACGCAAGAAGGGATCTTACTAAGCCTCAATCTTCTCAAATGTGAAATAGAGAATATTTCATTTATGGGACGATTGTGAGAATTAATGATCATATACATAACACAGCCTAGTACAAATTGCCATTCAATGAGTTGCAGATACTCTCACTGAGGCTGCCAACAGTGAGCTCTTTATTACCAAAAACCCATAGTGATGAAGCTGAGACAACCAAATTCAATACAAGGGGTCTGAGCACCACAGTCCGTGGTTTGAGACTCTTGGAAGGATCCATCCCCAAAGCCTGTCTTTAGGTTCTGCTTCTAAAAAAACCACTTGGGAATATGGAAGAGAGGAATATTTGGTCTTTGTTCCAAGTGGCCGCCTGTTGTTTTCAAGTCTCAGTGACCCATTACCTGAAGCCAAGGATCTAATGGAAGGGAATGCAGAGAAAAGCTGTTCCCACAGTAAAGGAATGAGGGAAGCTGATTTATGAGGCCAGATTCTGAAGGATAGAAATACACACAGCTTGGCACAGCAACCGGGGTGCAGAATGGAGGCACACCTATCACAGCCAGGAAACGTCAGGGGTGAGTCCACACTGAGGTCAGCAGAGAGAAGGGGGCACAACACAAGTTCCTTCTTTCTTGGAAGAACTCACAGGCCTCCTGTCACTTGTCAACTGACTCGAGGTGCTCTGTACATTTCTATCTTTGAATTCCTGTAATTTTGCGATGCATTTAACAACTCTCCACCTCGAGAGAGTCACAATCACAGCACCGTCTCTTCCATGATCTCCATGGAGATTCACCAAGAATTCCCATCCATCATTCTCATCATTTTTTTCAAGCTGTATAAGAAGAATATATGGTCATCCTAGAGAATTGGGGAAATACCAAGTGTATAAAGAGGCAGAAGTAAAAACCCATAATCACACTGGCATGTTTCCTTCAAGGTTTTGTTTTTTAAGTTTTGTTTTTTTTTTTTTCAGAGTTCTACACACAATTTCAAGAATCTAAAAGATCTCCACGGTTTGTTAAACTATGTAGTCTCCCTTTCTTTTCCTTTCTCTCTCACTCTACCATCTCTTTGGGCGGATACCATGGTATTTTCCTCCGTCTTTCTAATTTACAAACAAATCTTGTTATTTCTTGATTTGGGGGGTTTTGGCATTATTGTCAATTTCCTACTCTGGCTCACTCTTCCTATGCCACAAATGCAGACCCTTTCTATCTGTTCTTCATTTTCCCAATGTGGTCATATTATAATTTGAGTTAGACATTTTTCATAATTATATTCTTTATGCTGTAACTGTGTAAAATCTAACCATATTTTTCTTTCCTGCAAATTTTTTTGTTTTCCTAGGAGTTAACAATCGTCTACCAATAGTTCAATATCAAGTTCTTGCCAATTTTTAAAGCCTCCTCTCAAAATGTCCAGATGCATCAGGTAATGGTGTATACTTGTCATCCTGGGAAGGTCTCTCCTGCAGTTTTCTCTCCTGACCATTCCAGGCTAATGGCCCTCCAGATCTGGTGTATAGCTGCCATCTGGAAATCTGTTCTATCACCCTAGAAATGCCCTGCCCCTCTCTCTCTCTTTTGTGTATGCTTTTGTTTTGAACACCTTCTCCAGCTGCTTCCTAAGATGGTAAAAGTTTTGAGAACTTCCATACCTGATTCATCTACCCTTCATCTTGTCTTCATCCTACCCTCAATCTTGTTTGGCTAATAGACTTCCTGGTTAAATATCATTTCCTTTTGGAATTTTGAAGACATTGCTCCATTACCTCCCAGCTCCCAGTGTTGCTGTTTGGAACTCTGAGAGCCTTCTGTGTCCTGATTCTTTATGTGTGACCTATTTTGAAATCTCAAATGTATGTATAGTGGTTTGAGACTATTTCCATGGTGGGCCCTTGGTGGAACCCAACAACCTGGAATCTTATGTTCTTCAGTTCTGGAAATTTTTCTTGGAATTCTTTTTCTTTTCTGTAGCCCCAATTATGTGAACATTGGACCTCTTGAGCTTTTTCATATTGTTTCCCTTATTTTCATCTCTTTGCCTTTTCTTACTCTACTTTCTAAGAAAATTACCTCCTATAGACTTTCATTTCTGCTCCATGCTCTTAGTTTCCAAGAGTGTTTTCCTGCTCTACATATTTTTTTTAGGATATCCTACTTTTATTTCAGGACTACATTGTCTCCTTTTACCTAAGGATACTAATAGCAGAATTTTACTTCTAATGCTTTCTTTTCTCAGCATAGTCTCTGATTGCTCCAAGTTTCTTTCTCGTTTGTTCTAATCTCTACCTTTGATGTTAGAGGCTTCTCACAACTACCAGGAAATCCTTAAATTTCTGCCCTTATTTAAGAATGGAGAGCTAAAAACTCACTGGACTCTGAAAATAAGGACTTCTCTGGAGATTCATTATACAGTGATCTGGCCATTTACTGAGGAATTTGCCGAGGAAGTTGGTTCAGCTCTCTCTGAAAGTCAGTGTCTCCCCACCCCTTGCTTCTGGGTAAAGACTAGACTTAAGAGCCAAGTAAGTAGTGAGCACTCGGGGGTGGGGAGAGACAGATGTGTCTTGAAATCCAGTACATATATGTACAATTAATACATTCAATTTCCTGTTGTCTATAGTCAATTCCTACCTTCACAAATGCCTGGGGTTTAGTCTCTCCACAAAAACAATCTCCAGCCTTTTTCCAGAGTGAGGGAAAGTAGTCATAATGCTACATGGAGTGAGAGAGGACATCTGGAGTTTTAAAAGTTATAGGGACTTGTGCTACCAACTTGGTTTGGGGAGAATTTATATAGTGTAAATGAAATTGATTCTCAGCTTCTCTTGCTCCTGGCTTGGGATTCAATCTTCCTCATCTATTCACAGATTGCAAAAATCTGTTGCTCACATGAAAAGATGATCAGCACCACTGGTCATTAGGTAAATACAAATCAAAACCATAATGAAATACTACCTCATATCCACTAGAATGGTTATAATGTTAATATACTATATATGTGAGTGTTTATGTGTGTGTGTATGTGTGCATATATGTACGTGTGAGTATATATGTATGTACATATGTGTGTGTGTATGTATATGACATGGGGAAATAGAATCCTTACACACTGATGGTAGGAATGTAAAATGGTGCAGCTGCTATGGAAAATAGTTTGGCAGTTCCTCAAAAAATTAAACGTAGAATTACTCATCAATTACTCATCAATTCCACCCTTAGGTGTACATCCAAAATACTGAAAACAGATATTCAAAAACTATATATACAAGAATATTCATAGCAGCGTTATTCACAATAACTCAATGTGAAAACGACCTAAATATCCACCATCCGATCAATGGATAAACAAAATGTGGCATCCCCATACGATAATTAATCAGTCACAGAAATGCATGAAGTATGGACCCATGCCTCAACATGGAAGAACCTTAAAACCACAATATTGAGTGAAAGAAGCCGAACACAGAAAGCCACACACTGACTCCAGTTCTATGAAATATCTAGAAAATATCTAGAACAGGCACATTCACAGACACTAAGCACATCAGTTGCCGCCAGGGGCTGGGGGACAAACTGGTAGTTTCCAGAGGGGACAAAGTTGGTAGGATGGGGGAAAACATCAAGGGGATCAAGAGATTCAAACTTCCAGTTATAAACTAAGTCACAGGGAGGAAAACCCATAGGGATTCCAATCAACGACAGCATAGGGAATCCAATCAACAACATCCTAGTAACTTTGTATGGTGACAGTTAACTACACTTATCAGGAGGAGCACTGAGTAACATACAATGGTTGAATTACTGTGGAATACCTCTGCAACTTCGCCTTGTATGTTAACCATACTTCAATTTCAAAAAAGGCACTGTAAAGCTGAATCCTACCTTCCAGGAGCTTACTATCAACTTGAGATTTTAAAAATAACAACGAAAGAAATAAGGAAAGAAAAGCACGCTCCACAATAAATTACTGTGGCCAGAATAGCTCAGTCTGGTCCTGGAGATCAGAAGAAAAGGCTATAGCTGTGGGTAAAGCAAAAGTCTTCACAAGGGGCCCCTGGGTGGCTCAGTGGGTTAAGCCTCTGCCTTCGGCTCAGGTCATGATCTCATCGGGCTCTCTGCTCAGCGAGGAGCCTGCATCCCCTCTCTCTCTGCCTGCTGCTCTGCTTACATGTGATCTCTCTCTCTCTCTGTCAAATAAATAGATAAATTTAGATTCAAAAGGCTTTACAAATAAGCAGTGACTTAGAGCTGAGTAAGAAATAACCTCAGAGAAGATTACCCTACTATGTTGCGTCAGAAACATGATAAACACAGGAAAACAAATATATTTATGGTATGCATGGTCTGGAGACCAACTGGGCCAGGTTGTAATGAATTATATCCTAAAGAAAAGTGTTCTGGGGTCAGAGTGTGAAGAGCTTATTTGCTAATTTGACATTTTTAAAAAATTTTATATAATATATAAATATATACATTATATAAATTATATATATTATATAAATTTATATTATAATATAAATATATAACAAAATTATCTCAAACCTGGGCTCTCCAAGTCATGGTTAAAATGTTCGCATTAGCCAACCCATGCACAATCCTTCATACTGGATTTAATCCTGGACATTTCCATTTTCAGCTTTAAAAGAAGATAAATGGCACTGATCATTGTAAACTGCATATTACAGTCTGCTGAGTTTCAGTACCCTTGGCATTGACAGGCCTGGCTTATATTACTGTCCAAAGTGCCACACAAAAGGCATTCATGAACACTGACTCAGCCCTGGAGGTAAGAGCAAATAACACTGACTGGTAAGCAAATGGCCTCTGAAGGTCAAAATAATTCACTCCTTCCGGTTCAATTGGAGATACCAGAGAATTGGGGGTGTGGCTACTGAAAAGCCATGGGTGATGAGCAGATTTGTCAGTGGACTGGGAGGAAGGGTAAAATCATCACCTATACCTCTGTATTCAGTGCTGGAGTTCCCAGCTACATAAATTCTATGACTTTTGCAAATGTATGTTGTGTTTCAGTCATTTGCACTGAAAAGGGTTCTGATTAACACACACCCCCAGTATCCCCCAATATCACTGAGCTCAATCATCACACTTTAACAAGTTCTCATTAAATCAAACTCTAGTTCTCATTAAATGAGCTAAGCTATAAACTCCTTGGATGTCTAGCTCTCCATCAACTTATACATCTCAAGTATTTAACAATGGATGGATAGAATGAAACTAAGACCAAAAAATTAACAAAGAAATGGAAAAAATATTGAAGTTTCTGGCTAATTTGTTTATTCATCTTCTTTCTTCCAACTCCAATTGTCTGTTCTGAATCCTGCAGAATAAGATTTCTAGTAGGTCTTCATCTGATGACAACAGAGGCCATAGTGTTAAGGGAGGAAACCATCTACACAGAGATTCCATTCGGGTAATCTATACCAACTTCCCGAATCCTATCCCTGTGACCCTGGGAGAGGAACAAAGGAAAAAGGATGGTTCATATTTTGAGAGTCCCTATACAAGGTAAGGCACCTTACTATATGCTTTGTAGATTTTCTCTCACAGTTATCACCAGGCTCTTCAATTATAGGTATTTGAGGAAGGCAAAGAGAAGCTTTAGACAGATGAGAAATGCAAAGAGAAGCTTTATACAGATGAGGAATCCAAAGAGAAACTGAAAAACTTGCCCAAGGTCATACAATTACAGAGACAACAGAGTCAAACTTGCGTATTTCTGTCTCCAGAATGTACCGCACCCCATGATCAATTACTTTTTGGGTAAATGCCTACATGATATGAGTTGAGGGTCCCAGAAAGACTCATCTCCTCAAAAATATCTCTTCCTGAAGCTAGAAATTCTACCAAAGACTCATCCTTCAGGTTGCTATGTTATGATCTTAATAATAACTTACATTTATATTAATGCTTCATTAGTTATGAATCACTTTCATGTGAATTCTTTTGTTTGATCTTCACAGCAGCCCCAGTATGGGTTATCCCCATACTGCAGATGAGAAAACAGAAGTCAAGAAAGAGACTTATCCGTAGCAAACCCATCAATCGCGAGCCTCCTCAGTCTTCCAGCTCCATGTTTTCTGATGTTTCTTCTACAGGTAAACTGACAAGGAGGTGAAGGCTGATCCTGGCTCAGACACAAAGGGGACCGATGCCTCAGGAAGGAGCAAATAAGGGAAGGGGTGCTGGAGGGAGAGGGGTGGTACGCACAGAGCAGGGAGGCTGGAGGCTAACTGCCACCACAGTCCCCCCAGGCTTGAAATTGGACCAAGGTGCCTGGGTATCACCAGCAGGGTCACTATGCAGCCTAGCCTGGGACAGCCAGGCCTGTTTTCCCAGTATCCTTACGAATAGTTCCCTCTTTCCTTTTCAAAAGAGGCCCAGTTTGGACAATAAAGTATATGGTCCCTGCAGTTACTACCTACCACAGGTAGAGACTGAAGGGGAGGTTCCCCATAGCACAGTCCCCACACAGCTCCCAGCTATGTGTGTTTCAAGTCAGCACAACGGAATCCTTTTACTTACCACTTCAGATGAGATATTTTTAAAAATTAAAAAAAAAAAAAAAAAGGATTCTAACAGTTCAGAGAGGCCCCTGGGCAGCAGAACCAGGCTCCAGCTCTACAAGCACTTTTTCTCCTCCAGTAATTACTGGTTGCTCAGCAAGCTTAGCACCGACACCCGCAGAAGCCGTGTAATTATGGGAAGTCTTGAAAGAAGGATTCCCTCAAAATGACACAACCTTTTCCAGGAGGACACATGCGCACACACGTTCGTGTGCCTGCCCTCACAGGCTCTGCTCCCGGGGAGAGCCAGTCACAGCAAGAGCCGCTTACATGTGGGCAGCAGCACCTCACCGCTCGTGAAGCTCTCTCCCCCACACTGTCCCACTCACTCTCCGGCATTGTGAGGCAAGGGCACACGCGGTCTAAGCTCCAGTTTACGAGTGATCAAACCGAGGTTCAGAGGAGGAGAAACGACAGCCCCAGGTCACACTCCTGGAAGGAGATGAGGCTGGGACACTAATGATGCTCAGAGGGCCATCGCGGGCACCTAAGCAGCAGTGTTCAGCTCCGAGCTAGCTTCCGCTGTGCAGAGGACAGACGGTCCACCTCTCGTCTCCACACAGCCAGGACCCGAGGTCCCTCACTCAGCCACCTGTGACCCCCTGACCCAGAGGCTCGGCCTCTCTCTCCCCATCCACACACCTGCTTAGGTGTCACCAGGTCAGTTAGCGTTTGCTCAATGACTCACCCATGTTCAGCCCCAAGGTAACTAAGGCCTGGCCTCAGCTCCCAAGAAGCTCACGATCCAATGGTGTAGGAGAAAAGAGAGGGTCCAGTGCGTGGGGCTCTGGGTACCCAGGTCTCCCCTGACACTGACAGGCTCGGTGATTTGGACAATTTGGCTCACCTCTCTGTGTTTCAGTTTCCTTCTCTTTAAAATGGGGGTGAACCAAATAAGTTTCAATCTGGCGGCCAGAGGACCGTAACCACTTTCCCCAGATACCTAGAATTGGCCTACACAGCATTTTTATATGATTTCTTAAAATGTTCCTACATCGCCCTGCCAATTCTAAACCCACAAAAATAGTTTTTGCTCTTTCGTGTTCTCGGCACCGAGGCTTTTACATTTGCAACCCCCAAACCAGACCACCTCTAAGGCCCTCCCAACAGAACACTCCAGGGTTGGGAGTGAGAAGTAACTCAGACTTGGGCCAGACGTCAACTAACTAGTTATAAGACCTCAACCAAGGTATTAGCTTCTGCCCCAATGTATTTAATATGCTAAAATAATCACAGAACCTACTTCATGGTGCTTGTAGCCTTTTCAGATGGGCTTCTTTCACTTAGGGATGCGTATTTGAGGTTCCTCCAAGTCTTTTCATGGCTTCACAGCTATTACTTTTGTAGCACACCCTACTACTCCCCTGTCTGGATACACCACAGTTTATCCCTTCACCTACTGGGTGAAGGGCATCTTGGTTGCCAAGAGATTTGGCAATGATGATGAAAACTTCTATAAACATCTATGTGCAGGTTTCTGCATGGACAGTTTTTAACTCCCTTCAGTAAATACCAAGGAGTGTGATTGTGATTGCTCGATCATATGGTAAGCCTGGTTTTATACGAAACTGCCAGATTGTCTTCCAAAGTAGCTGGAGGAGCCTGCTTTCTCGCCAGCAGTAAATGAGGGTTCCTATTGTTCTACAACCTCACCAGCATTTGGGACTGTCAGGGTTCCACATTGGGGCCATTCTAATAGGCTTGCTGCAGTATCTCATTTTAATTTACATTTCCTCGACGACATAGGATGTGGAACATCTTTTCATGTGCTTATGTGCCATCTGTAGATCTTCGTGGGTAAAGTGTCTATGAAGGTCCTTGACATGTTTTTAAACTTATTTGTTTTCTCATTGAAGTTTAAGACTTCTCTGTATCTTAGATAAGTTCTATCAGATGTGTCTTTTGCAAATATTTTCTCCCGGTCTGTGGTTTGTCATGTCTTTTTCTTGACTTTGTCTTTTGCAGATTGAAATTCACATTTTAATCAAGTCCAGCCTCTTAATTAGTTCTTTCAAGTCTGGAAAATCATCATGTCTGGAAAATCACCACCTTACCCAAATCATCCAAGTTTTCTACTAAATTATCCTTTAGGAGATAGGGTTTTTATAGTTTTAAGGAGTGTTATAGTTTTGCATTTTACACTTAGATCTATGATCTGATTTGAATTAATTTTTGTGAATGGTGTAAGGTCCACATCTACTTTCAACTTCTTACATGTGGATGTCCAGTGGTTTCAGCCCCGTTTGCTAACTGTTCTTTGCTCTGCTATATTCTCTTTGCAACCTTGTCAATGATCCACATATTTGCATCCATCTTTTTCTAGGGTCTCTATTCTGTCCCACTGATCCTTCTTCCACCAATATCACACTGTCTTGATACAGTAAGTATATCTGATACTCAAATTGGGTAATGTCAGGGTTCCAACTATGTTCTTCTTCAGTCCTGTGTCGGTGGGCACCTGGCTGGCTCAGTCAGTTAAGCCGCTGCCTTCAGCTCGGTTCATGATCCCAGGGTCCTGGGATTGAGTTCCACATCAGGCTCCTTGCTCAGTAAGGAGACTGCTTCTCTCTCTGCCTGGCTGCTCCCC